>NC_051188.1:841630-1441630 GCF_015220075.1 Falco rusticolus | reverse complement strand
TGCACAGGAGCCACCCAGAGTTTCCTGGCCAGCACATCCCATAAAGGGACATAAATATATCACAACCATGTCCCAAGCAGTTAAGGAAATAATTTGTCAGCCCTGTTGATTTTAATGTTCTGGAACGTTTTTTGTAAATCTGGCTATTTGCAAAGGTTTATCCCCTCCCTGCAGCCTCTACAGGAGGGACCAAGTCCTCGTGAGGATGCTCAGGGCATTAACACTCTAGTTTCCCCTTGGATACGCTGGTAGGAATGAAGATCTGCTTCCCTGAGGCCCACACCGCTGTGAGGAGGGGGATAAGATTTTGGGGGAGAGCAGCACTGAACGAGCTGAGAACGTCAGGAACTCAACATGGTGTCACTAAGCCGGGCAGAGGAAACAGCTTTCTTCAAGAAAAATATTTTTTTTATTTTAGTTTATTTTACTTTATTTCATTTTCTTATTTACATTTTTTATTTTATTAGCATTTAATATTTTCATCTCATTTCATTTTATACGAAAGACGGTACGCAATATGGTCCCAAAGAGACACATAATGCCCAGGGAACCCTGACAGACACGAGATGTAAAGGTTGGGAACCCCAAGAGCCAAACACCAACTGATGGTGACAACCCACAGCTGAAAATAGCAGTGTATTCCCTCATGCAAGAAAAATAAAAAGAAGAATCTAACCACAAAAGCAAAATTTGGAGACGAACCCCAAGGAACAGAGGCTCACTTGATTCCCATCCTCACGCAGCTGCCTCCGTGTGAAAGGCTTTGCTTTGCAGCCGAGCGGCTGCTCGCCCATGTGCCTCTTTATTCTTCATGTCTGAATTTAGCCCCTGAAGGGGTTCAAACCTTTTTAAGTACAAAAGGCTCATGGCAAGCGAGGTAAACACTTTGCAGTTAAGGGCTCTTGGCTGCAAGGATGCGCTTTGGAGCAAAACCCAGTGTGTTTTAACCTGTGCTGCGGGCAGGGTGATGAATGCGTGAGGCAGCTCCGGCTGTGAAAGCCTCAGCGGAGAACCATTTCCACCAGCAAATCCGAGCAGCTGCTGATAAAGCAGATTTTGCCTGCTGAACTGGCAGGAGTTTTCCTGGCAGAAGGATTTGCTCGCCAAGAGAAGCCGGGGCGGGAGGGGGCCAAAACCGACACAGCAACTGATGGTTTGCGATGTCCCCCCATCCTGCAGAGGTGACACCAGAGCTGCTTCCTCCAGGGAAGGCAGCTTTTTATATTAAAGATGAAGATACAGGAATATATATTTTATCTTAAATATTAGTATATAGGAATAGGTGTTTATATTATATAGGAATGTACCTCATCTTAAATATGAATGTATAAGGAATAAAAAACTTAATGGACTTTATAAATAGATCAATCAATCGATAGATAGATGGATAGATAAATACTTAGACAGATCGATGGATAGATAGATAAATAGATCGATAGATAGGTGGATAGGCAGATAAATAGATAGATGGATAGACAGCCAAACAGGTAAATAGCTGGATAACTAGATAGACAGATACATAGATAAGAACAAAAGAATGAAAAATTGAAAAGGAAAAAATGAATGAAAATATTAAAAAAACAAAACAAAACAATGAAAGAACAAAATTATCCGTAATAATTAACCATGATATCCTGAGGGATGGCACAGCCATTCCCTTTCCCCTCTGTGGCTTTGCCAGTGGGAGCCGACCACTCCAAGGAGCAGGTAAAGCCAGAAACTGAGCTTGGGATTATTTGGCAGCTGCAATTTTGTTATGTTTCTCCCAGGGCTTCAAAGGTCACGGTGGTAGTGAACCAGATGTTTCCAGCCTCCAGATGTTGTGCCTCCAGATATTTCTAGCTCCTCCTTTCTCCTCCAGCCCTTGCCACTGCTCCGATAAAATGCAGACAGGTTTTGGGGGGCCACAGAGATGCCTTGCCATGCGCACATCTCAGGCTGGGGGTATCCCGGCATCTATTGTGGGGGCTTCTTGCACCCCTCCACTTCCCGGGATGCAATGAAACACGAGGGATGACGGGTCCTGGTCCCACCTTGGTTGCTCAAAGCAACCCATGTGCTCAAGCAATGATGCTGGCACGCACCTTGCACTGCCCTGGCAGAGCTTTTCCCAGCACAACCGCTCTTTTCCCTGGATTTCCCGTAAATAATTGATTGATCTTTCTTTGTTCTTTCACCCAGAAAGCTCTGCACATTCCTCAGGAGAAAGTCAGGCTGGTGATGGAGCCTCTGGGCTTTCCCCACGTGGGGGTGCCATGTGGATGCGAATCGGGTTGGTGCGCATGTCCTGCAGCCATGGCAAGGCAAAAGGTGACACCTAAGCAACTGAGCCTGCTCTTTTTCTTTTTTTTGCCATAAAAAAGGAAATATATGGACCGGGAAAAATAAGTTCATAAAGCATGCAAAAAACCAAGAAATTGTACGGATGGGGAAAAAAGAAGATTCACAGAGTGCGCGCTCTGTGAATCTTCTTTTTTCCCCATCTCTACCATTTCTTGGGGCTTTTGCATGCTTCAGCATTCTCCAGTGGAAGAAAAAAAACCACCTTTTTGGAGCTTGTTGTAACCTGGCGGGAACTGAAGAAACCTTGAAGTGGCTCTCCAGGAGCCCAGGGGATGAATCAGCCTCCTCCAGGTTGAGCTGAGGTGGAACAACTCGTCCTGCAGCCGAGATGGCCGCAGGGGGATAGAGGTCCGGCAGAGCTGGAAGAGAGCCTGTACGGCCCTGCCACGTCCTGCTTGGGCCTGTTCCACCACATTTTGGTGAAGGCTGGTACACCCAAACAGCTTTGTTCCCCATACTCTGCTCTCCTGGCCTCTCCCCATTCCTCACTTATGATGTTTACAGTACCTGAAGGGGTGAGACTGGGATTAATTTCCATGAGAACACATTGAAAGAGTAAATATCTCCGAGCAGGGATGCTTGGCAGGTTTATGGGGTTTGTTTTCCTCCAAGAATCGGCAGCTTTCCTGCTCTTTTTCTAGTTGCTCATGACCAGATGTGATCATCAGGTTCTGGTGGAGGAAGGATGCATCTACCCATCTGGAGCAGGACTCAGTCCCTGAGCTTTGTCCCATCCCGGTGTGGGGCCATAACTCATTTCCAAGTCTATCTAGGAGGTACTTCTTGGTGCTTTCAAATGGAGGTGACCTCTCTGTTGGTGTAAACCAGGTAAGTCCTAGTGCACCCTCCTCCTTACACCAGTGTTACCTCCCACCCTGGGAGCTGGGAGCAGATGGGGAGCGGCAAAGAGAGGAGATAAGGGTTATGTCCAGTGATGGATTTTAGCCCTTGGGTAGGAGTGAATCTGTGGGGCTGCTATGGTCTGGTGCTGGAGTGGGACCCACAAAACGCAGCCCTATCGGGTCACATCAAACACTCATCAGTTGTTTTTGGAGATGCACTGTACCAGCGGCACCTCAGGAGCAGGAGGCGGGAGGTCATCAATACTACTGGAGTAGAGGGAACATGAGAAGAGTCTCCAAGAGCCATCCAACCATGCTCCTGAGGTTCAGGAGTATTTTGACAGCAGGCACAGCTTCATGGGCTCATGTTGTGGATCACGTTACCCCTGGGCTGTGGGCACCCAGAGGTAGGTGCAGGCCCTTCTGCCAAGAGCCAGCCCCGCACATGCACCATCTCTCTGTTTAGTTCCAGGAACCCATGTCTGTGTTCAACTGGGAGTTGTCACCATGACTTCTGTGGAGCTGGGATGGGATCTGAGGTGTTGCTGCCACCTGCCTTCATCCTGAGGGTCATCTACAAGGTCCAGGGACTGCAGCACCAGCAAGCCTCCACCAGCCTCTTTCCTCCAAACTCTTCCACGTGACACGGACATGGACATCCCAGTGAGCAGCAAGATGACCTGAAGACCGGCTCAGGGTCCTCAAGGTTGGGACACAGCTGCTGAGCTGCTCCTGAGGCAGGTGTTGAAATTATCTTCATGAAGGTGGCCTTTACCTTCCTAAAGGTGACCTCAAAAGGGCTGACATAAGCATCAGGAAATTCTGACAGTAAGGAAAGGAAGCAAGAGGAGGCTTAGACTAGGGAAGAAGAGAAAGGACATTGAGAGAGGAGACAGGCTGTAAAGACAAGGGAGGAACTCTGGAGTTGTAAATTGTTGAGGTATGCGACAGTGAATATGAAGATGATGACAATGGCACTTGGCTCTTTATACAGCACCAGAAGGCCCCTGGGGTGTTGTTTTCTGCATTGCTGGAGCCTTCCGTGCTTGCCTGGTACATGTGGGAGGACAAGCCTGAGGGAACACTCACTGGGCCAGACCTACAAATCCCCCAAATGTGTTGCTGTGTGTTCAGAGCTCTTCCAGAGCAGACATCCCAGTATGGTCTCGTCTGAGAAGAACCAAAGTTGTGTGCTCCAGGGTTGTGTTTCCAGAACAAACCAATGTGCAGAAAGTGGGACAATCAGGGCAGTCACCGCAAAACTGCTTTTTGCTCTGAATTAAAACGTTGCCTTTGAGTCACGTGTGCTCAGCAGTGTGGACCTCCGCTGCGCCTCACCGCATGGTCCATAGAGGCAAATACACCTTCGACAGTGGAGGAGGCAGCACTCCATCTCCATTCTGTAGAGGTTACCATGTCTGTGCCTCCAGGATGTGCCCCCCTTTTAATAGAGGGTGATTTGGGGAGAAAGATGGTTGTACGCACAATGGTCACGGAGAGAAGAAGCCCTGATGCACACGGAGACCCCTTCCCCATGGAGGAGCCCAGAGCCAAGCTCATGTGGCTGGCTGGCTCCAGGAGGTGCGTTCACGAGTCAAGGAGGTGGGGGTTGCCCCCAGTCGCCTGGCTTTGTTGTGAGAGAAGACAGGGCAGGATGAGGGTGTTTGCAAGGTAACAAGGCGGCCTGGCAGGCACGCTTAGGAACAGTGAAACTGGACCCCTGAAGCTGCTCAGATGGTGACCAAGAGATCCTGATCTGAGATAAGGCTGAGGGCTGAGGGCCTCAGCAGGCTCCAAAGGTGGAGGTGCTGCTCATGGATGGCAGGTCTCCAGCTGGCTTTTGTATCTTTACCAGCCAGTGCCTGCGTTGAGGTGCAAGGCTAGAGCTGTAAAAGCATCTTCTCAGCTTTATCAGAGCTTCTTCACGTTTAGGAGTTTCCCACACCTTCCTTGGAAGCACAAGCTGCTGTCAGACTGACGAACTCCTGCTCTAAATTAATTCTGGTCCGATGGGCATGGATCTGATCCCAAAAGTGGTGTTGGCCCTGCTTTCGTGGTCACACTCTCAGCGTCTTCAGCTCACAGAGACCTGCTGCCACCAGCCCTGCCTAGTGCAGGAGCATGGGGATGGGGCTGTCCCCTCCGTCAGTCCCCTCCACGTGAGCTGAGCAACGCGTGCATTCCTGCTATACATTCCCCTGGCCATTCCTGCGTCACCGCTGCTCTCCCCCATTTCTTGTTAATTTGTAACTTGAAACTTGCTGGGGCACATTTCTGTGATCGCGGCATTATCTGTTCCCTGGCTGGGTGCATCCGTGCCTGCTTGGACCGCGGGTATTTTTATCTGTGGGTAGATGGCATCACGTGAAGGGCAGTGGATGGGGAGCACTGAGCATGTTGGAAGGGTTCTAAAAAACATGTCTGAGAACAGGTTTGGGGACTGGGAGCAAAACAGGGCTCAAGGCTATTTTGGGCCTTGGAGAAGAGCTTCCAAGCTGTGGGTGTCCCACCCCTGGCAGTGTTCCATGCCAAGCTGGACGGGGCTGCGAGCAACCTGGTCTAGTGGAATGTGTCCCTGCCTGTGGTGGAGTCGGAATGAGATGACCTTTTAAGGTCCCTTTCAACCCAAACCATTCTGTGATTCTGTGATTCCCTATTTTCCAGCTGCAGAGGGAAAGGGACTGTGGGATTGCTTTGGGTGTCCATGGGGGATGTTCAGGAAGGACATGGCACCTCCAGAACTAGATGTTTTTCAGAGCAGACGTGTTGATCCAGAGTGGTGTGGGTAGAGCTGGCTGACCCACGGAGCAGGGGGACAGCAGAGATGCTGGCACCTCACTGCACCCTCCCATTATCAGAGCACTGCTCTGCGCTTGGCTGCCCGGGGACTGTATCAGCCCACAGCTGCCTGGGCTGGACAGAGATGGCCTGTTTCCAGTGTTCCTCACTTGGTCACGACCCACTGCAGCCCTGGTTATCAACATCGACCATCCCAGCCATGCTGGCTCTGAGTTTCTCCTGGTACTTTTGCATGCAGACATCTCCATTCACCCTGACTGACCTTAATATCTCTGTTTCACCTCTCTTCCCACAACCAGGGGCAGCTGAAAAGGGGAAGAAGCAGTGTCCTGCTAGGAGATAAACCCCTTTCAACCCCAAACACTCCCACCTTGGAGGCCCAGGAGAAGGGCTGCTGTTCAGCCAAGGGGAATTGTGTGCCTTAGAGTCTAGATGCAGCCTCAGATCCTGTAAGGACCTTTCTCCAGCACCTTCTCATAACAAAAGATGACTGGCAAGTCTTCTCCTGACATTGTGTCCACAAGCCCAGTCCTACCTTCTCCTATGCTTCATGTTTTGCACAATAGTGAACTTGATCTCAAAGGTCTTTTCCAACCTAAATGAGTCTGTCATTCTGTGATTCTATGTTACCATCTCAGCCACTGAAGCAATGGTTGGACTAGGGGATTTTCTTCCTTTAAAATTTTTCTACTGCTTCTGACCACAACACTTCTGTAGTGTAACAACATTCACGTCTCTTCCTCTTTCATTTATTGGAAACATCACTGTGTGATTCCTTTTGCTCTATTTCAGTCTTTTCCATAAAGTGGGTGAGACCCTGACACCAATTGTTGCATCCAGTGGCACACAGATGAAACCATGATGAGGTTTTCTTGCATAGGCAAGGCTGTGGGAGCCAAGAGCATCCTCTAAGGGAGGCATCCCATCACTGTTGGTTCCTCCAAGGGCCTGTCCCTGGGTGCTAGGAAAGGAAAGAAAACAGAGATGAAGCTCCTAAGAAAACCCCATGGGGAACTGTGACCATTGTCATCATTGATCCTGCTCAGAAGGGAGCACTTGGATGGTGCCGGCAGGAGAGGACATCAGGACATCCATGAGTGGGTGGAGATCTTGGAGTTACCCATCCTCTGCCAAGGCTAGGAAGGAAGCAAAACTAGGTACAGAGCTGAAGTGGCATCACCCAGTTTCAGCATTTCCCCCCCTGTTCTGCCTATGGGGCTAGCACACTCTTTCAAGAGGGTGTATGTGTGGGAAAAATGTGCTGAGATGCAAGAGGGGAACCAAAAATTCCCCCACAAAGGAGAAATGGTGGCAGCAGTGTGCTGGTGTGTCTCTGGCTGCTTGGTTTCATTCTTATTAAACTCTTCCCTGTGAAGAACTGCATCTCTTTTCTGGAGGTGGTGCCCTATGGTCAAGCATTGTGCTTGCTAAAGCAAAGTGACCACAAAGCACCAGCCGGGGAGCAAGAGCGGTTTATCCTGCTGTAAATGAGCAAAGGCACAAAGACCAGCCCCACTCCTGCTTGCTTTTCTCTTTGCTATTTGTTTTTGCCAGTGAATCGATCCTATTTGGAAGACAAGGCTTTGAGACGTGCAGAGAGATGAAAACCCCAGTATGTGAAAGAAAATGAACTAAATGACCCAAGAGATTTTTATTCTCCTGGAGCAGAGCATGCCCTGAGTAAAGAGTTTGTGGCCGTAATTATCAGATCAAATCAAAGCATTTTTACAATAAGTAACGCCATAATTTATCTTCCAAATGTAAAAATAGATATATTGAGTGTTTCAGGTTTTCTGTGAAGCATGCTTGTCTTGCTGCCTTTACCCTGAGCATTAGAAAGCAGCAATAAAACTCGTATAAATACTAATTTTGGTGCTGATTTCTCATCAGTACAAAAGGCAGAGCAGCCTCAGAGCAGAGTTGCTCTCCCAAAGCTGAGTTCATTCAACCTTAGCAGATTATCAACAACTTCCCGGCAGCACTAAATAAACCTGGATTTAGGCTGAAAGGCTGCTGGGTTTACATATCACCTATATAAAACCAGCCTTTCCACACTAAAAAGACCTGTTATTTTCCAGAGCAAATTGCTTTTGCTGCTTCAAGCATGTTGCTTGTGCTCTGTGAAAGGTTTTTCTTCTCTGGGAACAGTAGATAGGTTACAGTGGCAAACAGTAAAATCAACTTGCCAAGCCCGCTCTTACACAATAGCCACTCCAGAGAGTAAGTTTTCATCTCTGAGTCATAAGGGAAATGAAACAAGAATTTATTTTGGTTTTGCTCCATGAACTATTTAGTCCATTTACTTTGCCTGTTCACGAACATGGATTGTACATCCAGAAAGTCCCATCATTTAGAGGCATAAACATGAGCTTGAGCTTAGCTAAGCCTTGCCCTTCAGCATATATATAGAGATGCACACCTTGAAACGCATGGCTTCACAAAGGGCTGGATCTAGCAGGTGTTTGCATGAGCAAATTCGTGCCATGATGCCCAAGATCTCACATGTGTGCTCACGGCAGGGATGCATCTAAGAACATGTGATACAAGGTTTTTCATCCTTGCTTGCTGCTGCTGCCGCCTTCACAAGCAAGTTTTTACTGCTCGTGTTTGCTTTTCTACATGCTCAAACTCCTAAAAAATGTCATGCCAGGCTGGCTGCACTGCAGAGAATGTCTGACTCATTTGCTGTGCCCCACTCGGCTGCCAATCATGGCAAGTCCCAGCTCAGGCTGGGACACGACGGAGAGCCCTGCAACACGGGAACACCCTGAGCAGCCCTGTGCCAGCCATTAACGCCCCCGGCTCCTGGCTCCAGGATAGCACCTGAGATCTGTGTTAGTGGTGATAGGACATGAATAGCCTCCACAGTTGCACAAGGCAAGATGAACTTTGCAGGCACAGAGCATCCCCGTGCTTTGGGAGAGATGGATTCGTCAGCTGAGGTCAGGAAGGAAAGGCTGCCCAGGGGTGAAGGGTGCTCTTTGCCAGGACGTGGGAGCATTTTTCCTCTCCTGAACACCCCTTTTTCAATGGCAAAAGGCATTGCCTGGGGCTGGGCAGCCCCTTGGGCCAGCTTGCTTCTGATCTCACTGCAGCCTTTTGTCTTGCCTTGCTCACAGTTTTGTCAGCCCTCCGCGGCCTCCCCTTGTCCCACTCCTCCTGAAAGGTCCACTCATTTGTCACTGTCCTGTTGGGGACATCTGGCTACAGCCCATGCACAGGGACCCCCAATGAGGGTGTCACTGGGTGGCACAGGGACGTGGGCTAGCTGCTGTCCTCTAAGAGCAGGACTACATCTGGCCATGCAGATGCTGCCACGTCTTGAGACGATGCCCGTAAGAGCTGGATTTGCACGGCGAGGCCCCAGTGTGTGTTTATAGACATGGTCAAGGCTGGAGAAACCAGGACAGGGAAACCCCAAAAGTGGTGTGGGAGTGAGGGCCAGTGGCCGTCCCCTATTCAAATAATGCATCTATGTGCAATGTCCATGGAACACGGGAAAAGCAGGGGACAAGGAGCATCACCTAATCCCAACTCTAACCCTCACCCCAGCCCTCACTAACCCCAACCCTGGGGCAGGGCTGTGGGTGGATCTGTGCTCCCCAGGCCCTTGCAAGTGTCAGAGAAGAGCTGTTTCCAACCAAGGAGCATCCACCAGCATTTTCATAGGCACTGAACCAAAGCAGCAGGGCAAGGTGTCACCTCGTAAGGGGGCAGGAGGCAGGGGGTGTTTCCATGGTGGTGGGACAGGGCTCAGGGCCACCACCCTGTGAAGAGGGCCCTTTAGATAAGGAGTTGGCAGCAGCGAGGCAGCCCCAGGTGCCAGGCAGTGCCAAGCTGACAAGACCAGCACACATGCATGAGGAGCATGAAATTAATCTTAAATCCAAGTGTAAACTCCCAGTGACTTTTCCTCTCTCTCGGCTGATGGCAAAATGCCATGAGCTCCTCAGGAAGTGAATCGGACAGCCAGGAAGAAAAGGCATGTGAAAAGTTAACCCGATTTCTTTCTGGGGGCTATTGAACCTGCAGATGCAATGCCTCACTGCAGCTGCACTTCTGATACCCTCTCATGCACGCTCCAGGGAGGGCTGGAGGACCAAGACATGCTCAAGCGGTCTTTTAATAATATCCATCACTCTTGTAACCACTTGCATGACGGGATGAAGAATGCTCAGCGAGTTTGGGAACACCACCAGGCTGGGGAGCATGGTTGACTTGCTGGAGGCAAGGCTGCTGGAGGGACCTGAAGAGGTTCAACAAGGACAAGTGCAGGGTCCTGCCTCTGGGACATGCTGGCCTTGTACAACAGACCAGGCTGGAGTGGCCAGCTGGAAGCAGCTAGTAACCACAGGTTGCCCCCAGATCAGAAGTACACATTTGCAGCAGCAAAGGTCCACCATGCCCTGGGTGACGTTTGCAAGAGTACAGCCAGTAGGGCAGGGGCAGCTCTCTCTTTGGCACTGGTGAGACCATGTCTGGGCAGTGGTTCATTCTGGGGCTCCCCAGTACCAAGCAGAGGGTGACAGAGGGGCCCAGAGGGGCCACCAAGCTGGAGCTCAGGACATGGAAGGAGAGACTGAGAGATGGGTGTGCAGCAAGAGAGGAAAACGCCAAGGGAGATTTTATTGCTGCCTGCAGCTCCCTGCTGGAGTGGTGGAGAAGAGATGGAGATGGAGGTGCCCAGTGATAGGACAAGAAGCAGTGTCACAAGTGGCAAAAAGGGAAACTTCTATTAAGAAGTTGTAAGTCCCCAACAGTGAAGCAGAAAGCCACCCAGGACCTGCTAACAGGGGAGCAGGGATGGAGGACACCAGTGTGCCCTCACCCTCAGCACCAAGGGACCCCCTGCTCCATCCAGGCTGTGTCTCCCCAGTATTCACTGGGGGGTGGGGGGTGCTTTCCGCTAAAAGCCAAGTGATGTCTCATTTCCTCCACCTGGCAGCAAGTTGACTTCCTCTGTAGCTAACGGGCTCTGAAGCCAACAAATTTCTCATCTGACGTATCCCTCAGGTCTTATTTGGAGACCTGCACCCACCTCCGCTGGGAAACCCCCTCCACCAGCTCTGAGGCGCCCACCATCCCTTGGGGTCTCACCAGTTCTTTGTGGAGCAGGATGGGGAGATGAGTCACCAGCAGCTCCATCCTCCTTGTAGAGCATCTCCTGGGGCTCACAGTGGAAATGATGGCAGTACCCAGACTGGATCAGAGCCTTGGTCCTGCTGCAAAATTTCACCCCATTTCTTAGGTTGGCCCTCAAAAGTGGGGAGGGGCCCCCCATGCTTAAACGGAGATGGCAGAATGTGATAACATGCAAAATGGTTCCCTGGCTGTTGTAAACAATGGGAAAATAGCATGGAAATGTAATTAGCTAACAATTAAATCATTCCACTTCATTCCCCTGGCACGGTTTGGTTTAGGCTCTTGAGGAAGTGTGGACGTGTAGTACTTGCTCCATAGGTTTTCCCTGATGGTAAGTAACCAGTGTGGCCAGCAAGCATGTATAGACATGATGACAGGACTGAGGAGATGGCTGGCTGCCCCAGCCCTGAGCCCCAGAGCAAAGACACCCTACTCCTGAGCACCCCTCTGCCCGCAGTGCTGCTCTCCACCCAGTACAGAGCTCACGAGCATCTTGGAGGAGGTCAAAGCTTGGTGCAGAGCTCATGCCCTGATTGCTGGGGAGGCTGGTCCCACCCTCCTGCCCTTTCACCCCTGTCACACTGCCCGTCTGGGTTTTAGGGTTGCTTTGGGAGCTGAATTTCAGAGCAGAGGACACCCATCAGCCCGGCTGTAGGCCCTCCAGGTGCCGTCAAACCATGTTGGTGTGAGATGACTATGTCTCACCTCCTCATGGCCCATGGAAGATGACCACATGTCCCTCACCCCAGTCTTTGTGGGGATGTGCAGAGGTTGCCGTGGGCTCCAGGGCTAACCGAGCTGGTTAGCACAAGCAGTGAGCCTTGCCCGGAGTTGCCCATCAGCTTTTCCCACTGGTCCAAGCTGTTGCCATCACCCTGTAGTCATGGTGGGACAGGGAGCATGGAGCCAGGGTAGGATGGAGGATCACCACCGCGCCCGGGATTCCCCAGCCCACACGTTTGGCCTCGGGGGATGTGGGAAGAAGCAGGGCATTGTATCCCAAAATATCTGCCTTGTTGCAAAGGCAGGTTCAGTGCAGAGCCAATCTGTAGGGCTCCACGAGAGCGGGAGGGTTTCCTCCTGCCACAGGAAGGTGAGTGACTCACTCCTATGGAAACTGGAGCGATGGGGGAGGCAATCCCTCTCCCTGGTGGCTATCTATCTGGAGATAAATCTCCAGCCACTTCCCTTGTAAATATTTGCTCCTGAAATATCTATTCCTGAGCTTTTCTTATCAGATGATCTATTTATTCTGAAAATCATAGAGCCCCAAGGGTCCTTGCTGTGGCTCCAAGTGCATCCCAAGACTTTGCCATGGCCACCCCATGAATGACACATCAAAAAGGAGAACCTGGCCTGTCTCCATGCCTGGAAACACCAGGAAACACCTGCAAGCACTTAGCTAAGGGAAGGGTCTTCCTCATGGTGTTTTCCAACCAGGAGGAGGTAGCTCCCGGAGATGATGAGATGGTCTGCTGTTTCTACATGAGCCTGTAGTTTGGTTTTAATGGCAGCCACCAGCTTGAGGGTAATGGTGGGTTCATGGTCCAGACCGTATCCAGGGTGTCATTCAACCTGCTAATGTGTGAGCTGTGCACTGTGCCCTGGTCCCTGTGCCCACGATGGGTGGGACAAATCTTGAAAGTGAGCAAAGCCATCACCTATTTTCCATGAGTATATTGTGTGTGGTCCATCTCCCACTCCAGGGCTTTCCCCTTGGCTTGCAACAGGTTGAGAAGTGTCTGCTGGTGACCACCTTCCACCCGTTCACTTTGCAGCCCAGAAAAGGCCAGATCAGCTTCTCCTTTCCAAAAAGACCTGCCCAAATTGCTAGAAGGAAGATCAAGACCTGACTTGCATGGCATGAGACCTTCTGTCCTGTGCCAAAGGCCCCTTTGGTCATGTCTAAGCCAGACACATGTTCATATTAAATAAGGCACAAAATGCTAATTCATAGGGCAGAGATTGTGGGGAATAGCAGTGTTAAATGAAGGGACCATCTTGGCAAGAGGCAGGGGGTCTCCCCACGGATGTCTCTAGTGCAAGATGCCATGCCTTTCTGACAGAGAGCAGCCCAAGCACTGGCTTGTGTGAGAGGTTGCAGGGTGAAATTCGGGTGGCATCTGAAAAAAATGGACCTGATTATCTACTGGTCTTGGCAAAACTCCCTAGCACTCACCCAGTTTGGCACAGAGACTTAGGACTCAGTGCAGGGGAGCCATGATGGACCAGACCATGGTCCTGCTCCCTCACTGCCATGTGGTGGCACCTTCACCTGACTCCAGTCCGCTGGGATCTGCTGATCAGAGGCTAACAGCATAACTCAGGCTGGAAGGGACCTCAGGAGGTCTCTAGTCCAACCTCCTGGTCATGGCAGGGCAGCTCTGGGGTCAGAGCAAGCTGCGCAGGGCTTTATTCAGTTGGGTCTTGAAAACCTCCAAGAGCAGAGGTTGCACAACCTGCTCATAGTGGAGCCGTTTTTCCTTATCCTCAACCTGAAATGCCAGTGGTGGCGATGTCAGCGGTGTTGCCATGATGATTAAGACTCACTCAAGCAGGTCTCCTTGGCCCTTATCACTGGAAGAGAACGGAGGCAGCAATATGAAGGAGCACCACCATCACCTCTCCTGGGAAAGCCACGGTTTTTGGTCCACCCACCTGAAAAAATGATGCTGTTATAAAGGTTTATGCTTCTTCGCAGCGTACACACTGCAGGTCCCACTGTCCTTCCTCCCCCACCTTCTGCGTCACAGGCTACCAATTGTCTCTCTTTCCTTGGGGATAAAGGCATCATCATTTCTCTTCCCCTTCCCCCTCTCCTTGCCTACATGTCCTCTGCTCTTTAGGCACCATTTACCTTTTCATTCAGAGACGGCCTAACCGATACCCACTTCATTAAGTGCTCAGTTGCTCTCCGCTTGTATTTAGCTTGGAAACCCGTTCCTTTGGTTCCAGGACTTGTCTGGGCAAAAACCAAGCACAGAACCAACTGTACAGGTCGGTCCAGCAAACACTAGTGCCTCCAAAGCTTGTCCTGCAAATCTGGACTTCCTGGGACTGCGCGGCCAGGGGCTAGAAGCAGATTTACAAGGAAATAATCATTTGACCCGGAGGAATTGGCTTCTCTTTAGTTAATTCTTGCTGATAGCTACATCCCCAGCTCACTGAGGATGTAGAACCTGGTGCTGGTAACAAACCCGTTCCCGGCCAGAGGATCTCCAGCACCGGGAGCGCACACCCAGCATCACGATGCTCTTCCTCTGTGTCGGTCCCGTCAGTGATCCCAAGGCAAGGAGCCAGCCTGAGAGGCTCTGGATTAATCCCTGGAACGTGACCTTTAAATGCTGGGAGTGGTGGGAGAGTTTTTTTAACGGTGGTGGCAAAGATCCAAATGAGAAACGCCAGCCAGGCCCTAGATAACAATATTGGCCTCCTGACAAGGACGCCAGCTGGGAGCAAGCCCTTGGGCTGGTCTCCGTCCTGCAGGGTGGGTCATCGCAGAGTGGACACGGGAGAGCAAGTGCCTCCTATCTCGCTTGGCTGGAGGGAAAAAATCGATGTCCGTGATGGAGCACCCAACCACCAGCCTGTGTTTCCCCAGGTCCTGAGGGAATCCATGTGGACCCCATTTCCCACTTTTCCTCCTTGCTCCAGCAATGGCCAGTGTCAGTCACAGAGCTCTGCACTCCTCAGGGTAGGCTTCATAAGCCCAGTTTGAGTTTAATTGCTCTTTTAAATGAGAAAATATGGAAAAATGCAAGAAAATTTATCTTGATGATAGGAGGGGATTTGAAATGGAGTAGCTGAATTGCATCCATCCTCTGCACGGAAGTTTTCCTGCCCTGGGAAGTTGTTGAGTCCCCATCCTTGGAGGTATTTAAAAGACATGTAGATGTGGTGCTTAGCGACGCAGTTTAGTGGTGGGCTTGGCAGTGCTGGGTTTGTGGTTGGACTTGATGATCCTAAAGGTCTGTTCCAACCTAAACGATTCTTATTTGTATTGAGAACTGAAGCAGACCTTATGTTGTTGTGCTTCAAATGGGGTTTTTATCCACGGGGAAGCTGCTAAGGGATGATTTGGGTGCAGGAGGGTGCCACCAACTTTCTTCCAAATGGAAGGAAGCAGGGTGGGTCCCCGAGGAGGGTTGTTGGGGTACCATGAAGGTGTAATGCTGCACTCCCCATCTTCACCCACTCATCAAATCAGGGTGCGCTTGGTTTGGGGTCTAAGGAGGAACTCAGTGTGGTTCTTTCACCCATTTGAGGTGTTGATTTAGGTGGACATCTCCAAGGGGCCATGCACAGTCTGGACCCATCCCTGCATCGCTTGTGTGCCTGCTCTCCCAGCCCTGCCTGGGCAGTTTGGGGCTGAGCAAATCTCTTGTTTTCTGGCCTGAGCTGGACAAGGATCACCCCCCACCACATGGCATCCACAGGGAGCAGTCGTTTTCTGGGGTCCACGCATCCATCTGCCCTCCAGCGCCATACCCTGGGTCGTCTCAGCATGAATCTCCCTGAGGACATGAAGGTTATTTTGGAGCAGGAGGGGAAGGAAGTGAATTCAAAAGCTCCGTGTTGAGAACAAGGTGGGTTTTTTTGAAACAAAGGGATTCCAGGGTGGAACCCCACACTGGTCACCGTGGTCTCACTGCTGGGAGCCAAGAGCAAGAATAATGACACAGAAAACTACTGTGAAATGGCTTTTTCCCCACCACTGATGGGAATTGGCTCCTGAGCGTATCTGTGGCTCTTGTCTGCGGGGTCCTTCATGAGGATTAGATAAAAAATGTGAGACACGGGATGCTATGGGGTCCTTCCACCCCATCCCATAAACCAGCCTCTGGATGGAGGAGCCAGAGCACAATCTGCTGTGGTGCCAGGCTGTGCTTCCACCTTCAGGCTGAGCTGCTGGTGGGTCAGTCAGGCAGTGACCCCACAAAATGTGAGGGACAACCAGACCCCACAATCCAGCTGCCCATGCCCACTGTGTCCCACCACGCTGCTACAAGGGGTCCATGCATGAATGGACCCATATCTGCCCATCCCTTCACCAGCTTTGCAAACAGAGAAATGAGCCTTTTTTCAGGGCAGCCTCTCCTCAAACCCTATTTTAGGCTTGGCCCATTGCGTGGATGGGTCAGTGCTGCTGTTTTTAGGAAGACTTGGTTTCAGACCATGTGCTTACCTGCTGTCTTGGACACCAGGATCAGTATACAACCCCTTCCAGCAGCACCAGCCATGCTCAGGGCAACATCCGTCCACCCAGCCACCTCTTCCAGCAGCTCCTGTTGTTGCAACTCACTCAAAGCTCTTCAAACCCAGCTCTTGAATAAGACCTTGTTGGTTGGTTTGTTTTTAAATCTCAGTCTTATTTGCTGTTTTCTGGGCAATCCCAGAGGAAGATGTGGAAGAGGAAGCAACAAAGACCGTCATGCAAACCCACCCCCCCCCCCAACCCTCAGCATCTCTGCTTCGAAGGAAGGCAGCAGCGCTGAGGATGACACCTACTAGGGAGGAAGGCTGACCCCTCCAGCCCGCAGGGTTTCACACCATTGCTGTGACACCGCTTCCCTCACCGCCAGCTGCGGTGCAGAGCCACGTCTGCCGCATGCCCGCTGGGAACCAGCCTGAGCTGCCCGCAGCACACGTAGCCCAAGCCTGACGGGTTAATTTTAACATGCCTGCCCCAGTGTGTTGTGTTTATTTAAGGTCTTTATAGAAGCAGCAGCCAGCCACAACGGGATCCTTGTGCTTCGGGGCCCAGCAGCCAGCTCCTGCTGCCTGGGAGGTCGTGGCAGCACCCGAACCTCTCTCTGCAAGCATCCTCCTGAGGCAGGGGGATGCACCTGGAGCTTGCAAACACCTCCAAAAAAGCTGAGTTATGTAGGAGCCTGGAGGAAAAGTGACTGGCTGGAAGCCTGGCACCTCCATTGCTCTCCTGCTCTGAAGCTCCACAGTTGGTGGAAGAGAAGCGCTGGGGCATCACATGCCCTTGGTGGGGAGGAAACGAAAGCTGGGCTAAAAAAAAACACCTCCAGCCGCTGCCGGAGAATAAAAAGTAGATGCCCAGATGGCTAAAGCCATGCAGCAAAGCCCTCTCTGCACTGAAACAATGTGGAAAACATCAAGTCTCGCTGCTTGCAGCTGCTTGCTCCAGGGAGCATTGTGTGCAGCAGGTCTCCTCCTCTTGCCCCCTTCCCCAGCCGTACCAGCTGCATGTGGCCCCGGATAGCAAAGGTCCCCTGTGCCTTGACTGCACCTGCTTGTTGGTTCTTCCAGGGATGAGTGGAAAAAGGGTGGAGGGTCCTTTTCTGCTCTCAGCACCCACCACCATAGTTGTGGCTCTTGGGTGCTGCTCCCCCAGATGCCATCAGCCTTGGGGACAGTAGGAGGAGATTTGTACAGGAGCACGTGTGTGTGATGGATGGACAGAGGGACTGGCTCATGGTGTTTTTCCAGCCCCAACTTCCACCTCCAACACATCTTTCTCTAATCAACCCTGCTTTGGGGCTTGGTTGGCTGCTGGGAAGGTTCTCCCATGTTTCCAAAGCATCCAGTGGGTACCAACCCTATCTGATTCATCCCCTGTATGCCCCATTGGCCTTCACCACCATGAACAGATGCTTTATCCTCCAGCTGGATTGGGTTTTGCTGCCTCTTATATACTTCAAAAGTTGCTGATGGTCTTGATTTAGAGCATCCTGAAGGGAAATTGCAGCCCCTCTGGGAAGCTGCAAAATCAAATCTGCCCCCATGAGATGGCCCTCCTGCATGGTTAGTCACACTGGGCACATTTCTGCCTCCCGGTTAGGTGGCTGAACATCTTACCAGCCAAGAGACCAGGAGAAGTGATGAATTATCCATGGCCCAGTTGGATCAGGACATTGGTCTGCACTTGTACAGATGTAGATGAGCGTTCACGACCCTTTATTCTCCAACCAACAAACACAGGGCAGGTCTGCAGGCTCAACCCAACATGTCTGCAAACTTTCGTCCTTGCTTCCACTAATGCTTTAAAAAAAAGCAAGAAAAAATGTTCTGATATACCCCAGCTTGTCTCAAATGCTTCTGCCGGTGTCCCCTTGCCCGTGCTGCAGGTTTAAGCTGCACCCATGGGTGCAGTCCAGGGCTGGGCTGTGGCCACCTCGACCTTCCCAGTCCTCCTATTCCTGTACCACATTCCTGCCCGCTAGACAACACGGAAATGTTTTGAAAGTGTCTTAGAAACCTGTGTCGCTGCCAAAACAGTTGAAAAATGAAGCCGTGAAGGGAAGCGCAGGGCTGCTTTCCAGCTCGGCTCGAATGGGTATTGCTGCTCGCCTCCATCTTCTGCACTGCAGCTGCACAAATCATTTACTTCTCAACTGGATTTAAAACATCTGCCTCTGTCTTTAGCTTGTTTGAACTGCTTTGGAGCTGGAAAATTGAGATTCTGGGGGGAGGACGGCTCTTGGTTTGGGTCCCCTGGGAGATGGGTGACCATCACGTGAAGGATGGAAATCAGTAAGGTGGGTTAGGGTGGTCATCAGATGGTAACAACCCTCCTCCCTTCTCCCTTGCACCCAAAGGAGTGGAGGAAGGTGAGAAAATGCAAAAGAAGAGGAAGAAAAGGCTTTTTCTTGCACTGGGCAGTGAAGCTGGGAAGCTCCTGCTTACTGGAAGCTGCTAGGACTTCAACCAGGCTTGGAAAAGGTCTGATGGGAAGAGGACTCTCCAGGGGACCACTTTCCCACTCCAAACAAGCTTTTAGGGAAACATCTCCTGTTGCTTGTTGAAGCATCCAGCAACGAGTTGCCGACCAAACCTCTCAGCTGGTTGTGGTCATAATTAATCACCCCTTGACATCAATAAGCCACCTGCTTCTTGTCTTGAGTTTGGCTTTGTCTTGTGCTGTGGAAGAGCTGCAGGTGTTCAGACCTCGGGGGATCAGGCTGGGGGAGATGGCGCCAAGCAAGGGCTGCTGAGCAGCAGCGATCACCCCATGGGCCAAAGCCTGTGCAAGGACAGAAAACAAATCTCTGGACGTCATCCACATCTCCATCCATCATCTCTGGACATCATCCCTCCTTCAGAGGGAGACAGGTCAAAGGATTTGGAGGCTGAAACCAGGGTGCTATAGGTCTAGTTAACCCAACCCTTGCCCAAGAAGTGTTTCCAAATCCCAGAGAGATGGGCTTAACTCTGCACCACGCTGGCATCCCAGCAGGGCACTTCTAGGCAGCTTCACCTTTCTGAGCCTCACTCAACAGCTCTGCTCAGGCATCTCCCTCCCTCTGTGCAAGCAACAAGCTTGTCCTTCCTCCCTTATCAGGCTCAAATAGCTGCAATGTGATGTTTTGTTTTCCCTCCTCAAACAAATTACATCAGAAGAAGGAAACGGGCTTTTTTTTGTTGTTGTTTTCTGGCATGGAGGTCCGTCAGCAAGATCTCTGCAGCACCATTTCCGTGCCAGACCTTCGTATCCTCTTTGCACTGGCTAATGCCTCCTTAGGCAGCTGCCACTTTCTACCTGTGAGTACTAGATGGCATCAGTGCCCTTCCCCTCCTCCTTCAGGGGCTTTATGGTTCCCCCCCAGCTACATACAGGAGGCACCAGGAGCCCCCACGTGAAACCAGATCCAGATGCAGAAGGAAAATCTGGCTTACACCCATGGACACAGATGGGGAATACACAGGGGAACGCTGGGGCTCGTGGTGGAGAAAAACAACTGGGCCACCTGCCCACAATTTGGTGGGGCTTGTTCTCCAGCCTCATCCTGCCCAGAAACCCTCCAGTTCCCCCACGTCTGAAGGTTTTAAGCCCAGGTGGGTGAGGCCCATCGGGGAGGTAGGGCTGAACCTGGCCACCCCTTCACTTGGGCATCAATCATCTGCAGGGAGAGGGCAGGCTCCGAAGACGCTGGTGGCCCTCCATAGCTTCCTGGGAGGCTGTGTCATACCAGGGCTGAATGGAGACAGACCCCAGAGCATCTCCACAGGGTGTTTGGGGAACGAGGGGTACAATTTTCTGGTTCACACCAGCAACGCCTGAAGTCAATGTATTTCCTAGAAATGTAGGACCCTTGAAGGACTTTTCTTCCGCAGTATGGTCCAGTTTGCCCTCAGGTTTCTGTAGATATTTTGCATCCCAGCAGAAGAATTTTGACAGGTTTGCTACCCTCTGCGGCAGCCGGACCCCCATTTGTGGTTGAACCTAGCCCCCAGCAGTTCACAGGAGAAGACACGGCAAGGAGTGAACCTTGAGCAAACCTTCTGCCACATCCTCCTGACTCCAACAATCTCTTCCCTGGATGAAAAATCCAAATGTTGGGATGCAAGGGGTGCAGCATCCCTTTTCTCAAGGGTTTACCTGTATCCTCAAGGAAGCAGCATTTCATCAACATGCAGCTCCCCAAGGAAGCAGCATTTCATCAGCATGTGGCTCCCAGGAAAATGAGAGTGAAGCAGAAGAACCTGCAATGCATCAGGCCCCCAAATTTACTCTTCTCTAAAACGAATTCCTCCACCCTGGGGAGGTGATGGCAAGGCAGCTAGTTTTGAGCTGACAGCTTGCTGGTTGGTTGATGGGAACTGGTTCTCTAAAATCAGAGCCAAACTTGGCCTCGAAGTCCCTTTTCCATCTCATGTCCCCCCCTCCCCATTGTTCCCCTTGGGAATGAAGCCAGTTTGCTGCAAGGGATGTGCTGCAGGGCATCACCTGAGGTACATTGGTACCCACCCTGGGCCCGAGGGGGCACAGCTCGGTGTCACCCACAGTGGGACAGTGTCCCACATCAGGGTGGCCACGGCAGGACCAGCAAGCCGGGCTCATCCACCTGGTTCAGAGGCATTTCTTCACCCCCGAGGTGGGTGTTGGGACCCCCTTCCCCCCATTTGGCTGCTCCATGCCCTGGGTAAGGGACTGTGGGCTCTGCCACCGGGGCAAGCTCCAGTGCCAGGGCAGCCCGGGATGTGGTCACCAGGGCACTCCCTGGGGGAGGCAGCTCTCGGGGGAGCCCTGGGGCCGCTGCAGATGCAGGGGGAAGGTTGGATGCAGTAAGGGTGACTGGCCCCAGCCCCGGGCGGGTGGGATCCAGCCCTGGCCCCATGCACGGTCCCATTCCTGGAGAGGGGGCTCCAGTCCCAGCATCAGCCCCGCTCCCAGTGCCGGTGCGGGGGGAGCCCAGTCCCAGTTCCAGCCCCGATCCCATCCATGCTCCCATCCCCGGGGAGGGGGAGGAGCGGGGGGGGGTGGGGGGGGTGGGTGGCTCCTTTCCTGACCCGAACCCCGGTCCCATCCACGCTCCCATCCCCGGGGTTGGGGGCGGGGGCGGGGTGGGGAGCGGTCGGGTTCCCGTCCCGCTCCCAGCGCCGGTCCCAGCCCCGGGCTGGGGGGGCTGGGGGGGCTGGCCCCCCTCCCGGCCCGGATCCCATCCACGGCTCCAACCCCAGAGGGGGACTCGGGCCCCGCTCCCGGGGGCGGTCCCGGCCCGGCCCTGCCCCGCTCCCGGCCCGGGGGGCGGCGCGGCCCGGCCCTGCCCCGGCGCTGCCCGGCTCCCAGGCGGCGGCACCGGCCGCGGGGGAAGGGGCGAGCCCGGCCATGGCGCTGCCCCCGCCGCCCCCCTGAGCCGAGCGCGGCGATCGGCACGGAGCCGCCGGCATGGAGCGCCCAGCCCGGTGAGCGGGGCCGCGGCCGACCGGGGGGACCGGGGAGGGGGCGTGCGTGTCCTGCCCGCGCGTGCGACAGTGCGGGACGAGGGGGTGCGACCCCCGCGGTGCGGGTGTGCACGGGGGGAGTGGGCAGGCGGGGTGGGGGGCGCGCACGGACACGCGGACACGGGTAGGGGACACGCACACAAACACGCACATGGGTGGGGGGGACACGCATGGACAGACAGACACAGGTGGGGGACACACACACCAACACGCACATGGGGGACACACATACAGACACGGACACAGGTGGGGACACACACACACGCAAACACACACATGGGTGAGGGGACACGCATGGACAGACAGACACAGGTGGGGGACACACACACAAACATGCACATGGGTGGGGGGACACGCACAGACATGGACACAGACACAGGTGGGGGGACACAAACACATATACACGCACATGGGTGGGGGGACGTGCACATACATAGAGACACGGGGGGGACAGACATGCACGCAGCCCTGTGTGTGCACACATATGCACACAGGTGGGGGGCACACAAACACGTATATACACACGGAGGGGGGACACACACGGACATGGGTTCAGGGGGACAAGCAGACGGACACGAGTGGGACACGCGTGGGTGGGGGGACATGCACACATACACATACACACTGGTAGGGGGGAGGCACTCGTGTGGGGGGACACGCACACAGACACGTACAGGTGGGGAGGACACGCACACAACAGACACGGGTGAGATGGGCACGCACACACACATGGGTTGGGGACACCCACACGCACATGCACACGGGTAGGGAGGACACGCATATGGGGACACCCACCCACACATGCCTGTGAGCGGGAGGGACACGCGCACATGCGCACACACGGGTGGGGGGCACACGCATGCACCCCCGTGTGCTCACAGCCCCGTGGCCACGCAGGGGTGATGCTTGCTGCTGGGGGGATGACAGAGGGTCCCCGAGCACCCGCAGCAGGGAGCGGGACACTGGATGGGCAGAGCTGAACCCCACTTCTCCTCAGTGTGGGGGCAGCTCACGCCCCACATAACCCCACAGAAAGTGCCCCGAAGCCCCCGACTGCCCCACAGACAGGGTGGTCAGGGCAGTGGCAGGCAGCAGGCTGCTGCCGTGGGCTGCTGCTGGCGTGGAGGGCTCCGCCGGGCACTCGAGAAGCCTCCTGGGCTCCCTTTGCTCCTCCTCGCCTGAATTATTCGATTGTTTATGCATTAATTCCCAATAATCTCTTTTGCCGCTTGGTTTCTCCCGTCCCGGGGGAATTTGCTGGCTGTTTAGCAGGGGTTTCCCGTACACACCTCTGGTAAAAGCCGTGGAGCTGACTCCCTGCTTTACTCCGGCTTGTGTTTTTCCACCTCTTTGCATGCTGGGCTCCCTATGTAATTTATTTGGGGGTCTTTTAATTTGCATCGGGATCAACGAGACTCTGTTTTCAAACTCTTTGACTCCTTGTAATAGCTCCTAACCCCAAAAATGCCTTCTTCCCCAGAGCTGGGCGCTGGGTGGGCATCACTGCAGGAGCAACTTTAAGGGTGAAGCATCTTATTTCTATTTCTGCTCCGGTTTTCTTATCAGCTTATTGCAAAACCCATTTGGCAACCCGCTCCCTTCCTGTGCACAAGGCAGGGAGCAGCAAACCCCGCTCCTGGGGGGGGGCTGCTGACGCTGGGGCACGGTGCCCCTGGCGCATGGCTCACTGCTGCTGAAATTGGGCCATTTCATTACCTCCAGGCACGTGTCCCGAGTTCCTCTTCCTCATTTATACCCGAGCAAAGGGAACCGTGGCCTTCAGCCTCAGTGGCTGACGGGCTAAGAGCTCCAGTGCAGGAGGGGGAGACCCCTAAACATGCTGCCGAGCCCTGGAGTGCAGCTGCATCCCAGGGCTTAGTGGTTTATAAAACCCCGAGAGGTATTTTTGACTGTCCTGGCACCAAGTGGCTTTACCCTGTCTCCGCCCGATGTGATTTTTATCTCCAGTTATTGACATAAAGCCAAAGCCATGAATAGTTGGCTGGCAGCGAAGCGTGCTGCCGGCCATGCCGTGGTCCTGCCTTAATGCTCAGCATCCCCTGTTAAAGCCTTAACAGGAACTAGTCCATGAAGCAAAGACCCTTTTTGCTCCCACAGGATGCTCCATATGGAGGAGCAAATTATCCCACCGAAAGCCCACCCCGTGCCTGGGGTTTTCTGGGGTTAGTTGCTGCTTTGGCTTCGCAGTAACTGCTGGTGCCATGGCTGAGCCTGATAATTTTGTTATCCCCGGTCTCGGATGCTGGTTATCTCCCAGATGGGCAGAGCACGTTCGGTTCTGCCAGCGGGGCCGTGGTGCTGACGGGTGACTCCCTTGGTTTGGGCAGGAGGCTGGTAGGTCTTCGTGGAAATGTCATTTCTCCCACATACGGGGCTTGTAGGGTAAAACAGTAACCAAAAGCAGGTGATTGACCAGAAACTGGTCCCACAGTCTTCTCTCAGTCCAACCGTCCCTTCCTCTAGTGAGCACCAGAAAACCATGGAGGGCAAACCCCAAAGTCAAATCCCTGGTATAACAACCAGCACAGGGCTCCTTTTGCTCCCCAGGAAGCCTAAAGGATGCAAACGCCCCATTTCCCCCTCGTGATAAATAAAAATCCAGGTTTGGGGGGGGGTTTCAAATGGGATCTGCCCCCAACCCCAGGGGGTGCTGCAGGGGCTCCTGGGGGCAGGTGATGTGGGGATGCAGGGGAAAGACACGCAGGGAGCATGACATTTGCTGTAGCAGGAAAGGAAATGTTGAAGAAAGGATTAAATATTGGCCAGGATGATACTTGCTTCCAGCAGGATCCGTCCCCGGAGACCTGCCGTGCTGGGAATCGGGTCAGGTTCAACCAAATGAGGGCGGCTTTAATTATGCACGAGCGAGCGCTGGCACTGATGGGTTTAATGCTTTTATCTAATTTGCCCTAAAGCTGCAGCTTTGGTTAATCCGGATTGACTTCCTATGGTGTGGACGAAGGCAGGAGGTTTTAGTACAGCCTGGGAAGCGGAGGCTGAAAGGGGGATTGATTCAGCGAGGAATTCAGGGAGTTTCTTGGGAGAAACCAGGAATTCCAAGAAAAAGTCATTTGACTCAAAGCAAAACATTTTATTTGACCTACAAACAAAATCATAAGGTTATCTTATATCCAAACTCCCTCTCTCCTTTTTAGCTTGGGTTACAGAAAAGCCCTCTAGGAAACTGAAACTCCCCCAGAAGAATACTTTTCATGGAGAAAACAAATTCAGCTCTGCTGCTTCTCAGCCTGGGGGCAGGAGGGGAAACTGAGGCACGGGGTCGCTTCAGTGGAGCAGCTCCATTTCTGCCAGCCAGAGTGGAGCTGCCCAGTGTCCTCCAAGGTGCTTTTTTGGGGAAAAGAAAAGAAACAGATTCTTTGCATGTTTATTTTGGGAGGAATGAGGGTTTCTGGCTATTTTGGGGTTGGGGGAAGGACTGGGTCAGACCCATGGGGGATAAAAGCGGACATTACCTGGGACTCTGGGCAGGGAGATGCGTAAAGCCCCTTCAACTGCTTAAAGCTTGCTTTTGGGTGTCTTGGAAATGTATCTTGGAGGTATCTGGCTGTGGGACTGGTGGGAGAAGCTCCAGGGAGCAATGCAGCTGGTGGGAGCGCGATGACTGGGGTTATCCTCAGCCCACGCTGGTGGCCGGAGCCAGCCCAGAGGAGAAAGGCACTGAAGGTCACTGCAGCGGAAAGGAGCCGAGTGGAAAGGGCAGATGAAAACCAGGCAGTGCGGCCAGGCTCACATTTCAGCCTGGTCCCATCTCACGTCTCCCAACCAGACAGGCTCGGCAGCATCTGAACGCGCCGTCTGTTTGGTTTTGGTTGCAGAGAGTTTCAACCATGGTCCCAAAGGAGAGAAAAATGATGCTGGGTCGTTTGCTTCCCAGTGTCTCGAGCAGTTCCTGATCTGGAGCGAGGATTTTGATGAGTCTACTAAATGCCTATAAATTAGGGCAGGGAAAACACCCACGCTCTCCTTGTGTCTGTTGCAAAGGAGTTGGTGGGGAAGATGCGAGAAATGGATTGTGGTTTTGACCTCCAGCGTTAAACACTGGGAGCTGTGGTCGCAGTCGGTGCGTCCGTGCCGCATGGGTTTGATTTCCCAGGGTTTCACACTGGCAGAAGGAAGGGTTGTGTCTGTGAGGTCCTGCCAGTAAATTAATCCACATTAATTATTTGGGAAGGTCAATTAAACTTCATCACCCCTCCCCCCCCCGAAAATGCATTCATCGAAGTCGTGATTTGGTTGTGCTTTGTTTCCTTTTGTGACTTTGCTTCTGCTGGCAGGCTCCCAAACACGAAACACCGCGGGATGGATGGTGACCGCCTGGATGGCATCAGGAATGCTGAAAAATGGGGCAGAAACTGGGATTAAAGCCCTTTACTCAGTGATTCCGTGTCCAATCCATGGTCCTCCTGTGCTGGCCCTGGGTCCTGCCCATCCCTCGGCTGCCTGTGACCTTCTCCAATGACAGCCCCCTCCTTCCCCCTGTTGACTCATCTAAGTATCCCCTGCCTGGCCATGGTGGATACTGTTACGGGAGCATTTTGGGATGCAGGCATCACATGCACATGCCTGTGGGTATATATATTTGAGGGCACGTGGCTGCTGGGGTTGCAACACTGATCTGCCTGGACTCCTCTCATCACAGGGCTCCTCTTACATGCTGTCTTCATCCACTGCAGCTGATGGTACCTGTTTGCTGGGAAAAGTAAACCATGTCCCATGGAATAAACAGGTCCAAGGCTACACTGCAAAGAGCGATATGGTCCAGCCGTTGCAACCAGACCCGATGCACAGTCCAGCATGGAGGAAGCTGGTCAGGGCGATGCCCTTGTTCAGCACGGGTGGCTGGAGAGCACCTAAAAAGCTGTGTGTGGTCACCTGCATTCAACGCTAGAGAAAAAGCCTCCTGCCATGATCCTGGGAAGGGCCAGGAGAGCTGATGAAGCAGACGCAGGTGGTTCTTACTGAAGCATCATGGTGGGTTTGCTTTTGGTAGTCACAGAAGTATTTATCCAGCTCGGCATCTTCAGGGATCGCTGTGGCTTTCACCCTCTGCTCACCCCCGCTGGGGGCTTGATGCATCACTGTAAGAGCTGTCGTTCGTGCCGTCTGGCCCGTAGGCAGAGGAAAGGGCAGCTGCCAGCTTTTATGCCTTCACATGCTCAGCTGGCTGTGTCCCCTCCGGCTCGCCCGCTGCGGATGCAGCAGGGCTGGGGGTGAGGGGGTGGATGGCAGCCATGGCCCCGACAGACACAGCAGGTTTTGTCCTAGAGATTCTGGGCAAAAGTAGGGAAAAAAAGAAAAAAGAAAGGCTTTGGCATTTCCAGAAGGAAAAGGAGGGAGAGCATGATGGCAAGAACAAGGCTGCCTTGTGAGCTTCTCCCCATGGTTGCCCCGTTCAGGCCAGCCAGAGAGCCCTGTCTGCTCCTTGGGATGGCGATGGAGATGTGTGTCTTGGCACATCCGTGGCTGCAGCGTGGCCTGCAGCAGCCCGTGCTGCCCTGTGCGCCGGAGGAGATTCCCCACCTTGGCTTCCAGATGGGTTTCAAATACCTTGCTGGGTTTTCCAGCTGAGGGCACAGGGGCCTGCAGGCAGGTGGGCTGGAAGATGGGTTATCTTGCCCCATCAGTGCTTCAGAGCTGGGTGACAGGTTGTCTGCAGGGGACTGGGGGGTGCAGATGCAAAGGCATGGAGAAGCTATGTGCAAGGCTGAAGCATCTGCGGCCCTGTGGCCCTTTCCTGAGTCTTTTAGGGCATCTTGTGTGGTTTCTCCTGGTTGTGGTGGCCTGTCCAACCTGTTTAATTGGCTGCCAGGACCGTGGGCAACCTCTGTCTCATCGGCTGCAGATCTGCAAAGCTCAGAGAGAAGGAAGAAGTTGAGAAGAGTAACTGGAAAGTGTTTTTCCGTCTGTCTGAGCACTGTCAACCCTCTCCATCCAACAGGGACAACCCTGTTGCTGAGGACTGAACCAGGTGCAGGAAAAGCAAAACTGAGGGGCTAGGACAGAGTAAGATCAGTCCTGGCTCCTCATGTTCATTGCAGAGTGGTTCCCAAAGTTATGTGTGGGGTTTTGCAGATGTTGCAGATTAGTCAGGGTGTGAGTGGGCATGTGATTTCTGCCTACGTCCTTGGCGAGCGTGACCCTCGGCCAGCACTGCTTGTGGTCTGCTCCAAGGGGGAAAGCAGCACAGTGGGGGAGACATCATTAGGGATCGTGTCTGTACCACATCTGGACAGGTTATTTATCCAGTCCTTGGAACAAGGGCTAGGATTATCCCCATATGATGCGCTAGAGGCTTCACTTCACCCCTTCTCCATCAGGTATGAGTTGTCAAGGTGCCTTTTAATGCCACAGTGCTTTGCTTCAGTGAGAGACCACCCAGGTTGGCAGGTTTTAGGAGACCCTCGTTGCCTCCTTCCCTGCAAGATCTGAATTGGAGGCAGGTACAGGATAGCTCTGGGTCAAAACGGTGCTTGTTTGCAAGAAAGCATGCCCACCCCATCCCACAGCATGGTGGCACCAGATTAGAGCTGAACCATTTAGCTGAGAAGGCTGGTATTGCTCTTTTCTACCTAAAATGATGGTGAGATTTGGGTCAGGGCACATCCCACATACTCATGCAAAGGGCATCTTTACTCAACTCAAACCTTTCCTCCCGCAGTAGCTCCCGGTCGCTGAGCTCCTGCGCTGGAATCTCCCTGTGACCCCGTTTCCGTGGGCTCCCTGTAACGCGGTACAGCAGTGAGATCAATCCAGCTTCTTCCACAGGGAGGCAAATGCATTTTAATTTGATCCCCGGCTGATGGGCTTGCTGAGCAATCATGTGTCGGCCGGGTCGTGGGCTGTCCCTGACGCACAAAGGGGCCCTTGTCCTTCCTGACACAGACAGTGCCAGACTCTGTGTGTCTGCAGAGACTCTTTTGAGACTATTTTTCTCGTCTCAACTGGTCACTCCCATGCATAAACCAGCTTTGTGCAAGCACGGGCAGATTGTCTGGTGGTGGTGATGCTGGAGGAGCAGGTCTCGTGGCTAGGAAGGGGGGGACCAGTGAGATGGCTACCGTCAGCCCAACACTAAACCCACTAAAACCCCATCATCATCAACAACCAACCCAGGCAGAGCCTCTGTGATGGAGAACATGGTCCCTTTGGCAAGGTTTGATTACAGGGGACTCCAGATGTTGTGGTGATGTTTGCTCTGCCAGAAGGAGCTGAGGACCTCTGAAATCAGGACCCTGCCAGTCACAGGGATTGCCTGCTGAAGAGCACTGTTCCCTTTTCTTGGCCTTTCCGCCAGGGATTTAGTGGGACTCACCTTTCACAAGGGTCATCTGAGTCTGGATGGTTAAACACAGAATAGAGGGCCTCTTCTGTTCTGTGGCACAGGAGACCAGATTTCTGTGTGAACCTGGTGGGAAGGGTGAACTGGGGCGTTGCACGGGGCTGCAGGAGGTCTCAGTTGAATTCCCAGGTGTGGGAGGTGTGACGGCATTGTGGCACTGGGGTTTTCTCATCTAACCCACCTCTTCCAGGGACTCCTTACCTCCATGACCTTACAGCATCTTTGCTTACCCCTAGGGTGATGGCGAATCTAACGACTCCAGCCTGGATCAGAGTCATCAACAGCTCTTTGGACCCAGGTGGCACAGGAGACAACACCTACAAGTGCATATTTGATGAGGACTTCAAGTATGTCCTGCTGCCTGTCTCCTACGGCATTGTGTGTGTGGTGGGGCTCTTTCTCAACCTGCTGGCCCTGTATGCTTTCATCTTCAGGATCAAGACCTGGAATGCCTCTACCACGTACATGTTCAACCTAGCCGTGTCTGACACACTCTATGTGGTCTCCCTGCCGCTCCTGGTGTATTATTATGCCATGGGGGACAACTGGCCCTTCAGCGTGGGCTTGTGTAAGATAGTTCGCTTCTTGTTTTACACCAACCTCTACTGCAGCATCCTTTTCCTCCTCTGCATCAGCATCCATCGATTCCTGGGCATCTGCTTCCCACTGAAGTCACTGCAGTGGGGGCACGTCCGCTACGCCCGGAGGGTGTCCGTCATTGTGTGGGTGGTGACTGTCGTGTGCCAGTCACCTGTGCTCTTCTTCGTCACCACCAGCGTGAAGCGTGACACCATCACCTGCCACGATACATCCAGCAAGGACCTCTTTGGCCAGTTTGTCATTTACAGCTCGGTGATGCTGGTGCTGCTCTTCTGCATCCCTTTCCTCACCATCATCATCTGCTACTGCCTAATGGCCCGGAGGCTGCTGCAGCCCACACGGGGGATCTCCCGGCTGTCCCGATCCAAAAAGAAGTCTGTCAAGATGATAATCATTGTCTTGGTGGTCTTCATCGTTTGTTTTCTTCCTTTCCATGTCACTCGTACCTTGTACTACTCGTTCCGGAGCTGGGACTTGAGCTGTCAGACCCTCAATGCTATCAATTTAGTCTATAAGGTGACTCGTCCCCTAGCTAGCACCAACAGCTGCCTGGATCCCATTTTGTATTTCTTAGCCGGACAGCGATTTAGGAAGTTTGCAGGCAGCAAAATGCCAGGGAAGCCTCAAAATGAAATGGCTCTGGGCATTGTGCCCAACAGTCACCTGGAAACCAGCAGCAACACAGACACGTTATCCAAGGATGCGAAATCCTAGCTCCGCTCCAGCACAGCCAGCATCTTCTCCGTGACAGAAGGGTTTATCCCAGGTGTGAAGGGAGGTCAGGATGCTTCAGGGCCCGAGGTTTTTGGTGTTTGCAGTGCCTTGGCTTGCACCCAGTTCAGCATGGTCCTTGTTAAACGCAGTCTCTGCTTGTTGCTGTTTCAAATGCCTTTTTTTTTTTTCCCCGGGAAGGTGCCGCTGTGGTTATACACAAAACCCCGTATCTCTGCCTCTTCATCCAAGCCTGCCTCTCTGCTCAACGCTGAATGGCTCCTCTCCACCAGTGAGGCTGGGTGACCTCTATCATGGTGGCCAAATCTGCTAAAACAAACCATGCCCTGAATGTCTTAGAACACTTTCTAAAGCAGAAACATTGTGTGCAAAAGGTCCACCTAAAGAAATCCATCTGCCCTTCTCCAGATCCGCTAGCACAGAGGTAACAAGAGTTTCTCTGTGCCTTGGTGAGGGAGGAGAGGCTTTTGGTCGATGAGGAGTCAGCTGTGGTTCTGCTAAACAGATCAATAAATTGCTAAGTGCAAATACCTCCTGCAGCGGGAAGGGGTCTCCCACAGCTATGCATCCCTGAAGAAATGCTCTCACAGCTTCGTGCCCCGGCATCTGCTGGCAGAGCCGGGAGGGGACTCCTAGCTCCTGTCCAAGGGCTGGCTTCCCATTAAAAATGGTGGACCTCCCATCCCACTGGATTATGCCAGTACCATCCATTGGAGTTTACTGGTACCATCAAGCAGGTCCCCTGTAGGTTTCTCCAGTGGGGTCAGTATCTTTCAAAAGACCCATCAGTGCTTCCCAGCAACAATGTTCACCCTTGAAAAGCTTTTAGGAACATGTAGCTTCCTTTCAGCTGCTGACTTTAATAATCATCTCCAGCTCATTAAAATCTAGGGTGAGGTCTTCATGTCTTCTTTTTAACCCCCTTACTAGTGACTCATGTTACCAGCAAAGAAGCAAAGACCATTGCTTGTTCCCTTGGCTGAACGCTGCTACATTCTCATTGCTGCTCAGAGGTGACAGCCCTCTCAGACCTTTAGCAGCTTGCCATGACCCAAAATGCTGCCCAGATGCTGCTGTCTGGTTTCCCCATAATCCCAGTAATCCCAGTGCTCCACTGGAGCCAATCAGCATAGCCCTTCCTGACAGTGTAGATCTTCCCTGGGAAATCTGGCAGCACTAAACCCTGGGTTTAGGAGCCATAACAGTAAAACATGGTGCTAGGCTTGACCCCAGGCCTCTCTGGATTTGGGCTTGCATCCCACATCAGCCAGGACAGTTCAAAGTAAACTGGAGAAAATAGCCACAAAACATTTCACCAGAAAGTCCACTTGATCTTTCTCTCTGTAATTGTTGGGTTAGAGAGCCAAGAGCCGAGGCCCATGGCTTCCTTGCCCAGCTTTGCCACGAGGATGCTGATTCCTCACCCCAAAAATGAAAATTGCTTGTGCTGCAGCACTGGACGAGTCATATTTTTGTAAAAGCAGCCCTGACTCTATTTTAGGATTAGGCAAACACATTTGATCCTGGTTTAGACCAATGCCTCAGGCCTCCTCTTCATGTCTCCCATCCCTCCCTCTTATGATGTGGCTCGATGGAGGTAAAGGCACGCCACGGTGTAACCAGCTGAGTTTAGTCCAAGGGTGACTGGGACCATTCAGGGTTAAATGGGAGGTTCCTGAGATCCGGGCTTTGTGGAGACGTGGTCCTATGGATGGCTTTTGTCCCAGCCACCAATGTCACAACCACAGGAGGCAAAGAGGGGACTGTCTCAGCTCTGAACACCATCGTCAAAGAAAAACAGAACAATTTGATGATTTGATGAACAATTAGATTAAATGGTTCATCTCATCCCTGAGTGCACTTTTAGGAAAGGGTTGGGTTGAGACAGGACTTCCCCCATGGCAGCACCTTTTTTGACTTGGGCAGGTGAAGGGAGCTTGGCTTCGTGGGGAGTGTCGCAGCGTAGTCACCAGTGCGAGACAAATAACTGGGAGGAATTTATTCATCCGAAGTGCTGCACTGGTACAAACGTAACTCCAGGCCAGGTCTCGCTTGGTCTCCCACACTTGCCAAAAAGCAGCATGAACGCCAAGTTACGTGCTCTGAATAATTCAACAAAATATGCTCAGAGTTCACTCCTGCAGTCCTGCTAGGCAGTCCCACCTTTCTCGGAGCTAGCATGAGCCAGCTTCAAACGACCACCTTGGGCAACACTGCCAGTCCCATTGCGGGGTCCTCCTGTGACCTTGGTCCTGCACAAACTGGTGGCACTGTTCAGATGCAGAGTGGTTGGAGAGGTACCAACTGGAAATTTATATATAGATATTTTTTTTGTTTGTAAAAGCACTAACTTATACTAAAAAAAAGAAAAAAGAAAGAGGTTTTGTGACGATGACTGTACATTTTTATTTTTGTAACATACAAACACCTCAGATTTCTTATAGTGAATAAATTTATTTCTACTATGAGCACTCTTTCTGCCATCTCCTCTGATACGTACAAAGAAGAGGGGATACTGGAGATAGAAACTGGGTTGTTGAATGTCATAGACATATTTGAAGCTCCAGATACAGCTGTCCACACATGGGCTCCACAAGTAGATACCTCCAGCATCTGAACTCCTATAGGAGTCTGTAGAGGAGGTGGTCACCCCAAGAGACAGGTGATCAAGACTTCTCATCCTTGCTCAAGGTGAAATGGAGCTGAGATGGAAAGGCCTGATGGAGCACCCACAAACCCAGCAGTTCATTAAGGAGACTTTCACTTTTTCTTGCTGCTCTCTCCCCTTTTCCAGAAAGTACAGTAACACCAGTGCTTGTCCTGCATCCTTGCTTCTCTGAGACAGAAGGACCCAGAGGAGCAACTCAACTGTCTCAGATGTGAACTTGCTGTGGAGACAAGTTGCAGCATCCTATTACACCCCAGGATGGCTCCTTATAGCCATCAGAGCAACCTCTGGACCTTAAAAGCCACTGAGCAGGTCTTCGGTCCTCTCTCTAACCCATCCCCAGTGGGGTTGTGTATCTCCTTGCAGCGTGCCCATGGGCATTGCGCTGCAGACCCTTACAGCAATGCCCCATAACTGCAACAGGCTGACCCAAACCCTCTGATTTACCCCTTAAAGGTCTGGCAGAGATTCAGGCAGGGTCAAAAATGCCCCCGAAGAGACCACTGCTCCTGGATTCCATCTGCCAAGCAAAACCGCCTCTGTGAATCTTGACCTCCACCTAATGTGCAGGGGGCTGGTCCCACCATTTCTGGCAGAAGCCAGGTGCAGGGAAGCCACATGGTCACGGCAGGGCTTCATGGGGGCCAGAAGCCCTGGCAGCATGACAAAGACAATAGCCAATCTTTTTGGTTGTATCTCCATGGACTTGGTAAGTAGCTTCTCCTAGGCCTCTCCTGTTGAAGACCAGAAGGAATTGCTTGGTTAATTAATTAGTGACTCTCTAAGCAATTAATCTCCTATCCCATAGATCATATTTTTTTTCTGGTTCATCCAGCAGTTCACGGAGCCACCAAAGCAAGAAGTTTCCCTCCACATGCTGAAACCTCTAGTTCTCAAAGAGAAGAAGGTTTCCTGAGCCTAACCACAGTCCCCATGAAAAAAACCAACCGCCAAACCATTTTGTTTTCCGTTGCAATTTACCTGCCTCTTGCTCCCCATCCTGGCCTTTGCTGTGCCCATCTCTGCTGATGAAACAAGGCAAGTGAGGACACACTCACCTCCATTGATGAATTTATTACAGCCCGTGATCAAATCACCTTGAAAGCTGCTCAGCAATAAAGTAAGGAGCTGAAAGTCCTTTGCTCTTGTCCCGAAGCTGATTTTTCCAGCCTTCAGATTAATTTACACCTGATCTCCCAGCAATGTTTTTAAGATGCAGGCACAGCAACTGCCCATCGCCCTACAGTGTGAGACAGAAGCACTTGACGGTCCCCTGCACCACGGCTGAAAGCTCCACTTTGGCTTCTCTTTTAAAAAGAAATTTCTAGCCCTTACAGTTGCCAAAACACAAAGACTCAAAAGCATAAAGCCAAAGAAATAGCTGCAAGCCCCAGTATTGCTAAGTTAGACATCCCAAAATACACTCTCTGAAAAGTCTCTCTTGATTTTCAGCCCAGGTTTTGGAGTCCCATCTGGGGCGAACACCGTGCGGACGAAGGGCTTGCACATGAATAGCTTTAGCTTGTGGGTTTTACAGCATCACACCCAAGTTTTTCCTGCAGTGATTTCTCTGCAACTCAGGCCAGCACTGACTCATGTGAGTCATTCAAACCCAAGAATGAGAATTAAGCACGAATAATACCCATTGACGGGGGACACAGAGGTTGTGCAGTTACTTCAGAGAAACAAACAGAAAAACACCCCCCCAAACCCACTTTTTCTAACTATCTTGCAGCTTTGGGAGCAGGAAGGCAAAGTTTAGAGCATTGATGGTTTCCTGCCAAGCAAACAAATGTGCCACGTGGGCTGGAGGGATGCACACTTCTCCTAGACCTTCCCAGCATCCAAGTGTGGGGCTTTTCCTTCCTGATCACGGCTGCCTAGGAAGCAGCCCCTTTATCTGGCAAAGGAGGGCAGCGGGTCGAGTCATTACTGTAAGCCACTCAGTACATCCGCTTCTTTTTTGAGTAGCAAGTCCTGGTTTCATTTTTCTTCTGGTTTTCTCCCTTGGGGCTTGATTTTGTAAGGAACAAGTCTGTCTGCCCCTCCAAGCCATTTCTGATCTAGTTGGCCATTTCAGTAGAGGGACAGAGTCTCTGCACTATTGAGCTCCTATGAGTTTCATAGCAAGCAGATTGTCGCGCAAAGGAGAAAGAGCCAAAGGAGCCCTCACCCAACAGCTCAACCTTTATATTAGACACCAGAGAAACCACATCCACTTCCCCATGCTACAGCCTCCATCGGCTTTGGAAAGTGTCCATCACAATGAGTGAGGAAAGGTGACAGATGGTGCCCCAAAGCCACCCAGGAGACCAACATTGTGTTCAGATCAGGGGAGGAGATTCCCAAATCTAAAAAAAAAAATAAAAATCATACTGCTGCAGAAATTCCCCAAAGTGGATGGGCCAAGGCAGCATTTTCTTTGGAAGAAACCAAGCCAGTGGGTGTTTGAAATCACACATCAATCACCCAGCTTTGTGAGGAGCTTATTTTAAGGCTGTCAGGGGTTTAATACCAATATTTGCAGACTCCTTGGCAAATAAATGTTCAGGAAAGCCTGGAAGTTTAAAATATCCTTTTCTTTTTTTCTTTCTCCCCGAATACCTGCAATTTTAAGCACTGGCTAAACACCAACACCTTGATGCCTGTTTTGGGGAGCAGCTGGACTGTCACACAGCAAATGCATACATGCACATGTATACACACACATGTATACATATATAAGCACATTTATGCCCACAAAGCATCCTTCCCGTGCTCCAGGAGAGAAGAGTTTGAGTCCTTGTGTCTGAGCCCAGCACTGCCCTCCCAGGGGCATGGGAAAGGGTGTAAAACAGCCCTCTGTCCCCCAAAACCGCCTGATTTATACAGGAGCAGCAACTCTTCAAATCTTCCCATCGAGCTGAAAGCTGCCCGGCTGTGGCTCGTCACCCACGAGATGACCTGCAAGGTCTCAGCTTGGTGCTGGAGGCTCCCACCTTTGCAGCAAAGGGTGTGCCAAAGCAGCCCCCCGCCTCAGAAACCGTATCGCCTGGGTGGGTTTCGCAGCCCCGTTTGACACTGCTGGCAGCAGAGCAGGAGAACCCCTGCTAGAAACTGCTCCTGTGCTTATACCACCCACCGTGAGAAGGCAAAACGTCACAATCACATTTCCAGCCCACCCCCCCACCCCTCAAATCCTGGGGGAGCACTAAGGTGCCCTGAAATCACCAAGCTGCCACCCTTGAACTCGCAAAGACAGGAGTGGGAGCACTCCAGCTGAGATCTCAGCCGGTGGGATGGCCAGTGGGAGACCTTGGAAGATGGTGGAAGATTGGAAGATGCATGGATGGAAGACTGCAGTCCCCGTAGCGCTAAAACCAGGCCAGCACCCTGTGCTGATTTTTAATAGGGAAATCATTTAGCTAATTAGGCTGAACCCTGCTGCAGCAGAGTCCTCTGCTGGTGCTAGGGGGATGTGGCAGCAAGGAGCAAGGGGTCCCCATGCCCACCCTGGGGGAAAATGGGGTCCCCCACAGGAGCACTAATAGTGCCCAAGGAACACCCTGTGACCACACCGAGGGGTGGGAGCAGAGTCCCAGGCTAGCGGTGGGAGCATCGGGGTGCCAGCATTAGGTCCGGTCCCCAAGCTGGAATTTGCACCCAGGTGCACGTGGCCACTAAAGGCAAGGTCCTGGTTTTCATCCACGGGACTTCCCAAGGGATGGAGATATTTTCTATTTGCTTTGAAGTTCCCCTTGCATGAGCTGAGGCACAGCTTGCAAGGCAGCCAGGGAGTCAGCCTGTCCTGTGACCTGCGGTTTGAAGGTCAAAGAAAGAGCCTGGTCACCACTTGTCTTCATCCAGCCACCCACCCCACCGTTCCAGCTCTATCCCTGCCCACGTGTAACGACTCAATGCTTGTTTAACATTCTTTCATCCTTTTCTCATCAAAACTGGGGCAAGCAGGGTGGAAACCAGCTGGCCACCATCGGGAAATGACCCCAAGTGCAAGCCCAAGCATGTGGATGGAGGTGGAGACCATTTGGGATCCACGCTGGGAGGGACCTTGGTACGCGTCCTGCACAATGGGGATTTGCCACCATCTCTGCATTTTGAAATGGGTTTATTTTGGAAGGATGCCCCTGCTCAGCCATTTTCCTGGGCTGTGAACCTCTCTGCCCAACCTCACCTATGGCCACACTGCTGGACCAGTTGTCCTGGTCCCCTGAACACTCTTGCAATGCCGTTAGTGAAGCTGTCAGCCCAGCACCAGGATATGGGGTGCAAGCCAAGCACTGGCAGATGCCTGCACACCTCCTCTGCTAGGACATAAGTGGATGTGATACCTTTCTTAGGTGAATCACCCCTTCCTTAGGCGAACAGCTCCACCACCCCAGCTGGATGCGGGTCTCCTCCTGCTCCTCCTTCATGACTGAGTGCACTTTGCAGCCTGGCAGCAGGATGAGATGCCACATGGGTGCCAGCACAGACTGTTTGCGAATAGGGTGCGGGTGCAATGCCCCAGCACGGCAGCTGTTCTCATGGCCTGTTAAACGAGTCCATCTAGTCCCAAATGAGCGAACGGGCTTGAGCACCTTGGGATGGGACCGCAAAGCAGGTTGTTAACTCCTGGGGGGCAGCTGGCACTTCAGTGTGACCCTGCATGCTGCAATTTGCAGAGCCAAGGAGAAAGGCTGCAAGAAGGGGAAGGTGCTCGGGGGATGACCACATCTGCTTAGCAGAGCTTCTGGTTCTCCTTGGGCAAAGAATTCAACCTCAGCCTGCATGCTAGGAGAAAGGGACATTGCTGTGGCTTTCAGGGAGCGGGTGGACACCCCAAAGCCTGCTACATGTGCTTGTCCCCCTGTGCAGGACTTATGATCACAAGAGGAGGATGCATTTCCTATGGTCAAGGTCTCCAGTGGTATGTAAGCCACCTGAGTGGACCTCCAAGCATTGGTGGAGGGCACAGGAGACCAGATGCCCCTCTACCAGCCCTATAGGAAACCAGGGGGCCTACTCTGGCAGAGCCACCTGCATTGGTGACACCTCTGTTGGAACGGTTGCCTGGAGCCCATCAAGATGGGATCAGACAGGATCTAGTAAAGGGATCCATGGAAGTCTTTGGTCCAACCCCCTGCTTGGAACAGGGCTGGCCTCAAAATCAGAGCATCGTGGACATGATCCAACACCCCCCAGAGCTGTTACCTCAAGGGAGTCCATGGGTGCGTGATCCAGAAATGTCTTTTTCCCCTCCACTGGCTATCAAGAAAGCCTAGCTGGCCAGCTGGGAGTTGTTAAATGACACAAATTGTCCCTAAAGAGCCTCTGCAGCACTATCAGGGCCCTGTGCTCAGCAAGATGCTGATACTCCAATGTCTCACCCCTCCAGTTCCCCCCAGGATTAGCTTGCAGGGCTCAGACTTAAAAATAACCCAACAGGGGGCAGGGGGTGGGTGGGCATTGCTGTCACCGCATCATCACTAACGTCAGCTTTCCCAAACCCATCTGCGTGCTCATGCCAGCCACAATTCCCATCCAACGTGCCGTGGCTGTGCAAAAGCATCCGAGAAACCGCAGAGGTTTGCCAAGGAATTAGTGAAAGCCCTGGAGCAGACTCCCCACTGATGCCTCCCCATCTGCTCTTCATCAGGCAAATGAGCTGTGGGCTCCTGTCTGGGTGGTCTGGGCTCAGGGACCCCTCCGTGGTCAGCTCCTGGGGTGATACACCAGGGGTGGGGAGCAGCAGCAGTGCTGGGGGGTGGAAATTTTCGGGATTGTGGGCCTGGATCAAGCAGCATCCATATGGATGATGCCTCCCACCAGGGCTGTGGGCAGCAGCGAGTGCTCATGTCCCATGGCACCAGTTCCAGCTGGTGATTAATACCCCAGTGTCCTGAGCCTCGAGCAGACTTTCTGGGATCATTTCCTAGAAATTCATCATCGCTTCCCAGGCAATACTTCCCAGATGTTGCAACCCATCTCTGCGTTTCAGCATCTGACTGGTGATGCGAGGCTCTGCTCTCTGCAGCACAAAGCCTGGAGGAAAAGCAGCACTTTATCACAAACCCCTGTAGCATCAACATCCCCCTCATCTCCAAAACATCTCCATTTTTTTTCGTAATTAGCAGAGCACTCCCGCGTTATGGTAATTCCTCAAGCATCTCCAGAAGGCAACTAGGTTGAAATGTGATGTAAAAATTAATTTGTAGCAGCTGTTCTTCCTCCCGATTGCCCGTAGATGGAGGAAGAGAGCTTCCCCCCTTTGGGTTCCCTTCTTCGGAGAGCTGGTTGATGAGGTTGCATGGTGTTTTGGGGCTCTCCTTTTCCCTGCTTTGGCCCGTCAGGTGCTTGGTTTGGGTGATTTAATGCCTGTACTGGGAAAGACGTTGGCCACGACCTGCATAAGACCCTGCTACCCGATGCCATGCAAACCCACAAGGAAGAGATTGTCCCTCCAGGAGCCCATGGAACCTCTTGAGATAACTCGAAATGCTGCACGGAACGTGGCCCCAGGATAAGCAATGGTGACAGGATAAGCAAACACAGATCCTCCTGGCTATGGCTGTGTTGGTCCATGAGACAATCCAGGACCCATCTTCCGGGTACACATCCCCTAGGTTTACTCCTTTGCCACCCTGAGACGGGTGGCCACAACCAACCTACTGGTCGGCATCCTGAAAAACAGCTGTTTTGGAGGAGTCCAGGTCCAAGCCATGCCAGCAACGGTGAAATGATTAATCTCGACGTTCACAGCCCAGGGGCATGGATCCAGCCAACAGTGTCCAAAGAGGCTGGGTCATGCCAGGTGAGAACCACAGACAAACCAGGGTTTGATGGAGTGAAAGGTTTCCCCCAAAGAGATGTTCTGCTGCTCAGAGACTGATATTAGTTGAGGGGGGGAATAACTCAACTCCCAGAACATGTTGTAATTATTGGAGATTTTTATTCTTTTCTTCCAAAATGGAGTGGTTTGTCTGGGAGGTGTGGAAGTGTTCCCCTTCCCCCTTTTCTGATATAAAGCACTTGACTTTTCACTTCAAAAAGACACTTTTCAACAAAAAAACCCCACCCTTCCACCTTTCTTTTAAACAAGCAAACCAAAATAGGCAGGGGTTAAAAAGAACCCAAACAACAGAAACTATTTGCTTTGACCTCCCTTTGACCGGTATCATGTTTTCCTCCCAAACCTTGGTTCAGCCACCCAGTCGAAAAATGCCTCCTGCCCCAGCCTCGCCGCTCGGGCCAGCTTTGTGGGTTTTGTCCGGTTGCAAGTTAATAGGATTATTGTGAAACTGGTAGATGCACGCTTGACGTCGACCCTGTGTGGGAGGAGGAATCAGTTAGAAGACTGTAAGAAACCTGATTTAGTAGGAAAAGACCAAGAGAAAGACTGTGTTGCTTCATTACCCCGCAGATAAAGCCTCCACAAAAGCAGGGAAAGATAAAGCAATCCTTTTACAGTAAGAGCAAATGTTTACCCGGCACGATGCAAACTGACCCCAGGTAATCTCAGATTTAACGACATGGTTTAATACCACTGCAAAGGGCATCTTTTGTATTTCTCAGGCTGTCATTGGAGATATCCTACCCACCGGGGGATTTCCTATGGGTATCTGAAGATATCCTGGTACCAGCAGTGACACTTTTTAAATGTGTTGTGAAATGTGTTATATAGAATTATTTTTTTTAACACGTGGTGCATTTTATTTATATATATGTTTTTTAAAAAAAAATATATATTTTTTTTTACATACATCCCAGTGCTCCAGTGCTGGGAGAGGCTACTGGGAAAGGGACAGGGGTAAGGAATGAGCAATGCGATACCTGCTCTGAATCACGCTCTGCTTTTATGGCTGCAGGATATATGAGGCAGAGGTGGAGTTAGTGTGCTTGATAATCTCCGGAAAATTACCCTGCCTTGGAAACATTCCCACCTTTATCACCTCCGCGCATCGCCCTGCCTCTTTCAGGTAGGACACCAAGTGGGTGATGGAGGGTGAGCTGCTATGGCTGTCACCCCCGTGCTCCATCTCTTGGTGATGGCAATCTGGGTCCTGGACAGGACTTCTGCAACCGTGAGGAGTTCAATAATTACTGGGGAGATCTTCATCCCTCCTCTGGGGCTTGTAACAGCTTCAGCCCATCTGCCGGTGGGACAGCAGGACAGGGACAGCTCATGGGGGATGCTGACACCTCCTCACCACCATGCAATTCAACACAGTGAGTTTTATTCAATACCATGAAGCTCTGCAGCTCTTCACAGTGGCCTTTGGTTCCCGTTAACTTATTTTTCAGCTTGTAGCGAGTTGTTCCCCAAAATCTTCCATGCACATTCGAGTGGCTTTCTGCATTCAGCTTGCCAGGTTCATGACCTCTTCTATGCCTCCCCCTTTGGACATGGCATGGACCTTCCACAGGAGATTTTTTTTTTTTCTCATGACATTTTCCTCCCTGCTGCATAGCATTGGCTGCCTTGGGGAGCCTTTTTACAGCCTTTTTTAATTAGTGCTTTGCATTTGCATCCTCGGTCCACTTCCAATCGCTCTGCAAACATTTCCTCCTTGTGTTCAGCTGCTTAATTCTGCAGTTTCCTTATTTCTCTATAATTTCCCTTATTGCAGTTAAACACTGCAGTAGTAGCTTTTTTTTTCACTGCAAATACTCTACAGTCACTAAACCTCCTCTGCTAAATCCATATTACTTGCTAACCATGGCCAGGCAGGAGATTAACCCGTGCCAACTCAGACCCATCAAGATAATGCCCAAGCTAAGTCAACCCTATAGACTGGCCATACAGCTGTCCTCTCTAAGGATGGAGCACGTACTCAGGGCTTGATCAGGAGGGATTTCGGGACCTGAGAACTTCAAAGGCTTTTACAGAAGTTGAACTGTTGTGGACCTCCCCAAGGAAAAGCCCGGAGCATCTTGTAGCAGACACATCCAGTGGACCAGCTCTACTTGTGACTGTCTCAATAAAAGAGAGGAAATTATTGTCTTGAAAGCAAATGTTCTTGCAGAAAATGCATTTTTTCAGATATATCATGGTCTAGGTCAGGGTCCAAGGGATTTCACCACCACCACCATCTTCCCAGGGTAAGGCTGGTGGAGATAGTGAGAGCCTGGCTGAACTGGTCATCCTGGGGGACCGTCCCTGACACACACGAGGTTCTGAGACAACCAGAGCTGGTGGGAACCAAAGGGTGCTTCAGACAGGAACACATTTCCATGGACATTTCTAGTGTGGGGCTTGGGAGTTTTGCCCCATAGAGACAGTGTTGTTGCCCTGCTTAGGGATGACGGTGCCCTCTGACCACGCTCCTCCTGGGACAACCTCTCTGGACCTCTGCTCCAGCCAGCAGACTCCGGGCAGGCAGTGACTTTCCCAACACGTAGCCTCAATCTAAGTAGTCTAAGAGGAATATTTGTTCTGGCTTTGCCTAGAACAGCTGGCCATAGGCCAGGACTTTTTAACTTCCCAGCTGGAGCCCTGGAGAGTCGCTGGTCAGACTGTCACAGCACAACAAATACCTTGCCCTGACTCTGTCCATCACAGTTTGGTTGCTCAGAGCTCAGCAGCGGCACCAGGAACTCGTGCATGGCTTCTACCAAAGAAGGGGCAAAGCCAAGGAGAAACATCCTCAACTTCTAGTGGTCCGGGACCTACAAAATGACTTGGCTTGATGGTATACCTGCATCCCTAAGAGAAGTTATAGCCCTTTTCTCCAGGAAAGCTCGAAATCTGCAAATTTAATTAAACAAGGGTTTAAAGCGCTGTCTCATGCAGTTACACCAAAGACCTTGTTTTCAGTGCAAAAAAGTGATGGGGAACTGCAGGTGCCCCGGGTGTGCAGCCAGTCTTCTTTTTCCAGGGAGAACAGTGTGTAACTCCTTGCCTGGCTGAGCACACGTCAAGAGATTAAAATCCCGTGTGGTTATCTTGGGGGTCCTCAGAGATGAACCCCTTTCCTAACCACTTGGCTTTCTGACTTCATGGAGATCGGAGGACGGGGCCGTCTCCTCTCTCCCCTAAATACCATCCCCTGCCACCAGCTTGCCTCTGCTGTTGTTTTGTGTGGCCTGAGGTTTTGAATGTAATTCAGACAGAAAGCAAAAATGGAAATTCCCCCGGGTGCAGACGGAAGGAGGATGGAGAGGGAACGGTTTCTGATATTGTGGCAGCTGCGAGGTAGCTCCTTTCCCCTGACTGTGGACAAGGCAGCCTGGGCTGTGATGGCTGGGAAGCCACAGGGACCACCGCGACACAAAGCCCAGGGCAGGCTGACCTGGTTGGCCACATCTTACCAGGCTTTGCTCCTCAAGCGAGGTCATCACAGATGCAGACGTGGAAAGGGGCTGAAGTGATGTGCCTGAGGGCATAGCGTGGCAGAGTCAGGATGAGACCCTGGCTCCCTGGTCCAGCATCTTGCAGTCAAGACCATGGGCAATAGGAGAAGGAGAACAAGGACTGTGGGATCTCTGTCTGGCTGTGCTGGTGGGGGAACGGGGAAACAGGTAGCCACATGCCTCACAGCAATGCCCAGCTCATGTGCTCCCTGTGGAGCTGGAGAAGCTGAAGGCTTTATCACAAGTGGATTCTCTGAGATCTAAGAGGGGTTTCTCCCTGCCTTGTCCCCCACAGATGGATCATTCAGGGTCTGTCGCCTTCCTCTTCCACCTGCTGGTGGGAACATCAACGTCTCTGAGCTTTCCACCTTCCTTCAAGTGTCATCAAATGGACCAACAGGCTCAGACATAATTCATTGCACAGAAGCACGCTCCAGTGCGCTGATGAGTGCCCGTTTCCTTAGAGAAGCCACCATCAGCCCCCTCCAAAATCAAATACACTTGCCTTCAAGAATACAAGAGCTTTTAATACATGTTCTATTGTTGGTTATCTTCTCATCCCAGAGTTTTTCCAGTATTTTCTAGGCATCCCTTGAACTCACGAGGGCCAGAAAGCTGAAACTTCAGGAATCAGCACTTCCCAGTCTGCAAACTGGGACAAGCCCGCCAAAGCTAGCAGCTTGTCTCTACCCAGTGGATGGATACTGGTTGTAAGAGATGCCAGTGAAGCACCAGCTCTGATTCTTTCCAAGCAACTTGGTAGGCACAGTGGGCGTTTCTGATCCATATTTCATTGCTATTTTTTTGCTCTTCTTTGGCATCATGTCCCAAGCGCAAACACACTGAAATGTCCCAATTCAATTGTCACTGGCTGCAGCGAGAAATGTGGCAGGTATCAGCCACACACATTAATGCTTGGTTGAAATAATCCATGAAAATCAGCCAGGAAGAAGACTTGATGTCCCAGGAAACATCACCAGGAGGAGTTGAGGTCACTGTTCAGGATCTGGCCAAAATGCTGGTGCTGGCTGTTTGCCCCTGCTATTATTTCCCAGCCAACCTGCTGCCCTCCAGCCTCTCTTCCCCTCCGTGTTTTCCCCTTCATCCCAGGTTATGGCCAGGATAGCTCCGCTTTCTGCAGAGGAAACCCTCCTCGGGGGAGTGTGGAAGGACAAATAGTTGGCTTTGCCTGTGTTGTTTGTGTGCTTCTGTGCACTATTTCTAAGGCACTGGTATTTTCCCCAGTGCTCCCACCATTGCCAATCGTGGGAGGTCACTGTAATTCAGGGGTAGGCAGCAAAGAGCTCTGCATAATCCCAAGCCTTGTCCCCAAATATTCAGAAATCGCTAACTGACCCTTTGTTGCATTATGTGCTTGCATTGTCCTTTGAAAACAAGCCTTAGTGTTGGGTGAATGGATAAGCCAAGCAAGATCCTTCCTGAGCTGAAGGGAAAGGGAACCAGGCAAATCCTCAGGGATGCTTAGACCTGCTCAGCGCACACCAAGCAGGATGCAAATGTTGAAATCAAAAGAGATGGGGAGGAACAGAGGGAGGAGAGATATGTTTGCAGCATGTCAGACCAAGCAAAAGGACCTGGGGCAGCTGACATCCAAGCATCAAAGGAAAGGCCAAGGGAATGGAAACACCCAGTGCCAGGGTGATTTCCCAAGGGAAATGACCCTGAGCTTGACATTGCCTCCGACCACAGTGCGGTGGAGAACTGGAGAAGGGACCAAAGCCTGGATCCCACAGGGGGAAAGGCAGAGCTGTGTTGGTCTCTCCTGCCCATGTGCGCATGTTCACACACAGGGAGACATTGAACAGCCAGCCCAAAGGCACTGCAGGGAGATGGAGAAACACATCCAAGCAGGTCATAGAGAACTTCTGCATCCACTGGTTGGAGCAGTGAGCACTTGCATCTCTCTAGATGAGGATGGGGAGGTATTTCTGCTCCATGGATGGATTTTGGCCATCTGTGCTGCTGGGATAGCCTCATGACTTGGTCTGAGGACACCCCTTCCTTCCTGCAATGCACTTTGCTTCAAGCACCACAAAATTAGTAGGACCCCTATGAGAGCTGCGGTCCCTGTGCCTGGGTGCTCAATGCCAACACACAGGGCATGGCAAGTCCCACATGTGCTGCTGACCTGCTTGGAAAAGCATCCAGCCCTGCTGAAAGACCATTTTTACCCTTTGTAACCTCTTTAAACTACGTGATCCCAATTCCCATCAGCTCCTGGGTCCTGCCTGGACCAAGGTGCCAGTGGATGCTCAGTTATAGTTATTCATAACAGTCATTTTTAACCCCACAGATGCAAAGGGCAGCAGAAAAAAACAATCTAGTTTGAATGTACATGATTTTGGACCCAGTTGCAGAGGGACAAGATGCATCTGTGCCCCCCAGGCTGGCAGCGTGTGTCCCTCTTCTATCTCTGGTGCAGTCCAGGGTCACTTGGCTTCTCAGAGCTGAAACATTTCCATGCTTTGCAGCCTGGCGGGGCTTTGCTGATGGCTGTTCTGCACGTTATCTCGGCCAGGCTCCCTGTGTCTGTACCAGACCTTATCTCCCCCCAAACACTCTCCCTGTGCTTGTAAAAGGGGAGCACTTTTAAACTGGGAACGCATCCAGTCCTTGCCAGCTGATTTTGCCAGCTCGGTGAGCGCAGTGGTGTGGAGGGGCAGTCTGGAGCGGTAAATATGTGGTTGTACCCATTTTCCCTCTGTTTTTTCATTTTTTCTCTACATCACAGCTTCAGTTCTCAAACTGGGAGCCAGTTTGCCCCAGCCTGGATGCACTGGGAGGGATGGGAGAGGCATGCTGAGGGGTATTGCTGGAAGAAAGGGACCTCCAGCCCACATGCACAGGGTATGCGGGGCTCGGTGGCCCTCCACCCTTATCCATGGTGGGCGAAAGGTGCAAGATGCCCCAAAGGCACTGAGCCAAGCAGCCCTGGAGGGCAAACACAGGCTGGAGCCAGTAACCGGTGAAAATGGGACTGTTTGGGCTAAGGAAGAGGCTGATTAGAGCCGCTCAAGGTCCTCAGAAAGCTGACCTCGTTGCAGCAGCAAGGGTGAGGAGCTGGAGCAGAAGACCTGGCTTGGACATCCCGCTGTACATAGGATCCACTCAGCCCACTTGACTGCTGAGGTCAAGTGTAAAGGAATTATAGAGGAACGAAGGCAGGTTAATTATCATTGATAATAGACAGCTGTGGGCTGGCTTCAGGGGCGGGGGTCGGCTGAAGTAGATACGGTGCAGCTGTGGCTGGTTCTGTTAAGGGGTTAAAAAGCTCTAAGGGGGAGGGAAGAGGAGCAGCAGAGGGAGGAGAGGCAGGGTGAGGGATGCAGCAGAGGCAAGAAGCAGGGTGGACTGGCCTAATGAGAGTGGAGAAATAGCATGGACAGTAGGTGAACTGTTGAAACCTTGGAGGGGTTGGTGGCTGTGCTGAGACAAGGTGTGGGAACTACTTATTGAAGTTAACCTGGTCTGGGGTGGTAAAAGCCTTATTGCAGCCAGCTGGTTTTGAGAGTGATGTGGCAGTCAGGCAGCCCAGCATCCATTTCAGCTGTAATTTCTGGAGATCTAGTAAATCTAGAGCACTTGCCTAAGACCCCCTCCAAGCCTTAGTCAGTGATGCTTTTTGGGAACTAGGTGACCAGTGGGTCTCCTCATCTCCCAAAACTCCCTGGGGCCCCTCAAAGGACCACTGGTGGCACTCTTCCCAGATGTGTGTGGCTCACGACCACCATGCCTCCTCTGAGCACCTCCCTGAAAACATTGAGCTTCAGCCCTTTGACTCTCCCACCCAGAGGAGACTTCCCTGCCCCACTCCCTTCTTTACCTCACATCCATGGTGTTGGTGAGGTGTGAGATGCAATTGTGAGACAGAAAGTCGGTGCCTCTTCATGCCACAAATCCTTCTCCAACCTTCACTTAACCTAGTAGCTTCCCACCAGCCCAGTATTTAACTTGCTTTTTCCAAAAACCAAATGTGACGTTGGCTCTTTGTGCTCAGCCTTTTACTTAAGTCACCAGCCTTCTAACTCAAGGGTTACCTTGGTCCAACCAAGGAGGATAACTGCCATCAACAGCACCAGCCAAAGTGGTGCCTGGGGAAGAAATATCTAAAGCAAAGCAGGCATGAGAGGCATGTGGTAGATCTGGGCACCACACCCATCCTTCCAACTTCATCCTCATCCAACTTTCTATGAGTGCAAGGTGTTCTGAGCAAACATTCTCCGGAACAGCAGTTATAGGAATTGGGACCTAATACTCTCAAAAGCCTCAAGGCTGATGTTTTTCACAGCCTGGAGAACATCTTTAAGTTGGCTGGGATGGTGAACCTGGCTTGGCAGAGCACCTGGGAAAGTTTGAATCCCACTCCGGGCCAGAGGGGGGGGTCACCCCACCTGATTTCAGCAGGTAAATATCAACGATGGCGGGTGAGAGGAGTCTCTAGCATCAGAGGAGGATACTTCCAAAAGACAGCTGATGCCATCTCCAGGGATGCAAGATGAACTGTCCTCTGAAGGCAGCTGCTTCTCTCCATAGAAGCAGCCTCGAAATTCAGACTTGGACCTTTTAAAACACATCTGGACTCATCAAACTGAAATTAGACATCTAGGATGGATGTCCATCCAGTGTAGCTACCCAGACTCTCCATCAGGAGGTGTATAGGTGCTTCCCAGTGTTGTTCATCTTCAGCTGTGCCTGTGCTGCACAAAACCAGTTGGAAAGGGGCCCATCTCCAAGCAGAGCAGGTCAAGCAGCCACTGCGCCCAGATGTTTCTCCAGGAGCAGCCCCCTTCCCTTGTCTCATGAGAGTGCTGATGTCTCTGCCGACTGTGCTAACATCTGGACTTTGCTATCCTGCAGGAGCACCTGCTCCAGAGGACAGAAGTTCATCCACTTCAGCCAGAGCTTTTATCTCTGATTTAATGACAAACACATGGTGCTTGTCCTCCACAGCACGTCTGGAGGTCATCTGGGATTTACTGGGGAGGGAGGAGGAGGATGACGAGCTCACCCCGTCCTTGCAAGGCCACTGTGTAGAGCAAAGCAGCCCTGCCTGCACTCCCGATGTGCATTGTGGTGAGTGGGAGAAAGCCTCGTGAAAGGGCTGGCGTTAGCAGCCCCTCCACCTTGCAAAGGAGTAGACAGAGCCTGGGACAAGCGCATCCTCGTTACACCAAACTGTGGCTTCAAGGACTCTCCTCGTCACCTCCTGGGTACAGGAGAGACTCCCACCTTCCCACACAAGTGGACAGGGTTGATTTCCTAAGGGTGTCCTCTCCTCCCTTCCCTTCCATGGAATGGCAGAGGCTGGCAGGGACCTCTGGAGACCATCTAGTCCAACCACATGCTTAGGTAGGGTGGCTGGGAGCAGGTTGCCCAGGGCCATGTCAAGATGGGTTTTGAGCATCTCCAGGGTGGAGACTCTACAACCTCAACTGGCAAACTGTGCCAGTGCTTGACCACCCTCACAGCAGCAAAATCATGTTCTTACATTTAAACAGGATTTCCTCTGTTTCAGTTTGTGCCCGTTACCTCCTCTCCTGTCACTGGGCACCACGCAGCATACCCTGGCTCTATTTTCTTTATTCCCTCCCCATCAGGTATTTGGTAAGATCCCCTCAAAGTCTTCTGGCTTCCTGACTGAATAGTCCCAGGTCTCTCAGCCTTTCCTCGTACAAAAGATGCTCCGGTCCCTTTTTCACCCTCGTGGCCCTTCACTGGACTCAATCCAGTATGTTAATGTCCTTCTTGTGCTGGGGAACCCCAGAAGCCCACCAGGACACCCAAGTCCTGCTCTGCAGAACTTCTTTCCAGCCATTCAGCACCCAGCCTGTGCTGGTGCCTGGGGTTAGTCCTCCCCAGGGGAAGGACTTTCCATTTCCATTGATTGAACTCCATGAGGTTCCTCTCTGCCCCTTTCTCCAGCTTGGCCAGGTCCTTCTGGACAGCAGCATGTCCGCCAGGTCTATCAACCACTCCTCCCAGTTTCATATCACTTTTCCCTTTTCAGGGCTTTCTAAGGGGCAGGGAACGACGAGGCACCTCTGGGCTGGCAGGGTAGGGAACTTTCAAGCCAGGACCTGTCCCACCATCCCCAGGAGAGGTTAGCAGGGCAGACCTGGAGAGACGATAGCCAGGGGAATCCCCAAGCACCAGGCAAGTTCATAGCTATGAGGCTATGCCAGAGCATCAATCCATGGGAGCCCACGGCTAGGCAGGGCTGGGCCACGGTGGAGCTGGAGACACCTATGGCATCTTTGGGGCATGGACTGATGACCCTGGGATGAGCTGAAATGGGGGTCCTGGGCCCACAGGCAGGATACAAGGAGGCCCCAAGGGAGGCTGGGCAGAGCATTTAAGGAGAATTAGTGTCCTCAAGTCCCCAACACTTTTCTTTCCTAAGTGGCCAGGACTGATGGCAAGGAGGATGGAGCAGACAGGATGGGCGCTGCAGGATGAACATGGACATGGTGCAGGCCTCTTGAAGACCTGGCTAGTGAGTGTTGGTCATCTGCTTAAGATCATAATAGCTGTGAGGTTGTGGGGGTCAAGAAGAGATTGTCCCTCTTGGTTTGGAGCTATGGAAAGCTTCACAGAGGCTTTGGCTCAGTTCCTCTTCTCCTGCAGCTCCAGCTGAGACGAGAGTGGCTCCATGCAAAGAGAAACCACGGCCCAAGGTGATGGAGGTCTCATTTCTGCTAGGGATTTTCCATTCTTTAGATCTTTGTCTTGTAAACAGGCACAGGAGGCAATTCCCCTCCTGAGCATGTGGTCAGCACCACTAGAGTGAAGGATCCATGTCAGGCAGGACCTTGGGGCGATCTCACCCTGCCTGATCACCAGCTGTGACACTCGGGAGGGTTCTGGGCAGGCTCTGAGGGATGAAAGCGGTTTGGTTCCCCATTGTCCTTGTATGGGAATTTGGATGGAAACAAATGTGTAAGAGGCTAGCCAAAAGGAAATGCTCTGTGAGAGTTGTCAAAGCAGATTTTAATAAATGTTTACAAACTGCCCAGCAGCCAAGAGCGGGAATAAAGAGGGAAATAACTATAGAAAAGGGCAGTTTTACTATTTAAAACTTCTTGGATCATTCCTACCCAAAAGAACAATCAACTCTTACTCGTTTTGCTCAAAAATAGAGACCTTTTGAAGTCTGCAGGACAGGGATGCATCATCCTGTGCTGGAGCAGGTGAGACGTGTGTGGGAGAGGGACCTTCCCAAATCCGGGAAGGGGTCTATGCCCCTTGGGTACCTGTGTGCCTCTCAGGGACAAGGTTTTTCTTCTCAGCGGCATCCCTCTATAGCAGGGATGTCTTGCTGACTCCACTTTGTTTGAGGAGCAAAGGTCCTGGGCACCAGAGCTGGGGAAGGGAGAAGTTTCTCATCTGCTCCAGCTGAATTTAGAAGAGACCCATTCAGTGTCTTCTCCAGGACCATGTGGATTTTAATCCTGAACAATTCCCAAAGCTCAGCTGAGGCCTCTGCTTTTGTCTTTGCCTTGGCACAGGGCCATCACATGAGTCATAAACTGCTTTCTGTTTGTTTAATGTACCAATTCCAACTCTATCAAATCTCTAAGAGGGAAGTTAATTCATAAGACAAATCAATATGAACTGCCTGAGGAGGAGGAGGAGGAAGAGAAGGAGAAACCAGCCAGTTAGGCATTACTGCCACACCAGTGAGCCATTCCACGTTGCCTGCTGGTGTGAACACGTCTTCCTCACTCAATGGTCCTAGGATGATGTGACAGTCCTAGGACCTATGTGACAGTCCTAGGACCTACATGGGCATTGTTGTCCTCTCCCGGCGCCGCATGATACATAAAGACTTTCTGGGGATATAAGGGAGGTGCACAACTCACTGGAGACATGTGCTTGGAAGATGCCCAAAATAATCAGCCTGTCTGCACACCGGACCCAACACCCTGAAGAGTGAGTTGGTGACATCTCTAATACCTGGGAGCTCTCCTACGGCAATGCCTGGCAAGCAATGGGCATGCAGAGGAGGGAGGAGCGGGACCGGTCTGCTGAAAGGCAGAGCAAGGAAGAGGGAGAAGAGCCAACGGAGGAACATGTCCAGGAACTGGCAGGGTGGGAGCCAAGCCCTCGAGCTGTCCTGGTTGTTTGCAGACATAAAAACCTTGTGCACACATGAACGCTATGGAGGTAAGTGCTGTCTCTGGAGGTTGTGAACTACCAACCTGGGAATGGCTGAAAGGGATCATTGCTGTGTTGACTCATGGGCCACGTGGTACCTCTAAAATACCAGAGATGTGGGGCATTTGGACACTCGTTCAGGAGATCAGCCTCGTGGGATGCAGCTCAGCCCTTACACTGGGACTGAGCAGAGAGGCACGTCGGGGCATGCCAAGGTGAGATGGGACTGCAAGGTGTGTCATGCCCAAAGGTCTTGCTTAGCCAAGAGTTGTTTGCACCTGCTCTTATCCCAGTGGAGTAAACAAGTGTTTCCTCTTATGTCTGTGTTAAAAACCAGATGTCAAGGTGCCTGGGAAAAAGAAATTGAATGACACGTGTAATTGCAGCCCCTTGATCTCAGCCTGTCCCCTTGGCCTCTGGAAGACCAAGTCCTGTGGACTGCTAACACATCGTGCTCAGAGCCATGTGCCTCAGGGACGGAGTCCACCACAAAAGGTTTTAGAGAAGATGCCATGGCTCTTTCTCCAGCCACCCTGCTGAAATAAGCCAACTGGGGCCAAACAGGTCCAAGCCCACCAGCTGCTGCAACTGCAGTTGGTTTTGAGGGCAACGCAGCACCTTCATCTCCCCCTCCAACAGACATTCGGACTATGGCACAGCCACGTCCCTGTGGGGGATATTCTCCTTGAACCTTCCTGGAAGCCCAACCAGCTTCTCATCCATCATTCCTGTAATTCTTCTGGTTTTATTTTAATCTCATGTTTGTTATTGTTCAGTTTCCCTTTGAATAAATTTTTCTGAGTGTCCAAGAATAGAAGATCATGCCAGATAATAACAGGAACAAAATGAGAATGCCTAGGATTACTGGATATATTACGTTAAACCTATTTCACAAGTTTTTTGTTTTTTTGGTTTGGGTTTTTTTTTTTTCTGTTTATGCTAAAGACTAGTCTGGGCTTTTATCCCTAAAGTTTATGTTAGAGCAGCTGCCACCCTGCTGAGATCAGGGCTCCTGGTCTGATGTGCATGGAAAGAGAGGAACCCAGCCACTGGCATCTCCCAGTCGGAATAAAGGGGTTTAAAATGCTGTATGTCTGCCTTTCTCTGAGCCTGGTGCTGAGCCTAAGCTGTCTGGCAGAGTCCACTTGGGGAAAAAAAAAAAAAAAAAATCCATTGGGATAGAACAGAATACAGTACAATAACATAAAATACAGTAAACCCAAATAGAAAAGATAGTACAGTAAAATGAAATGAAGTCAAATAAAGTAAAACAAAATAAAATAATAAAATAAAATAAGATAAAATAAAATAATAAAATAAAATAAAACAAAACCAAACCTTATTTGAGGAAAAAAGGCTGAAAAAACATACTAGCTGATGCCCTGCAAAAAGGGTAACGCACAACACGCCGGAGTGGTGTCAGAGGTGGAGCCACCCGCTGCTGCCTGCGCTCCCTGCCTGCAGTGCTGCCCGCGCTGCCTGCTGGCACATGCAGGCACAAGGGGAACGAGCTGATCTTGTTTGCCGTCAGATTCCCCTCCTCCCTCCCCACCGATGTGCAGAACTTCACTGCTGCCTTGGTTTTGCAACACATCCCCAACGGGACGGACCTGCTTGAACATTTTTGGCTTGGGCAGGTCTCGGGCGTTGCGGGTGGCGCAGGACAGGTGGGCTGAGGGCAGGAGGGCCCTGTCTGCTGATGCAGGAGGTTACACATAGCAGACATAGGGTACAACCATCCATTTGAGGGTCCTGGAGTATTTTCTAGGGGTTAGAGGAAAGCTGGCCATTCACTCTTCTGTGCAACTGGGGAAACTGAGGCACAGATCAGGATCAGCACAGCATTGTCCCAGAAGCTCCCTGGTCCACCCTCCTGCTCCCAGCAGTGATGGGCACAGGCCTCCTTGCTCAGGATGGTCTTACAACCCCCCCCAAGAATCCACCTGCACTTGATACAGCATCTCCTGTGCATCCATGAGCATCTCCTCGCCATGCTCCTGTGCCAGCAGGCACCCAAATATCACCCTCCCTCCCTGCAGCACCCCGAACCCCAAGCACGTGTAAGCCATCACATCAAAAGAGAAGGTGCAGCAACCGTGCCTGGTTTTGCCCAAACCCAGACAAGTGATGGCCAGGACCCCCCAGGATTGTATTTTCCTTGTTACTGTTTCACCCCTGTGTTTGTACAAAATGTCTGGGCACTGGCTCTGCTCTAAGGTTTGTTTAGGAGATGCTGCCAAGGATAATGCTGCTCCCAGCATCATTGCATGAGGACCATGTCCCTGCAAAAACTGAGCCCATCCTGGGAAGCTGTTCCTGTCCCCCTCCTTATCCTGGGCACCGAGCTGGTTCCAGCCTCCTAATGCTTGCTCCTCTAGGGCTAATGTTGCCCATAACCCAAAGCAAAGCCCATAGCAAGCCCAGAGTGGGTTTGCCAGAGCTCTGAGCCCTTCTCTGCTTGCAAAAGAGGGGATGCAAGGGGTTTCCTGATGGATCAGGTGGGAAGAAAAACGTGGGAGTCATCCCCATTTGAAGATGGAGTCCCTCTGTGGGAGTGCTCCCAGCAAAGCCTCCAATAAGTCATGGTTCAGTCATCTCCCAGCAAGCAGCACAGAATAACCTGTCATCCATAAATCAAGGAGTAATAATATCAGGGATAGCTCCAAAATCTTCCTGTAAAATGTTACCATCACATTCGGTTTAGCTGAGTAGAAACCTCAAGCACTGGTGAGGGTTTTTGCATATGTGGAGGAAGAGAAAACTTGTGTCTAAATTTCGCTTTGTTTCTGTAATTCTAGTCTTTTCCAGAAAAAAAAAGCAGTTGCTTTTATACAGAAAGAGACAAACTCTTAAAATAAAAAACCCCCACTTGGGACATGGCTTCCCGTTTCGCCCTCTTCAAGGGCATGGCGTGATGATCTGAGAAGCAGAACTGAAAGGGAGAAGCAAGGACACGTGAGCTGTTCTACACAGAAAACTTCATTGACGGTGCCGGACATGAAACAGTTTTTTTGTGGGTTTTTTTTCTCAAAATAAATGTCCAGTTTGGTTGCCTTTGCAATGGAAGGAACAAGACTTCCTATTAAGACTGTGGCTTAAATATTTGCTGCAGTTGCTGCATGTGGTGGACCTACCAGCAGGCAAAGGCACAACCAACCCGAGAGTTGAGCGGGCCCCAGCATCCTCCTGGAAAGCAAATGGTCCATGCACTGAGTTTTAATTCCTGGAAGGTTTTGGTCCCTATGGGAGATGCCTCATGCCTGGGTGTTATTTTGGCTGCTCAAGAGTCCTCAAGTTCCCCACCGCATCCTTACAGCACTTGGCGAGGGGACGGACATCCTGAGCCAGCAGCGTTGCATTTAATGGTGTTAATGAGCAAAGAGAGCAGTGAAAGACTCACATTTCCAGAACAGAAGGGTGCAGACAGCTTGCACGGACTAAAAATTGCACATCCATCCAGCTAGGAGATTTGAGCCATAGCTTGGAAGTCCCAAGTGAATTCATCACATGCAAAATCCCTCGATGCTTGCTGCAGGAACTGAGCATGGGGTTCCTGGAGAAGCACTAGAAGTGGCACCAACAAGTAGTTTTTAATGCAAAGCATTAAATTTGCAGACTGGGTGTGAGTCATTGTCGTGTGAGAAATCTGCCTGTGTCACTCTCGTGCTGCCTCAACCCAACCAACCATAGACCAAAGTGGTAGGTGTCAATCTGTGCTCCTGCAGCAGCACGTGGTGGCAAGTTGGGACACTTGGGTTTGGCCCTGGTTTATGGTGATGGACCATGATCATGGAGCCACTCGGGTTGACTCATACCTGAGATGCTGGTTTTCAACCTTAAAATATTTATTTTTACCCTACGAATGTGCCTGGATGTGTGGTCCTGTTGGGATGATGGTACTCCAAAAGGAGGCATCTCCATCAGCATTTCCACTCTTTGTCCCTGGTTGTAACTGGGGATCTTGTTTCCCAGACAGCTGGAGAACTGCCTCTGGTCCAACAGCCAAAGCAAACAAGCTATCCAGGAAACAGCAATGATTTGAAGGAAGTTATTTTAAATCTTTCCCGGATGGGAAATACCAAAGGTACCTGCAGGTCTCGTGTGCTTTGACCTCCTTATTCCTCCCTCCTGGGGACATGGTCCAGAAAGTGGAGGAGCCTGGAACTGGTGAGCCAAAGGGACACAGAATGCTCTGCCACCATCCCCTGGGCAGCTGGCAACATGGCCAGGTGCTGCAGGTCCCCATGGCAATCTGAGCCTGCTTTTGGACACCCTTTTATTATCACCCGATACCTGGACCCATCCCTGGGGCTGCTGGCAGAGCCCAGTTCTCCCAGTACAGGGACGGTGGAGCTCCATGTTTGGTTGCACCTCTGCTTCATACCATGGTCTCGCATCATGGCGAGATGGAGAATATGGGTGTTTATGAAGACGTGTTGGTGAGAAGACCGAGATGGCCATCACTGTGCTGAGCCTCAGGAGCTCGGGACTCTCCCAGGATGGGAAGAGCCACAGAGGGGTGAAAACTTAAAAGGGCTGGGTGATCTGCTGGCATGGGATGGAGGGGAAGGAGCCGAGGGAGGGATTGTGGCCAACCTGGAGACGATTGGTTTCCACTCAACCATGCAAAGTTCAGAGATGTCCCCACCCCAGACCCCAGCTCTGTCCTCAAAGGGAGAAAATGCAATTATTTGTGACGAAGAGGCAGTGAGAGCTGATGACATCTCTCTTTGCAGAGCCTCCTAGCAGCGGGGGTGGAGAAGACCTTTCAGGGGTGGCTACAAAGTGTGAAGGCCCACCTTGGAAATCTCCATCACGAGACCCCCTCATGCCCTAAGCCCTAGGATTTCCTGCCAGCAAAGACCCACCAAAGTAAGTCCCAAAATTTTCTTTCCCAACCTGCTTTCCCAGCAGATGGACAAGGTCTCCTGCACCCAGGCCACCTCCCAAACACCCCTTCTGCTGAAGTTGTGAATGAAAATGGAGCCCAAGACACTACCCCTGTCTGGAACCTCGTGTTCTGCACTGCTCCCTGAGGACTCCAAAGAGAAAAAATATTGAGCATTGCAAAGAAAAGCGGTGAGCGGAGGCGACCCTGAGTCTCCGAGACACGTCAGGGTGTGCCGGCAAGAGGAAAGGAAGCTTGTAAGGATCAAGGCATTAATCATCTGTGTGCTGGGGGAGGAGAGGCTCAGCAGCCCCTTCCTCCACTGCTGACATTCACAGGGCTCTTGGAAAGCAGGTTGGAGAGGAAAATGAGCTGAAACATACTTCTTGAGAAACACTGAGGCACAGGAACAGCAGGTCAGCCCCCACCTGGAGCAAAGCCAAGGCTTTTTTGCCTGAATTCCCATCAAAGCCAAGGTTTCCCGGCACTCCCACGGAGCTCTGGCAGAACAGGTGTGTTGGGCTCACAGGTTGCTGCTGGGACATCATCACCTCCAGGTGTGTGGCCAGAAACATGGGCCTGGGACTCATCATGGCAATGGAAGTTGACCAGTTTCTTCAACACAGAGGTCCAGCAGCAAGACGACTTGTCTTCTTCTGTTGGGGCTTTCACCCCAGGTAGCTGCACTGGTTTGACTGTGGTGAATATTGATTGCAGTGAGAGGATGGAGGGCACTGTCAGAGCCAACCTCAAGAGATAAGACTTTTCTCCACCTTCTCTGTCAAAAATCTGGGGACTCAAAGGCAGGTGTGGGGGCTGCAGATGTCTGCGGATGAGCCCAGGGTGACCATTTCCACTGAGCTGTCTAAAAAAGAGAAAGGTGCCATCAGACGTCACCTCCTCATGAGCGAGTTCAATCAGGTCCACCACCCTGGCAGGCTGGTGTTGTCAGAAGGACATTAGAAATTAACTCAATTTCCATTATAAATAGCTTTTAGATGAAATGAAATTTTTTATGCAAGACATCTCTGGTCCAACAAGCTGCAGCAGAGCCCGAGGCAGAAGGGACCCAGCCCGCATCCCTGTTGGGGGAGAACATGAAAGCCCTGTAGGACCCTCCCGTGGGGATGTCTAGCGTCTGGCTGTGGGGACATCCCAGCCCTGAGGCTTTTACAAATCTTCAGCATTTGAAAAATGCTGCTTTTCGCCTCCAACGAGAGTTTTGCGTCAGTTGGAGGAACATGGTCCCCACTCCCAGCTGCCTCCTTGGCCTCAACCACAGATGCTCCTCTCTCCATCCGCACCATCCTGCGATCTGCTGGTGGCTGGAAACCTGGAACCCGATGGGGAGGGTCAATTACCCCGGGCAGCAGCGGCAGAAGTCGCCTGCAATCAGCTGCTAACACAATTACTGGCAACATCAAGCCAGAGGAACAGAAACCAGGTGGCCAAAGACTCCCATGACACCAAATCCAGCCACCATGCCAGGCCATTTTGCCAAGGATTAATTCAATCAGTGAGACTCCAGGAGGAACCCAGGCTATCCCCTTTCCCCAATTATTTTTCCCAATGAGCTTTGTGTCCCTTTGGCATAGATAAAAAGAGGCATAAAAACCATGCCTTGCTTGAAATTTCTTTTTTAGCCTCACCGCTGCCTCTGGATTTACCTCTCTTATCCCTGCTCAGCCCTCAAAATGTCATTTTTGGGGGGTTCCTGTTTATTCCGTAGGGCTGGGCTTGAGGCTACAGGTCTGGCTGCTGGGCTCAGGGGAGGCGGTTGGGACTGGCAGGCAGCCAGGAGCTGCTATTTTATTTTCTTTTTTTAACCTTCCCTCCACTATTTACAGTGTCCCCACAGAGGGACACCTGGCTATGAGGCATTCACCTTGGGGACCTGCAAGGACACCTGCCGTGCCAGGAGGGAGTAGGACACCAGCTCAGAGCTTGCCCTGAAGACAGAGGCCGCGCTAGAGGTGGGATGAGTGCTCTCACCGGTGCCTCATCGGAGGTATGAGCTGTGTCCATTCTCAGCTGTGTTTCCCCGGATGCTTGCGGAAAGCCCTGGCTGCCCGTCGCAGGCTGCTGGGCTTGTTTGCACAAGGCGTGTTTTCTGCTCTGCTCTGGGGAAAGACACTTTCCCCCCCAATTTCCGTCTCCCCGTGGCAGCTGAGGGAGCGGGGAATTTCACAAGGGCACTGAGCCATCGCCAACCCAACCCCACAAGCCTGGGCAGCCCCAGGATGAGGGTGATGGCTCCAGCCTGGCTGTGGTTGCAAATATTCATGACTGCTCCTGCCAGCGCCCATCTCCCCCGTGGCCCTGCTACCCGGCTTGGCCACGGGCTTGCGCCAGGATCGATGAAAGCCCGTGTTGTCCATTGTAGCACAGGCGCCAGCAGGATCCAGACGGGCTGCAGCACCTCATTCCACCTTCCCATCCCACCCAGTGCAGCCAAAGACCTTGCCCCAAACCCTTCACATCATATTTGGGTGCCAGCTCTGGGGGTGCGTTGATCAATGAAGCGATGCTTGGGAGCCCCCCACATGGCACTCCATCATCCCAGCAACGCCGGCCGGCACTTCCTTCCCCTCCACCTCTATCACACCCATCCCAAGCCCCTGAAAAGGAAAGAAGGGAATAATTTTCGAGGGCATACCGGGATTTCAGGGAATGGAAGGGCCAAGCCCGTCATCCTGCGTAATCCCCGCATCCCGGGGCTGTTTATGCATCAGCCCTTTCATACCCAACACGTTCCCCCGGGGTTCCTTTTCTTATTGCTCTCTAATAGCCCTGCTCAGGAAGCGCAGAGGCTTGACTGCCGGGTTAATGAGTACCGAAGCCACCGACCCCTTCGGCTGAGACCCAGGGACGGGGGGGACACCCTGTCCCGGCCACCCAGCCACCCACCGAGGGCTCCGGCAGCTCCCAGCCTCCGGACAATCCCGCTGTTGGCCGGTGAGCATCCATCCCACCCTGCCAATCCCATCAGCCCCACTGTTGGTGTTGCGGGAAGCCCCCCGACACCCTATTTAATACAGATGTTTGCCCGTGATGCCAAGCCAGATGCGTGCATGGCTTCCCCCGCCCCCCCCCCCCCCATGTTGTTTCCCAGATCTTCCCCCCGCCCCAGTCCAGCCGTGCCCCTTCCGCAGCCCCCCCCGGGATCCTCCCGCAGGTGCCCGGCCGGAGCGGGGCGGAGCGGGGCGGCCCCGGGGCGGAGCGGGGCTGGCGGGCGGCAGCGGGGCGGCCCCGGGTGCTGGGCGCCGCTGCTGCCCCAGCGCATCCCGCTGCCGGTAAGTGCCGCGTACGGGGGGGACGGGCCCCACCGAACCGGGGCAGGAGAAGACCCGAGGGGGTCAGAGTGAACCGCCCGGGATGGGGCTGGACTGGGCAGGATGGGACCCGAGAGAGTCAGACCGAACCGGGCAGGGTGGGACACAAAAGGGTCAGGTGGAGCTGGGGCAGAATGGGACCCAAGAAGGCCACAGCAAACCAGGCAGGATGGGGCTGGACTGGGCAGGATGGGACCCAAGAGGGTCCAACTGAACTGGGCAGTATCAGACCTAAATTGGTCAGACTGAACTGGGCGGGATGGGACCTGAGTGGGTCATAGTGAACCAGGCAAGATGGGGCTCAACTGGGCAGGATGGGACCTGAGTGGGTCGAACTGAATGGGGCAGGATCAGGCCCGAAAGGGTCAGATTGCACTGGGCAGGATGGGACCCGAGTGGGTCGAACTGAATGGGGCAGGATCAGGCCCAAAAGGGTCAGACAGGATAGGGCAGGATGGACCCAGACCGGGCAGGATCGGGCCCGAGCAGGTCAGATAAAACACAGTCAGGATGAGACCCGAGGGTCAGACTGAACTGGGCAGGATGGGACCTGAATGGGATAGACCAACCCAGGCAGGATGGGACCCAAAGGGGTCAGACTGAACCGGGCAGGACGGGACCCGAGGGGGTCAGACTGAACCAGGCAGGATGGGACCCGAGGAGGTCAGACTGAACCAGGCAGGATGGGACCCGAGGGGGTCAGACTGAACCAGGCAGGATGGGACCCGAGGAGGTCAGACTGAACCGGGCAGGACGGGACCCGAGGGGGTCAGACCAACCCAGGCAGGATGGGACCCAAGGGGGTCAGACCGAACCAGGCAGGATGGGACCTGAGGGGGTCAGACTGAACCAGGCAGGATGGGACCCGAGGGGGTCAGACCAACCCAGGCAGGATGGGACCCAAGGGGGTCAGACCGAACCAGGCAGGATGGGACCCGAGGAGGTCAGACTGAACCAGGCAGGATGGGACCTGAGGGGGTCAGACTGAACAGTGCAGGATTGGGCCTGAGCAGGTCAGAACACACCAGGGCAGGAGGGGGCCAGACTGGGCAGGATCTGCCCAAGCAGATGAGACTGAACCAGGCAGGATTGGACCCGAGCAGATCAGATCGAACTGGGCAGGATGAGGCAGAACTGGAGAGGGTGGGATCAAATCCAGAGAGCATCGGTGGTTTGGGGGGGGCATTGGGGTGGTCCCAAAGCCCCCCCAGACAGTAGCTGCTGGACTTGCTTTTAGGGAGGTTTAGCAGCTTCTACCGCGGGGCAGAGTTTAAAATCACACCAGGGTCCCCACGGCAGGGATGGTGCTAAGCTCAGGGGGGGGGCATTCACCCCGGTCCCTCTGCTCCCACGGCCTGGGGTGTGCTGGGATGCACCTACATCTCTGAGGGCATCTGTTAGGGATACAGCCCCGTGCCAGAGGTGGCGTTGCAAGCAGAGTGGCCCCAAATCTGCTCAAGGGACTTGGTCTTCCCTGGTGTCTGTGCTTTGGGTGCCAGGAGCCTGGACTCTGCCTTTTTATATACATCTATATGTATCTGTACATATATACATACAGAGGTGTCAATATATATTTATATACGAGCATGTGTGCATAGACATGTGTAGAGAAGCATAAATATATTTGTATATATGTGGATAGAGTTATGTATATACACGTCTGCGAGTGCATGTGTCAGAGACATTTGTGTATATAGGTATAGAAGTTTGTATATATGTGTGTGTGAATGGAGACATGTATTTCTATATATATGTGTAGAGAAATGTATGTGTGTGTACAGCCATATATATGTATAGAGGTATATGCAGGTATAGAGATATATTTATATGGAGAAGTGTATATGCTTCTATATATGTTTATGCATACGTATGTACATGTGGGTGAACATGTGGCTGTACATGTGCCTGTATGTTTGTGTGTATATGTGTATGGATTTATTATACAAGCCCAGTCAGAACCTCAGTGCTGTCAGCTGAGACCAGGCCAACTCACTGCACCTTCCTCATCCCCAGCATCTCCCGATTCCAGCAGGAAAATGCTGCCTGGCTTGCTCAGGGCACCCCTGAGATGTTCGTCGATTTACTTTAGGGATGGGGCACCAAAGCGTGGGGAGGTGTCACCCAAAGACAGAGCACATCGGTGGCAGAGCCACCTGGCATTATGGGAGACACCACCCTTGCACTTGGCCCCACGAGTCCATGCTGAGCATCCAAAAATGCCCAATGTTGTCCCAATTTGTCCACACTGTTATACCTTCAGGCTTCTGTAAATGGAGATTTCCCTTAAAACATCCAAGCTTTGGTCCCCAACCACCCCAGGGCAGACAGGTCGTGTCCATGGCCACCTGGAGATGTTCTGAGACCAGCCAGGAGCTGTTTAGGGACAGGGACAGTATGGCTCTGACCAAGTGATACGTGGGGCAGGAGCACTCCCCCTTTCATCCCCTTTGAAACCTGCTGAGCTGGAGCTTTTGTTTGCATCTCCACCATCCCAGCCCTACCACAAGCCACCAAGATGTCCCCACCATGGTCTCCTCCCAGGGCAGGAGGAACCAAGAAGGAAGGTTTCCAAGGGGGAAGCCATCCCCCATACCCTATCTGAGGGCAGCAGCAGCCAAAATCTTTCCCCACTCCAGCAAACTTGCAGAAATCCTCTTCATATTAATAACAGGGTGTTAATTAAAGCTAATTTCACTAAAGAAGGCCCTGCACGAGATGGTTTGAAAGCAAAGGGCTCGGAGCGAGGTGAAGCCGCGCTGGCACGTGCCGGGGGAAGCTCACGGCTGCTGGTGAGTGGAGCCAGTGCTTATTTTTACCCTCTTCCCTGTCTGGCCACAGAGCAGCCCTACTTCTTCTTAACCCTGTTCCTCCTCCGCAGGCACCTGAAATCCCTGGGATAAGGGTGATATCTTACAGAGCACCCCAACACCACGGGCACCCCCTTCCCCACCCCCCCAAATCTCATTTCACAATGGATTTCACCTGGTGCCCACCACCGTGGCGTCAGGGCACCAGGACCAGCTCCATAAACCCATGGATGTCTTCTTTTAGGGGAGGCTGAGCGCAGAGGGCACCCACCCCATCACCCCAAGGGCTGGCAGGGACTCCTGTGCTGGTTTTGGGGGGTGAAAAAAAGGGACTTTTTGGATAATCTGCCAGGCCAGATCATGACCTGGGGACGTGCCAGGGCACCGCAGCAGCATGAGGCCAAGTGTCTTGATATGGTTTCATTAACTGGAAGTAGTGGCACTTTATGGGTGATGGCAGGCTGTGATTGTAGGGTTACAGGCAGCTGCAGGCAGCGAGTACAGCTGGGGTAGGGATCCTTTAGCGTCTAATAGAAAGGTTGTGCCTAGTGACTCCCACAGCTGGGTTTTTCCTGGGATCGGGAAGAATTTTTCCTCCTCTCCTCCAGCTTTCCTATCCCTCTCACCCTGGCAGCACTGGGGTTTAGTGCCCCATTTCTCTCTCACAAAGAGATTTTCTTGCTCATTTGCCATTGGGGGTGGTGCCTTGTTTTTCGGCTGATCATTGCATTTTTGGCTCAGATCTGGCTGCAGCTGTCCTCTGCCACCGACGGCCTGTGTAGTCTTGGGCATGTCCCTTAGCAACCCCTACAAACACCCCTCCAAGGGGTATTTTGGGGAAAAAAGCTGTTAAAATGGGGCATGAGCCACACTGGTTCACTTCAGATGCAGCACCTGTGCCTTAATTTCTCTTATGTGTCTGCAGCAAGATGAGACAAGGCAACTGGAGCACCTTCCTTCTTTTGGTGCCATCATGCCAGGTGACCTCCCTGTCCCCCGCATCTGCCTCAGATGCCCACCCTTGGAAGGAGCCAAAAATGGAGCCAAACCCCCTAAAATGGGGGGAAAGACTCCAAAATTCATCTGTCTGGTGACATGGCTGGTGGCCTTATGCAGCTGCATCCTGGCATCCCCCCAGCCAAGTCTGGGGTGCATCCCCTGCCCTGGTGCCAGCTCTAGATGTCCCACAGTGTCTGGGTACAACTCTTTTCAGGGGGCAACATGGGTGTAGGGGGGGTGCGTGTCTGTGCACACACATGAGACATGTCCATGGGGCTGTGCACATGCGTGTCTGCATGTGTATGGAGGCTGCATATGTGTGTATAGCATGTATGTGTAGGGCATGGGGGTGGATGCATGCAGTGTGGAGCCGTGGTGGAGTTGCAGGCACGGGCTGTGCCGTGCCATGCCATACCCGCATAGCCGTGATGTGCCATGCCGTGCTGTGCCACGTGGCGTGGTGTAGTGCAATGCCCACCCTGCTGTGCAGTGCCACGCGTTGTGTGCCGTGCTGTGCCACGCAGTGCGCTGTGGTGCCCGCCCTGCTGTGCAGCGCCAAGTGCCACGCACGGTGCCCTGTCTTGCAGTGTCCACCCTGCCATGCTGTGCCATGCAGCGCCCACAGTGCTGTGCAGCACAGGGCCCAGCCGGCCACCCAGGTTTCTGTTCCCCATTGTGTCAGGGTGCTGCCACTGGGTGGAAAGGGGAAGTGTCACTCAACAGGGCAAGTGTGGCATGCCAGGGTGGCAGATGTGCCTGGGTGCTGGGCAGAGCAGTGGGTCCCAGCACCCAGTGGCACCCCCTGGCACCCTGTGACACCCCAGAAGGTAAGACGTGCTCCCAGGAACCCTCTTGCCTGCCACCTTGCCCACAGTGCCACAGTGGTGCTCCTGTGAGCACACAGGGGGTGGCAGAGGCTCCTGTGGATGCCCAGGGTGGGGGCTGGGTGGGTGCTGCACCAGGTTTGGGTCCCCGGGGGAGGACTGGGGGGGGGGGGGGGCATCCCTTGGGATAGGGCAGCCCACAGGCCTGGGGCACTTCTTGGCTTGGGGGTGGTGGAGGTGGGTGCTGGGACAGTCTGGAGCTGGGGTGACAGTGGGGTGCAGTGGGGTGCCAGAGGGACTCAGTGGGGTACAGGGGGGCTCAGCAGGGAGCAGGGGGCTCAGTGGTGTGCGGGGAGCTCAGGGGGTGCCAGGGGGCTCGGGGGGGTGGGGGGTGGTGGTGGTGCAGAGAGTTCAGTGGGGTGCCAGGGGGGATAGGCAGGGTTTGAGGGGGTTTGAGGGGCACAGGGGGGTGCCAGGCTCAGCTGGGTGCAGAAGCCTCAGGAGGTTGCCAGGACTAGAGGAGGGATATGTGGCAGCAGGGAGAGCAGGGGGGACTGATCTATAAGCCCAGAGCACCTCCAAAAGTGGGAGAGCCTTGTGTGTTTCCCCAGCTCTCTCGCCAAGCTGGCCCCATGGCTGTGCTGTGCTCTGGGGCTGAGAAATCCCCAAAGACCCCAAAATGGGACCACTACGGTGGTGGCCCGTGGACTTGTGTGTCCCCCTGCTGGTCCCCTCTGCCCCGTGCGCCTGGCTGGAGCTCAGCACCCATCCCCTCTCCGTGCCTCAGTTCCCCTTCCCACCCGCTGTGGGGACACTGTTCCCCCCTAATTTCCAGGCAAGCTCACCCCTGCCGGGTAGAGGGGCTGAACCGAGGCAGGCGGGGGCTGCGGGCGCAGCCCCCCAGGGTGCCGGACAGGTCTGCCAGCCGGGGGTGAAGCAAGAGGAGGGAGGAGAAGCAGCTCTGCCCACGGCTGCGGCAGCCTGGACTCATGTAGCACCCGTGGGTGGCACCGCGAGGGCTTCGGCCAAGTGACAGGGCTGGGGTCGGGGCGCTCTCCCTGCCGTAGCATCGTCTGTTTCGCACTAGTCCCAGCCCCTAAGAAAAGCAGGCGGCCCCTTCCCCGGCTCCGAGCAGCCCCGGGGGCACGTGGATGGGCTCTCTTAGCCCAAAAAACCGAAAACCTCTGGGACCAGAGCACCAGCAGCCCCGATTCGAGGACGAAAGTAACCACGAAACACCGGTGGGTCGCGCCGGGCTCGGTGCGGGTGGCAGAGCCCGCGGGGGTGGCTGGCTGCGGGCCTTTGGCACCCCCTGCAGAGGAGCGGGGAGCCGTCTTCTCCTCTCCCGTACCGGGGTGAGGGTGGTTTGGCCTTGTGCAAGCCTTTCCATGGGATATAAGTGTCAGGGGAAGCAGAGCTGAGATGGTTGTCACCCCATGACCCCACCACACTGTCCTGTGCCACCACCTCACACAGTCCCGCTCCATCCACCTTCACTTTCCTGATCCATCCTCATGGTTTAGAATCATAGGATCATAGAACAGTTTGGGCTGGAAGGGACCTTCAAGACCAGCCAGTCCCACCCCCTGCCCCGGGCAGGGCCCCCTCCCCGCAGCCCAGGCTGCTCCCAGCCCCGTCCAGCCTGGCCTTGAGCCCTGCCAGGGATGGGGCACCCACAGCTGCTCTGGGCAGCCTGGGCCAGCGCCTCGCCGCCCTCACGGGGAAGGGTTTCTTCCTCATGTCCAACCTAAATCTCCCCTCTCTCAGCTTCAAGCCATTCCCCCCTGTCCCACCACTCCCTGCCCTTGCCCAAAGCCCCTCCCCAGCTTTCCTGTCGGCCCCTCCAGGCACTGGCAGCTGCTCTAAGGTCTCCCCGCAGCCTTCTCCTCCCCAGGCTGCACAGCCCCAGCTCTCCCAGCCTGTCCCCACAGCAGAGGGGCTCCAGCCCTCTGACCAGCTCCGTGGCCTCCTCTGGGCCCGCTCCGACAGGTCCGTGTCCTTCTGATGCTGAGGACCCCCGAGCTGGACGCAGCACTGTGGGGGGGTCTCAGCAGAGGGGAGCAGAGGGGCAGAGCCCCCTCCCTCGCCCTGCCGGCCACGCTGCTGGGGATGCAGCCCAGGGCACGGGCGGCTTTCTGGGCTGTGAGCGCACATTGCCGGGTCATGTCCAGCTTTTCATCCCCCAGCACCCCCAAGCCCTTCTCCGCAGGGCTGCTCTCCATCCCTGCATCCCCCAGCCTGTATGGATAGCAGGGGATGCCCTGACCCAGAAGGGTGGTGCTGTGGGGTTTGCACACACCAGTCCAGATTCATCCTGCCCTGTACCTGGATGTGACACCACGTGGCCAAGTCACCAACTGTCCCCTTTGTCATTTGCAGGTACTGCTGAGGGCCCACACCAGCAGAGAGGACATCAACAGTGGGGACCACCAGCATGGCCAACTTGACAATCCTTGTGGCCACTGGGAGAAACTCATGCACCTTCCACGAGGAGTTCAAGCAGGTCTTGTTGCCCCTGGTCTACTCGGTGGTGTTCATGGTGGGGTTGCCCTTGAACGCAGTGGTCATAGGGCAGATCTGGGTGGCCCGTAAAGCACTCAGCCGCACCATGATCTACATGCTGAACCTGGCCACAGCTGATCTGCTCTATGTCTGTTCCCTCCCACTCCTCATCTACAACTACACCCAGAAGGATTATTGGCCTTTTGGGGACTTCACCTGCAAATTTGTCCGCTTCCAGTTCTACACCAACCTACACGGCAGCATCCTCTTCCTCACCTGCATCAGCATCCAGCGGTACCTGGGCATCTGCCACCCCTTGGCCTCATGGCACAAGAAGAAGGGGAAGAAGCTGACGTGGCTGGTGTGCGCTGCAGTGTGGTTCATTGTCATTGCCCAGTGCCTGCCCACCTTTGTCTTTGCTTCCACCGGCACCCAGAGGAACCGTACTGTCTGCTACGACCTGAGTCCACCGGATCGCTCCACTGCCTACTTCCCCTACGGCATCACCCTCACTGTCACCGGCTTCTTGCTGCCTTTCATGGCAATCCTTGCCTGCTACTGCAACATGGCCCGGATCCTGTGCCAGAAGGACGAGCTGATTGGCTTGGCAGTACACAAGAGGAAGGGCAAAGCCGTACGTATGATCATCATTGTGGTCATCGTCTTCTCCATCAGTTTCTTCCCCTTCCACCTCACCAAGACCATCTACCTGATAGTCCGTTCCTCACCCGGACTGCCCTGTCCGGCTCTACAGGCTTTTGCCATCGCCTACAAGTGCACACGTCCATTTGCCAGCATGAACAGTGTCCTTGACCCCATCCTCTTCTATTTCACCCAACGCAAGTTTCGCGAGAGCACCCGTTACCTCCTTGACAAGATGAGCTCCAAGTGGCGGCATGACCACTGCATTACCTATGGATCCTAAGTGAGGAGAAGGGCCACTTCAGTGTCACCAAGACCAGGCATAGAGCAATTTTGGCTTTAAGCTCCATGGAGCAGAGATGGCGTCAGCTGGACACACGCTGGAGGACAGGAGGATGGCATCTTCCCAAGCTTTCAGTACTTTCATCCCACCTCAAGCCTGCAGCGGCACAGTATTAACCCCAGCACAGCACAGATCCAGTGTCCTCTCTCTGGCTCAGTCGCTCAGTTTGAGCAGCTCAGCGCCGCATTTCCTTGGTGTCCAAGCCACTGATGCAATAAGAACTACTGGCGGGATCATGGAGAAAATGGTGGGACCATGGAGGATATCGTCCCTGGCTCAGGGCGAGCTGCTGGGTGGCAGTTTCTCCCCCTTCTGATTTAAAGATTCCCCAAGGGGGCCATGCAAAGGCGGGGAGGGTTTAGTTTAACTAGGACCTGTCTGTGGAAAATGGGGATGTGTTTCTCCAGCTGAAGAACAGCATCACAGATGTTTTTTGGGGTAATCCTGGGACAATCCCTATCCCCCAGTTCCCAGAACATGGACACACCAGTAAGATGCATGGGTCCACTGGTGCTGCAAAATGGTGGGAGAGCGCCCCTGGCCAGACTGAGAACTGGGAAGAGGGACATAAGGGCAACTGGGACATCCATGCTGGATTTCCCACCCAAAACGATGACCATGGGCTGGGTTAGTCACAAGCCAGCCAGGATTGTCACCTTCCTGGGGACTTTCAGTATCATCTGGGTCCAGCTCTCCGCTTAGGCCAGCACCCCAAATCTGACCCGTCCTGGGTGCCCTGCTGTCACCTCCTAACCAGGATCCACCAAAATCAGAGCCAGCACACCTGGAGACAGGAAACACATGCCACTGAGACACTCGGTGTCCTCGGCCATGTCACCGCGCATCCCACCGTTGGCTTGGCCTCTCCACCGCCCCTGCACGGGGCTGGCGCTTGAGCTTTGCTCTCCGCAGCCTCCATCAGGACATTGCTCCCTCCAGGCAGACAGGGGTTTGCTTACAAGGTGCGGGGTGGACGTACCACTAATCACTCTGCGAGTCTTCTTTAATAATGTATAGGATGTATAGAATAAACCTCCCCTCCTTTTTCAGATGGATATGTACACATAAATATATACCCACTATATTTACCTACATATAATACATCCAAGCAGGGGAAAGTTTGTAGCCCAGCACAGGCTGTGCAGCTCAGGTATTCTCCACCCTGAATAGACTATACATATCTATATAGTGTATGTCCATATACGTAGTATGCATACATTCATATATATATATATATATGGGTAACAGGTTTGCTGCATTTCTCACAGGTTGTCTGTGCATATTAATAATGTCTAAGTTGATTTAAGCAATTAGCTTCAGATCTCCAGAGATGAGCATCCCTCTGGCTTGGCTGCCTGCACCTAGCCAAACGCATGGCTTCATCCCGACCTGCTTCCTGCAAGCACATGGCATCTTCCTCGGGTACCTGGCCACCCAAAGACCTCACCAGCATCCAGGGTGGATGGTTGCGGTGTGGCTCCTTGCTGTTGTGAAAATGAGGAGGGTGCCCAGGGTGGCCATCGGCTCTTGGATGATGCCGAAAGATCCCAGCGTCATGGTGGGCTGGAACGGAGAGGGATCCTGCAACGGTGTTAGCTCAAAGCACCTGGTTTTGCAGGAGCGGTGGCCGTGTCCTGGTGGGGAGGGCCACGCATGGTGACGACTTCAGGTTGGGGCACAAAAAGTGATGGAGGAGGCAAAGCCAGCCCCGGGCTTTCCTTTGGCTGGATCATCCACCCCAAAATCTCCTCCGATGTATTTTTGGGGTCCTGCAATGGAAGGGCAAAATGCTGGGGGGGCTGCAAGAGCGGTGGCCAGTGGGACATTCCCAGCCTGCTGTCCCCGTCTGTTCCCAGACAAAAAGAAGGTGGCAGGGTGGGAGTCGCGGGGCCGCGCCATCCGGACCCAGGAGAGGGCGCAAAATATTTAGATTTGGAGAAAACCGGCTGGGTCTGTGGGTGCCCCCCCCCCGGCTCCGGGGAGGGATGGAGGAGCCCTGCTCCGTCAGACCACCCCATGCTTGGATAGCACCCATGGGACCGAGGTGTCTGGCCAAAATTTAACCACAATAAAGCTTTGGGGTGGGGGTGGGGGTGGAAATAAGCAACTCCCAAATAGGCTAGTGGTGGCTGCAGGGACAGCGTGGGCTTGGGTGGTGACATGCAGCAGCTCCAGGACATCCCAATAACGTCCCTGATGGTGGAATTGCCGAATTTGGATGGTGTCAAGGATGGGGGACCCACAGAGCTCACTTTGGGTCTGACAATATCCTGCCTGGCCCTGGGGTCCTGTCAGCAGTTCCTTCAGTACCACCAGGCCTAGAAGCCAGGGTGATGGGCACAACCGGGTACCTTAGAGGTGGGGTGGGTGGTTCAAAACATCTCCTTTGCTTGTGAGATGCTCAGCACCAGTGGCCTGAGGATCAGCTCCTACGGCACCAAGAGGAGATGAAACGTGTGGCTCTTTCCAAAATCCCATCCTGAATACCAGGTGACTGGGGGTGGGGGGTTGGGGTGGGAGGTGTGGATGATGACACACAACACAGGACACACACACCATGGGGACATCTTCCTTACAGCTGGGAGACACCCAGCCCTGGGGGAACCAGGGAAGGAGGGCAGAGGCAGGGAAGGGAGAGCCAGGGAAGGAATACCTGACGGGGCGGTGCATCTCACGGCATCGCCAGAGGCACTTTTTAACTGAAAAATGCATTTATGGGGGGGTGTGGATTTTTTTGTTTAATCACCACCAGGGTTTTTGGGCCCCTGGAACAAAACCAGCAATGTCCTTTATGTGACTGGGATACCTCTCCAACCCATCCACTCTGCCAAGGCTCCAGCTCACCCATCAACCATCCCAGCCACCACCTTCATTTTTTCACATCCCCAACGATAAATCTGCTGTCTTGGGGGAAAACAGGTTATGGGCTGCAAATAGCAAGCGCTGACAAGTGATGCTAAAAAACCACGAGAAAGTCTGTTGGCGGGGCAGTGCATCGCCAGAGCTTTTTGCAAGTTGGGAACAAGGTGTTCTGCCTTCCTTGAGATGAGTTGCAAAGCAGGGGCTGGGGAAATCCACAGCAAAGGGAAACGGCACCCACATTTTTGCTTACTTTTTGCTTACTTACCCTGTTTTCCCCTAAAAAAATAAGGAGGGGGGAGGAGAGGGAGGGAAGGGGGTGAAGGATGGGGTGTGTGTGTGAAGGAGGCAGGGGAAGATGAAGGATGGGGGGGGTGAAGGATGGGTGGAGGGAGAGTGAAGGATGCTGGGGGTGATGAAGGATGCCGAGGGGTTGAAGGATGCAGGGGGGTGGGTGAAGGATGCAGGGGGGGTAAGGGATGCAGGGGGGATGTGAGGCGCGCCCGCTTGGCCTGGGAGCAGGAGGCCAGCTCTGAGGCCGCCTTCCCCGCCCTACCCCCCCCCCCCCAAAAAAAAAAAAAAAAAGGGCAAAACCTCCAACCATCCCCCTCTGCGGGAGGAAACCACGCCTCCGGGGAGGAAAGTTTATTTGAATGCAACAAATAAAAAAGCAGGGGGTGAGGGAGGAGGAAAAGCCAAAAAAAAAAAAAAAAAAAAAAAAGGGAGAGAGAAACAAAGCGGGAGGGATGAAGCCCGCTGGCGGCCCGGAGGAGGAGCGGGGCCGGGCGGTGCCTGCGGCGGGGCCGGGGCCGGGGCGCGGCGGCGGGGCCGGGGGGCGGGCGGAGGCGGCGGAGGCGGCGGCGGGGGGGGACAGACAATGGCGGAGGGGGGCAGCGGTCGGGGGGTAGCGGCGGGCCGGTGGCTCCTGCCCGCCTCCTCCCCGCCTTCCTCCTCCTCCTCCTCCTCCTCCTCCTTCTTCCCGGGTAGGAAAGTTTCAGCGTCGATCGCGGAGCAGCAGCCGGGCCGGGCTTTCGGCAGCCTGGCCCCGTCGGTACGGCAGCTTTCGCTTCGTTTTACCGAGCCGGAGCCAGCGGGCCCGGTTCATGCCGGGGCTCAGCCGCCGTCCCCGGCTCCACCGCCGCCACCGCCGCCGCCGTCGTCGCCGCCGGGCCCGGGGTTAAACGCGGAGCCGCCGCGTTGGCCCAGCGTCCCGGCGATGCGGAAACTCTTCGGGGAAAGCTGCCGGCAGCCTCCGGGGGGAGCTGGGAGCGGGAATGGGAGCGGGAGCGGGATGGGGAGCGGGAGCGGCGGCGGGAGCGGCCGGGGAGCTCCCCCGCCGCCTCCGCCCCGCAGCCGCGTCCCGCACCCGGCTCTCCGCTCGCCCCGCGGCGCGCCGCCGGAGCCCGGCCCGCATTCCTGGCATAACTCGCCGCGACCGCAGCCGCCCTCCTCCTCCCCATCGCCCCGCGCCAACGGGGAGGCCGGAGCGGCGGCACCGCGGTCCCCCGCGCCTCGCCGGGCGGCGGGGGCGACGGGCAGGGCGGCGGCCGGCACCGCGCCGCCCGCAGGGAGCCGCAGAGCGGCGGCCGGGAGAGCCCGGCGGGGGGCGGCGGGGCCGCGGCCGAGGGCGGCGGGCGGGGGGTCCCCCGCCACCCGCTGCCCCTGGTGGCCCGGGTCTCCAAGGTGAACATCCCGCCCTTCGGCAGCCCCGGCGGGTCACGGAGCAGCAGCCGGTATTCCAGCACCGAGACGCTGAAGGAAGAGGAGCAGTTCGGCGTGTGTTGGCCCGGCCAAGGGCGGACTCTCCAGGCAGGTTACGGCGTCTGTCGGTCACCCAGTTTCGGGACGAGCGATGGCCTGGCATGGGGACAGCCGGCGGTCCGCGTCCGTCCCAAGCTGCTGCAGGGCATGGCCAAGACAAAACCAGACTTCGGGAGCGAGAGCCTGCACCAGCCGGGGCTGGAAGGGGAGCGGGACAAGCACCGCAAGTCCTTGTCCAACCCCGATATTGCCAACGAGACCCTGACGCTCCTCAGCTTCCTCAAATCAGACCTCTCAGAGCTGAAGGTGAAGAAGAAAGGGGTGAGGATTGGCCTTGACATGGGCTCTGACAGCTGCTCCGGCATCACCGACCCCTCCCGGGTGGTCGTGGTGCCACTCAGCCCCCCAGCCGCTGGGCGCCGGGCGAGCGACCAACGCTAAAGGACCTGACGGCCACGTTGCGTCGCACCAAGTCCTTCACCGGCTCCGAAAAATCAGGGTCGCGCCGGCTTTTCCTACAGAGTACCATGAAGCAGAGCTCCTCTGAGCTCCTCCTGGCCACTGCTGACAGCCAGGACCGGGGGACTTTGGATGGGGGACAACGGGGGTATGAGGATGCTCCCCCCATGGTTATTCAGGATCAGTACATCCAGGAGGCAAGGCAGGTCTTTGAGAAGATCAGCAGGATGGGTTCCCAGCAGGACTACGGCTTCACAGCCGAGGAGAAGGACAGTGGAGGTGTGGAGGGCGCCGAGGTGGTGGCACCAATGGGGACGATGGACGTGACCCTTCGGGGACGGGCGGAGAGCACGCGGTGTTTGAAGGAAGCAGAGTCGAAGGAGAACCTCGCTCGCAGGAAATCTGTGGAGGAGCTATCGGGTCACGAGTCGAGTGTGACAGATGAGGGCATTGTCACGGAGCCGGAGCCCGTGGGGATGCCCTTCCAAGACCTGCATGAAGCTGTGGATGCCTGGACGTTGCCCAGTGCTGGGCCAGCAGCTGGCGACACCGAAACGCCACTGCCCACTCACCCGGCAGCAGCGGTTGAAGACCTTCCAGCTGGCAAATCCGAGACACCGAGCACCCCTGGCAGCTTGCGGCGCCGGCGTAAGTTCCCCTTGGCCAGTGCCAATGGGATGGAGGGTGGCAGTGAGGGTGGCACCGAGCCCTATCGCTCCCTGAGCGACCCCATGCCCCACCGGCGATGCTCGGTGACGGAGGAGGTGAAGAATTTCTCTGTCGACAGCAATCTCCTGGGCTCGCTGAGCACCAAGGTGGGCATCCCGCAACCCGCTGCCATTGCAGGCAGTGCAGGCAGCGCAGGCAGTGACCTCTCCCTGGGCAGCGATGGGCCGCGGGACTACAGCAGCCTCATCCAAACTATCGTCAGCCAGCCCGGCGCCATGGCTAAGCTCATCGATGAGAAGGGCAACGGCAAGACCATCAAGAAGAAGTCGCTGAGTGACCCCAGCCGCCGTGGTGAGCTGCCAGCCGGCGCCTTCGAGGGTCCTGGTGAGGCCATCAGTGAGCTGGAGCCCAGCATCCCACCATCCAGCAGCGAGCCCATCCTCTCGGCACAGCCAGCAGTGCCGGGCACCGGCTGCAGCTATGGCTTTGATCCAAAGTTGGCTGATGTGCTGTCCCCTCGCATCACCCGGCGCAGCTCCAAGAAGCGCTCCAACCGTGCAGCTCACCAGGAAAACCAACCGCCGCCGGTGCCTGCTGTCCTTGCCAAGAGCCGCCCGGCCACCAAGCATGTCCGTCACACCAGTGAGCCCGCCACTTTCATCCCCATCACTGTCCCTGAGCCGCTTGTCCCCTCTGGCCATCAAAGCCACCTCCCCACACCAGCTGCCAGCCGCTCACCCAGCAAATCCTCCCCAACCCTCCAGCCTCCTTCGCTGGAGGATGTCACCAAGCGGTACATGCTGGCCCTCAACTCAGGTGAAGCATCCCCCAGTCCCGGGGATGGACCCCGCTCTCCACCCGCTTGCCCCACCGCCGCGGCTGCCCCGGTGCCCGCGGCCGCCGACGAACCAGCCCCAGGACCAAGCCGCAGGTGGTAAGTGCCCATCCATCCTAAAACACCTTTGGTTTCACGGGGTACATGACTCCTCCAAAGTGTTGGTGGCTTTGGGGGTCCCTCACGTGTCCCTCAGTGGGACAAATTCCCATCTGAGGACATGCTGCTGGATGGGCAGGAGCTTCCCAGCCCTTTCTGGTGGTCCCTAGGGGATGAGCTCCCCATTTGTAGGTGCAACATTCCCCAATAAAGGGTAATTTTGGGTGGGAAAAGCAGAGTTTTCAGGTTAAATAGCACCACATTTTGGTGGAAGGTGGTTTTATATATATAGATATACAATATGCTGTATTTATATATAGTGTCTCCCAGTGATGCTATATAAGGCCTCGGTAAACAGGTGTGCAGTTGGCTGGCCCTGAGACGCTGAACGAAAAATTACATTTTCCTTGGTGGGGAGGGCTTAAATGGGCCTTTTGCTTGGGAATTCCCCATGTCATACCCCTTACTGAGCAAATTGGCATTTCCCCCCGTGAAAAATCACCATCCCTCCACCCGGGACCGCGGGCTTTGCCATGCCAGTGGCATGAGAAAAAGGAGGAAAAATATTCTTGTGTGTGCACTGTATATTTTATCGATGGGTAAAGTTTTATCCTGTCTGCGGAAGAATTAATGCTGCTTGGGGGATGCAGCGGTGGTTTGCTGGCCCCAAAGCATGGCTGCGTACTTTGGGGTCTTTCCCGGGGCACGTTTTTGGCATTGCTGCCCCTCAGCTGTTGTTTGAAGATGGACTTGGGTTCCCATTGCTCTGGGTGTTCGTGCCGGGAAGGGCTTGGAAGCGCCACCTCCTCCTGCGGCACAGCACTGGCACCCACGGGGCTTTTAATAGCTCCAGGCGAAGCCCAGAAATACCCATTCCCGCGGGGGCTTTGCCGAGAGCCCGTGGAGCGGTGCTGGCAGGGCTCTCTGCCCTGCTTCGATGCCGATTTAAGAGGACAGGCTGGACTGTTCCCTTCCAACAGTGCCGGCAGCCAAGCGTGAAGTCCCCGGGGCTGAGCCTGGCGCTGTAACCCTTGCTGGCCAGGGCACAGCCAAGTGGAGTGGGGGTGTTCTTCTTTGCATGCTCTCAAAATCCAGATCCCTGCAGCATCATTACTCCCAAGAGATTCTTCTGGAGTCTAGCATCCCTGCAGCATCATCCCCCCAAGATATACTCCCGGGGTCTGGTATCCCCACAGCATTATTCCCCCAAGATGTTCTCCTGGGGTCCAGCACACCTGAAGCATCATCCCCCCAAGATATTATCTCGGGGTCCTGCATCCCTGCAGTATTATTACCCCAAAATACTCTCCTGGGGGGCTCTGGCCCCCATCCAGCTCCTTCTCTGGCTGTTGTCCTGTTGTCAGATAACAGCCATGGGTGGCCGAGAACGGGGAGCTCTTGGCTCCTACGTAAAACAACCTTGGAAATAATTTTGGGTGAATTTTGCACACCTTTGCTTGGTGTACCAGTTTTAGAGCCAGGTGCTTGTCTTCTCCAATCTCAGGGTGAAAAGTGCTGTTGAAGCATCGAGCGTTCTAATTAAGTGAGGTAACAAGAAACTTCCCCGGGGTCACAGCTGATGGCACCTTGGGGGACATGGGGACACTGCTGAGGGGAGGCAGTGCACTGGCAACATTTCTTTATAAAGAAATATCTCTTACTAAATTATTAATATATTATGTTTATATAATACATGGTTCATAATTTATAAAGAGATATTTCTCATTCAGGCAGCTCCCTGCAGTGCCCCAGGGACAGTGCCCTGGTATCAGGGATGCTCTGCTGACCCCGCACCCCAATAGACCCCCAACCCTGGTCACTTTGGGATCATTTCAGGTGGATTTTTACCAACTCCAGCACTGGGCTCTGGCAGTGCCGAAAGCCCAGTTTGGCCAAACATCCCCTTGGGGATGTGGGCTACCCTGCAGGGCTGGGCCCTGGAGATGCTGCTTCTCACCTTGCTTGAACCCGCCGGCCTCGGCAAAGAGGGTGCGAATTTTCCCTTTTAAGGGCAACACCACAGCTGTATCTTCAAATCTCTCTCCTGCTTTTGAATTTCTTTGTGCTGCAGCCATAACATAACTGAAACCAGGATTTTTATTTCTCTTTTTGATTTATTATATAGTGGAGCTGGGATGTTTTATTTCAGATGGCACCAGCCTTGGCGGGGGTGGGGGTGGGGGTGGAGGGGGACTGAGCCCTGCAAGGGAGTTGCTTTAATTATAAGCAAGAGCATCGAGGACCGGATATAACTTGGCAACGGGACGGCTGGCAGGGAGCAGAGATTTACGTGCTCCCTGACCGATGGTGAAGAAATGAACGTTTTTGGTTTTTTTTCCCCCTCCTCCCCAACTCAGTGGAGAAGGCTGGCATTGCAAGGTCGGTTGTCTGCTTGGGAAAACGGTCATTGCTGCTCGGGGATTTTGGGCTGTCGGAGCATCCGTCCTGCATCATGGTGATGGTCCATCTGTCCTGGTGTCCATCTCCAGCAGATGATGCTGGGAAGGGATTAAATGAGGTCTGGCAAGTGTGGTGATGCTCCTCCAAAATATTCTCTCCCAAGATATATTTTACTACCCCAAGATACTCTCTTGGGGTTGGGCATCCCTGCAGCATCATTCCCCCAAGATATTTTCCTGCGATCTAGTATCCATGCAGCATTTTCCCCCCCCAAGATATTCTCCTGGGGACCGGCATCCCTGCAGCATCATCCTCCCAGGATATTTTCCACAGCCCCATGGTCTGGTGGTGGCTTTGGCAGAGGTGAGCACTGCTGTGCCGGCTGTTTGCTGGGTTTAGCCGCCCGGCGCCTCCTGGCTGGAAGAGGTAACATGCTGTTCTCCCTTGGTGCAGGACTGTTTGTTCTGGGTGCTTGTCCAGCAATCCTCCGTGGGGCTGGAGCCGGCAAGCTGTCCTAGGTGCAGAAGAACTCCTTCACCTTGTGTCTGATGCTGGGCATGAGGCTTTTAATTCCCCAAGAGCTGTTAGCAGCATGTCCCACTTCGGCACACAGCACGGTTGCTGCAGGAAGAACGGATGCTTTCAAGAAAGCAGGAAAAAAAACCCAAAACCTCAAGGCAGCAAAGTTTTTCTGCCTTTAGCATCCCATAAGCTGCCAGGATGGGCAGCACATGTGTGCACACCCATGCACAGAGATGTGCAGCAGCCTGGCACTGAGCAAGGGTGCATTTAGGGTGCGTTTGGGGTCCATTTGGGGTCCATTTACTGCTTGGTGAAGGTATGAGTGGGATGTCAGGCTGGCAACCCCTTGGATCTTTCTTTCCCCCATGGCTGAATCCGGCACGGGATGGAAAATTAGGTATGTTCACTGCCATGCTCTGTTTGTTGACTTAGCAGCAGTCGGATTAAACAGGAAAATATTGATTTAAATATAGCACCTCGCGGGAGCGGAGGAGTCGTGGGAACATGGCCCCCGCCACCCCGGCCGCTGCCTTCCCCACCTGCTGCTCTCCGAGCAGGGCAGCCGCACCCCAAAAAGGTCATCAGGGATGGAGGGGGATCCCCAGAGGGAAACGCTGGGGTCACATTCCCAGGGACGTTTGCGTAAAACTCCCCCATCCCTCCTGAGCATCCGCCTTCCAAGCTCACCCTGCTGTGGCTCATCCTCCAGAAGCTCGTCCTTGCTTTGGGGACAACTCGAGGACCAGGTCTGTGCACCGGCCGTATATTCCTTGGACAAAGTTTGGCATCTTTGGACCTGTTTATCCCTCTGTTCCCTCTCCGTAAATCTCCATAGAAACCAGGTTTTGGGCCACAGCTGGGAGTTTTCTCATTTTTCGGCGTTACTGGAAATCTATAATTAAAGCTGTTGCGGGGGGAAGATGGGGATGGGTAAATCTTGGCTTTCCCCTCCCAGTGCCTGCGTCGATGGTTTGCTGGGTTTTTGTGTCCAGGGCTCTGCCGTGCTCAGCGAAATGCTGGGGTAGGAGGAAAGTGAGGCTCACCGGTAGCCTCAACTGCCCTTCGGAGGGAGGTTGAAGTGGGATGGAGCAAGGAGAAGTTGGCCGGTATCGAGGGGACCCACGGGTGAGGCTACCTATTGGCATCACAGAGCGACGCTGGGACCACCAGCATGGAGCAAAGCAACATGGCCAGGGAGGTGAACCAGCCCAGATCCCTTTATCTCTACCTATTTTTGCCCAGTCCCTTCCCTGGTGCCAAAATCCTCTTAACTCTGCCCATTTTGGCCCCTTCCCTGGTTCGAAAATCCCCTTGACCCTGCCCGTTTTGCCCCCTTACCTTCCCCACTGCCAGGGTTTTGAATGCCCTTGGGTGATGCAGAGGGCATGTCTGGTGTCACCCAAAGCCACCCCCCTGGCTCCTTGTCCCTTGTCCGCCTTTAGCACTGAGCCTTATCCGCAGTGCCTACCCCCACTTTGATTAAAAGACTCTAATTATTAATCAGGCAGTAAACTCCAGCAGAGGGGATGGTTTAGCCAGGATACAGATCCTTTGAGCCCAAACACCTCAGGGTAGCACCCCATGGGTGGGGGGTGCCCTGTGGTGGTGGCCGTGGGGCAGGATCCGGCCCTGGAGTGAGAGGGTTAGTGCTGGGCTGAGCTCGGTGCCGGGGGCTGGCCTTGGCCCACGGCCGCCTGGCCCAAAGGTCAGGCTCTTGGCAGGGCGCCGTGGCTGCAGCGAGGGTGGGAGGCTGGGACAGGCTCGGCGTGATCTGCGCTTCCAGCCTGCCGAGAGACCCATGGTCCTGTGCAGGTGCTGGGGTGCATGTGCAAGGGTGTACGAGGAGGTCCCTGGTCCAGGGGCGCACATGCAGGAGGTCTCGGGTGCATACACAGAGGGGTGCACAGGGAGGTCCCTGGTGCTGCTGTCCATGCACATCCCTGTACAGGCACGTGCCTGGTGCTGGTGTGCCCACACATCCCTGCACAGGGAGGTCTGTGGGGTGCATGGGAAGGTCCTTGGTGCAGGGGTGCCCTTGCAAGGGTACTTAGGAAGGTACCTGGTGCAGGGGTGAACATGCAGGAGGGGTGCAAGAGAGTCCTTGGTGCAGGGGTGCACGTGCAGGAGGACCCTGGTTGCAGGAGTGCACACGCAGAGGTGCACAGGGAGATCCCTGGTGCTGGTGTGCCTGTGCAGAGGTGCACAGGGAGGTCCCTAGGACAGGGGTGCACGGAGAATTCTTCAGTGCTGGGGCGCTGGTGCAAGGGTGTACGTGCAGGGGTCACTGGAAGATCTGTGCTGCTGCTGTTAGTGTGCATCCCTGTACAGGGAAATCCCTGGTACCGGTGTGCGCACGCATCCTGCACAGGGACGTCCCTGCTGCTGGGGTGCACATGCAGGGGTGTGCAGGGAGATCCCTGGTGCGGGGGTGCATGGAGAGGTTGCTGGCACAGGGTGCGTGTGCAAGGGTGCATGGAGGCGGCCCTGGTTGCAGGAATGCTTGGGCAGGGGTACACATACGCAGGGAGGACCCTGGTTGCAGGGGTGCGCTGCAGAGGGACTTGGGGAAATCCGTGGGTGCTGCTGTCACGTGTATCCCGGTCCGGGAAGGTCTGTGGTGCTGGTGTGTGCATGCAGGGGTGCACAGAGAGGTCGCTGGTGCTGGGGTGCATGTGCAGGGGTCCAGAGGGAGATCTCTGATGCTGGCATGCACGTGCAGTTACCCGCGGAGATTCCAGTGCCAGCGTGCATGTGCAATGGTACATAAAGAGATTCCTGGCGCTGGTCTGCACGCACAGGGGGTGCATGGGGAGATCCCTGGTGCCAGGGGTGCACAGGGAGGTCTCTGGTGCTGGTACGAGGCTGCATAAGGGCACAAGGATGCGTGAAGAGATGGGTTGTGCCAGTTGGCATGTGTACGGGTGCACAGGGGGATTCGTGGTGCTGGTCTGCATGTGCACAAGGATGCACAGGGAGATCTTCGGTGCTCTTTGCACTTACAGGGGTGCATGGGGAGATGAGTGGTGACACTGTGCACCTGCACCTCTGCACAGGGAGATCCCAGGTGCTGGGGTGCAGGTGCAGGGGTGCAGGGATAGATTTGGGTGCTCTGTGAGCGGGGGTGCACAGACACGTTGGTGCTCCTGGTACACACACCCAGCAATGCACAGGGGTGGTGCAGGGCTGCACCATCACCATGTATACATTGCACAGGCTGCTCTGCATTTCTGGGCAGCCTGCCTGCACCCTGCATGCATGCATGCACGGAGCTTCGTGCCGGGGCTTTTCCATGCAAAATTGCACACTTCCAAAGCTTCTGCTCGGGGGAGGTGGCCTCGATCTCCGACCTACTCTTGCAGGAGAAGCAGCAGGTCGACATCTCTGAGATATGCATGTGCATCGTTGGTACCCTCCTGCCAAACTCAGCTGGGATGCAGGCTCAAAGCTTCCTGGGTCTTGTTGCAGCAGCATTAGTCCATCATTGCAAGGGATATGGGATTTAGAACCTTTCCCAGGGATATTTCCGAAGTGGGAGTTTCCCGTGAACACTGATCCCTATGTGATGGGAAGGACCAGAGGGGTGATGTGCTGAGGTCTCCCCTTGCTGTGACTTCGTTGCTGACCTTTGTCACCTCTGTGGTGCAGGCAGGTCCCAATGGGGCAGTTCTGCAGCTTTGGAGCTGCGGCAGGGACTTCTACATTCAGGATGAGGAGAAGGTGATGTCATCACATGGAGGAAAGATGCAATGGGGCAGCAGTGGGGCTTGGTCTGTACAGTTTCTTCTCCTTCTCCCAGGGCTTTCCCTGGAAAGTGGGGAAAGAGACTCCCTTCCTTCCTTCCCTCCTTCTGTCCTTCCTTCCATCTCTAGCAACCCATCTCCATCCATCTAGCTCCATTAATTTATCCATCTCCATCCACCCATCTCCACCTATACATACATTTCTACCTACCCATCTCCATCTACCCATCCATCCCCATCTACCCATCTCCATCCATCCATCTGTACGTCTCCACCCATCTCCATCCATTTCCACCCATCTCCATGCATCTCCATGCACCCATTCAGCCCTTCTGTCCACCCATCCCCCTCCACCTATCTCCACCACCCGTCCAAGACAAAAGGCCCCACTAGCTATACACACATGATTTTCAAAGTGAGCATGCTCCATCTTCCAGGACATCTCCTCCTGAAAGCATCAAACCCAGTGGGTCCAGACAGGACCCACTAAAGCAGAAATGTTGTGATTTCCACCATGGTGTTTCCAGGCCAGGATGTGTCCAGAGAAGAAAAGTCAGCCACTTCCACCCCCTCTCCCTCAACGTAGCTCTTTTTAAAGCTCTGATGGTTGGTCCCAGTGGGGCTGTTTCTCTGGGCTCCCTCCGTTTCCATGGAGAGGATGGGTGAGGAATTTCAAAGGGAATGGCTCCAGTAAATGAACTCTTCTCTAAAAATAGCGTGTTTGCTTTTGGGTCTTTGGGAACTGCGGCCCGGCCAATGGGAGGGAGAACAAAAATCAGCATCTGGGTAAAAATATTCCAGTAACTCACTCTTCATGCAAACTCCCATCAGAGCTGCTTAGCTTCTGGGGGACGGGGGGCTGGTCCCCGTCTGCCCAGTTCCTGCCTGCACTGGTACCAGTTACTCCATGACCACTGTTCCTGGTTACAGATGGAGGTTGCCCCCAGGCTGCATGTCCCCCTGTGCTTTATGTAGGTGATTTTAAGTTGAATCTCTTTAATTTGAGGGGTAGAAGGGTTGATGACTGGAACATGTTGGGTTTGTGGGACCCCCCATGTCCTGTGATGTCCCAGAGCCGCTCGGCATGTCCAGGGGAACCAGGGCATGGACACCACCACCTTCCACCCCACTGGTGACATCCAAAACACCACTAGGATGTCTCTGCATGGATGTGCTGGGAAAAGGACATTTGTGGTAGTGTCCACGACCAGCTTTCCTCTGGAAAAACCACCACCCCAACGTGTGGATGGCCACCACCAGGTCCCCTCTGGAGAAGCCACCATCCCAATGCGGGGGCAGCCACCACCAGGTCCCCCCTGGAGGAGTCACCATCCTGATGGGTGGACGACCGTCACCAGGTCCCCTCTGGAGAAACCACCATCCTGATGTGGGGACACCAACATCCCCGCATGGTTCCTGGGGCTGGAGAACATTTCCTTAGCGGTGCCGTGGAGTTGCTATTTGTGACTGCCTGTTCCTGAGCCCTCTGGTACTCTCCAAAAAAAACAAGAAGGGAGTTGTTTGCATGGGAAGATTGGCATCTCCAAGCCCGGGATATGGTTTCCTGCTTTTTTTAGCTGGAGTAGCAGCAGACTCATCGGCCTGCCCTGATTTGGCATCCTTCTTCGTGCTTCTTTTTTTTTCGGAAGGGTTTCATCCTGACCCCTCAGCAGAAACACCATCGCAAGCGGTAGGGGATCGGTTTTGGTCCTTTTGGGTTTTTTTTGGTTGCCCAAAAGCCTGGTGAGATGGGATGTAGATGGCTCACAGCCTCAGTAAGCGGAGAGGGGACTCATCCCTTGGTCGTCCGAACCCGGCACAGGTCAGTAGATGCTGAAACGCCCTTTTTTCAGACAACCCCCCAGCCCTGGGATGCTGCCATGACAATGACATGACAGAGGAGGCATCACCTCTCCCCTCGCTGTGATGTGACATGGGATGTGGGTGTTTCTGGTGAGGTCCATGGTGTGTGTGTGTTCCCCAGCTCCCTGCTACCCCAGCTGCAGCTGTGCTGGGTGAGGGGACCAGCTGAGCATGGGGTGCTGCGGGGCTGATTGTCCGTGGGGCGTGGTGATGCTGCGGATGGAGGCTGGCATGGGCACAAAGGGGGTTGTCTCTTGGGGATTGCACCCAGGTTGCTGCCAAGGACATGGATCCAGGCAGGGGGCATGAGGAGGGCCAGGGCAGGGGCACGGCATGGGCTGTTCGGGGCTCCCGGCTCCTGTATGTCCATCAGCTCCTGAGTGCCCATGGATTCCTGGGTACCTGTTGCCTCCTGGGTGCCCATCAGCTCCTGGGCATCTGCCAGCTCCTGGATGCTTGTGGATTTGTGAGTGCCCATGGACTCCTGGTACTTCTTGGCTCCTGGGTGCCTATCAGCTCTTGGGTGCTCATGGACCTGTGGGTGCCCATCAGCTCCTGGGTGTCCATCAGTTCCTTGGTGTCCATCAGCTCCTGGGTGCTTGTGAATTCATGGGTGCCCATGGACTCCTGGTACCCATTGGATCCTAAGCATCCATCCAGCACCTCCTGAGTGTCTGTCAACTCCTGGATGCTTGTGCATTTCTGAGTGCCCATGGACTCCTGGTACCACTTGGATCCTGGTTGTTCATCAGCACCTGGGTCCTTAGGGTCTTCTGGGTGCCCATGGACTCCTGGTACCTGTTGGCTCCTGGGTGCCCATCACCTCCTGGGTGCCTGTGGTCTTGTGGTTGCTTATGGACTCATAGGTGTCCATGAACTCCTGGTACCTATTGGATCCTGGGAATCCATCAGCTCTTGCATCCCCATGCACTCTGGGTGCCCATTGGCTTCGGGGTGCCCATGGACTCCTGGGTACCTGTTGGCTCCTGGGTGCCTGTCAGCTCCCAGGTGTCTGTCAGCTCCCAGTTGTGTGTGGATTCATGAGTGTCCATGGACTTCTGGGTACCTGTTGGATGCTGGCCATCCCTCAGTTCTTGGGTGCCATGGACTCTGGATGCCCATAATAAGCTCCTGGGTGTCTGTTGGCTCCTGGGTGTCCATCAGCTCCTTTGTGCTTGTTAATTTACGGTGCCCATGGACTCCTGGTACCTGTTAGAGCCTGGGTGCCTGTCAGCTCCTGGGTGCTTGTGGACTCCGGGGTAGCTCCTGGGCATCCATCAGCTTCTGGGCATCCATCAACTCCTGGGCGCCCTTTGGCTCCTGGATAACTCTTGGCTTCTGGTGCCTCCAGAATTCTGGGTCCACATGGAGGCCTGGATGCCCATCAGTTCTTGGGTACCAGTCAGCTCCTGGGTGCCCATTGGCTCCTGGATGACCTTTGGCTTTCAGGTGCCCACTGGTTTCTGGTGCCTATTGGCTCCTGGGTGCCTATCAGCTCCTGATGCCCAAATGGATGCTGAGAACCCATCAGCTCCTTGGTGCCCTTTGGCTCTTGGGTGCCCATCCATTCCTGGTGCCCTGCGGTTCCTGGGTGCCCATCAGCTTCTGATGCCCATCGGCTCCTGGTCCCCATCAACTCCTGGGTGCCCATCACCCCATGGGTGCCAGGCCGGCACCCTCCTGGGTACCCCAAGTTTTCTTGCACCCCATTCACCTGTATCCACATCCCATGCCACCAGCCACCCAGAGCACCTCCTACCCACTTGTGCCGTGCTGCGACTCGTGGTGATGCCAACAGGTGCCAGCATCAGGCACCCTTCTCCCCAGCTTCCCTCTCCCCCCAGAATCCCAGTAACTATTTCTTTTGAGGTGCTGTGGGACGCAGGCTACGGCTTGTGCCAGCAGCAGAGGACGCTGGGGAGGGGAGATCGAGGGATGCTGGTGAGTTGGGGGGCAGCGTTACCCTCGCCCAGCAGGCGCGGGACCAAGCGCGCCAGGAGGCAGTGGAGGAGGGAGGGAGAGAAGAGCGCGGCTGACCTCAGCATCTGGAAAGCTGCACTCTTGGGCCGCGGCCTGCGTGCCGAAAACCAGAGGCAAAAAAAACCTTCCATATTTGGTGAAAGCTGCTCTAGGGCTCGGCAAAGGCTGGCTGCAAACGGGGGCCAGCAAGCCCCCCGCTGTGCCCCGGACCACTGCAACACGAGTTCTGCAAGGGCTCTGCAAATGCACCAGAGGATGGATGGTGGTGGGGCGGGGAGATAAATCAGGGCGGGCATTGCAGGTAGGGTGGGAGGGGGGCATGGGGGGTGGGGGGGCCCATGGGGTGCTGCTAGCAGTGGAGGGAGGGTGCCCTGCGATGTGCCAGCATGACTCTGAGCCTCATATCTGGGGGGGGGGGGGGAGGGGGGGGCACTACCCCTTGCGCCCCCAGCACTAGTGATGCAAACCCTGATTTCAAGTGAAAATCCCATGGGAAAAGCCCCACAACGTGTTTAGAGGATGAATTTTTGTTGCTTCTGGAAATGAGCCTCCCGCCATCTCCCCACTCCCCATCCCACCGGCACCACTCGGCACTGCCGTTGCTGCTCCCCGGGACGGCACTGGGATGCCCAGCATCTTTCTGCCCTGCCCTGAAAAAATTGCTCCGACTCCTGTATTTTTTATTCCTGTTTTTTTCTCACACTTAAAAAGCAGAATTACAGCCAGGCTGTGTCCTCCTGGGATGAATCACCACAACCGAGAAGTCAAAGAAAACAACCAAATTCTCGGTGCATCTGTTTGGGGCTGAAGCTCTCCTCCTCCTCCTGCTCCTCCTCCTCCTCTTCCTCCTCCTCCTCCTCCTCCTCTTCCTCCCCATCCCGGAGGCGGTTGTGCCACTGGGTTTCTCCATGGGAGCATCCCTGAACAAATCAAGGCTTCTCTGTGAGCTGGGAGCCTGGGAAAAACCACGACCAAGGGAAAAGCAAATATCTCCAGCCCCAGGACTGCGAATAAACACTGGAGTATTATTAGTAACCGAAGCAGAGCTGAATCAGAGCTGCTGATTTATGCTCCTATTTCCTTTCAAGAAGTTACGCTTTGGAAAGCGGCTCGGACTTTTCTTACCCGTGGGAGAACAGCGAGCGGCTGGGCGGGGAGGGGATGCAGCCCCGGATGTGATGCTGTACGGCATCAGCCTGGCTCGGGCATGGCCCCTCTTCTGTGGCACAGGTCCTTGTGTTCCCCTGGGATGTGGAAGATGATTTCCCCAGGATATGGGGCCTGTTGGTCCCAGGGGTGGAGGGCGCTGGCACCTAGGGATCGGGTGACATGCCCTGGGAAGGAGGTGACTGGTGCTCGGGGATGGTGCTGGTTGGTACCCAGGGATGGGTAACGGGTAACCAGGGATGGAGATAACTGGCATCCAGGGATGGAGACAACTGTTACCCAGGGATGGTGGTGGCTGGTATCAGTGATGGAGATGACTGGTACTCAGGGGTGGGTTGACTGGTACCCAGCATGGAGGTGGTTGTTAGCAGGGGTGGAGATGACTGGTATGCAGACATGGTGGTGAGTAGTACCTAGGGACAGATGCAGCTGGTACCCAGGAATGGAGCTGACTGGTGCCCAGGGATAGAGGTGGATGGTACCAGTGATGGAGGTGATTTGATACCCAGGGATGGGGTGACATGTCCTGTGTCACGTCAGAGAAAGGAGGTGGCTGGTTCCCAGGGACTGGGGGAGCTGGTTCCCAGGGACTGAGGGGAGTGGTACCATGGATGGGGAGACTGGGACCCAGGGATGGCAGTGGCTGGTGCACAGGAATAGGGTGAATGGTGCCCAGCGATAGAGGTGGCTGATACTGTGGATGGACAGACTGGTATCCAGGGACAGAGCGGCATGCTCAGGGATGTGGTGACTGGTGCTCAGGGATGGGGAGAACTTGCACCAGGGATGGGGTGGCTTGTACTGGGGATGGGGGTTACTGGTGCGCAGGGATTGAGGTGATTGGTATCCAAGGATGCCAGGGACTGGTACTCAGGGATGGCAGTGGCTGGTACCCAGCAAAGCAAGGTCTTCCCCTGTGTGGTGGCTGTCATCCCTCCACCCCTGTGGCACAGAGCTTTGTGGGACATACAGCTGAGCATCACTTATCCCGAGGCTAAGGCTGGATGGGTTTGCCTTGAAAGCCCTACAAAACCCAATCAAACATCTGGCTGGAAAGCATCCTGAGAAGAGATAATGTGATTTTTTTTCCAAGTGATTTTCCTGTCAGAAACCAAGTGATTGAGGAAATACAGGATTGGGTGTAATAGTGTCATCCTATTTTGGATGATGGTGCCAGCCAGGTTTTTTTCCAGCTGTGCGAGCAAGTTTTATGTGTTGGGATGATGCCTTTTGCTGCAGAGGTGTTTGCTCATCGCGTTAGGATGGATGGAAGTGGATCTGGTTTTGGTTTTGAGCCTTTTTTTCCCAGGGCTTTGGTAGAAATAAAGCCAAGGGTGCGTTAAAATTGTTAAGCTTGGGTATTGGCCATGCACTGCAGGCTCCCTGGGGCAGGGGACTCTCCCCATGGGCCAGTGGCTCCCGCTGGGATATCCCAGCTCCCTCCAGTGGGATCTGCCCCAGAAGCATCCAGGGAAAGAAAAGGTGCAGAAGTCCCAGTTCCCCCCAGTTTTTTTCCAAACTGGGAATGGGGGGTCTCAAGGAGGTGACAAGATTCAGGCTGCTCCTAGCACAACCATGCTACAAGACCCTAGAAAATCCCTCCCTCCAACTCCCAGCAATGCGGAGCATCAGGAGCCAGCATCAATGGGTACAAGCTGTAATGGGGGGGGGGGGGGGAACAACAACCCTCTATTTATTTATTTTTTAAAATTTTGCATGTTTTGGAGGGGTAGGAAAAATTTTGCTTGAAGCAGGGCTAGCCCCTCCTTCAGCAGCTGCAGGAAGGGTGAACTGAGAAAGCCCCAAGAGGCAAATCCTACTCCCAGAATGGTCCAAAACACTGCAGATTTTTCCAAAAACTGGATTTTTTTTGCCCCAAAGCAAGGTCTCAGGGTCAAAATCCCTGCTACAGCTCACCCAGGGTATGGCTGAGCCCTGGCACAACTTGTTACATCACTGACCTTGGAGAAATGATGCTTGTTGCGGGTCTGGGAAGGGAATTTCAGGGTGAAACAGCATCTCCAGGGATACAGACATCCCCCCTCCCATGGGATGTAATTTTAGCATCCCAGCCAGGTGGTGACAGCCTGTGTGACACCCTCCCGCACGTTCCCAGCTTCAGTGACCCAGTTCCTGGCAGCAGGAGGGTTTGGAGGGGAGTCCTTGAGTGGCTGCAAGCAGCATCGTTACATGCACCGATGTGTGCACGGTCTCAGCCTGGGCTAAGGGCCAGAGGTTGCCATGGTGGCTGGGATTCCTCATGGATGTACAGCCCTGCTCTCCCTTTCATCTAAACCCCCACTTTTCTTTAAAAAAGGAAGTTTTTAGGACTTCCCTCCAACAACGCCTCTTTGTCTGCAGGGGGTGGAGGCAGGACACAATTTGCCGGGTCCTTTTTTTTAATATCTCAAGATGTTTTAAAATCCCTGGGGATGCTCAAGCTCTTCCTGCATTGCTATGCCCAGACGGGGAAAAGCAAAATGATAGATTTGCACCCAGAGGCTTATTAAAAAATAAAACAGAGCAAGCTAGAGCTCCCATTCATCTTCAGGAGTCCAAGTGGGGTTGTATTTCCAGTGCTGGAGGGAAAAACTGGGGGAAAACCCCTCTCTGAGCCCTCCATCCTGGGTTTGGGGTGTTGCTGAATCACCCCCTGAATCCCCAGTGCTGGATCTGCTCCAGCTTTGGCTTTTCAGGAGCATCCTCACGATGCTGGCACAAGCCTTTGGGATGGGGGATGAGCCCCTTGGCTCCATCCGAAGGGATCAGGATGGTTTTCCTAGGAGGGTTAGGGCTTTTTTTGGGGAGGAAACACACAGGTTAAAAAAAAAAAAAAAAAAAGAAAAAGGCTGATCCAAAAGGAAATCTAAAGGTGTTTACAAAGAGCCGCACTGCTAAAAATAACTGGCTCATATTTTAGATGGCCCTAAAAATAGGCAGCGCTGTTGGAGTGGCCAAACACTCCCAGGAATTTCCTGTGGGCTGCGGGCCGCGTGCAGGGGGGTCCAGGCTCAGCGGCCGGCAGGGATGGCCGGCATCGCTCCGGCTTTTTCTTTCCTGGGTGCTGGCAAGATGACCTCCATTGGGCCCCTGGATGCACAGCAGGATCCGGCCTGGCTCCTTCCCTGGTCACAGGCTTAACCCTTCTCCATCCATCATTGCTCCCTGATAACACCTGAAGAGGTTGGGTGGGTTTGAGAGAAGTTTTTAAACTCATCAGCAGAAAGCTCAACCTTAACAGTAGACACCAGAGAATCTACTTGCAAAGCTGCTGGGGGGGAAATGCTGTGTTAAGCGAAGGGATTGATTCAAGGGTGGTGTCTGGGGAGTGGGACGGACCCTCTGCAGATGGAGGGATCCCCCTGCTCGCCCCAGGGACCGGTGATCCCGTGGGAGGGCTGGAGGGCGTTGCTGCAGGCGGTGCAGCCGGGTCGCCACTGCAGCGTCACAGCGTTGCAGCGTCACTGCGTCACAGGCCAGCTGGGCCTGGGGTTGCAGTTTATGTGAGGCAGGGTTTGCAAGAGGAATGGGTTTGTGTTTGCAACCCAGGTGGATCGGAGATCACAATGCAGGCAGACCCAGGTTTGCAGCCCTGGTGGGTCCAGGATTGCAACAGGAGCGGCTTTGGGATTGCAGCCCAGATGGGTTGGGGATTGCAACCCAAATGAGCCCGGGACTGCAACACAGATGGACCCAGGATTGCAACCCGAGTGGGTCTGGGATGGCAACCCAGGTGGCTCTGGAGTTACAGCCCACATGGGTCCAGAACTGCAACCCAGATGGGTCTGGGATTGCAGTGCAGGTGGCCAGGGGATGCAGCCCTGATGCGTCTGGGATTGCAACAGAAATAGGTTTGGTATTGCAGCTAGATGGGCCTGGGACTGGAACGCAAATGAGCCCGGGACTGCAAACCAAGTGGGACTGGGGTTGCAACCCAAAGCAGCCGAGCGCTGCAACCGAGACGGGCCCAGGACCGCAGCCCAGGTGAGCCCATGGCTGCAACCCAAATGGGTCCAGATTTGCAATCCAGATGGGTGTGGGATTGCAACAGAAATGGGTCTGGGATTGCAATGCAGGTGGACCCAGGGTGGCAGCCCACATGGGCCCAGGACTACAACCCAAATGTTGGGGTTGCAACCTAGATGTGCCCAGGACTGCAACAGAAATGAGTCTGGGGATTGCAACACAAATGGGCCTGGGGTTGCAGCCCAAATGCGGGGTTGCAGCCCAGATGGGGGATTGTAGCCCAAATGGGTCTGGGATCGGAAACCAGATGGGCCCCAGATTGCAACCTAAATGGGTCCAAGACTGCAACCCAGCTCGGCCACTGGAACTCAGGATGGCCTGGGACTGGAACCTGATGGGTCCAGGGTTGGAACCCTGACGGGTGAGGGATTTTCCACCCAGATGGGTCTGGGGTTGCAACCCAAATAAAACAGGGTTTACAACAGAAGTGGTCTGGGATTAGATCCCAGAAGAGCCCAGGACTGCAACCTAGATGGGTCCAGGATCGCGATGCAGATGGGCTCAGGATTGCAACTGAGTTCGGGATTGCAGCCCAGACAAGCCCAGGGCTGTAACCCTGCTGGGACAGGGTTTGACACCCAGATGGGTCTGGGATTGCCATGCAGATGGGCCCAAGGTTGCAGCCTATGTGGGTGTGGGATTGCAACCTAAATGGGTCTGGGATTAGATCCCAGAAGAGCTCAGGATTGCAACCCAGATGGGTCCAGGGTTGCAACCCAGACAGGTCCAGAACTGGAACAAAAATGAGCTGGGGACAACCATGGTACTGCAGAAGGAGTTGCAGGAGGTGGTGCCTTGCGAACAGCCTCCTTACCCCTAATGCAATTAGCTGCGCTGGGTGCAGCACAGGCACCCATCATGCCCGTGACGGGTGCTGCAAGTTCCCCCTCCCTGATCCCAGAACCCGTGTGTATTTAAGGCTGCTGCAGCCTCCCCTCTCATTATATGCACTGAGTTGGCCATTCTCTGCCATAGACCCTGATGGGGGAAGGGGGGGAGTGGGCGGGATGGAGGTGCCATGGATGCGCCCCCTCCCCGCCCCCCCCCCCCCCCCCGCGGCCCCCCCCTCAGGGTGGGATGCTTATCATCCTCATTATCAAGAGGAAATTTACTGGCTGCAATGGGAGGACACAGCCTTGCTGCACGCCGTTGCTGTGGAAACGGGGTGAGCGGCTAATTAGATTTAATTAACGAAGCAGGAAGGTAGCCTTACAAAGGGATCTGGGCAGGGCGCATCACCGGGCAAGTAAGGATGTGGAAAGTAAGGATGTGGATGCCGAGGGGAGGGTGTGCTGGGGAACAGGCTTACTCCGTGCCTCAGTTTCCCTGTCTGCCAAGTCGAGGAGGGGGACATGGTACCCAGTGACACCTCCCCCCCCCCAGTTGATGGGGATGGAGACCCCAAGGATGCCGAGTACCCCAACCCAGCATCATCTGCATGCGCATGCACCCCCCCCCCGAAATCACACTCCTCAAGAAAGCATCACACACACACACCCCCCCCCATGCAGCATCCTCCTTGAGCAAAGCCTCTCCAACAGCATCCCCGCAGCAGGATCCGGCCCTGCCTGCCTCCGTGTGCGTGTGTGGGCACAGCTCTGCCTCCGTCTCCGATTGCTCCCGCCTGCCCGTGCCTCGGTAGCACCCGGGGCCGGGGACCCGCGTGCTGCCACGGACGCAGGCGCACGCCTGCTGCACGCAGCCTGCAGCCGTTCTGCGGGAGGGCTCGGATTTTTTTTTTTTTTTATATATATATATATATATACACAGAGAGAATTCTATCGATATAAATAGCTCCTCTATTTGATTTTCCTCCTCGCTGCATCCCAGCACAGCGGTTCAGCTAGTTTAAAGGGGGGACCTGGGGGTATATACATATATATACATATATATATATATATATATATACACATTTTTTATTCCTTGGGCCGCGTGGGACGGACCGACCCCCGGGACCCGCATGCTGCAGATGGTGAGGACTCTGGCGCAGTTCACCATCGCGCTGGAGGACATGCGAGACATCGGGGACGGCATCGACGCGGCCTTTGCCGCCTCCGGGCTTGGTGGGGCGGCCGAGGAGCTGCCGGAGAAGGGTTGCGGCAGTCGTGGTGGTACCGAGGTGATGCGAAAAAGGATGAAGGGGGGGTGGGGGGGCGGGGGGGCTGGGGCGGGGGGGGGAGGGGGGGCTGGTGGTTTGAGGGGCTTATATGGGGGGTTGCATGGATGCGTCATGTTTGGATACATGTGCACCCAGCAGAACCCGACACTTGCGGGGTCTGGACCGCGATTGCCGTGGCAACGGTGCCTCCATCCTCATCCTCAGCCCGCCGCCCCCAGGGTTCTTCATATCGCGGGGAGAAGGGGGATACTCCCGCCCGGAGAGGGTGATGGGGGGCTGGAGCTATCACCGCCACCCCCCCCGCAGTGCTGATTTACACCGCGGAGGCATCAGCTGGTAGGGAAATGCCCCAATTCCCATTGTGTCAGGTACTGATCCTGAAGGTGCTGAGCATCTCGGGGGAAGAAGGATGAGGCCGGGGTGCGGCAGGGGTGTCCCTGGGGAGAGCAGATGGAGACCAAAGCAACATCAGTCCCAAGGGGAAGAGGCTTTTCTAGGATAAGGGATGTGGCGGGGTGCATCCTGCCTGCACCGGGGTACTGCTTAGCCCTGCCAGGATGGTGCATCACCCCCAGCTCCTGCTCATCCCAGAGGGAATGTCCCCCTGCTGGGATAATACTGCTGCCGTAATGGTGGAAAAAATTCCCTTGCCAACAGTTGGGCATCATCCTGCATCTCTGCACCACTGCAAATCCCCAGTGTGGCATGTGGTGCTGAGCCTGTTCAGCTCTCCAATCTGGCCCTTTGCTTCGATTCTGAGCTGGAATGGCTCTGGAAAATGCCAGGAACATCGTACTGAGCTGGGGAACTACAGGCTGTGGAAGGGTTGGGGAAACTGAGGCACGGCAGGGCAGGTGACAGGCGCTCTGTACCCCTAAAGCCCGTCCTCCAGTGGGTGCCCTTCAGCCTGTAATTACAACAAATTAATCGGGCAGTTGAGAGCATTACTAAACCTTCAGGCTGCAGCGACGTGGGGAGGTTTCAGCCGGTGTCCCTGAGGACCCAGCATTGCCGTGGTTTGGGAGGACAGATCTCCTGGGTGGATGTGGACCCGTCACCGTAATATTTGGCTCCAGACAGCAGCTTCCTCCTTGCTTGGCTGAAAAGTCCAATATCAGCTTGGTGGGTGAGTGGGGAAACTGAGGCACAGCTCTGTTCTTGAGCACCGAGCAGGATCTGGACAGGATCCCTCCCCACTGCTCCCTGGGGACCGTTCGGGAGATGGTGGCCACCATCCGTGGTGAGGGTGGTTGAGCTGAAGCTTCCTCATGCGCTTGCCGAGCAGCTTCTCAGCACAGTGTTCCCACTGGGAGCAGTGGAGGGGACACACCTCCACATGGCTGGGGGATGTGGGCTCATCCCACAGTGAGATGGGGGACATGGGGGTTCGGTGGCTCCAGCAGCCCCTGTAACAGCAGCGGCTCAGGGGAACCTGGTCCCAACATGCTGTGGTGGCCAGGGGGGCCATCTCTGCACGCAGGGCAGCTGGGGTGTCTGAGCACCGAGGACCTTTGCCGGGCCCTTGTCCTCAGGGCCTTTGTGGTGTCCCCACATCTGCCATAGCATTTTGGGTGTCGCAGCACCCACGGGCTTTGAGGTATCACCACAAACGGGACCCTTTAAGTGTCTCTGCGCCCAGGTCCATTGGAGCATCTCTGTACCCATGGCCTTTGGGGTATCCAAGCACCCACGGCCTCTGGGGTGTCCCTGCACCAAGGGCCTTTGGATGGTCTCCATGGACAGGACCACTGCCGTCTCCATACCCAGTACCTCAGAGCATCTCCTTTCCTGGGGCCAGCAGAGGGTCACTACACCCAAAACTTTTGGGGTGTCTCACATCCAGGGTTTCTGGAGAGTCTACACATGCAAAACTTCTGGGGCATCTCAGCACCCAGGGCCTTGGAACATTTCTACACCCAAACCTTTTGGGGTATCTCACACCCAGGGTCTCTGGAGCATCTTTTTACCCAAAACTTTTGGGGTGTCTCACACCCAGAGTCTCTGTAGTGTATCCACATGCAAAAGTTCTGGGGTATCTCTGCACCTCTGGAGTATCTCTGCACCCAAAACATTTGGGTATCAGAGTACCCAACACCTTTGTAGTACTTCTGCACCCAAAACTTTTGGGGTGTCATTGCACCAGGACCTTTGGAGCATCTCTGCAACCAAAACTTTTGGGGTGTCTCACGCTCTGAGCTCTGGAGCATCTTGCCCCCAGGCTGAGCTGCAGGGGTGTCCCCCTGGGTGCTGTGTGCGATGGGGGTCTCCAAGCCCCACAACCAAGAAGACCCCAACCCATCTGCTTCCCAAGGCTGGTGGACCATCCCACCCCGCCACCTCCCCGAGCCCACCACCATCCCATTAATCCCCCTCCTGCGGGGCCACAGCCCAGCGCCAGGGTGCCTGGGGTGCCGGGCGGGAGGCAAATTCCTACGGGACCGCCCCGAGCGGAGCCGCCGGAGAGACGGAGGGTGCCGGGACCGACCCATGTAGGGCTGTGAGATCCAGGGCGGGCTCCTGACGCGGCCGCGGAGGAAACCAGGCGTCTCTGTGCGCTCGGTGTCATGTACTTCCTAATCCTCCCGGATTCCTCCATCGGGGTGGAGAGGGAGCGGAGGGGAGCTGGACGCCAGCCGGGCTCCTCTGGCGTTCAGCCTCCCCGCTGAGCCCCCACGCCGGCACTGACACCCGCCACATAGCTCCCCACCGTCGTGTCACCCCAAAACTCATCTTGTCTTTCTTCCCACCCGGGCAGGACATGAGGAAACACGTCATCATGACACTGCTGGACACGGAGCAGTCCTACGTGGAGTCCTTGCGCACCTTGATGCAGGTAACGTGGCACAGCCAGGGACGTGACACCCCAAACCACGTCACGGTGTAACCGTCCCTTGCTTAAACCACCCCCAGGACCCCGAGTCGGACCCCCAGCTGCGGGTGCTCTACCAGCACTGGTGTGGTGTGGGGGTGGATTGGGGACGCATGGCAGTGGGGATGTTGGGGACAGTGGGACCGGGAGTAGGAGCAGCGTGGCAGGTCAAGAGCAGGGTGTGGGGGTCATCTCTGTCCCCCAAATCAAGCCTGTGATGTTCCTGGTGGGTTGTCACCTGGCGGGTGTCGTGTCCCTAAGCCCCTTCCCGCACTCGCCTACCAAAAGCTCTGCCTCATGTGTGCCCCATCTCCTGGGCCATTGCTGATGGCTATCTGGTGGGGGGGGGGGACCCCTTACACCCCCCGTTCCTCTGTCCCCCCATTTTCTGCACAGCGTCATCACCTGCAGCCATGGGCCAAGGGTTTTTCTTGGTTCTTTTTTTACTGAGCTGGTTCCAACGCCCCTGGAACAGCCTGGCCTGAGGGTCCACCCCACATTTCAGATGTTAATGAAGCTGTTTCAGAAGGTTAATGGTGGTAAACGCCCTGGAGACTAGGTCACTGCTGGCGTAGGTGTGGGTTGTCCAACCACATCGCTGCAGGTGGAAACACCAAAAAAATCAAGAGCTCTGCTCTGCTGGGTAGAAAGCAGTGCCTGTAGGACATCTGCTGGGCATGTCCACGAGGGCATGGGGCACCCGTCATCCCAACACCCAGCCAGGCTTTTCCCCTAGGTCCCCCGTGAGTATGCCCCCATGGTGGACCCAGATGTGCTCTGCCAAGTGTTGCTGCAGGAGGGAAGGGCCCTTTGAGGCTGCTGTTGTGCAGATGTTGTCTTGGAGGGACAAGAGGACTGAGGACCCTGGCTCTAGAGCTTATTTTGGGGGAAGGGTGGTGTCCCTGCTGGTCTAGGCATGGACAGAGACTGTCCCATGGTCTGTGTCATCCTCTGAGGTGGGACATGAGGCTGGTTGGAGAGGACAGCTGTGCTGGGACTCACCAGTTTCCCACCGGAGGGACTGGTTGGACCCGTGTGGGAGCCACAGAGTGTTAATGCCTGAGCTCTTACCCACAGGACAAGTCCTGGCACGGTGCAGCCAGGGGAACCCGGCTTTCTGGGGGTTGTCATAAGGGTCCAGATGCCCCCAGCTCCCCATCTCAGCTGAGATAAGGTGTTTGGATCCAGGACATGGCCCAGTGGCATGTAGCATTGGTGGCTACCAGGGACCAAGAGCATCCTGGAGCATCATTTTTCAGCCAAGCCAGATGGTGCCTGGGCAAGCTCTGCTCACTCTGCCTGTGTGCTGAGGCGTGGGCTGTCTCCATGCTCTTCTTCCCCATCTGGTCCTCGCTCCCCCAGTTTCATGGTGGGGGGGATGCATGGCACAGCCCAGCTCAGCTCCCGCTGGAAGTGTTTGCCACAGTAGGGCAGGTGAGGTGGGTTAGGAGCCTCAGGAAGGATTTGACCCTTCTACCTTGGGTCTCCATGAGGTACCCACCATCAGCTTGAGGAAACTCATTCTTGGGGGATGACTCCTCCTTCGCCAGCTTGAATGGAGATGTCCAAAGCCACTTGAGGTGGGCCCTGTCCTCACTACTCGGCTCCACAGTCCTCCCACCATCCTGAAGGATAGCAACACCCCATCCCAGTCAGGCTGTGGCAGCAACAAGGCTTGAGAAGACCTCCCTCATCCTGCATCCCTTGCAAATCCAGCTCTCCATTCCTGGGGGCACTGCTCCTCCCCGCAGCTCTGCCCCACGGCAGGAGGAAAGGGGTTTTGTAGCAGAGCTGCCCACCCAGCCTTGCAGAGGATCTGCTTTTCCTGCTGGCCTTTGAGCATCGCTCGTTGGCTGTTTCCTAAGAGAGTCTGCTGGGTGAAGTGTTCCAGGGCTTGATCCAGTGCATCCACCCTGCTGGCTCCAGCCCCACGTGGTCCCAAACACCCTAAATCCCACTGGGAACACACCAGCTTTTGGATCCCACAGTCATGCTGCCTTGATTTCCCAGCCAGGTCAGGCTGTGTAGCAGATGGAGGCGACCAAGCTCATGACAGCAAAGTTTTGGAGCTTCTCAAGGTTGTGGCTGGGGGACAGAGGACACCGTGCTTTGGCAGTTCCTCGCATGGGCCTGTCCCAGTCCCCACACTGCCGTGGGGATGCAGCAGGTGGGATGGGACCCAGGGGGGAGGCTGGGGTGCAAAACCTGCTGGGACCTGGCACTGTCTGGTCCTTCTGGTGGGTCCCACAAACCAGGGTTCACTGGGGGAACCCCCTGCTGCAGTATGCATCCCGTCCCCATATTTATTTTGATAATTTCATGCTGAGGCGGGGTGGGAAAAGAAATCCATCAGGACCCCGATGCCTTTGCTGCCCTGCAGGGTTACATGAAGCCGCTGAAGCAGCCAGAGAACTCGCTGCTGTGCGACCCATCGCTGGTGGATGAGATCTTCGACCAGATTCCTGAGCTGCTGGAGCACCACGAGCAGTTCCTGGAGCAGATCCACGACTGCGTGCAGAACTGGCACGAGAAGCAGAAAGTGGGCGACCTCCTGGTGCAGTCGGTAGGTCCTCGCAGGGCGGATTTCATGCCGGCGTGCCCGCTCTTGGGCACAGCCCCAGCAGGAGAAGTTTCAGAGCAGGAGGCAGGGAAGTGATTAAAGGACGGGCCAAACACGCCTGGGATGGAGAACAGGAGACGATCTCCAGGCCCGCCGTCTGCTTAGCGTAACGGCGGCATGTTGCAGCGACCGGCTGGGTCTGCAGCTCGGAGTTTCTGCCTCGGGAGCAGAAATGTCAGGGCTGAAAAATCGAGGGGGGCGGGCGGCGCCGGGTGAGCCCTCCCCGCACCAGCCCCGATGCAGGATTAACCCTTGGAGTAGCTTCTTCCAAGCTTGCCCAGGATGGCTGTGCTGGACCTGTTCCCCTTTCCCTCCCCTCTCCTATTCCCTCCCAGTTCTCCAAGGACGTGCTGGTGAACATCTACTCTGCCTACATCGATAACTTCCTCAACGCCAAGGATGCTGTCAGGATTGCCAAGGAAGCCCGGCCAGCATTCATGAAGTTCCTGGAGGTGGGTCCTAGTTCTTCTCCCTGTAGATGCTGGCCAAGGTCCAGAGCCACGTGCAAGGCTGCTGGTGGGGAGGAGCCGGGGTTAATGGGAGTAAACTGGTAATCAATGGTCAGACTGGGATTCTTCCCCGCACCTTCTTCTGGATTTATTGCAAAGATGCTAAGTTGGGATGAACCAGAGTCACTCCAGATGGTGTAAAAAGGAGTCACCTTGACCCCGAACGGGTGTTTCTCCAGGTCCTGGGCTGGTGGGACGCTGGATCCCTGCTGTGGCCCACCTAACGGGCCAGTCCTTGTGCCCCCCCACCCCGCTGGTGTTTTGCAGCAAAGCATGCGGGAGAACAAGGAGAAGCAGGCTCTGTCCGACCTGATGATCAAGCCAGTGCAGAGGATCCCGCGATACGAGCTGCTGGTGAAGGTGGGTGCAGGCAGGAGGGCATCTGTGCCATGCCAGGAGCGCGTGAGACCGCGGCTCCTCCTCACCTCTATGTAACGGGAGCTTTTAGGGGTCTTGCATCTCTCCTGGCCCCTTTTCCCACGCCTTGACTCAAAGTCGGTGTCCCTGGGCATACGCACAGCTCTGCCCTCCTGGGGATGGACTGTCACACTGCTGTCCCCCCCAGCATGTCCCCATGGGTGTGCAGTCCCCTTCCCCTTTATTTTTCTGCTGGGAGATTGGACGTTTCAGTGTCATTTTGGGACCGGCTACAGTGCCACCTGCTCTGTGCCTCAGTTTCCACCTGCCAAGTTACTCTTCCTGGTGCTGAGGCTGATGGGGATGTGTTTTTATAGAACCACAGAAGCCTTTGGGTTGGAAGGGACCTTCAAAGACCATCCAGTTCCAACCCCCCTGCCACAGGCAGGGACACCTTCCACTAGACCAGGTTGCTTACAGCCCCATCCAGCCTGGCCTTGAACACTTCCAGGGATGAATTTCAGGCTTCTGTGCAAGGTGAAGATGTGCTCTCAGGAGCTGCTGGCCTCTTTAGAGGTGGCAAAGACAAGGCTGGTGGTGGCCAAAGCTCAAGACTTCATTTCTTTGCAACACCATTCCTGCATGGGGCTGGTTTCCATCCCCAGCACCAGAGCAGCGCGGTAGTCATGGCATGGCTGATGCCCAAGCTTTGCCTGTGGTGACGTCCCAGCTGTGTCCCCGTGGTAGGACCTGCTGAAGCACACACCAGAGGACCACCCCGACCACCCTTTCCTCATCGACGCCCAGCGCAACATCAAGCAGGTGGCCGAGAGGATCAACAAGGGCATGAAGAGCGCAGAGGAGGTGGAGAGGAATGCCCGGATCGTGCAGGAGATCGAGTCCCACATCGAAGGGATGGAGGATGTATGTACAGGGGTCTTACATGGGGTTGGTCTTTCCTCCTTCATGAAATGCAACTATTTCTGCTCTTTCTGGGTCACGCCAAGCTGGGCCACTTCTTTTCTCCTCCAGGTCCTGCTTTCCCCATCATCACTCGGTCTTAGTGGGCTCTGAGGGGTTTGGGAAGGGGCTGAGGTGCCAGTTCTGAGCTGGGAGGCTGCAGGGACAGGGACAAAGCTTGTGAGGGTCCCCCCCTGGGGCTCCCCACTCACCAGCCTCCTTGTTCCCACAGCTCCAGGCTCCACTCCGCAGGTTCCTGCGCCAGGAGATGGTCGTGGAAGTGGTAAGAGTGAGGTGGTCCCTTGTCACCGTCAGGGCCATGGGACAGCACACCAGATGGGGCAGTGGGAAGCTATGATTGCGGGTCATGGGATGCCCGTGTGCCCATGGGAGGCCACAGATGGGTGGGTGGAAGGGTGGGTGGATGGGTGGGTGGATGGAAGCTGCATCAGGGGAAGTTCAGATTCGACCTTAGGAAAAGGTTCTTCACTGAGAGAGTGGTCAGTAACTGGAACAGGCTCCCCAGAGTCACAGCACCAAGCCTGTCAGCGTTCAAGGAGTGTCTGGACAACACTCCTAGTGATACAGTGTAGTGTTACGTAGTTCTGCAAGGAGCAGGGAGTTGGACTCAATGATCCTTATGGGTCCCTTCCAATTTGAGATATTCTATGATTCTGTAGGGATGGACAGATGGGTGGAAGGATGGATGAAGGAATGGAAGCATGGAAGAATGGAGGGAGGGAGGGAAAGAACAGGCAGATGGATGGTAGACGGAAGAATGGAAGGATGGATGGGTGGACAGATGGATCAATGACAGATCAGTGGGGAGGATGGATGGGTGGACAGATGGATCAATGACAGATCAATGGGGAAAATATGAAATTCCCCAAGTTTGAGGGAAGATGGGTTTGGGAGCAAGCAGGTGGCAGGGAGAGCCCACAATAGCCCCAGACTAGGGGTGGGTAGGGAGGCTGGAGGTGGAGACTGCAGAGGGCCTGGTGTTCCCATGGCCCTGGTGCTTACCCACGAGTGGGACCCTGTGGCTTTGCCGACATGGCCGTTGCACCCATGTCCCCTTTCACTGTCATGAGAACATGGCCAGTCCCCGTGCAGATGGTGTCATGGGACACATCCCAGCCTGCTGCCAAGGTAGCACGTGGGCAAGCTGAGGCAGGGACCGCTCCCAGCGCTAGCAGTGGAGGAGCAGATGTTAACCCCTTGGTGTCTCCCACCGCTCTGCAGAAGGCGGTGGGTGGGAAGAAGGATCGCTCCTTCTTCCTCTTCACGGACCTGCTGGTGTGTACCACATTGAAGCGCAAGTCGGGCTCCCTCCGCCGCAGCTCCATGAGCCTGTGAGTACCACCAGGCTTGGAGACATCCACCAGGATTAACCCACATCGTTGGGGTTGTCCCTGGCGGCTGGCCTGGCTTTAGGGTGTTGGGGATGTGGGTGCAGCTCAACCCTCCCCCCCAACCTCAACAGGTACACGGCGGCCAGCGTGATTGACACCGCCAGCAAGTACAAGCTCCTCTGGAAGCTGCCACTGGAGGACGTGGACATCGTCAAAGGTCTTTCACTGCCTGCTGGAATGTCCCATCCCACTTTAAAACCCATTGCTCACCCCTGGCCGGTGGGGAGAAGGTAGCCCCTGCGTGGCGTTGGGGAGGAAGGAGTTAATGCCATTCACGTGTCCCCACACAGGTGCCTCGCAAGCCACCAACCGGGAGAGCATCCAGAAAAGCATCTGCCGCCTGGATGAAGACCTCAGCACGTTGGGGCAAGTCAGCAAGCTGTCAGAGACCCTCAGCTTCCCTCACCAGGTATGGGGATGGTGGGTGGCCCTGGTGCTGTCCCCTGGCTGGACACATTCCCCATGGGACCAACTGGGATGTCCTCAGCGGGAGGGATGACCTGTGGAAGGGCTGGTGGCCATGAGTGTCCACAAAGGTCCCAGACGCCACCAGCCCTAAAGCCAAAAGGCGGGTTGGGGCAGTCTCTGAAGGATGCTTGGGGGCGGACACCGTCAGTGTCACATGGTGGCCCTGGTGCTGTCCCCTGGCCAGACGCCTTCCCCAGGGGACTGACTGGGATGTCCTTGGTGGTAAGGAGAGCCTGTGGAAGGGCTGGAGGCCATGACTGTCCTCTAAGGACCCCGATGCCACCAGTCCTAAAGCTACGATGGGGTTGGGGCAGTCTTTGAAGTATGCTTGGGGATGGACGGGGGCATCATCAGGCATGTGGCTGGTGGTGGCCCATCCCTGAGAGCTGAAGCATTGTCCCTGTCCCCAGAGCCTGGATGACGTGATCAAGGACCTGATGGCTGCCATCCACCGGGAGCTGGCAGAGAAGCAATCCATGTCCTTCAGCATGGCCTTCCCCCCCAACAAGGTGGAGCTCAGCACCACCAAAGCTGATGGCACCGAGTCCTTCATCTTTGAGTTCCCCAACCCTGATGCCCGTCTCGGCTTTGAGCAAGCCTTTGAGGATGCCAAGAAAAAGCTGGGTAACACCAGGGACCAGGGAGGTGAACGCGGTGGTGGGCTTGGCATCACACCCTCACTTTGGTAGACCTCTTTCCTCCATCACTTCTTCATCTTCCAATTTAATTTTCCCAGCTTCCAGCAAAAACTGCCTGGACCCAGAGTTCCTCAAGGCCATCCCCATCATGAAGACACGGAGCGGGATGCAGGTACTCACAGGCTGGATTCAAGCATCCCACAGGAGCTGTGGTCCTCTCCATCCCGGTGGGCTTGCCAAACCATTGGTCCTTCCCAAATGACCCAACTCATCCCATCTTTTGCTCCCTTGCAGTTTTCTTGCGCTTCTCCCAGCCATGGCAGCCCAGAAAGTTCCCACGAGGTTTGGGTTTGCAACAGCGATGGTTACGTGGGGCAGGTTTGTTTGCTGAGCATCCGTAAGGAGCCCACAGTGGAGGCGTGCATCGCCGTCTGCTCCGCCAGGATCCTCTGCATCGCCTCGGTGCCCGGTCTCAAGCGGGTGTATAGGTAGGACATTCCCACCGGCACCGCGGAGCCGGCGGGCACGGGGCGATGCTGGAGCTGCTTCTTTCCCCCCTCCCCTCGTCGCGGCAGGGAGCGTGCCGAGCCGGTGGGCAGCCCCTCCTCGGAGCTGATGCCGGTGCAGCCAGAGGATGCGGGGCCGCAGCCGTGCCTGCACATCTCCATCTCGGGTTCATCGCTGGAGCTCTCGGAGCCCGTCGACGGTGGCAACAGGGAGCTGGTGCCCTTTGATAGCGATGACACGGATGATGAGTCCTCGCCCAGCCCTTCGGGGACACTGCAGAGCCAAGCCAGCCACTCTACCATCTCCTCCAGCTTTGGCAGTGAGTCCTCCCCAGGCCCTGCTTAGTGAAAAAAACATTTATTTTGTCCCAAAACTATGGGCAGCTCCATCATTTTGGCCACTCTGCCTTGCATTCCTCAGGGAAATCTACAGGTGAAGGCTTTTGACCCACAGAAATCCTGGGAATAGAGATGTTGGGGGGCATCAGCCCAACACCATGATGCTGGGTGGGGGCTGGTGGCTTTGGGTAAAACCTTGTGGGTTTTGGGGCTCTGCATCCCTACATCCTCTCCCAGGCTTGACATCACAAGGGGACCCATGGTCTTTTCCCCATCACTTTGGTGGGTGTTGGGTGGTCCTGTCCTAACCCATTCCTTCCTCCTCTTCTTCCTCTGCAGATGAAGAGATCCCAAGCTGCAAGGAGGCAACAGCGGAGACTACGAGCTCCGAGGAAGAGCAAGAACCCAGCTTTCTGCCCATCAGTGGCACCTATGGCCAAAACCGTCACGGCGAGAGCCCCACGGATGGGCGAGCCTTGCGCCGCTCCAGCCGTGGCTCTTTCACCCGGGGCAGCCTTGAGGACCTCCTCAGCCTCGACCCTGAAGCCCATCAGAGCTCCATGTGGTTGGGCACCGAGGATGGCTGGTACGTCCCCAGGAGGGGGCAACACATGCATGAGGTGGACCCCAATCCCAGGTGAGCCTCAAGCTTTGCTCTTCTCCTGCAGCATCCACGTGTACCAGTCCTCAGACAACATCCGTAACAGGAAGAACAGCATGAAGATGCAACACGCTGCTGCTGTCATGTGCATCTTGTAAGTAGGGAAGGATGATTTTTGGCTCTGGGATCTCCACAGCAGGGTGGTTTGGGGTGGCTGAGCAGGTCTCTGCAGCTGTTTTTCAAAGGTTTTTTTCTCCCCGCAGGTACCTGGATAACCAGGTTTTTGTGTCGTTGGCCAACGGGGAGCTGGTTGCATACCAGCGGGAGGCAGGTGAGGCTGGATCGGGGACATCAGAAGGCACTGGCGGGGTTAAATGCAGCCCCAAAGTGGTGGCTGATGGGTGGGTTGCTTGGGGGGCCCCCTGGGGAGGGAAGCTCATGATGCCACTGGCTTGCCTGCCTCCTTACAAAGGGAAGGGGTATCCCTCAAGGGATGCTGGAGACCCCAAAACTGGAGCCAAATGGGAGTGTGCATCCTCTTCCTGATCCCTGCCTGCTGCTGGCATCCCTTGGGCATGTCAGCTCACGTCCCCTCTAATGGGGGACAGGAAGACAGGCATCTCCAGCCACCGCATCCCATCTACTGGGTTAAGATGGGAGTTTGGGAGATGCTTTAACTACCCACCCCACTTCTACTGTCCTTACAGGCCACTTCTGGGACCCCCAGAACTCCAAGTCCCTGTCTCTGGGCTCTCCGGGGAGCCCCATCACCAAGATGGTGGCAGTGGCAGGGAAGCTCTGGTGTGGCTGCCAAAACCGGATCATCATCCTCAACACCACCACGCTGGCGCAAGAGGTACCGCGAGTAATGACGGGAGGTCGGGGGGGGGGACAGTGACAGGTATCGGTGGCATCATGGGTGGCATTGCTGTGGCTCTGTCACCCGCAGCACACGCTCCAGGTGGGACAGGACAGTGGGCGCAGCGTCACCTGCATGGTGAGTGCAGGGACTGGCGTGTGGGTCGCACTGCAGAGCAGTGCCCAGGTCCGGCTTTACCACGCCACCAGCTATGAGCAGTTGACCGAAGCAGATATCACCCCCCCGGTACACAAGATGCTCGCCGGTAAGTGCCACCAGTGACACGTCTCCAGTGGGTGCCCATCACTGTCTCCAGTGGGTGCCTGTGCCCATCGGCTACCTTGCGATGCGATGCCCTGCAGCATCCCGCGCCGGGAATGTCGTACCTCCTGCATCCCAACCATCTTTGGGGAAGGAAACGTGACTCCCTGCACTCCTGGGGTTCATCCTCTGTGTTATGCAGCTGCATAATCCCACGGGAAGACAGGGCAGATGGATAATCCTGTGCAGAAACAGAGCATCCCCTGGGCACCCGCATAATCCCGCGCAGGAATCGGGCAGTCTCTGGGCACCCGCATAACCCCATGCAGAAACAGGGGAACCCTTGGGCATCTCCATAATCCCACGGGATAATAGGGCAGCCTCGGGGTAGCTGCATAATCCCATAATCTGGAAACCCAAACTGACAGCACCGTGGGGTGCTTTATACCACAGCCAGGGGGGGTTGTGGGGTCCCTTCCCCATGTCCCACCTGCCTCAGATACCCCTGGGAATGGAGACCAGTGGCACCGGTGGGGTTCACAGCCCGGTGCCAGGCAGGGTAAAGATGCTGATGGCCGGGATGCTCGACAGGCTCGGATGCCATTATCCGGCAGCACAAGGCAGCCTGCCTGCGGATCACGGCTCTCCTGGCATGCAAGGACCTGCTGTGGATCGGGACCAGCGCTGGCGTGGTGCTGACCCTCACTGTCTCGGCCAAGGCGGCTCCAGCCTTGGTGGGGCTCTCCCAGGGTCACACCGGCCACGTCCGCTTCCTCACTGCCATCGAGCTACCCGATGGCTTCGAAGTCCTCTTCCCGTTACCGAGGGAGACGGGTAGGTGGGATGGTTGGTGGGGGGGGGGGAGGGGGCGATCCTGAGCCCCTCCGGAGGCAGTGGATGACTTTCATGGGGCTAAGAATGCTGTCCCGCTGGCAGATAACTGGGAGTAGCCTTGAAATGTGGTCATCAGAGTCCCTGTTCCATCCTTGCCTTATTAAAAATCAGGGAGAAAAATTGGGGGGGGGGGAGGGCGGGGAGGGGGTGGGTGGATGTTACACCACCCTCCCCAGGGGCTGGGGGATCATTCAAGTGACCCCAGATTTCCCTGGGAAACCCTAATTCCCATGGGGGAGAGGCCACTGGAAATTCATGTGCTGAGTCTGACCCAGCCCAACTCAGGTTGGGGTGGGATGGGGAGAAGGTGGCAATGTGTGTGGGAGGTGGTAATTTGGGGGCAGGGTGGGAGAGGCTGATTTGGGGTGGTGAAGGGCTACCTGGGGATGGGAGGAGGGTTTTGGGGCCAAGATGTGGCACCTAGGAAAGTGGTGGTGACATCTGGAGGATGATGGTGGGATTATGCTGGGAGGATGGTGGGATGTTGGGTGATGCTGGTGGGATGATGCTGGGAAGGTGCTGGTAGAGGGGTGGATCTGGGATGATGCTGGTAGGAGGATGCTGGGATGATGTTGGTGGGAGGATGCTGGTGGGATGATGATGCTGGGATGATGGCTGGTGGGGTGCTGGTGGAAGGATGATGCTGGGCGGACGCTGGTGTTAAGATAATGCTGGGGTGGTGCTGGTGGGATGCTGCTGGGATGGTGCTGGTGGGATGATGCTGGGATGGTGCTGATGGAATGATGTTGGGGTGATGCTGCTGGGATGCTGCTGCCGCCAGGATGGTGCTGGGGAACAGGGGTGCTGCGGGGGGGCCATCTGACAGCACACTGGGGGCTCTGCGCTTGGCAGGGGCTGAGAAGCCGAGCGAGGCAGAGAAACGAGACCCATCGCGCCCCCGCGCCCTCGCCCTCTCCAAGCCCAAGATGCTGGTGATCAGCGGCGGGGACGGCTACGAGGATTTCCGCCTGACCAGCAGCAGCGAGACGGTGGGCCGGGACGACAGCACCAACCACCTGCTCCTCTGGAGAGTGTGAACAGCCGTGGCCCCCCCAGGGCCATCCCGGCGTGGAAGGGGGGTGCTGGCCCCCCTACATTCAGAGGGGGGGGGGGTCCTGACTCCCCTCCCTGCCACCCCCCAACCCAGCACCTCTCATCTCCAACCCGGCTGCTCGCTGTGTGCTCGGGGTTGGGGGGGATGAGCCCCGGTCCCCCCGCCGTTCCCCCGGCCGCTGCACCAGACTGGGGGGGGACACACACTGCTTTTGGGGCGTGGAGAAGATGGGCAGGGGGGGATGCGTTCGCTTGGGAAGGCGCCAACGAAGGAGGAAGCGTTAACCAACACCCCCGGGGACCGGCCGGAGGATGCCATTCAGCCAGGAACCTGCCTTGCTCTCCGGTTTCGTGTGTGCCTGCTTCGGGGGCGGGGGGGTCGCGGTGCTGTCACCCCCCCCCCTCCCTCGGGACCCCTGGCCACACCACGGGACCACCCCAGGGACAATACGCCCGCGGTGTGTCCCCCACCCCGGGCCGCCCGCTAACCCGCTCGCTCCATCGCCAGCACCCAGATAGCTCTGTTTGTTTGTTTGTTTGTTTTAAATATATATATATTATATATATATAAACATCTTATTTATTTTGGGGTGGGGGGGTCAGGCACATTGTCACGTCACTGCCAGTCCCTCTGCTTCAGCGCTGGGGGATTAAAACCATCCCGGTTCCTCACCCCGAGGCAGAGCTGGACACCAGTGGCCACGCAGGGATGCTGGTGGAGCGGGGGAACTGATGGGGGGGAATTGGGGGGTCCACATACCTCCCCCCCCCCAGTCTCTATGATTCCCATGGGGAGTGGGATGAAAGTGCCAATGATGTTTGAAGCATCTTCTGGATGAGATCTTCACATTCCCCCACCAGACACCAGGGGTGTGCCCCCATCCCTAAACTGGGGTGACGGCAGCCAGGACCCTAAAAATGAGACTTTCTCAGATTATCACCCCCCCTCTCCCCAGATTTGCCCTTTTCCCCCTCATTTTCCTGCTCTCACCTCAAGGTCCAGGAGAAGGCACCCTGTTGTCCCCATGGGAGAGGTGACAACAGGGGTGGTGGGGATGAGCCGGGGTGTCCCTGTGTCTGCACAGCAGGGTGGGTAAGGGGACTGCTGCGGTCCCACGTCCACCGGGGGCGGGGGTGGGGGTGGGCTATAATTGGGATGACGAAGCTATTTGGAGGGGGGAGTCGGGATTTTGGTCACTTGGGGACTCTGTCATTAAAGGTCACCCATGTCAGAATGAAGCCATCGTGGTCTTGTCCTTCACCTCAGGGGGTGGTGGTGGTGGGGTGCAGCTTGGGGGACCCACCGTCTATTGGGGACATTGCCTGTGATGAAGACCCCGGCGGGAGGAAGAGCCCTTGCCATGACTGGGGTGCAGTTACTCTCTCCGGGATAATGCCATGGGGGGATGTTGGAGGGAATTTGGAGTGGGGGTGGGGTGTCCCTCCCTTGCGCCATGGAGCACCGGGATGTGTCCCCGCCCCGAGTGCCCTCAGGGGTGGTAGGACCACGTCACTGCACCAGCCCCCGGGGAGCACTAGGGGGGACACACACGGAGGGAGCACGAGACTTCCACGGGGGTGTCCCCAGGGTGGGAAAACTGTCCCCGGCGGAAGGAGGCAAGGTCAAGGTGGGGTGCGCTTTAGAAAGGAGGGTGCAGCACCCATGGGTGCCCCCTCGGGGCGCCCCTGGACAAGCCCATATGGGGCAAAAAAAAATCTTTATTTTTTTACAGAATTCCCTGCTCGGTAGGTGCAAACCCGCCGCCATCTGATTTTTCCCCGTTTTTCCCCCAACTCCCACCACCGCAGCACCCCCGGCCCCCGCCTGGCGCCGCCGGCAGTTCCCGATGCTTCCGGCAGGTGGCGGTGTCCGCGGGGGGGGTGTCAGCCGAGCCCGCCGCGCTGGGGCCAGGCGCGGGAAAGGGGGTGGGGCCCCGCCAGGTGACGTCAGTAAAGGGGCGGGGCGAGCGGTAACAGCGCGCCGGCGGGTTCATTCATAAGGAGCAGGCGCGCTCGGCTGGGCAGCCGTGCAGCGTGGGGGCAGGTAAGGGGGGTGGCTGTGGCTCCGGCTCCGGTCGGGGTTCCCCTTCCCCGGGGAGGGTCTTATCCCGAGCTGTGGGGGCGGGGGGCTCGGGTTACTTCGCCTTAAAGGGTTACCCCTCCTGGGGTTGGGGGATCTGGGTTGGGGGCTGCTGTAGCTTTGGGTTTATCGAGGGAGGGGGGACTGGTGCTTTTTTGGGGTGTTTCCCCCCCCTTTGCAGTAAAAATGTGGGGGGGATTGGCTGCACCTTATCCCTCAGCAGGGTATGGGGGGGGTGGGTGTTTACCTTGGTGCTGCCTGGAGTGGGGTGCGGCGGCTGGAGCCCCCCGGCGTGGCTCTGGCTGCTGCCCAGCGAATGTAAGTTAAAATAATGGGGGGGAGGAGAGAAGTAGGTTACGGAAAACTCGGCGGCTGCTGCCTGGGAAAAGGGACAGTAACTGTGTCGCGTTGGGTTGGCTTTTTTTGTCGTTTTGGGTTGGGGTTTTTTTTTGTTTGCTGGTGCTGGAAAATCACGGGGCTCCCAGCCAGATACCTGCATCAGCTGGGCTGCTGTGGTGAGGGGCTGCACCCCAGAATGGAGCGGGGGGGTGCTGCTGCCTGGGCTTCGTGTGGCAGCGATGCCTCGGGGGTCGTTGGACTCTCATGTTGGATTTTTGTGGTTAGGTGGTTCCCGCAGCTCTGACGGGGCCTGGGGAGATGCGGTTCTGCCGAGTTTCGCCCTGTTTGCTGGACAATCCCCCCCTTGCCCCAAGGTGCCTCCAAGAGCTGTTCCCCAAAGTGTTTCTGAACAGTTGCTCTGTTCCACACCCCCCACCCCTTTATCTGCAGGAGCCATGGGATGAAGCCCCGTTCCCCCACGGGGAGGGGAAGCCCTTGCTGGAATCCCGGTGGGCAGCCTGTAGGCTGTGTTAAGGGGGGGCTGGGAGTGAAAGGCTGGTGTGAGCTGGTGCGATTTGGGGGGTGCCGGGGTAACAAAACCAAGTCGCTGTCCCTGGTGTGTCTGTATCTCTGCACTGGCCAAGTGAGGTACAGGGCTGGTGGAGGTCAGGGTGTCCCCAAAAAGCAGCCAGGTCTGGCACCGGTGGGATGATTTTTTTGTTTCCTTTGGTTCTTGGGGGGGCAAGTCACGTTAGTTTCCTCTGCGAGCTTCAGGACTTCTCTGCCCTGTGCCAGGGCAACCAGGCATACAACCATCACTGCCTGTGGGTCTGTGCCTGCATCCCCCAATCCCACCTAGGATGTCCCTGAGCTGCCCCCAGAAATGGGATGCTGAGTCCTGGGGGTGACCATGACTAGGCAAAGCTCCAGTGACAACCAGGAGCTGGCACCCCCTGCTCCTTGTACCTCCTGCATCCCCACGGTGGCCTTGGTCATCGAAGGGATGTCCTTAATGCTTGAATTAAAGCAGACCTGAGGCCAAGCTTACCTGGGGCTAGCCCCGTTCCTGGGGGTTTAAATCTGTTTGCCTGGAACCGGTGAGCTGGGATGCTCCGGCAGCCTGGGATGCGTGGGCTCTGCCAACCCATGGCATTGCTCAGCCACGGCTTGTGGTCCCCCAGCCGCAGTAGAGCCTGCCCATCCCCTTCCAAGGCCATTGCCACTCCTTCCCTGGCAGAGCAGCACCCCAAACATCTCGGGGTGTCCCAAAGATGCTGCTATTAAAAGCTTAAATATCACTGCCCTGAAGGGCTGAAGTGTTTCAGGTTAGGCTTAAACTTGAGTTTTATTAGCTCTGGCTTGCACCAGTTCCACCCTCCCTCTGTAATTGTGGGGCATATGCCAAGTCCCAGGGGTGTCTCCATGGGGTCCCATTGGACTGGGATGATGCTCACTGGGGAGGTGGCATGTGGTGGAGCTCAGGCTGGCTGGAGTGATGGTGGCAGCTGGCTTGCCCCCCTCTTCCCCCATCATGGTGTCCAGCTTGGCACAGGTGGTGCTAGTGAAGGCAGGACTTGGTGGCTCTTGGTTTGGGGGTGCAGCTCCCCAGACGGGGAGAAGGGCTGGTTGGCTTCAGGCTGGCACTCTGATGGGGTGCTCCCTTACTGGGAGCTACTGATAGGAACTGGAGCATGGAGGATGCTCATTTTTGGCCATGCCATCGTGTCCCAACCCATGTCCTATAATTAACTGGCTCTGCCCTGCTCGCCCCCCAGTGTCCCCCCTCCCACATGTAATTAGCTGCATCTCAGACTGATGATGCCAGTCACTAATTAGGAGAAACTCATCAGGCAAAGGCTGTAATGAAGCTCTGGTGTAGCTTTCACAGGGCCATGACAACCAGGGAAATTTCCATGTGGGTGGTAGAGGCTGGACCTGGGTTATTCTTTACATTTTCCTGCCTTCCCCTGTGTTGTAATAATTTATTTCAATTTTAACAATTAATTGCTGAGCCCAAAGAGGGGGGGATGAGTCTGTGGGAAACACCTTTTGTTTTGCTTGACTTCTTCTTTTTTTTGTTGTTGTTGTTTTGGTTTTGTTTAAATGTTTATTTCTTTACTGACTTCATTTTGTTGTGGCAGATGCATAAGGCTTTCCTCCAGAGCAGGAAAAACTTTTATTTAATGGTTTTTAGCATGCTCTGCTCCTTCACCTGCTTCTTACGCTGTTGGTTCTGAATGCATTGCAGGATGGGTTCCACTCCAATTTGGGATGGAGTTGGGATTTGCGAGGGAAGGGGGGGGATGCTGGGCATCCTGTAAAACCACTAATAAAACTTTTTGGGTGATGGTGGAGGACTGCTGCTGCAGGGTATATTTAGGCAGATTCCTTGGAGGATCCCTATGGGGGGGAATAGGCCCCCCAGATTGCTTCTCTGCTGGGATTTTTCCCTGGATGATGACCCCAATGCTCCCCCTTGGGCAGGTCTGCGCTGGTGATGAGGAGGAACAGGATGCATTGGTGGCTTGTCATCGTCCTGGGGGTGAGTATGGCCTCATCCATCCCAGCCCTCTGCATCTCTGCTTTCAGCTCCTCTGATGCTTGAACCTGTGACAGCATCACCACCCCATAGCCACAGTAGGGCACCCCAAAATGTTTCCCACCTGGAAACTTGCAGCAGCTCAGCCCTGGGGAGATGCTCAGTTTGGGTTGAGGGGTTGGGGGTTTTTTTCCTCCAAAAATTTTTCTTCTTCCTCTTTTCTCCTTTGTTGAAGCTTCTTCCCTGGCAGGGGCTGATAGGGAATGCCACTTCCCCTGGAGCCACCGTGTTGCCCTGTGTCTGGGAGATGCTCTTCGGGTGGACCATGCAGGTAGCCCAGGGGCTGGGACTGCTCCCTTGGGGTGGCCTGGTCTGAGTGAGGGTCACCATGGGCTTGTGCTGGCTGTGGTGAGTTTGCCACCATCATGCCAATGGGGATGGGTTTGCATCTGTCATGGTGCATGCGATGGGGTTGCATCCATCAGGTCGCTAGTGATGCATTTGGTGGGATTGCATCTGTCACATCTCCCGTGGCAGGTTGGTATCTGCCACGGCACACACGATGCGTTTGGGTCCATCATGTCACTGGTGATGGGTGTGCATTGGCTGTGGCACATGCGATGGGTTTGTCACGTCGGTAGCGATGGGTTTGCATCCGCCATGGCACATGCATTGGGTTGCATCCATCGTGCGCTGGGTTTGCATCTACCATGTGCCTTGTGATGGGTTTGCATCTGCTGTGGTGCATGCAACAGGTTTGCATCCGTTCTCACCGGTGAGAGGGGATTGCATTTGCTGTGGTGCCTGCGATGGGATTGCAACCATCGTGTCACTTGTGACAGGTTGACACCCACCATGGTGCAGGGGATGGGTTTGCGTCCATCATGTTGCTGGTGATGGATTTGCATCTGCCATGGTACATGTGATGGGATTGCACCCTTTGTGTCACTTGTGATGGGACTGCACCTGCTGCGGTCCATGTGACAGTTGAGCATCCATCATGTCGCTTGTGATGGGTTCATCTCTGCTGTATCATCCGCGCCAGATCTGCATTGCCACCAGGAGCAGCGGGAGAGCCAGAGCGGCCAGCGCTGAGCACTGCTCTTCGCTTCTCCTGCAGGTGCTGAGCCTGCCTGGCGTGGGGGCTGGGAGCTGTGGTCCCCGGGAGCGTGGGACACCGGGATGCCCGTCCGGACAGGAGCCCACTGGGGTAAGCTGTGCCCACCGGTGGCACATCCACTCTTGATGGAAGGTGCAGGATCTGGCCATTGCTCCCCTCCCTCTCCCTCCATGCAGGTGTGTGGCTCGGCGCAGGGTCCAGCGGGGACATGCCGAGCTTGTCCCCCTGGCACCTTCTCACCAGGGGATGTATCCTGCTCGGCTCACACCCACTGCCGGGCCAGGAACAGGATCCTGCTGGCACCGGGGACGGCAGTGACTGACAGCCGCTGCGGAGCCTGCCTGCCAGGGTGAGCCCTGCTCTGGGTGGGGGTGGGGGGATGCTTCGATGCTGCTCGTGGGCTGTATCCTGACTGTCCCCTCCCACCCTGCAGGTTTTACAGCCCTGAAGGGGAGAGGGAGCCCCAGGGCCGGTGCCTACCCTGTGCCACCACTCCCCGCAGCACCCCGGGGTGCCCAGGTGGGTGCTTGGGTTGGAGGTGCCGCCTCGGTTTGACGGGTGCTGAAAGAGCTTGTGCCAGTGTTCACCCTGGGGGTGCTGCAGGATGTGTCCCCCTCAAGACACAGTGTGATGCCCTGGCTGGGATGTGGCAGCTGAGGACATCTCCACTCATGACGCGAATGGCTTCTGCTTCCTTGGGGGCCAACCCAGCAGCTGGGGTCCTGAGGAAAATTTGATTTATTCCCAACAAAACCTCTCTCCGAGGCTGATCCAGTGCCTCCCTCCAGGCCACCGGCGAGCTCGCAGCCCTGAAACACTGGACTGGCCGGCAAGGACCAATGGGACGCAGATGACCCTGATGGGTGAGGGAGAGGAGGAAGAGGCGGTGGCAGCGCAGGTGACCATGCTGACCATCGTCCTGGTCTTCTGCACCATGGGGTTGTTGGGCATCCTGGTGTGCAATGTGTTGAAGAAGACTGGTTACTGCACTGCCAGCAAGGACCCCCAGCCTGATGGCACTGGTGAGCCCTGGTTGTGCCGTGAGCACCTTTCAGTGATCCCACAGCCATCTCGCCTCACTCAGCCCACCCCCATGGCTTCTGGCCCTTATTGTCACAGGGCATCCCGCATGTCCTTTGGGAGGCGGGGGGGTTCATCCCCCATCACTGAATCCCCTTCAACTTCTGCCTCCAGGCCCCAGCTCCATCTACCAGCTGGAGGATGCCAACGAGGACACCATTGGGATGCTGGTGCGGTTGATCACTGAGAAGAAAGGTCAGGGGGGGTCCCTGGGGTGTGTCTATGTGACATGGGCTGGATCCCTGTGACCAACCTCCCTTCGGTGTCCCCCCACCCACAGAAAACGCTGCAGCGCTGGAGCAGCTGCTGAAGGAGCATCACGGCCAACAGCCAATGCCACCAGGCTGCACCCCCCTGAATAAGTAAGTCGCCCCTACAAGGTGGCGCTGAGGAACCCCCCACGGTGGGACCAAGGCCATGCTGATGGCATCTCCCTGCCCCCTTCCAGGCTGCACCTCCTGCCTCAGTTTCCCCCCTCCTGCTGGCATCAGCACCTCCACACCGTCCAGGGTCCAGCCCCCTGCACCCGCTGCTGCCAGAAGTGGCCTGAAGTGCTGCCACTGCTCAATGCCACCAAGGTCCCCAAACCCAAGGGGTGTCCCAGGGAAGTGCCCATCCTCTCCGTCGGCAGGTAAGCTGGGACACCCCCCCCCCCTCCCCCCAGCATGTCCCCTGTGCCCCTCTCCAGGGTGGGGACAGGCTGATGTGATGTGTCTACCCCGCAAAAGGTTTCAGGTGTCCCAGGTCCCTGAGATGAGGAGCGAAGCGGGGGGCGAGCCCCCTGGTCGTTGAGAAGCACCCATGGCCCCCGGAGGTGAGGAGGTGTGCAGGGATGGTGGTGGGGAGCTGCTGAGGATTGGTCCAGGGGAGGGGGGAAAAAAACAGGGCTGTGGGAGACTGGAGGATAGAGGGTTAGCGCTGAAGCCTAATGAGGGCATCTGGTGATTTGTGAGGGTAGATCAGCCTATGGCCCCAAAGCCTCTTCCAGCATCTGGGAGACTTAAACTTCAAAAATGGAGCCTGAAGGGGTTTGCCCCCTTCTTACTCCTACCCACCCCTGCGTTTAAGGTGCTACAGGGGGTTATGGGGTGGGTGCTGGTGCAAAGGGGTGCTGCAAAGGCACAGTGCTGGGGGGTGTGTGTGTGGGGGGTGTTCTGCAGCAGCCAGCGCTGTAAGATGCCCCCACTCCCTACATATGTGCACGCTGACATATGGCTACACCTATATACACCCCTGTAGCATACTAAAAGCACATATGCAAACCCCTATACAACACATTTACATATACTGACACGTGTAGTCATACCCCATATATGCAGAAAAGGCTGCACATGTGTATGTGCACTTAGACATGTGCATGCACCTATACACCCCCCCACAGCCATCCATAAAGTAGGACGCTGAGGGGGGACACGAGGGCAGGACAGAGGGGGGTGTCACACACAGCAGGGTGCTGTGAGCTTGTGACAGCGCCTGGCACGGGGTGACGCAGCCAAGGGGCTGCTGTGTGACTCATGGGCAGCTGCACAGGCACACGTGCCCATGCACATGCATGCACCCAGCTTGCAACAGGCACTGCTGCACGCAGCCGTGCTGGCAGCCACGAATGCCTGTGCATGGAAATTGTGTGCATGCAAACGTGTGCACATATTGCTGCACTTGTGCACATGTGAACAGATGAACATGTGCACATGCAAACCTAACTCTGCATGCATGCATGTGTGCACATCTAAGTACACATGCACACAAGGATGTACCTGGAGCTCTCTAAGTGTGCACACACATGCGGAGATGTGTACACATGTACTTCACACATGTATGCATGAACACATACGTAAATGCACATGTGAACCCACCTCTGCACACATAAATACATGCATCTATGTATGTGCATACATGTATGCAGTCATGCACATATGCAAAGACACCCACACTTGCATGTGGAGCTTTAAGTGTGCATGTGACCTGTGCACACACTGCTGTATGTGCAGAGGCACAAACACATGCATAAATGTGTGTGCAAACCCATCTCTGCATGCATGCACATGCACACATGTCTATGCAGCCATATGCACATACAAACACATACAGAGCTCTGTGCATACACACATGTGCACCACACCTGTTCACATATCACTGCACAGGCAAACATATGCATGGATGAACATGTGCATGTGCACATGTAAACCCATTGCACACATACACGTGCTAGCAGACAGCTCAGTGTGCCTGCACACACACACAGATGTGCATGACACTTGTTCACATGCTGCCGCACATGCACCTGCATATGCAAACCCATCTCTGCACACATACATAAATGTGTGCGCACACCTACACACACATGTAAACATGCCCATGCACTTACACATGCATGTATACACATGGATGTGCACCTGTTCACATGCTGCTGGATGCACATGTACACATATGCACAGAAATTTACATAAATGCACATGGAACCCCACCTCTGCACATACATGTGTGCCTGTGTACATGCACAGATATGTATGAGGTCACATGCATGCAAACAGACACACACTTGCGTATGGAGCTTTATAAGTGTGCGCATCACACTGCTGCACATGCACACACATATGCATGGACGAACACATGCATGAATGCACATGCAAACCCACCCCTGCATGCATACACTATGTGCATGCACACGTGTATGCAGACCTACACATGTGCAAGCATGCACATGTACTCTAATGCGAGCACACAGAGGTGTGTATATGACACATGTTTACATGCTGCTGCACATACAAGCATGCATGGTTGAACATGTGCATATGCACATGCAAACCCACCTCTGCATGCATACACATTTACATATGCAGTCACACTCATGCTTGCACGTGGAGCTCTAGAAGTGTGTGCCCACACAGATGTGCACACAACACCTGTTCACACAGTTGTGCATGCAAATGTAGACACAAACCTGTGCAAGCCCACCTCTGCATGCATGTATACACACGTGCACACATGTATGCAGTCATGCACAGATGCAAATACACTTGCACATAGAGCTCTGCAAGTGTGCGCATGTGCACACATGCATCTATTTGCATGCCACTGCATGTGCACAGAGGACAAACGTGTGCATAAATGCACATGCATCTACCTCTGCAGGCACATGTGTGCCTATGCACGCATGTCCACACACACGTCCACACACACATGCAGTCATGCATGCATGTGAACACACCCACGCTTGCACTGAGCCTGCCCAGCTGGTGACAGTCATGGTCAGTGCTCAGTGCACCCCCCAGCGCCCGCAGGGGACGTCCTGGACATTGTCCCCTACACCTCCCCTTGCCCCAGGCTGTCCCCAGCCACTTGGGGGTGCCCTGACCCTAATGAGCTTATGGCCAAATCCTGCAGGACCTCAGCATCCTTATGGAGGGCCTGGGCCAGCTGCTGCAGGTGGGGACAGCTGGGGGTGTGGGGACAACCTGGGTGGGTGCCCTTGGCAGGAGGAGTTGTCCCCTCCAACGTGGGATGTCCCAGGGCAGTGACAGCCCCCATGGGTGTTGGCCCAGGGAGTGACACTTGGGGTGGCTCCTGCCACCTTGGGTGGTGCGAAGGGCCTGATACAGCCTCAGCCAGAGGTCTGGTCCATCCCTTGTCCTCCACAGCTGGCACCTACCCTGAGGGCTGCCTTGGGGTCATGGTGACACCCATGAAGACCCCATGGAGGGGACAGAGGACATTGGGCACAGTGAGAAAGCCCGTCCCACCTGGAGCCATGAAATGCTGGAAGTGGCAGCTTGGCTTCCTGCTCCAAGGTGTCCACTGGCAGCACAGCAAATCCAATGTCTTGCCCAGCTGGTGAGATGAGGTTCCCTGTCCCTGAGGTCTAGTGGTGGCCTGACGGAGAGCATCTCTGGGAGCCATGACGCTAGAGCACAGCTCTACTGGAGGCACCATGCAACGGAGGGCATTGCATGGCCAGGATGCTGTTTCATGGTCACCACCTGGGTCTGTTCAGCTGAAGCCCCTTCAGCAACATCATGAGCTTGATTCCCCTCCATCACCAGGTGCCAGCACTCAACATCACAGGCTGATGACTGGCTCTGGATCATGGGACAGCTCCCACCTCACCAACAACCCAACGGGGGCATGGGTTGCTCTGGCCAAAGCTGGCTCCTGCATCCTCCATCTAAAGTCCCAATCAGCCCAGAACAGTGGTGGTGATGCTCACCATGAAGATCACACACTTGTCTTTCTATAGAAGCTGTTTCTATATATCACGTTGGCTTGGCCACGTTGGGAGTCAGTGGGACAACCCACCCAAGTTTGGGTTGGAGACCATCGAGCTGCACCACCAACCTAGAAATGGGCATATGGCCAGTCCCCTTCACTTCTCCATGTCACCACACCAAAAAAAACAACCACCAAAACCCTCTCGGGCTCTTTTATTTATTTTTTTTTTCTGGAAACATTTTAATAGTTATCGAATGTTCTACATCTTACAGTAAATATCGTACAGTTACAAACTCTTGGCTGAAATCTGTCAGGGAGATCACAACCTGAACTTCAGAACCAAAACCAGAACAGAAAACAAACAGAAAAATACCCCAAATTTACACTTCAGATGGACAAACCGAGGCTGTGGGGCTTTCCAGCGCATCAGTTCAAGGCCATGTTCCCTACACACCTTTGAGACTTAGACTTGGAAGACATGGTTACTCTTGGTTTAAAATTTCTTTTTTCTTGGGGTTTTTTCTTTTTTTGGTATTTATTTTTTTCTGAAGAGATCCAATAATACCTAAAACCAAGCTGGCCTGGTGGTCGAAATGAATTAAGAAATTAATTACGTAGAAAGAGGGGTAGGAGCGCAGCGTGGGTTTGCTCCGTGCTATGGGGACGGGAGGTCTGGGTGCTCCTGACCCCGCTGCCTCATGTTTGCCTTCCTCCCTGTGCTTCCCCGTGGCTGCTGGCCCTACAAATCCCTCCCCACCCAGCACCCTGATCCTGAACCCCCTTCACCCCGGGGAAAAACCAGCTCCATCCCTTGCAGGAGGATGCAGCCATGCTGCAGGTGGCCACGTTGCATCAGGATTTTTCCCTACGAACAGCACGACTGAGCTTTTCCAACCGGGAACTGCAGCTGTTAAATCACATATTTTGGTATTCCTGCTTTGCAAACATCCCCGTAACAGGTTATTTTACCTGCTTATTGGTGAATCTGTGAGTGCCACAGTGCAACATGCTGGAGGAATGCCTTTTCCAAGCTCTCCTCCCTCCCAGACTCATAAACAGGCTTTATTTTCCTTTTTTTTTTTTTTTTTCCTATGGGAATGTTCGCAAACGACAGAGAAAATACCTGGAGCCTGATCCTGCCGGCAGCCCCGGTGGGCTCAGGAGCCAGCTCGGCACTCGCGGCAAAGCAAAGGGAGGGTGGGCAGAGGGTCACCACATTTTGGGGATGACAGATGAAGGGTCTGAAAATACTGACAAAAAAAAACCCCAAAAAAACAAACCAACAAAAAAACCTGGATTTATGGGTATCCAGTGGCTCTTCTTATTGCTATTGTCGGCTGGTTGGGTTTTCCTATCGAAAATAAACTTCCAAATGTGGGGTTATTTTAATCCCTTTAAGAAAGCAAGATCTGATATCACGCCCTCAGGCTAGAGACCACATCATCCCAAACCCTCTGCGGGATGCGTGATGGGGAGGGGAGGGAGGGGGTGGCAGAGAGGCGGGGGGTCTCTCTGGGAAGGACCCTATTCAGCGGGATGCCAGTGGCTGGGGGAAAACCTGATACTCTGAAACGCCCCTGATGAAAACCACCCCCATAAATATTTTTATGGTCATTACATCTTAAAACTGAAAAAAAGCTGGACGGGGTTATTATTATTCAGAAAATACAGGAACAAATCCTTGCCCAGAGGGTTCAGCCGCTTGGGAGGCGTGATGGGGTACAGGCTCCAAGGGGCTTGCTCGGACTGTGGGGGCCACCACCACTATTAATACCCCCCCCCCCCCCCCCCCCCCCATCGTTACATTACAGATCGTGTTTTAAAGCAAAGATAACGGTAGGGATGGGTTAATGGTCATCAGAGTGGTTTAAGAGTTATTCTCCTTCCTCTTTAGCTGGAATTTTAATCTCCAAGACACCTCGAAGTTCTGCTAAGGATGGCTTAACACCCCCCCCCTTCCCCGCTCTTCCCACTAACACCCGGCGTGATCCTTCATGGGGGGAAACCCTTTTCCTTAACCAAAGTCAGCAAAGCTTTGCTGGAGTGAAATATCTGAGAAGCTGGTGGCCCCCATCAGTGCCCCCCTGGCAAGGGAGGCCCCCCCCAGGACCTTCACTTAAGCCATGACTTGACCAAGGAAAGGGCTTGGGACCATGGGCTTTCCTCCCATCCCTCTATCTACCCAAAAACCTACATCCCTCCATGGGGAAGGGGACAGGGCTGCAGGTCACTGCTGACATGAGCCGGGGGCATCAAGCCCCACATCCCCATGCAGTGACAGGGAGCATCTCCCCACCACCACGGCCCCATGAAGCCACCTTGGGAAGGAGCTACCCAAGCCTGGAGCCACGTGGTGGCCCCAGATCCATGTGGCAGCCCTCCAACCGTGCAGCGCTCCAAGCCTAAATGCAACACTGGTTGCCAAATGTGCTCACCAACCCCCCTGCCCAACAGACAGCCAACATTTCACCTCTCCACAGCGTGGCTGAGTTCATTTCTGCCCAGACATAATGCGATGAGGAGCATCAGATCCGTTACTGATCCAAGGAATTCAAACTAAACCACCCCACGTCGGATCTCACACAGCGGTAACTAACACCGGGTGATCCTCCCTGGTCAGCTCCTGGAGCTTCCCACCCCACCTCTACCGTTTTCCTTCCTTTGAGGAGAAAGCCCAGCATCTCCTTCCCAGCCGTGGGTGTTTAGCAGTCGCTCCTAAAGCTGTTGAGGGGAAGGGTGCCCAGCCAGCAGTAGGATGTGGCTGCTGGACGGGTCCCCCTCTGCAGAGCCCGGGCTGGGACAGCAAAGCTGGTGGGAACCCCGCACGTTGCAGAGCCACGACAGGTGCCTGGAGCTTAACTCTAGCCTACAGTTCAAAACTGGTAAGACGGCTCCTAACACACAACATGAGAGCAAAAAAGGGTTAATTGGGAGGTCCTAAATTCCTCGTGATCTGCTGAGGTGGGGTTTTTTTTGGCCCAGGTTTAACCGTAAGCACGCTACAAACCATGGAAGGATATGCAGTATTGTTATTTCCAAACGTCCCGTGCCCTTTACGTGGTAACCCTTGGCTTCACCAAACTGAACAGGGCAACCCTCTGATTACTGACACTTTTTTTTTCTTTTTTCCTTATCTTTCCTTTTATAGGAACCCAAAGTGGTGACCCGAAGGACTGCATGGGAGAAAACCACCTTCCCCAGCCACAGTGTTCGTGTCATGATCCTTCACTCACTATGTTCTCCTTGAGTTTGGGCAGGTCAACCAGAGCTGCGTGAACAGATTTCCTTGAAAACCATAAGAACCAACCAAAATGACCCCCATACAGACGCACCACCTCAACCTAACAAAACCACCCAGGACCAACCAGCGGTAGGAAAAGGTCCTCTTGGGTCCCTAAGCTTGTTTCTCCCCATTGACATCGTCATTGGAAGGAGCTTCAGTAGCTCCTCTGAACAGCAGAAGAAGCCAAGCTGGAAGACACCATCAAAGAGTGAGGAGGTCTCACCCCGGTGCCAACAACTAGTCACTTTGCTCCTCTGAAAGACCCTCCAGCCTGACCTCTACACCACCACGTCCCAGTCAAGGTGACCCTCCAGTGCTGGTCTCCACTGCCCTCACCTCCGTCTGGAGATGTGATCCAGGCATGACTAAAGTCAAACAAACCAGCAGAGACATCTGGGCACTGACTCAACACCACGCATGGGTTGGAGGGATTCTCACCCACATCTCCTAACCTGACCTCCTGAAAGGCTCTGGATTTGGTCCGTTGTGACAACCTCGGAGCCCAAGAGATGTGGGAGCTGCAAACACGCCGCTGAGTGCATGTAACTCTTTTGGCACGCTTGAGGGAAAAATCAAAAACATGGTGATGTTTTTGTCTTAGGAAGAAAAGAAAAAGAATAAAAACCTTATTTCTATGCTGCGTTTAGTGATAAGAATTTTAAAATAAACTGGCTGCAAGCACTGTCTGTGAATACGAACTCTCTGCTGCCCTCAAGACAACTTATTGCTCTACTTGGACACCCCAAGGTAGGAAGTCATTGACTGCAGTCAGCTTCATGTCCTTGTGCCCTTGGGTAAGCCAAAACCCCCAGAAATTACCCCGATCCCCACAGCCTCTGCGTGCCTGTTGCCTCCCAGCCCCGTCCATGTCAGCTGTGGATCACCTTCCTTGCTCTTGCCTTTTCTCAGGTGCCTTCCCAGGAGGAAGGCGACATGTTTATTGCTATTGCTTCCTCCTCCCCCTACCTTCTCTCCACTCACCAAGCAGAGCAGCCAGACCTCGTCCCCCTCTCCGGCCTTCTCTATGGAGCTGGGATTGTGTTGGATGAACATTTCTCCTGGAAGTCTCTGAGCCCAGCTGTATCCCAAAGAAGCAGGGGCAGGGCACCTTAACTGCCACGAAGGTGTCGCAGTTTGGTCTCAGCCCTGCCAATGACACAGGTGTAAAGTGAAGCCACCATTGTCCTCCTCACCCTGCCTCAAAGACTCCTCTATCAACCAGCTGCCCTCTTTATCCACACCACCAGACTCTGGAGAAGTTCTTGAGACCAACACTCTGGACCTGGAGAAGCCCTTCAGACCAACACTCTGGACCTGGAGAAGCCCTTCAGACCAACACTCTGGACCTGGAGAAGCCCTTCAGACCAACACTCTGGACCCGGAGAAGCTCTTCAGACCAAACTCTGGACCTGGAGAAGCTCTTCAGACCAACACTCTGGACCTGGAGAAGCCCTTCAGACCAACACTCTGGACCCGGAGCTCTTCAGACCAACCTCTGGACCTGGAGAAGCTCTTCAGACCAACACTCTGGACCTGGAGAAGCTCTTCAGACCAACCCTTGGACATCTCCTTGCTTCCTTCAACAGCCGCCCGGCACATCTCTGCCTGCAAACGGTAGCCATGCAAGGAAAGAGCTACTTCCACCTCACGCAGCCCCAGGATGCGGCTGATGGGGAGCATCTCATTTGCCCAAGAGGTGCAAGATGCTACCAGGGCACACATCTCTCTGCTGCTCGCTTCCTACCATGCAAGATCCGTTTGCCCAGTTGGAAAAAGCAGACCAAAGACCCAATGGTGACCAGTCCTCCTACCTCCTAAGACAAGTGTGTTACATCGCTAATTATATTTATATTCTCTTACTCCTACAAAAGAAGGGATGAGTTCAGAATTTCACTGCAGATAATGGATTTATAATCTATCACGACAGCTATCTGGAAGACACCAATTTTCTTGTAATATGTTATGGAAGATTAAATAATTTATATTATTCAACTAAAAATACCCAAACCAAATCGGAATAAGCCTGCCTACCAGCGCTGTGCTTTTCACATAGTACCCTGAACATCAACCACTCTTACTAGCCAAAGAGAATCTAGGCTCTCGTCAACAACAACGACAACAGAAAAATAACGAAAAGAACCCAAACAAACAAGAAGTGGGGGATCTTTGCACCACTCGGCTGGGCAATGCTGGAAAAGTGAATATTCTGAGCTTTCAAATGATAGGACCAAAGAGAGAACTTTACTATTGCTCAGTGTCAGTATGTGTGTTACACAATTTATGTGGGTTGGGGAGGAGGAAGGGGGAGAGGAAAAAAAAAAAGAGGCAGAAGATTAGAAAAAGCAGCTTTTACAAAAACCACTAAGAATGCATAAAGTGACCCTTGCACTTTTTTTTTTTCTTTTGTTCTTGCAAACAGACGAGGTGCTGCAGTACAGCGGCCACAGCACCGATGTAAGACTTGTGTAGTTGCATACAATGTTTGACTCTGGATCTGGAAAAGAGCAAATATATGAAAAACAAGGAGTTAGAAACAAGCAGCGCAGGACCAGACAGGGCTGTTCTCCTCTCCTCTGCACCCCTGCGTCGCGTGCAAGAAATACAGCTGATGCGTATGGGATTTAACCATCCCTCATGCCGCCCTGCGGGCAATGTCTTGGGCAAAAGGCTGAGAAAGCACCAGCTCTCCGGTGGTATCCAATGCACGGGATTAAAAATATGCAGAAGGGATGCTCTCTGCTAATTGCACAACAATTTATCATGGGCAGGATTAGCCCAGCGTAATGTATCCAGCAAGGACAGATTTCAGATAACCCCCTGGGCTGCATGAGATCTGTGCTGCCTCCCAGTTCAGCATCATGTGTTCCCATCAGCAGTGCTGCCTGTTAATTGGGCATGATGGACCAAGGGCTCCAGCAACACGTGGAGGGCATTTAAGCAAGCAGCTGGGATTTCTGGGATCCTGAGCACAACAGGAACCTGCAGCCGGTTGCAGGCAGCTGCACACAACCCCGGTGCTAATGAACGGGCAGGGTGCAGGCAGCTGCATGCAGCCCCAGTGCTAATGAACTGGACAATCTCCCAGCATGTTTTAGCAGGGAGAAAAAAACATATCCGAGCGGTATAAAAGATGGGGAGGGACTCTTTCATCAGGGAGTGTACTGTTAGGACAAGGGGTGATGGCTTCAAACTGAAAGAGGGGGGATTTAGATTAGATATTGGGAAGAAACCCTTCCCCGTGAGGGCGGCGAGGCGCTGGCCCAGGCTGCCCAGAGCAGCTGTGGGTGCCCCATCCCTGGCAGGGCTCAAGGCCAGGCTGGACGGGGCTGGGAGCAGCCTGGGCTGGGGGGAGGGGGCCCTGCCCATGGCTTGGGGTGGGGAAGGGTCCTTGAAGGTCCCTTCCAACCTAAACCCTTCTGTGATTCTACAAAAGAGCGTGATGCATCCAAAACCTTGACAGCATAAAAATTACCACATTCACAGTGCCCAGCTGCACTCAGAGTGCTGCTGGTGTCACTGCTAAAGCCTTGCATCCAGCACGCCGCAAAACGCAAGGTCAAGGTCAAGATGCACTGAGCTTTGCTAACACCCTCCACAGCCCCCTGACAGCGTGCCGTGCAGGACCCCTGCCCGGGAGCCGTGCTCAATGGCTCTGCTGGTGCCCAAGCATGGCCCACACGCAGGAGTTCAGCAGCTCTGCAGGAAGGGGTGAAGTGACGGCAGTGCTTGGCGGCTAATGAATCGACAAGGGCAGAGCAAGACCTGCAAAGGCAGCACTTACATGAATTGGCCAGTGGGTTTACCAGTGTGGAGGTATGTAGCTGTAGGTGGGGGTTCCTTGAGCCCTGTACGTTGGCACGGAAACTGGATGTGCTCCGATGGCGGTGTGTTGTGGGGTGGTCAACAAGGTTCCTGAAACGGCAGGGAGAAGTATTGAGCAAGGAGGAGAGCTCCGTCAGGGCAGTGGTACCCCAAGGGTATGGTGCTGCAGAGCGCATCTGAGGGGCAGGCAGAGCATCAGCTGCCTTTTTTTTCTTCTTCAGTTCTCCCAAATACTATTCTGCCTGTGAGACGTGAATCGAAGGCGTCTGGCTCAGGTGGTTGGTGTCAGCCAGCACTATGAATGGAATAAATCCACCTGAATCTCCAGCGTATTTTCCATGCTACTTTCAGCCCTTAACTCATTTTTTTCCACTTTTCCTTGTCCCTAAAGACCAGCAGCAGAGCTGGCTACTAACCTGCTGACATCTTCCACCTGCTGAAGGCACCGGGCTAAATTGCAACAGGAGATCACTGCAGAGATCCAAAACGTCTAAGAACCAAACTCGTAGGGATGAGGGTTGTAAAAGGAGACGATAAAAAACCCACAGACCTTCCAGAGAAAATTAAAATGAGCTTTACCACTCATCTCCCAAGGGCAGTGGAGCTCTTTCGCTTCACTTCAACCCACAGAGCCAAGAGCCCTGGGATGCAGCAGCAGGAGTGATCCCCTCCCAGGCATGAAGCAGAGGCACCGCCTGGTGCAGCCTCTTTTCTTTTAGTCTGCAGCCGATACAGAAAGGTGAGAATTTGCACGGTGCGTTCAGCAGACATGGGGAGGGAGAACACAACCCCAAACTACTCTGTTCTGGGAGTAACTGGGTGCTTGAAACAACTTCTTAGTTTCTGAGTATCTCTCTACAAATGCTACTAATGAAATTTTAAGACATCCCACATGCATTAATTACATCTATCCACTTCTCAGTGTAAACAATAGTAAATCTCTGAGTGGTTCTTGTCATACCCAGGCTGCAATATCTCTGCTTGCAACAGGGATTGTGTCCCGTAAGAGTCCTGTTTCACAGCTAATGTGGGTGAAAAAGGGTGAATGCTGCATTTTTTGACATAAATCAATATCCAGTCCAAAGAATTGTTAATGAGAGAAATACAAGCTTTGGAAAAAATAAAAGCAGCCCATATCCTAAACTAATGTGCTATCAATTGATTGCAGTTTGAAGCAATCTTGTACATAAAATGCAGGGGGTTTGGGATACATAAACCAAGGTTAATGCTCACTTTGTCAGATGAAAGCAAGACCAGAAGTGTCCTAAAAAAGGAACATGAGGACAGAAGTATAAAAGCATTTTAAGATGGACAAACCTGGTTACTCCTCTACTTATGGAATAGACAGAGGAAAGAATAATATATTTAAGGATGCAAGAGTGCACCCCTCTGGAGTGAGCCTAATGCAAGGTCTCCTCTGCTAACCTAAAAACTGAGTTATACCAGTGCCAGAAGCAAATTAATTGATTTTTGCCTGCAAAAGAGCAGTAACCAGCAAGCAAAACTAGCAGACGAAGCTGCAATTAGCTGAGTGCAAGGTGCTTCTGCAGCCACTTGCTGGATACAGCCTGCAAGGCAGCACAGATTTTTTTTTTTTTTTTATCCAGGGCAAGTCTCCCACATAGATTGTTTGGATACGTCCCACCTGAGAGATGAAACTATGGAAAGGTTTTCCTTCTTACCTGCTGACATTGCCATGGTGGTCCCAGCGACCATCCCCATGGCCACACCGTTGGTCCTGGGCGCAGCAACCGGGGCCGGGTAGATGGCCGATGGGATGCTGTTGGGCTGAACCACGGTAGTGTGATGGATAACGTGAGGCTGTGCCGCGTACACTGGCTGGGTGTAATAAGCTCCCTGTTTGAGAAGGGAAAAAAACCCACCGTCGTCTTTGCCATTCAGTTGGAAGCGCAAGCTGAAGCAGTGACTCAAAGCCCGGTATTTTATGGAGAGGCAATCACCAGCTCTGCGTGCAGCGGGTGTCAGCCTGGTAAGGCAGACTGTGCCGTCAGCAAGGAGTTACGTCAGCTGTGACGGTAGATCCTGCTACGGAGTGAGCAGCGATGCTCTCGGGGCCAGTCCCACCCCCTGCACTAGCTGGGACAAGGAGGTTCCCAAAGCCGGCCCCTATCGTAAGCCCAGAGCGGCTCCGCTGTGACAATCCTTCCCGTGGAGACTGCAAGCCCTCAGCTCCTCCAGATGTGTTGCAGAAGCAATATTAAGACAAGCAGGCATCACGTGTAGCTGCTGCTCCAAAGGGCTGCCCATGGGACATCGTTCAAGTGCTGCCAAAGGGCTGGTCCTTCCCATCAGCAAGCTCCTGCGCGTGGAGACCTGGACAAGCAAGGGTGAAGCGGAACCTCTGGGCATGTGAGATGGTTCCCGGGATGGATGAAGGTGATGGGAATGGGAAGGGGATCAGCATCATGGGTTGGAGAGTCAGCTTGTCAGGGACAAACCGTGCTGCCTCTATTTGGGGGGATGAAATGGGGCCTGGACCCAAAAGGCTTTGGCTGCTGGTATAGAACATGAGCAAGAGATGGAAGAAAAGGAGAAGCCACGGCTCTTGGCTGATGCCAAGGTGCCTGCTTGGGTCCGAGAAGAGTATTGTCTTCTTGGGCTTCCAATGGGGGACAGAGAGACCCCAAAATCCAGGCTGCTGAGACCTGTGGGCTTTTGAAACTAGGAGGAAAGGATGGGCAGGAATAAAAAAAAGGAGCCAACAGAAAAAGCTCCACACCCAGAATGATGAAGGGCCTGAAACATGAGCGGTGCAAGGGAGAGAAGTGCCATCCCTGGGACAGGCAGGGACACCTGCAAGCCAGGGATGGTCGGAAAGATTACAGGGTTTAAAATGACGAAAAGAGATTTTATTGTGCATTAGTGAAAGCCATCAGAGAACCTCTGAAGGCATGGATTAAGGGGAGAAAGAGATGCAGGTGAACTATTAAATTACTTCCTTTCAGGAGCTACAAAGGTTGATAGGAGAAAATGCAGATGCTGAAAGGCATTTCCTTGGGGAAAGAGAAGGACATGCTAAGAAAAAATCAGCCCATGAAGAAAAGGCGACTCAGAAACTGGCTGCAGAGAAGGAGCATCCCAGGCGCTGAGTGCTGCAAGCACAACGTGCTGAAAGGATCTACCAAAGCATCTTCTCACCGTCACTGCCTCTCACGTTTCCAGGCTGTTGAAACTCTCATTTGCCGGAGCCTGGGAAAGAGAGATGAGGAAACGGCATCTGCAAGCCCTGCTCCATCCCAGGCCTGCTGGTGGGCACTGTGAAGCTGATGCCACCCTCCTGCTGTGGCTGGGATCAGAGAAGAACCAGTGTGCAGGGACAGGCTGGGACCCCAGTGGCTTCTGAAATGCTCACTTAATGGGAGGAGAGGTGACAGCAGACAAAATCAGCAGGAGATGCTCCGGTCTCAGCAAGGCACAGAGAAACTGGTTCATGAAGTTGTAGCTGCCGGAGAAGTTGGTTATTTGCCATTAAAGAGGAGGGGAAAAGCCAGGGAAGCCATAAGGCCAGATTGCTCTGAGGAGCTTGTGGTCTTCAGCGGGAAGGGGCATCAAGGTGATTTTCATTGCATCCCTGTGGAGGATCTTGGCCCCAGCACGTAGCTGGAGGTAATGGCAATGCAGGAGCGGAGAAGATGGTACTGGAAACCCATCCAAGTGCTGGAGGAGGAGCTGCTCCATGAGGACACCAATCTGGGTCACGCCTGAAGTAGTTTGTGCTGGTGAAGGTGACACAGGGGCTTTTTCATGGGAGGTGGCAGGAGGGCAACGCAAGTCGAATGAGATACCAACAGCCAACAGCAAATGGACCTCAGGGTGACCCAGACTGACCTGTGGCCCTGGGGAAGAGCAACACCGAGATCAGGGAAGGGTGGGGAGAGGTGGGTGCAGGGATCGCCCTGGAGACACCGAGCCCCGTCAGTCAGGCGTGTGATTTTGGAGGAAGGAACCCGATTCCCGAACCTGGCCAAGCCATGGGATGCCACCATGTTGACTCTGCTGCACACAGACAACCCTGCAAGACCATGCCTCATCCAGAGCATCCAACGGAGGAGGCAGGAGAGAGACTCCAGCATGCCAGAAACCCACCAAGCCCTGCCACAAGCACCTCTGTCCTGCCAGGGCGTGGGTGCTCAGTCCTGACAGCCAAGGATGAAGCTCTGCAGGAACCTCGGGCTGGATCTGCACACCGGTGAGCGAGGCGGCGAGCTGCCACAGCGGCTGGCGAGGCACCTACCTGGGTGTACAGGTTCTGCTGTGGATAGGCACTTCTGATGGGGTACATAGCGGTTTGGTACGGATTTGGAGACGGTGAGTAGGGAGGAGGTGCGTTGTTACTCTGGGCCGGTGGGACCTTGTAGGGAGTCCCCGCAGTGTACCCTGGCAAAGGCAAGAGTAGTCCAAGTTAGGGTGAGGATTTACAGCTGCAAAGATGATCCACCCCGCACACGAGCAACCCCAGCTGCCCTTCGCGATGCGCCAGCTGCTTGCCGGGCATTACTCAGCAAGGAGGAGATGTACCAAAATGCACCAGAATCTACTGACATCCCATGAAACCCAGCAAGCTGAGACCTCCGAGCCCAGCATGCAGCCCCTTGGAGCTGGGGCTGCATCCTCCACCCAGCCCAGCATGGCTTTCCCCACATTGCCTAAGCTAGGCATCAAGCTGATGAGTATTCCCAACGCTCAAGGCATGACTTGATGGGACTCAACCAGCCCTTAAAGCGCTAAGACAGCAGTATCCCACACCTACTTACCTGTCTCTGTACATCTACTTGAGGAGAAGAATGTTTTCCTTTCTGTCCTCCCCAGATTTTTGTCCTTTCACCTTTTTCGCTCAGGGTATGATGGGCAAACCCAGAATTTAATTGCTGGAGGATCTAATTTCATAGTACAGTATTGCCATCCCCTGCCTATATCCCCAAGCAATGACTGGAAAAGCAGCCACACTGATGGTCCATGCCTTAATACTAAGGTGAAAATGATGGATTATTATTTTTTTTTTAAAGTATTTCATGAAGACGGACGGTGCCGAGCAGTTTCCTCTCCTGCAAAGGAGGGCTGCGACCACCAGCTCACCCTGCAGGTGGGAAAGGCAACCTCAAGTGATGCTCAAGCACCTTTATGCCTGTCCTGATCCCTGCAGCCTATCTGCATTAGTGACAAAAGCAGCAAATCTGCTTTATTGCCATTAACAGCCACTGAAGAGGCACGGCAGGCTGCGGGCAAGCCGGGAGGGGTAGCGGGGGCTTGCGAGGGCAGCGGCTGGGCAGGCACAGGCAGCCAGGGATGCCTTTGCAATGCTTGTGATCCTGCTATGGCAGATTGCAAGTTTTGACTTTATTCCGTTCGGACAGAAGGAAAAGCAAATGGACTTCAGCATCTCCCAGTCTTCCCCATCATCCCATCAGGCTGTTCAGCTGGAGCATCCAAGTCCCAGATTTACACTTTATCAAAGGCCCTTTATGAGAAGCCTTAACTTAGCTTGCAGCATTTAGGAGATGGTGAGTATACGGGGAACAAACTAAAATGAAGAATCCTTTCCGAAACACGGAGATTTGTCCCCCCAAATAAACCTAACCTAACAAAAGACAACCTCAAGGATAACGCGACATCAGCTGGCCTGCTGGCTGTGGGTGTCACTTTGGGGTTTTCCTGCTATTTGCATTAAGAGCTGAGCTGTCTGGTGCTTACAAAACTCTGTTTTCCTTCCAGGAAGATCCACCGGTACCAGCTGAAGACCCTTTAATGCAAGTCTGATCACATTTGTCCCTTTTTTTAAAGGCTTTCCCCAGAGTGAGGACATCCCATAAGGATCTCTGCTCTTCTTCCGTTTCCTTTCAAGGTACCTTTCCACCTTTTGACTTGTGATGAATATGAGGTCGACCCCCATATCCTCCACCAATTTTGCTCTCTGAAAAGAAAGGGGTGGATTTAAGCAGGTCCATGATAATCCAGTTCTTGCTACGTGGCAGCAAAGTACCGTAAGACCTCATGGCAGGTACAGCATGTAAAGGAGGTGTGACCTGCACCAAGGATATGTGGCACCTGAATTCCCAACCTTCAGAGGCATTTCCAAGGAAGGCTGCGTGAAGTTGCCCCTGAAACATTATTACTTAAGTGCTGAATTCAAGACTACTTAAAGTTGTGCTTTAAGGGTGGGTGGGGTTTTTTTTTTAGGGTAGACTAAAAGCTGAGCTGCTGCCCATGGGACACCCTGGACAGCATCAAGTGTGCCATGAAAGCATCAAGGTGTTGGTCACCGCTCGATCAATGGTTAACAAAAATGGAAATGGTGAAAGGTCTGCTTGCATGAGCAAGGAAAAGCAGCACGTGGGCTGGGATGGCTGGTGAGAAACAGTAGCCAGCTCTTGCAGGAGGGCTGGAAGAAATCATCCTTACAGCAAACGGGCCCTGAAGACTGTGTAGGATGGAGAGGAGAAGTCAAGGCTCAGCCCAGTGATGAGATGTCTAAACACTCAAATATAATGAGCTAATTTACTCAACCAGTGTTCAGTGCAGCAATTAATGAAGGCTAAGGTTTCAGTGCTAATGTCCCATATTATCCACCCAGCACTGAAACAGCGTGAAGATAACAAGGAGCTTTCTAGGAACTCCCAAACAGCATCTCGCCACCTCCTGATTGCTGCAGATTGGAAAAAAATGTGTTAATTAAACAGCAGAATAGCTGTGACCCTTCTTCTGACTCACATTAGCAGAGGAGCAACTATCTTTAAACGAGAGATGGAAGCAGCAAGAGGGAACGCAGGTTTGAACCAGCTGTATTTGCCACAGCAGAAGTGGAGACTCCTCCATCGTGAGGTCCTCCAGGAGCCCAGCGTCACCCACAGACCAACCAACCTCCTGTTTTTCACTCTTATGGATTTTTTTCTGTTCTGAACTCCTTTTTTCAAAGACCTTGGAGGCTGCTGGTTCTCGGCATCAGGCTTCATTTCTGATGGGCATCTGGAGATGTGGACCAGCTTGGGCTGTGTGGTTTTCATTGCCTTGGATGCTAAAGCTTGTTTGCAGTTACGAGATTGCTGAATCATGGACAATTCAGCTACAATATTAAAAAAGGTAGTAAACTTAATAGCCCAGACAGATGTAATCTTCCATGTTTATAAATCAGGAAAAAAACCAAGAATTTGTGGGTAAAAATGACATATCATCAAGTTTTAGTGACACAAGATGATGGAGGCTCCACTCACAAAAGCATGTCTGACAGCTAATTTTAAAGCCTAATTATGACCATCTAACACCTTATTAGGATTAGAAGGTTGGCACAGCCCATGCTTCTGCAGCTTCGCAGTTCAGCAGCAGGCTGGGATTTTAAAAGCAATAGCGAGCCTTTAAGCTCCAGATTCTATTAAAATTGCTGATTAAATCCCTCGCGCCACTCTAGAAATCTCAACCTTATTGATCTTGTAACACAGAAGTGCTCTGAATTGCACAAATAAATTTTTCTATAATAGCATGAAGGCAGGTGGGGGGGGGGGGGGGAAAGCTCTGTGATGAATTTTGTATCACCATCTCCTCTTGTCTATACATGAAGGGTTCACCACAGGCATGATTCCTTAGATGGATAACAGCTGGATGGCCACATCCAGTTACACAACAGCTCAATGTCCAAGTGGAAACCAGTAATGAGTGGTGTCCCTCAAGGGCTGGTACTGGGACCAAGACCAATATCTTCATTAACGAAGTCTATGGTGGGACTGAGTGCACCCTCAGCAGATTTGAAGGTGACACCAAGCTGAGTGGTGCAGCTGATACACTGGAAGGATGGGATTCCATCCAGAGGGACGTGGGCAGGCTTTAGGAGTGAGCCTGGGTGAACCTCATGGCATTTAACAAGGCCAAGTGCAAGGTCCTGCACCTGGGTCGGGGCAATTCCCAGTATCCATGCAGGCTGGGGGACGAATGGATGGAGGGCAGCCTTGCAGAGGACTTGGGAATACTGGTAGATTAAGAACTAGACACAAGTCAGCAATAGGCACTTGCAGCCCAGAAAGGCAATTGTACTTTCTGAGCTGCATCCCCAGCAGCGTGGCCAGCAGGGCGAGGGAGGGGGCTCTGCCCCTCTGCTCCCCTCTGCTGAGACCCCCCCCACAGCGCTGCGTCCAGCTCGGGGGTGACCAGCATAAGGGGGACACGGACCTGTCGGAGCGGGCCCGTCGGAGGCCACGGAGCTGGTCAGAGGGCTGGAGCCCCTCTGCTGTGGGGACAGGCTGGGAGAGCTGGGGCTGTGCAGCCTGGGGAGGAGAAGGCTGCGGGGAGACCTTAGAGCAGCTCCCAGTGCCTGGAGGGGCCGACAGGAAAGCTGGGGAGGGGCTTTGGGCAAGGGCAGGGAGTGGTGGGACAGGGGGGAATGGCTTGAAGCTGAGAGAGGGGAGATTTAGGTTGGACATGAGGAAGAAACCCTTCCCCGTGAGGGCGGCGAGGCGCTGGCCCAGGCTGCCCAGAGCAGCTGTGGGTGCCCCATCCCTGGCAGGGCTCAAGGCCAGGCTGGACGGGGCTGGGAGCAGCCTGGGCTGGGGGGAGGGGGCCCTGCCCATGGCAGGGGGTGGAACAAGATGAACTTGAAGGTTCCTTCCAACCCGAACCATTCTCCGATTCTAAAACCAGATTTGCTTTCTTTCAGCAAATGCGAGCTGTGCCTAGGAGGCTGTGCTCAGTGCATCCCAGCTGGGAGCAGAAGGCAGGTCCCCTGAAGAAGAAGCAGGGTGGAACCTGGGGCTCACACTGGGACTGATGGTGGGCAGAAGTAAGCAGCTGCGAGGAGCTCTAGGAGGTTCTACATGGGCTGCATGGCCCAGTCTGACCGGTTCCAGGTATCTGGTCCTGCTTCTGCCACTGCCCTGCAGCTTGGCGCATCCTCCTCCAGCCTTTTTCCCCGGCTTTATTGTTTGTCCACCTTCCCTGCACCCAGGGGGCCGGAGGAACATCTTTGGAGTGGTGAGCACAGGGACACCATGGGGGAGGTCTGGCAGGCATGCATTGACTCTAAGTTCTCCCTGGCACATTGTCACTGCCACCACTGTCCTCACCCGCCAGAGCCAACAGGAGGCTCTAGGGCAGAAATGACCATAAGATCTATAACCTCGCTGACTACCGCGTGCAAAGCTTTGTGTTTATGACCTCCCCCATCTCAACTGGAGCATCTAAGCAACAGAACAAAATACCTCAGGCAAAACCAAGCTCTGAAAACCCATCATTAGAGGACAAAAAGACAAAGAGGCAAAGGCACATCACCACACTCCAGGCAAGACCAGGATGAAGGCACCTGGGCAGCCCTTACCCAGCCTTTAAATTCATACGTGTCTCACCATGGTCTTGCACTGCAGGTTCAGAGCCCAGTGGAGCCCTCAGCACCTTTCCTGCCTTGCTGTTGCAGATGTGGGGAGGTGCTGAGCAGCTAGTGCATATTTATTTGCATTTATCCCTGTTCAGCTTGCAGCTCCAGTCCATACTGGTGGGCACTCTTCACCCTGGGAACAGAAGGGACTCTCATCTCCCAGGCTTCTCCTTGGCTCTTCTCCACCCAGATCTGACACCTTGCTGATGCTCATGAGTAAGCTCTGACCCGTATCCTGCCACTAGACACCCGGGGAAGGCCGTTCCCCAAGAACAAAACCCAGGCGAGGAGACACCGAGCCGACAGGCAGAACCTATTTGGGATGCCCAACCTGAAATGCTTCCCATTTTTCAGAGCCTGCACCTGAGGCAGCGTCTCCCAGCAGCGATGTGGCAAAGCTAGCTGCAGCTGTAAGCCTGAAGCGCCTCTGCAAATCAAACCACAAGGCTTTATCTCTTAATTTTAATTTCCAAATTAAATGTGCCCAAGCCAGTTCTCTGGAAGCGAGGCCAGTCTGCATGGGTCTGGCTGGTGGCTGCATTACCGATCTCCTTCATCACCCACACTGGGTGCCTACCGCCACATTTTGACCCCAGACCCTTTGCCGTCCCAGTACCTGCTCCTGCCCTCTCTGACTTTGAGGGAGGAATCTCACCTGCAGCAGCACAGAGATGCAACGGGGAGGAGGAATCCCACCCAGGGGTGGGTTCAGCTCCAAGGGAATTTTGCCACATTTCTACTAATTACAAGCTGACACTTTCCAAACACCTACAACACGGTCAAATCTGGTCTGGCATGGAACTAGGTGCGATGCAAAGCCCATGCACCATGTCAGGTGTACAGCCCCTACCCCGAAGAATGGTAGGGATGTCCCTTTCCAAAGAGAAAGTCTCCCAAAGCCTTTTAATAAGTTCATTTTTAACAATTGTTTTCATCAAGAAAAAAACCTCCTATATTTCTTCCTCTCATCTCACTCTGTAAATGATTTAATTTAGCACAAAAAGGGAGCCTGGAGCATACAGATGGCGAGGAATGCTTCAACCCATGTGCGTGCATGGGCACAGCGGTCCCAGCCTTGCAAACATGGCCTGTGGAAAGTCACTTTCAAGGTAGCTTGTATTTTTTTTTTTCTCCAGATACAACAGGGAGTTCCTCCTTTCTCTCTGTTTGGAAGGTTACTTTGGCATTTTGAGCCTAGGAGTGGTCCCACCTCCTGCTGGCAGTGCGTCCCACACTGGCCGTGCCCGAGCTTTAGCAGCAACACAGGACAAAAGCAGGCAAGAGCAGTAGGGCAGGGGCCAGGGGGCACCCCACATACCAAGGGAAGCACCGGGCCCTTATCAGGGACCTTACCACCCCTCCCGAAGGCACTACTGGGCTCCCAGGGGATGAGATTCCAAGGCTCCGCCTGGAAAAGCCTGTTTGACTCCGATCCCTAAGCAGCATCTCCTCCCCTGCCTCTGCTCCGCCAGTTTGAGTCAAAAGGTGGGAATTTCACTGGGGTGCCGTGAAAATCACACTTCATTTTGGAATTCTCTCTTTCGCTTTTAAGGGAATAGGAAGTGATCTCCCTTCGGTTTTCCTACGCACATGGTTCCGCTCAACCACAGAGCATCACCACCGCAGGTTGCACCTGCAAACAACCCCAGGTTGCTCCTAGGGACCAAACACTCAGCTAGAAGAGAGGCTGTCACCCTTCCCCACTGGGGCTTCCTCCTCAGAAGGAGCGCTCGGAGGGTGAGTGCTCCCCTGTGCATGCTCCTTCATGGTTTTAACACACACGGTGCAGGGATGCTACTTTGTTTTCAGCAGAAAAAAAACCCACCCAAGAGCTCTGCAAAATTCCACCCCCGAAAGGGAATCGAAGCAGCAGCGCGATGCTCCCACGGGGCAGCTCTGGCAGCAGCAGGTGACGGATCTGCTACAGGGTGCCAGCAAGCAGCCCCAGGACCCGCAGCACCCTCACCTGCGTGAGGGCTCAGCACCCAGACATGAGTGACCGCATTCACTGCAAACAGGCTGACCCAAAATAACCCACGGGGGGGGGGCGGGGGGGGTGGGAGTGCAAATGGGCCTAAAACAACCAAGCAAAACCCCAGAGGAAAAGGTTTATTTACTGAATGCTGCAGAAGAAGCCTGGTAAGTTCTGTTCTCGGTCCCGGTGTCCACGGGGAGGTGGAAGGTGCCCTCCGTGGCACAGGAGGAGGAGGTCTGTGGCCAGGCTTGCTTCATCAGAAGTGTAGCTGGAGTGGAGACAAGAGAAGTGGTGTCACACAGAGCAATGAAGGTACAGCTTCCTGCATTTATGTCCCATTTGCACCACTTCGCTGCTCCCTTGCCCCCCACCCCCCCTTTTAAGGACAGCTATCCTTCCCCACGGTTCCTCTTGCCCCACCTGCTGCCCGTGGAAGGACGATTTGAACAGTGTATTGCAGCAAACAAGTTACCTACCCCAAAGGACTGGTTTCCTGAGCTAAGTGACCTGCATGAAGATCTACACCTGGGGGACACAGCCAGCAGAGCCACCATCCCTCCCCAGATACCACTGGTCACCTCCGTGCATACAAACCAGGAACAGCTGTCCGTGGGCTTGCGCTTCCCAGCTGGAAAACAGGCTGAGCCCTGTCTGCAAGATGTTTTATTCACAGTAAAACCCTTTGAGATGCTTGCATAGCACGTACCACCAGTAGACAAGGTACTGGTTGCTGCAACCATCCCACCACCCCCTGCAGTGCTGGGAACTGCCCGGCGGGGAAGGGCCTGGGGGGGCTGGTCGGCAGCCGGCTGGGCATGAGCCCCCAGTGTGCCCAGGTGGCCACGGCGGCCAGCAGCGCCCTGGCCGGTGTCAGCAGCAGCGTGGCCAGCAGGGCCAGGCAGTGCCCGTCCCCCTGTGCTGGGCCCTGGTGCGGCCGCCCCTCGAGCCCTGGGCTCAGCGTTGGGCCCCTCACCCCCAGGCAGACCCGGAGGGGCTGGAGCGTGTCCAGAGCCGGGCAGGGGCTGGGGAAGGGGCTGGGGCACAGCTCTGGGGGGGCGGGGGGAGCTGGGGGGGCTCAGCCCGGAGAAAAGGGGGCTCAGGGGGGCCCTTCTGGCTCCCTACAGCTGCCTGGCAGGAGGCTGCAGCGAGGGGGGTCGGTCTCTGCTCCCAAGGAACCAGCGGCAGGACAGGAGGGAACGGCCTCCAGCCGCACCAGGGGAGGTTCAGGGTGGGCACTGGGAGAAATGTCTTCCCCGACAGGGTGGCCAAGCGCTGGCACAGGCTGCCCGGGGACGGGGTGCAGGCACCGTCCATGGGGGGGTTAAAATACACGAAGATGTGGCGCTTGGGGACATGGTTCAGTGGTGGCCTTGGTGGTGCTGGGTTAATGGTTGGACTCTATGATCTTAAAGAACTTTTCCAACCGAAGTGGTTCTGTGATTCTATTACCGTTTTGGGTGGTCCCTGGACACTCTTGGAAAGGCCAGTCAGCAGAAGCAGTGGCTTTGAGCAGGTCGCCCTTTATCCCAGTTTGCGGAAAAGTATTTATGAAGCCAAGTAAGATAATCCAGAAGAATCTCAAGAACCAAATCTTGTGGTATTTGAGATGGGACTGACGGAATTCGGTCATTTTGCGGGTCTTAAGTTTTCCGAAAGAGGAAATGGTCTGATACTAACTGCCATAATGCACCTCTGTGTGCCGAGCCAGCCCTGGCTATACCTTTATCCTATAGCCAAACACATTACCAGTGCTCATCTAAGGACTGCCATTACACCACAGGCTTTCTGGAGCACATCTACAGAGAAAGCAGATCGTAAACGCAAGCCTACAACCAGGCTCCTTCCCAAAGCTGATACCACCAGGAAAGGCTTAAACAGGTCTTTTTCTGTTTTTCTTACACACACACCCCCACCCAAAACTACTGATCCATCCCAACTTTTTGTTTCAGACTAACCTCAAATGGTGGCCCCCACCACCTCTGGTTGAAGTCCCACCACCTCCTACCGGAGCGCATGCATCTTTTGAAAGCCTCAGCCAGTAATGACAGCTCACCAAGCTGCTCTAGCCGTCAGCACGAAAGAAATAAGCTCCACATTTTCCATGTTCTGCAGGACGTATTTCACACGCTCAGAAAAAAACCCCCAAGCAAGGGCTGAGCAGTCCTCAGCAAGCCGCTGTGCGGGTAGACCTCGCTGTGAAGTTGTGGAGGGTAAAGGAGGTCAAATGATGCAGCTGCTGGAGTCAAAGAAAGTCAGCAATTCATGGCTGCTTTAAAGGTATTTTTTGTAAATGTAGAAGGTGGACTGTCAACATACTCTCTCTACACCAATGACTGAATTCTTCAAGATCTCTAGAAGGTTGGAGGTCAGGGTACATCCCCTTCTCCCCACGTGGGTGGTGGTAGGGGCAGGTGGGATTTCCCCAGAGATGTGGTAAAGGGATTTTGGGTCAGATCTGCCAACGGAAGAGACTTCTGGAGAAAACCAAAGAAGGACCTTTGGGTAAGAGAGGAACAAGAGAGGTGCGAGTCTGTAGACGGGGACTGTTTTGGGTAGCAGAACCAGCCAAGGTCAGACAAAGCCATCCTGGTCAGAAAGAGGAGCTCTTTGGGAGCGACACCATGGCCCACAGGAGGAGGTGGTGGCTTCCTTATCATCCCGTCGGCCCCAAGGGAGTCATACCTGAAGACATTTTAAAGCTGCACTTCATAACTCCTTCTCCCAAGCAAGTTCCTACACCCGAGGGGCTCAGTGTTAAGCCCCACAGAAGGGACTTTATGACTTGGTCAGGGCTTGTAAACCTTTCTGCAGCCCAAAGGCAAGACCAATGACATTTCAAACCCCTCCAACACCTCTGTGCCTGCTCAGACTCTTAATAAACCATCTCAGAAGACGCAACTGAAAATACAGACTGCCACAGGGCTGGAAGCTGGGGACGAGTGACTAAGGAGGCCAAGGAGGAGTCTGTGCCGTGGCCACAGCCCCCACCAGCTGCAACACAGGTCCTAATGGATGGACACTGCTGCCCCAACAAAGTGGAGAAAAACTGCTGCCAGCCTGTTGGCCCACCAAAACCTCACGAGAGCACTCTCCCAGTGCAGGACAGAACTACGGTGTCGCAGCACCAACAAGCCACCAGGCTGCAGCAAGGCTTTTACCATCAGTCAGATTCTACTATCCTGCTGTTTCTTCATACTCTTCAGGCCAGTCCCTCTGCTTCTTGCCTCTCCTCCATCCAAGGAGCTCTCCCCTCCCTCTGCTTCTTCCACTCTCTCTTCATCTGCTGCTCCTCTTCCCTCCCCCTTAGAGCTATTTAACCCCTTAACAGAACCAGCCACAGCTGCACCGTATCTACTTCAGCCGACCCCCGCCCCTGAAGCCAGCCCACAGCTGTCTATTATCAGTGATAATTAACCTGCCTTCGTTCCTCTACACTACGGGCACATGGAGGACACCCAGCAGTGATGCTTTACTGGACAGCGCGGCAATCATCAGCTGTGCCGGGATGTTTATGGGTGCAAGGTCTGGCTGGCTGGTGCTCTGCTGCTGGAGATGTAGAAATGCGCTCCTCCCTCCTCACCTTCTTCAGGAGAAAACCAGGAGAGGTTTGTGGGAAGTGAGAAATTCGGAGCACAATTTCTGCTCCGCTCGAGTACCGATGACGTTCTACTGCGAGCCTGTCCCCTCCCCCAAAGGTTTGCAAGTTATTAAGGATTTCCAAACTGCCTTGCTTTGTTTTCCATGGTACCTGCACTCCTGAACGTCACACTCGGGAGTGAACTCCCAGCGCTGAGACAGGAATACTCTCATTTTATGCTTTTATTCAAAATCAGATTAATTTGTGCCTCTGGATTTCACAAAGGTTCTACTCTCCAAAACTGATGAGGCTATTTATTTAGACGTTACGTGAATCCTTCCTCTGCGGTTTCTCCTCTCCGCATTAGAGCTATCAAAAAATGGCAGTAATTTGGGTCTGAGATGGCTGGGAGCTTGCCGTAGCTATGCATGTTCTGTACATGAAATCACGGATCCTCAGAGAATCCATCACTTAAAACTACACAAAAGGTGAACCCCAGAGGAGGCTTTTAGGGACATTAATATCTCCAGGTCCGTTGCAAGAGCTACAGTTCCCAGAGGTTACAATCCAGTTGTGACTTTCTAATATCATTTAAGATCTATCTCCTACCAGTCTCTTCAAGATTTGGTTTAGCCTCTTGCCTATGCTGTTTAATGAAAAATTAAGAGCTTTTATTTGTTATCTGTTGGATCCCTGCCAAATCTAGCGGTGGGAAATGGCAACGTGACCTGCATGTGGGTCTCTGCAGTGCAGGGACTGGTCTGTCTCCCTGCGAGGACCTCTAGCCATCATGGTAATAATGTCCAGGACATCTTTTAAGTGGAAAAGAGGAAAAATATCAACCAGGTGTGCCTGAAGAAAATTCCATGAATTAACTGGAGTACAGAATCACAGCAAAAGGACAAAGCAGATGATGCCGTATCCAAATAGTTGGTGGCACCTATAGAGAATGGGTCAGAGCACTTAGATGGGGCAACATGATGCCTACGCTTCCCCTCCAGGGAGGCTCGAGAAGCAGGAATGGGGGATCGGAGCCTCTGCCCTGTCCCACCACAGCCTCACAGAGACCCCTAATTTCTGAGGCTGATTTCAGAAATCTCTGTTCTGCTCTGTGAAGGCGCTGGAGTAATGGCTGCAGAGCATTATTCTCCCCTGCATTATTAATAAATACAGTTAAAGCATAAGCCAGCCTGCGAAAAGTGTGTGCCCTACTTTCAGGAAAATAAAAAGGCATGCTTTAACGAAGGAAGTTAAAACAAAACAACCATCTCAGGAAGAAAGAATGCCTGGGAGGGACCATGCACCAGGCTTAATGAAGACATACATTTTTATTTTTTTTTTAAATTGGCGTACCCCATGTGTCTGCAGTAAAGTAATTTTAGGCATTCATTTTTACATGCTTGAAAGGAATTTTTATTTTTTTTTATAACACTGTCCTAAATAACTAAGCTTATTGCAAGCTTAAGGTTTTGCAATTCCAGTGTTTGCAGTGATTCTGTAGCCTGCCTCGTGCCTCTCCCTCTAACAAATATGGGAAAATGCAACAGGGAAATTACACAAGGCAGAAACTTGTGTTGTTTCCATCAATGGGGATGGAAAGAAATAAATTCCCTTGTTTGATGCAGGGCTCCTTAGGCTGAACTTCGCAAGCAGTGCAGTGGCTGGCTGTTACCTAGGCCTTGAGAAGGGTTGCTCTGAAACAAACCGGTGCAGAATTTGTCATCCTTTTGGTGCTTAAACATAAGCCAATATTCACCAGATACCCGACACTGAAAGAGGGAAGAATCAAAGACTGGTTCCGTCACCATTTTCCTTTCCTCACCACTGCTGGACCTGCATGGACCAAGGGGACTCTGGACTTCTCCAAGCTCCTCTCCCTGTCTCCTTCTACTTCCCTGACTGAGGCCATTACAGAGTTTGGGGCACTAAATCATTTAATTTTCCACGTGGATCCCAGGGTCTTGGGAATCCTGAGGTCAACAGAAGAGCATAAGCACTGCTGACTTCCACTGTGGTGCCAGGGCCTGCAGCGTGAGCATTTGGAGGACATCAAGGACAAAAGCGGATGGCACATAAGTAGCAGGTATTTGAAAAATAGACTTTGAAAATGAACAACCCTCGATACACTTCTCTTCGCTTGGGGTGGACCACACCGAGGGCGGGAGCAGCGGGCAGCCTTCATCTTCACTTGATGTTTGGTGTCTTGCTAAGAGTTTGGACGGAAGCCAAGCAAAACTCATGAGGCTTGGGGCAGCAGACACCTAACCACAGAGAGCTCGCCAGAGGAACACCTTCAGGGGGATCCAGAGAGGGGGATCGAGCCTGTACAGAACAGTTTCTGTCAAGACTGACAGCTTGCTCTCAGTTACAACCCACAAATTCAGCAGTCACAAGTAAAGGCTGCTCTGCCCACCCTTTCCGACCTCTATTCCAAGGAGTACGAAGGGGCACATTTGGCTACACAGGGAGACTCAGAATATCCAAGCAGGTGAAACTTCGGTTTGTGATTGCTTTTTTAGTGATCCTGAAGGATTTCTGCCAGCAGGTACCACCCACCTCCCAGCCCAGGAGGGTGGAAACAGAAGACCCTTGTTGGTGGACGGGATGCCTTTGGGAGCAGCAATTCTGTTGGGAATACACAGCATCTCTTTCTGCAGCAAGGCAGCTAAAGGCTCAACATGGAAAATTCCTTAAAAAATACATTTAGAATTAGCCTGCTGTTTCAGAATTGAGGATATTAAAAATAAAGCTGATCCCCTCTGATTCCCAGTATGTTTGATGGACAGCATGAACCCCAGCAGCATGTTCTTCTCAGCAGCGGGGTTATTTCCAGCCTCCTCTATGACAGTAGCTGATTCAATTTGAGGGAACGCTCTCCATACCGACACAGATGACCGGTTTTCACTCAGCCGCCAAACCACAGTATTGCTTTAACCCAATTCCATTTAACACAGTTGAGAGGATGCTGCCCGCTCTGTCGCATGTACCCACTGCTGGAATATTATATGGAGCTTATTTTGCATTAGTTATCTCTCCAAAATTCTTATTTTTTCCTCCTGAAAGTCTGTTTGCCATAGAGAAGTGGCCACTAACACGGGGTGTGATGCTGGGAGGTCCTGAGCAGCGCAGCCCACGGCTGCTTCCCAGAGTTGTTAAAGTGGCATCTCGCCCGTGAAAGAATCGGGATCTAAAAACCCACTAATTCAGTAAAAACTGGCAGGGAGGTGCAAGTAGCTTGAAAAAGCTTCTAAATTTCGGTCTGAGCCAGGATTGCCTCTGTAGCCTTTGCTCTGCCTCTAAACATAATTTTGATGGATGCCATCCTCACTCACAGAATCACACAGGCTTTTTTTTTTTTTTTTTTTTCTTCCCCTAACCGGCACTTGCGCATCCCCAGTTCCCGAGCCGCTGGCCTGAGCACAGCAGAGTCCAGGCAAGCATCTTTCCTCCCGGCTGCACACGAGCAATCTGAGGGCTCTGAACCATGCTTCCTACGAGATAAATCTCCAAACAGTGGGGAAAAAAACCCTGCCGCGGTATTAAATTGCATTGATTTCAAGCGCTGCGTGATTATTTATGGGGAGAAAGGTTTCTGCGCAAGAGGAGTTGGGTTGAGGAGCACCAATTCTGATCTTCATCATTTCCTCACTAATTCAGTGCTTAGTTATGTTGCGTTACGCACCAGAAGATTTTTGTTCTCAACACAAAATGACCTGTCAGCATTCTGGACATTAGATTTCTAATATGGAAACAATTAAAAGTATTTTCGGAGCATCATAAACAGAGAAATGAAATTTAAATGTCAAGACAGCTGCACAGGCTTTCTTGCTTGAGCATTACGCTGCGTAACAAAAAGATCTGGCGAGGAGGGACAAAAATGATCAGAGGATTTTTCTTTTTTAGAGAAAGCAAGTCAGTAAAGATTAGGACTGCACTTCAGAAGGCAGCGTCGGGGGAGTGAACAAAAGGCTGGCTGGCACAAAGAAGATTGACCAGGGCTTTCGTTTCCCCTTTCACATCATGCAAATCTAAAGCAACAGACAATTATTTGCATCAGTTTAAGAAAAAAAAATAAAAATCAGTAACTCAAGCTTTAATTAATCTGCAGAACTGCTTGCTGCAAAGTATTGTAGCGATAAAATATAGCAAGAATCAAAGCACGGGGGAGGTTAAGCATCTGTAATGAAAGAGAGGACACCCACAGCCAGAGCCACTAGGACAAAGGTAGGGGAAAATCAAAGTCTTCGTGGTTTTGTGCTTATAAAAGCCGCTGACTAACAAGGTTTGGGGCGGATTATTACATACTGAACAATTGCAAGGAAACTTCTGAAGGCCGAGGTGGCTGTTTTCAGGGAGCAGAGACCAGGGCGGGTGGACAGCCCGGCCCCTGCTGAGTGCGGGGGCTCCTCTCTGCTGGCTGCAGGAGCCACGGGGCTTGAGAAGGGGTAGCCAAGGGCTCGCTGCTGCCCACCTCTGCGAACCCCAACTGCCAGGGTTATCCCTGTGTGTCCTTGTTCCCTCCTGCACTTCCTGACTGTTTCTTTGCTGTCTGGGTTGGGACATCCAACTCCTTCTTGTCTTGTGCAAGCAATTTCTTTGTTTGAGAGATGGAGGCTTGTCCTCCAGCCCACTCCAGAACCTTTTACATTTTTACATGTCAGATGGGTCCCATTTCTCCATCTATTCTTACTATCCTAACCTACGCCAAGAAAGCAATCCCATAAAACATCATCCTTCTCTGAGGGTATCTTGACGATGTATCAGAGTTACTTGAGAGAGCATCTAAGCCCTGCCTTGGGTTCCTGTTCCTCATGAGCATGAAGGACATCCCAGGAAGGATGCACCTCAAGCTCTCCTGGTGGGACAGAAAGGCACCATGTCCCCAGTGATGGGCTAAACGTCTCTCTGGTCTCTCTTTCTCTCCACTGAATACAGTGGGACCTGAGCTGGAAGGTTTAGAGACCTGAGGTCTAAACACCTGAAGGGAACCGATTCTTTCCTACATGCAGCAATTGCTGAAGCTGTTTAAAATACCTGAAAATTTCCTAGTTGTTTTTTTTTTTCTTCTTCTTCTTCTTATTTTTAATCTGGAAAATTAAACTGAGCTGAAATGAAATCTTCCAAGGGGAATGTGTGGCTTTCATCAAGGTTTTGCAAACAAGAGTGTTCTGTTCAGATAGCAACGCAGCGTTTCTGAAGGTTTTTTCAATTTTCTTTTCAAGTAGGAACTCCAGCCTCCCAAGGATGGTGTCCAAGATGTACAAGAAGCAACAGAGACCCCAAAAAATTCCTTGTCCTGCAGTGATTTGGCGCTCACCCTAACTTGGGTGTCCCCTTGGCCATCTCCCTGCTCAGTGGCAGAGCTGCTGCCTGCAGGAGGCACAGGCAGTGGCGGGGGACAAAAGACTTTTTATCATGTCCAGGCCATTACGCAGGGATGCTTCAGGATTTACATCCCTGGCTGAGCAGGGAGGACGCTGTCAGACTCTGGCAGGACAAGCTACTAATAAATTTCTGGTGGTTGCTGGGGGTTTATTCCACTGTGGAGCTCTTTCCTCTTCCAATGTTATACCCTTCAGGAGAATTTAAAGGTGGCCAGCACACATCTAGGGGAACAAAACTCGTTTCCTATTACACCTTAAGATTTTTAGTGGGAAGAAATGCAGCTAAATACCCTACCAGAAGCACATAAACCCAAAAAACCCCACAACAGATCCCTTACGGAGTCATCTACAGTAAACAGCCTTATTTAATAACCTTGCAAAATAACAGTGAATTTAAACTGTGATATGCAGAAGACAGCACCAAAAGTTTTTGGCAACAAAAGCCTTATTGTTGCTTCATCAGCCTTGGAAAGCTCCTGAGCGTGGGGATCCACTGATTTTATGACAACCTGGAGACTGAAAACTTGGCAATTCAGTGGAGAAAGGGTTTTAGCAAGCCTGCTACAAAGTCCGGATTTGCGTTCATTACACAAGCATCTATTTCACTCCGATGACTACTGAACACTTAGCTGAAGAGATGACTTTATTCAGAAGTTTTAAAACCCCACAGCTTTATTGAAGCAAAGCATTCAGAATAAACATCTTGACCAATCAAAAAGCCATGAAGTTAAAAGAAAGGGAAAGATACTCTTTTTCATCTCCAATGTGTGCTTAGAAATGGGTGACCAAGAGATTTTTTTCAGGGCTTTTTCATAAACAACATGAGAAAAGCCACAGTCCTGACTTCAGAAATGCTTTTCCAAACACAGTTCAGATGCCGCCAATTCTCGCATTTGACCTATGTGACCATATCTCTTAAAGAAAAGGCTTGGACAACACACCATAGCCTAAAATCCCCACAGCTAATAAATAACATTCCAAGCACAGAATGGTTTGGGCTGGAAGGGACCTTCAAGACCAGCCAGTCCCACCCCCCGCCAGGGGCAGGGCCCCCTCCCCCCAGCCCAGGCTGCTCCCAGCCCCGTCCAGCCTGGCCTTGAGCCCTGCCAGGGATGGGGCACCCACAGCTGCTCTGGGCAACAAGATCTCAAGATTTCTAGTAAACACGAGATTTCCTTTTCTTGTAATAGTACCTTTCACTTAATCCACTCTGGGTAAGTTACTTTTTGAAACTGCTACATAGCCCTTGGGTTTCTACCACCCTTTGTCATGCCAAGAGGTTCCCATCCCCCAGGTAATTTGGCTGAAAGCCGAGAGCTGAACCACGGTCCTTCCAAAAGGCTGGTTTCAGTGAAGTACTTAAATGTAGGTTTAACTTCAGTTATTTCCTGAGTGGAGGCCTAAGAGAAGTCTTCAGCTCCAAAAAGAAAGAAGACTTCTATAAAGGTTTCCACGTTTGGGCTTGAAAGCATAAAAACCCAAGTGATTGATTTAGCAGACCAACTCCAATATTCCTCATTAAGCACAGAACCTGGTCAGTCAGTGCTGTGGTGAAGACAACTCCTTGTGGACAGGTGGGAATTACCCCTCCGGAGTAACTTCTCCGATTAACAACAGTGGAAAGTCCACTTCTTCTGGAATAAAAAATGTCCTTGTTGGAAGTTATTTGACAGCAGCTCCTGCTATTAATTTACATTCTGTCCTAACCTACATGAATCTTCTACCATTGGCAGCCCTTGGCTACAAGCAATTCTCCCATCTCCTCACCTCATGTAGACGAGGTGCTCAACCTCAAAGGGATGGACAGGGTACCACTGGGTTTGTATTCACACCACCCACATGCTTTGATGGCTTTCTCCTCTCCAGCTCTCTCTGGCCAGGCAGGAAGGTCCTGGATGAGTGTGTCCCCTCCTCCATCCAGACCCTTCTCTGCTGGATATGCGTTTGGCCAAAAGAGAACAGTGTAAATCAAGACAGAAGGGAGATGTGCAGAGACGGTGCTCAACAGCAGGGAAGGGAAGGAGTTCGGCAGTCTAGTCATGGGGTTTTACCTCAAAAAATATCATGGCTAATGGAGAAACTCAACCGAGAAATGGTTTTGTGGGTGGTAAGGGGAAGCCTCCTTCCAGTGAGAGGAGCAGAAGGAGCAAGGGAGACGCCTGGGAAGGTTAGAGGTGAACAGGACGGACATTGCTGGCTGAGCTGAAAGAGCAGTAAGGCTCTGGACGCCAAGAATGAATGGAGTAGGTGCTGGTTCTGTAAATACAGACAAGCAGCCTGTGCTAGATATGAGAAAGCAGGAGGCAAAGAGGGGCATGCCACAGTTAAAGCAGTGAACTGGGGAAATTACTTTTGTACCAGCTCTCCAGAAGGATGGAGGAGAAATTGCCACGGTTGGAGATGGCAGAGAGAGCAGGGGTCCAGGGTAGGGGCTGAGCTACGGCGGACGAACGCATTACCCATCAGCCTGGCTGGCAGGATGGTTCAGAGGAACTGCAAAGGAGGAGGCAGAAGAGCGTCTGACTGGTGTGAAAAATGAAGACCTCCATGAAAAACGAAAAGCTTGTACCTCCAAGGAAGTTTTCACAGAGACAGACAGGGAGTAGTGAAGAAGGGAATAAAGGACAGAGCCTGGCCAAGCTTTCACGGAAAGCTGGAAGAGGCAGATGACAAGTATGTCCCAATGGACACACTGCAGCAGAGGTAGAAAACAACTGGCCAACTGGGAAAGCCAAGGGAAAACAAGATTTTATGGAGAAGAGTGGATCTGGTGCTCTCAAGTTCATCAGGACACCAAGGCTAAGGCAGAGCAGTTCCTGAGTTTGGCCAGGAAGAGCTTGCTGCATCTTTGGAAGAGCCATTTTAGGGCGGTGTGAAGGGCAGGAGGTAGACAGAAGAAGACACTAGAACAGACCCAGAGTCTGTCAGAGCCACAGGAAAGTGGGGGGCAGTAAAGACATGGCATGGGAGATCCAGACACCACACAGGACACGGTTGCTGACATATCTGCATGTATGACATAGAAGAGAAGGACAAGCAGGGGGAAGGGGAAGGCGATCTCAGGGAACGAGCATGTGGTACTCAGAACATATTAAAAGCCATCAATGTGAAGGATTGTAAAATTCCTGGGATTAGTATTAAGATATAATTCGTGCTCAAAAGTACTTTGCAACACAGACAAACACTCCCAATGGAGGCGTGAAGTTAACGGCAGAGTTAGGAAGGGAAGAGCCTCACACAGACCCTTTCCCTGGGAAGTATTTGCTGACAAGCACAGGGAACTGCTGCGTTCTGTACATTGAGCAGCAGAAGGTAAATCCTCCTGAATGCTTCAACATACCCAACCTTGTATCTATACAGAGTTTTCTCACCTGGGGCGTAGCCGGGGCTGCTGGTTGGGTACATGTTTGGGTTGTAGGCTGGGGCAGCGGTGGGATAGCCCGTCGGGTAACCTGCAATGAGAAAAAAAAGAGAAATCACACTTTTGTCAAGAGGGAGAGAGAAAAGGACAGCATCCCTGGGAAGCAATGAACAGCCTGTGTGAGCAAAGAGGCCATTGGCCAGCTGCGAGGTAAAGCACAGATGTATTCTCAGCTGGCCCTCAGGGTGCAGGAGGGATTCTGAATGTGCTCTACAGACTCACACCTGACATCATCAATATCGCACCTTTATTCCTCTAGAAAATGTGGACGACCTAACCAGAATGCAGAACACAGGAATGTTCCGCGTACTCTGAAGAAAACTACCAACACACACACACTGAACGCAGAATTCGGCTACCAGAACCCACCACCACAGCTACGCTTGAAAGGTTTTCTTTGGCTACTTGCAGCTGTCATAGCTCCACCATCGTAGCACTTTGCAGCCTAACAGCAGAGCGCAGCGCCCAGCCCGAGTCCTCGGTGCTCAGCACTTCCATTAACCGGAGCTTCTGGCTAGAGGGAAGGTAGAGACGTTGCATGACAACATGCCAGCCCTTATATTCACTCATGGCTGCACAAGTGCCGTCCCTGGGAGGGACCCGATTACCTGCCAGGCCACCTGGAAGGAACACGCACAGCAGCTCGTACCCTTTGAAGCCACATGAGGTTTTAATGGGCACTTTAGAAAAGGTTGCAGAGCATCTTCAGTTTTCATCATCTTCACTCAGCTCGGTCATGGGGAGTTCAGGGGAAATCATCTCAGCAGTCAGTGACGTGGAGGCTTGGAAACCACCGTACACTGCAGACTGAAGTCCCTACGTGCACCCATACACAGTGCAGATGTCTTGCACCAAACTCTTCTCCATTAAAAGTTCTGGTCCTCCATGAAGACCACAGATGACAACCTCCGCACCTCGGTCTGCTCCGTTTTGCTTTTGTTTACTGCCCTACCTCCGTTTCCTGAAAGTCTTCCTGACTGAAAACAGTGAACACGCGAGTAACTCCGTCCCTTCTTACACACTCCTGCGCAAAGCCGTCCAACAGACGGAACGGGACGTGTCGATCTTCCTTTGCTGGCAGAGGGTTTGGCTTTGCTGTGCTTCACTGCCATGGCCACTGCCCCCGTTTATCTGTGCATCACGTTGGCCACTGTCCCAGAGCAGAGCCGGCCCAACAGCAGGCAGCAGCACCCTCGGAGAGTCTCTCCACGCCGAGCTCCACTGACACTGTCTGCTGGTTGCCAGCAAAGGCTGGAAAGAGGTAATTAGCAGTCGATTCACACCCCATCTTTTTTTTGGTTTTGGGTTGGTTTTTTTGTTTATTAAATAAATGCGAGCGTGGGTCTTTCCTCCCCCTTGCTGAGCAGCAAGACAAACACATCGCCATCCCTCCCCCCACGCCCCAAAGCTCACTGCTCTTCCACTACGTGCAGATTACTAAAACCTGGCACCCAGCACACAGCCGACTACTGCGGCAAAATTTTGAGATTCATTTGAATAAACCTAATTCAACAATCATGACCACTGTACTGGAATAAATGACTGTATGTTCTACCCTCTCATTTTCATCAGTGATATACTTGGCTTCCAAATCAGGTTAATTAAAAATTGCTGTAGTTAATGTTGGATAAGCAGCAGTTTAACAGATTTTTTTTGGTTGTTTTTTTTTTTTTTTTTTTTTTTTTTAGGCTACATAAAACTATGCTGTCATCATACTCAGGAATATATACAGCCTTTTAGCAATCAAGAAGCTCCTTGGAAAATTATTTGCAGATCCAGTGATTGCAAGCAGAACATTAATGATGAAGATCTTAAATCAGAAATATCCCTGCCTACCCTCTGCTTCATTAGAAGATAACCATTTATTTTCCAGTACATTTGTCTCTCCAGGGTCCTCCCATTGCCTGCTTGAGCTCGATGATCCTCCTTTGCCTCCTGGCCAATCTGGCTAGGAGTGTTAAACCAACTCCAGCTCACTGCTTGACCACACCAAGGGTATTATCCCTCTAATTCTCTCAACTGTGTTTCTTCGTGGGATTTGAACTCTTCAGCACACTGTTCGGTAAGCCAGTGGCTACGTGTGTGTGACATGAAGTCCCTTGGTCATCGGCTAGGGATGGGATCTAGATGATAGCCTCTTGGGGCCTCTTGGCTCTTCTGGTCCTGGCTGCTGGTTAATCCCCCTAATTAAGTCCTGAATCCCATGAGCTGCTGCAATAGTCCTTAATAATAGTCCTTAAGTAATAGCCCTTAAGTCAACAACCACGACACAGTCCTGTGTGGCTACATGCAGCAAAAGTTTCATCTGCGCCCTCCAAGATATCACCAGCACTCACACATTACCTAATTCAGCAAAATAACCCTTCTCTTATACTTGGACCAAAATTTTCCACATCAGGCTTATGTATTAAAAAACAAGCCTGAAATAAATCAGACCACTTTCAGACCACAGGAAAACCGTGGCTTTGCATAAGCTTTTCCATCTAGTGGGTTATTGAAAGCCTGGACGGTTACTTCAGGCAGATGGAGACAACCCCATATTTAGGTCTTCTTTCTCTTTTTTTTTTAGGGTTTAACTTCTGCTTGGTGGGATGGCATGTTGCTTACTGTGGTACCTTTTGTTGTTTCTGAAAGAAAGTTGTGGCCATATTCAGAATAATTTCATTTCAGATAAATACCATTTCCATCAAGGAAGCTTTAATAGCTTTGGATACGAAAAGATGCAGCCGGCCCTGCTCTACTCTATCTTCCACTCTGATCTCATAAACTTTGATAAGTGCTGACCTCCAGCAAGAAAACCTGTCCTTTCTATTTTAAGGGGAAACAGAGATGAGAAAGGTGCAGGAAAATTAATGTGGTTTGCTCCTTTTTTGGACATACTGAAAGATAAGTTGCAGAATCTGGGGCAATTTGTGCCAGGGGAAACGTGCTTGAAAATTCCCAGCACTCAAAACCCACTGGGTTTAAAAATACACGAGACATTTTTATACCTTATTGGTTTTTGAGCCGTTAGGATTTATGGGTTTTGGCTCTTTGTCATCCCCAAATGACAACAAACAAGCTTCCCGGAGAAAGCAAAAGCTGCAATCCCCATGATGGTCCCCCATGTCTCAGATCCCCTGGGGGTATAAAACAAAGCCTGGATCCAATGACCAGGGATGAGATCAGGAGAGGTGGCAGCACCAAAGCGTCTGGCATCCTGCTCCGATCTTCCCCCCGGATACCCTAAGAGACCTGTAAATCCCGCTCCTCCTGCTGGTCCTGCTCCCCTCCTGCCACATCTGCCTTGCCTCTTCACCTTGGATCAAAAATAACAGTAAGTGGGCCAAACCCACTGGCTTTGAGCGCTGCTAATTTTCCTGGGCTTCCTGCTGGAGCCATGAAAATGTCAGGGCCAGGAAGGAAATACCCTTTACACCCTACCTGTACAGATCCGCACAGGATGGGACCCTGTCTCTGCTGGGGCCTGGGGCCTTATCACAGCAATAATGCAGAAGGAAAGAAAATGAGATGAAAACATATTGAACAAAATTTATTAGATTCCTCACAGAAGAAATCAAAAGTTGTTTTCTTGCTTTATTTTAATTTAATACCATCTCCACGATCAATAGCAGTAGGAAAGCCAGTATTCATTTAACGTTCTCCCCAAGGAGAAGACACCACGCTCCAGCTCCGAGAGGCACTAACTGAGCTGCTTTAAAAATTACAGCGCAATAACTGGCTGTGCAAAGCGCGGGGGCTGCGTCAAGGAGGTATTTTAAAGCCGCCTTTAATGTTTCATGTATTTCTAAATGTTTCTATACCATTATTTCCAGCTCTGCTCACCCCTGTCCTCTTCGGTGCAATGCTGCTTGTGATTAACGGCTTTTAGGCTACGACTCCCAGCTACCCGCCCCCTCTTTTTAATATGCACACGTTTAGGAGGTGCACTAGTAAAGAAGTTCATGAAATAAATTTTAAAAAGAGCGGCACACAGAGCCTTCAAATACGTTAAACCACCAGCTTTGTTTAGCCCAGGCTCCTTCATGATTATACTCAGAACGCCCATAACAAAGCAGTTAGCTTATATTTCCAGCTATATATATTTTACTGCCTACGTGCGAGACAGATGCATGCATAACCGTATACACGAGCTCAGCGCAGACCCCTTCTGCACCCGACAAGAAATGGATGGGGCATTTAAGACAGCTCTTGCCATCCTGGCAGCCTTCTGGGAGCGCTCCCCTGGTCCCGAGGTCCCGAGCTCCTACGCGGCTGCTGTGCTTGTTCTCTGCACCAGTAGAGCAAAAAATGCTGAATTACTGGGGAGAAGTGGGAGGGCAGGAGAAAATACCTGTGAGGTGCCAGCAAGCGAAGGGCTGCCCTCGGAGAAAAAGGCAGCAGCAGGGTGGGGAGGGCTAAAGAATCAAAGGGGCACCGGCAGAGGGGACGGGCTCATTGGAGCACGTTCAAGGATTACATTTATTATTCCCCCTCCGTTGCTTTGGCATTTGAAATTCAGGGCACTCACACCCAGCCCCAGGTGCAAACCACCTCCAGGCTCCAGAAGACCACGCACGTGGGACAAAGTGATATTTTAAAAACCCATGGCAAATGCACCTCTGGTGAGTTTTAGAGGGGAAGTGCCACTTCAAACATCTCCCCCTCCCGTTCCTCCGCGTCCTCTAAAGGAGGACAGCATACACCGCCCAGCCTCGCTGTAAGCAACCAACCTGCATCCAGAGAGTCACAGAAGGGTTTGGTTGGAAGGGACCTTCAAGACCAGCAAGTCCCAGCCTGAAATATCTCACCAATAAAGAGCTCTGAAGCAATAAGCAATATTCTCGAACTCCAGTTTGTGCTCCACCTATTTGCACACTACTAAAGTGTAGATACAGCCACACTTTTGCCCACATTTTACAAGTCGCACAGGAGCAGCATGGTTCTAACTCAGAGGCATGTTCACAGACACAGCTGTGCCGTGGAGCATATGCAAACAAACACACTGACAACCCACAACATGTCCAGACTACATCGAAGGCTGAATTTTAAAACATTAACAATGTTCTAGTATGGCATATTTCCCTCCTCTAAAGATCACCCAAAGGAAGGAAGGTCCTTGGTATCACAGTCATTAGACTCCACCAGGAACAAGGACCAGGGATCTCCTTTCACTCTTAAATAATCATGTAACATCTCATAGGATCCTGGGAACTACAAAGCATCACAGAAGTTTTTGGGTTGGGAGGGACCTCACAGACCACCCGGTCCCACCCCCCGCCAGGGGCAGGGCCCCCTCCCCCCAGCCCAGGCTGCTCCCAGCCCCGTCCAGCCTGGCCTTGAGCCCTGCCAGGGATGGGGCACCCACAGCTGCTCTGGGCAGCCTGGGCCAGCGCCTCGCCACCCTCACGGGGAAGGGTTTCTTCCTCATGTCCAACCTAAATCTCCCCTCTCTCAGCTTCAAGCCATTCCCCCTGTCCACCACTCCCTGCCCTTGCCCAAAGCCCCTCCCCAGCTTTCCTGTCGGCCCCTCCAGGCACTGGGAGCTGCTCTAAGGTCTCCCCGCAGCCTTCTCCTCCCCAGGCTGCACAGCCCCAGCTCTCCCAGCCTGTCCCCACAGCAGAGGGGCTCCAGCCCTCTGACCAGCTCCGTGGCCTCCGACGGGCCCGCTCCGACAGGTCCGGGTCCTTCTGATGTTGGGGGCCCCCGATCTGGACGCAGCGCTGTGGGGGGGTCTCAGCAGAGGGGAGCAGAGGGGCAGAGCCCCCTCCCTCGCCCTGCTGGCCACGCTGCTGGGGATGCAGCCCAGGGCACGGGCGGCTTTCTGGGCTGTGAGTGCACATTGCCAGCTTGTATCCAGTTTTTCATCTACCAGTATCCCCAAGTCCTTCTCCTTTATCCGTTATCACCCAGTCTCTATGGATACTGGGGAAGGGCCTCGCACCTGGTTTTGTTGAACTTCATGAGGTTCACCTGGGCCCACTCCTCAAGCCTGTCCAGGTCCCTCTGGATGGTATCCTGTCCCTCTAGCATATCATTCCAATCGATATGAAAAAATTGACGAATTACAAAAGGGCAAAACTGCAGATGCATTATTACCGTACTCTTTGACAGTGAAGGACCTCCTTAGGTTAACCAGCATCTTAGCCAGGCTGCAAGCCTGCATCTGTAAGCTTTAGGCCCGATCCTGGAGCTTTGGAGACACTGACATATGGTACCACACAGGGTTTAGGGATGTTTCCCCCCACATTTCATTGATGTTTCCAACTGCGTCACCTGTGCGTATTTCTTACAGCCATCTAACACAGCCTTCTGAAGGCACACAACAAACCTCAATATATCATTTAGGTTGGAGAAGACCTTTAAGATCATCAGGTTCGTGCCCTCCTGCCCTCCTGTTTCTGGATGTGTGCTCTCCTCCATGTACAGACATCATAAAAGCCACATCCCAGAGACAGCGAGGTGCTCAGGAACTGCTGTGGACTTCAGGGGACCTTCCCTGGGCTTCTGCCACTCATTTCTTCCCTCCAGCCTTGCTGAAATGGAGACACAGCTCCATTGTCTGCACACCCAGGGCACACAGACATTAAAAAACGTAGCAGACAGAGCTTGAGAATACTCAGAAAAGGAATCAATACCACGAGCCGAACCTGTGGTGCTGACTGGTCTGCTTACTCATACCAAAGCCCTTCTTAAAAGGCATTCACTGGTGTTGAGCAGCTCAAGCTCAGCACGTTCACCCAGGGTTTGGCACCTGCCAGCAGCATCTGTCATAACCCACCCACCTGCAATTACATGCCACATACAGGTGAGCTTCCAGCTTCAGATCCCAAACAAATTTGTCAGGAGCATCTAAATAACACACCAGCCAACACAGCACTGAAAATGCACCAGCGCCGGGTCTCTGCGGGACTTGGTACTCTGGAAACCCTTGAAAAAGAATTTGCTTCTCTTAGGCTGGAGAGCCCAGGTGTTTTGGTCCACATTTCAGCCTTCCACCAGTGACTGGGTGAATGATCTGTCACTTACAACACCTATTTCCAAAAAAAGCCCTTGAATTTTTCAAGAATAGTTTCTCTTGGCCATTAGGGCTGCAATTAGAAGAATGCTTCTTGTCTACAAGCAGCCAAAATTAATTTAGGAGGCAAAATATTCACCTTCATTCTTTTCCCTAGAAGGTCTCAAGCAGTGGTACACCCCTAAGAGCAGCTGTATCACAAAGATTTTGACAGGGGCAGATAATAAAGCCCCTTATCAAAGTGCAGGACAAGGCACTATAAAACTGTATCTCAACGTGTGGAACCGTGGCCACCACGGAGTCCAGCTCACCGTTGCTCAGACACTTGCCGCACTATCTCAACAGCTCATTGACTACCAGCATCCCTGGGACTAAAAAGCCAGGCAGCCACGCAGAACCATCCGTATTATGTCATTCATTGCTCTAAGGTGGATAAATTCAAGGGACCATTTTCCTATTTCTCCCTTTTAACCCCCTAGAACGGTGTGTGACAGTTTGTTTCTGCCGAGCAGTAACTCTGAAGCTGCAACAAGTTCAGGAACATTTTTTTTTTACAATCACCTCTGCAGGTCAGCCATATGAAGCCTAAGTTTTTTCACCCGCAAAATACTTCCGTGTTGTATCTTAAGCCCATCCACCATTTTTCGTTCTTTACTGCCTAGACCTCAGAAACCCTTCAAAAATAGTACTGGTGAGTACCTTCTCGGGACAGAAACATATGAAACTTCATGTCTTCAACTTGACGTCGCTGTAAATCCACTCCCTTTAGACTGATTGGGAATTTATTCTTGCAAAAAAAGTCATGTTCTGTGGTACAAACGTGCAAATTCGGTTCTTGAGGAATTACCCCAGAGCTGAGAAATTAGAGAGCAGACACCACGTAGGCTTCCTGGCATAGTTCCACCAAAGCCTCCACCAGCCAGACTCACAGCAACGCTCTCAAAGGTTGATTGCCGGTAGCAATGACGCCTGAAAAGAATGTGCCTAATTGTGTGATGATTGCAGGGCACAGAGAGAATAGCTGAGAAGGACACCTGGGAACTAATTCTGCATTGGAAACCAAGCCTCCAGAGATGAAGAGCTACAGCATTTGGGAAATGACTTGCAGCAGAGATTTCAACAAGCCTTGCTCTTCCACAGCACAAGCCTTTCTCCACCCAGAAGGGTGTCATTTCAGCCCACCTTGCTCCTCACACAGCCACAGAGCTTGAGGCTTGGGCCACACATCTCCTCCTTCCCAGGGAATATCCCTTGGTGCACAGGAGCTACGGAGGCGACTCGGAATGGCTTCTTACACAGGGCATTTTATAGACCCTTCCTGCTCAATGGGAACGATTTAAACCATCACTTACTTAAATAAAAAATTAATAGCTCTAGCTTTACCCCACTGAAATTAGGTGTGTAGCTGCCCTGATACAACACAGTTGCCCCATGCACAGCAGGTATCCCTGCCCCATCGCTTCGGATGCTCATGGCCAGCCTGTTCATCCCCTTGCATGAGCCATGACCCAATGCTATCAGGCTGCTCGTTTTACAGGTCCAGCTGCCTTGACAGGCACGGGGCTGCGCCAAGGTCTACAAAAAGCAACACTGCCAAGACCAAGCGCTTGATTTATCAGCCAAGAGCCCTTTGTCACAAGTGACTTAAAAGACTGGCTCTTAGGACGCTGCAGGTATGATCAAATGATTGTATGTTTGACCGTCAATGTATTTTACAACATCACCATCCTTCAGCTGGAACTCTTGGCCAAACTCAGCAGTAAAACATCAGGACACATCTCATCCATTAGATTTCACTTACCCCCAGCTTAATTTGGCCCCAGGCATTTTAGAAGGCAAATCTGTTGTACTGAAACTTGTTTTATAGCTAAAAATGCACACTCCCCAATTCACGGAGTTTTGCAAATCAAATTTAAGTCTCAAAAGCAGTCTCCAACTCAGGAGGACAGAGCTGAAACCTTCCCAAACTGACTTCAGTTTTGTTTTACACTTAACATTTTACAATAGATTAATCTGGCTGAATCCTGTTTTACCAGTTTACAAATGCAACTACAGCAGGAAGGGTGGCACAGCCTTCTCTTTCTTTCCTAATCATGCAGAACCATGTCCCAGCTGAACCGAGCACAGCCATTGCACACCTCTCCATGTCAAGCTCTACCCAAACCTCTCCTGCGTGCTGCTCCTCGGGCATGATGAAGGATGAGCAGATCCAGATCCGCCAATGCACCCTGATGTTGCAGGGAGCCCAGAGGCTGGACCAGTTTTCATTTTACACCGACCATCCCATGTTACCGCTGCTATCCCACTGCTCACGCACCACCTCGCCATGAAATTATTCCAGCCCACTCATGCTGAAAAATAGAGGAAAAGCTGAAAGCACGGGTAGAACCATTTGGAAGAGCAAGTTAATGGATGGTTGAGAATCCAGCATTTCTGAAGTCTCTGAGGATCATAAATACATTCATTCCCGTGAAGAAGTGCCACCCCCTTATTACAGTTTCAAGCCTCATCAGCCCAAGAGTAGAGCAGTCAAATGAACACGTGTGCGTTCACCAGACACAGCAACTGTTCTAAAAAAAGATTTGCTCTAGCATTTGACAACCTGCTTAATTTCCTGGAGACCTTTTACAGTTGGTTCTTTTTTCACCTGAAAGGTCCTTTTTTTTATGTAAGCAGCAACTTACTTCTTGCTCATTAGTCATGGCCATGCAAAACCGATCTCCATGTGGACTGGAAAGGCACCCACAGCATTGCTGGTACTATTTTTTCCCCATTTTTAAACACTGATGACCATATAGACCAGCAGTTGCTGACCATGTGCTCAGGCTGAGACTCTGTACCAGACACACACACATTATCGCAGAGCTGGAAACCCCTTATCTCACACTCGCTGCTGTGGTGACTGTAAGTCAGCACTACCTTTTGATCCTATGAAAATTAAAGGACTTTAATCAAATGGGGTATTTTATGGTATCTGCTGTTCGAGGGTTGCCTTTGTGCGTGCGTTCTGATGAGAGATCTCATGATGAGCTGCAGGCAGATGGCGAAGCCCCCCAGCCCACAGAGCAGTGGTGGCGCCGAGGGACCTGAGGGCTTACGCTGAAGGCAGCGGGGCTGGGGCTGGAGCGGGTACGTCCTTCCCACAAATACAAAGTGCATTGTGCCATCTGCTCCCAAGGCATTCATAGACATCACAGAATGATTTGGGTTGAAAGAGGCCTTTAACAGCCACCCAGTCCCACCCCCTGCCAGGGGCAGGGCCCCCTCCCCCCAGCCCAGGCTGCTCCCAGCCCCGTCCAGCCTGGCCTTGAGCCCTGCCAGGGATGGGGCACCCACAGCTGCTCTGGGCAGCCTGGGCCAGCGCCTCGCCGCCCTCACGGGGAAGGGTTTCTTCCTCATGTCCAACCTAAATCTCCCCTCTCTCAGCTTCAAGCCATTCCCCCCTGTCCCACCACTCCCTGCCCTTGCCCAAAGCCCCTCCCCAGCTTTCCTGACGGCCCCTCCAGGCACTGGCAGCTGCTCTAAGGTCTCCCCGCAGCCTTCTCCTCCCCAGGCTGCACAGCCCCAGCTCTCCCAGCCTGTCCCCACAGCAGAGGGGCTCCAGCCCTCTGACCAGCTCCGTGGCCTCCGACGGGCCCGCTCCAACAGGTCCGTGTCTTCTTTGCACTGGGAACCCCACATGACTCTAGGTGGAGGTCTCATGAGAGGGGAGAAGTGAAGGAGAGAACCACCTCCCTCGACCTGGATATTGTACCCTCAACCAGGATACAACTGGCTTTCTGGGCTGCAAGCACACATTGCCAGCTGACGTCCAATTTTTGCATGAAGAAAGGGAGTAACGAAGCACCACTGCCTCATTAAGTCCCTCTGGCTTCACTCCAGCTCCACATTTCCAGGACTGTGGAGACATCATGCAGGTGTAGGCAGGTCCCCCAGAGGGAAGGCAGCTCTGGATTCGCCAAGCAGAAGATTAGGAAGGAAGAGTGCAGGTCCTCTAGTAGAAAACTTCTCTGACTCCTTCCTTCTCCTTCCTCTCCTTCCCCAGGACCACAGCTTGACCCAGACGGTGGTGAATTCCACTTTTGTGAAAGCACGCACTCTTTGAAGACATTATTTTTTTTCTTATGGATTGCCCACATCTTACAGGACAAGCACAACGCTTGGAGACTACACAGACAGGAGCTCTACAGGCATCACAGATAACACAGCCATGCACCTGCAATGTTCAGTATAAACCAAATCCTGCCTAAAACCTGACAAAACCCACATGAATCTGGCAACACATACTTCCTTTTTATGATCTTTTCCTTTATATTGTACAGACTTATAAAAAAGCACTACTGGAAGTCATGGGAGTAGCACAGGCGCCTTTGGCATGCAAGGTGATGGAGAGAAAACCTTCAGTTGATGGCATGGTGGCATGGGCATGCGGTACGTCTGCTTGTCTCCCTTTCCCAGGGTCACAATGTTGACACGACAGGGCCCTGCCTGAGTGGGGGAGATTTTCCCAGCTGGAGGTCAAAGGCAGGGGATGGTTGCCAGGGCCTCCCTGCCACGCAGAGCCGGAGAATTCCCGTTCCTTGGGCACTAGGCAGGAAGAGCAGGGGATGCGCACAGAGCTCTGAGCAATTCCATGGGACCTTGTGGTTGCACAATGCAATACGTCAGCTTGAAGCTGTGGCCTTCAGCACGCCAGGGAATTAAGAGACTTTACAGGACCAAAAGGATATTAAGAAAATGGCAGAAGCACTGTTTTGTGCATCCGCTACCTTCATTTTCTCCTGCTCAGAGAAAACTTGCTTTCAGACTGTTTTTTAAGGCTCGATACAGTTGCAAGCTGCTGGCCAAAAGAGATGACTCCCGCTTCCATTCCATCCCAGTTTTACTTCCCACCTACATCCAAAAGAAACCTCCCAGGCCTTACTGCAGCTGTCCTTGTATGAGCAAAACTCATTCTGAAAACTAGGAGCAACTGTCCAAAAATATTAGTGAGATAGTTTGATTATTTAAGGCACACACTATAAATAAACCATAGTGACAGAACTTGACAGACTGTCAATCAACATGACTTCTGGGCAAGAGACATGTGTCGTATCCCTTCCTATGCTGAGACAAGTCTCTGTGGGAAAGAAGTTCTACGGGACTGTTGAAGTCACACAATATTAATGCTCCCTGCAATTATTTACTCCATTCCGTATTTGACTAATCCAAGGCAAGATATGAAAAGCCTCTAGTGATAAAAGAAAATTGTTTGCTGCTCCAAAAGAAGCGTAAGCCCTAGATAAAGAAGCCATTACAGTTTTTCTTAAAAACTGAACTGTGGCTCCACCTTATCCAATAACGTTCCCCAGAGAAATATTTAGCTGCAAGGATTAAAATAAGTTATGATAGCAGAAAACTGCTAAACTGAAAGCAGACCAAGTGGTATTCCTCCTCATCTCCCTAAGATAAGCCCTGAAGAAGAAAGATATTCATTCTTCCTCAAAGGAACCCCAGTCATGGTGAAAACCAGCTTGCCATGGGTCTGCAGCTGAAGCCAGACACCCGTGCACACTGGGCAGCCACGGATATGCCTGTCCAGAGCCAAGTGGAAAAGACTGATGAGGCCAGCGCTGCTGAGAGAGGACAGATCTTTTACTGGAGCAGCTGACATAACCACAAAAAAAAAAAAAAAAAAAAAAAAAGGAACTTTTTCAGGCACAGAAGTCCATCTGCAGCTTGCTCTTGGGTGAACTTGTCGCCATTTAGTCTCTCATGCAAATGACCAGGTAGTGCAGGAAAAATGAGTTTCAGAAGGAAATGCCGGTACCTCCTGCAGTGCTTTAGCCGTGCCGGGCACTAGATGTAGGCAGGAGGACAGACCAGGATGCTGGAGCAGCAGGAGCTGTGCCGCGCCACCACAGAACCTGGCACACCCAACCACAGGACGGTGCTGGAGAAGGGCAAGAGGGAACGGTGCCAAGACCAGGCCCACCGCTGGAGAGCAAGCCGGATCCTGTTACTTACCGAGGCACCCAGCTGAGCGCAAGCCCCAGGAGATACTGCTCGGACACCCGCAACTTGTTCAAAGGACACCTGCTGCCGCGGTTATGGCTGGGCCTCACCAGCTTAATGAAGGGCATGAACCCACCAGCAGCTGGTGGCTGTGTGGGTGTCCCAGCCCTGCTGGTCAACCCTCCTCTGCCCAACACCCACCCGAGGAAGGTGGTGGCTCACACGTAGCACCAGGTGCGAGCACGCCTCGCCAAGGCCCAGCAGCGTTGGCAGGGCCACCCTGGCCCTGGTGGAGAGACCCTGGCACCGACATGATGGACACGGCCGGCCTTCCCTCTGAGACCCTGTGCACAAGCTCGATCTAAAATCTAATACCTGTTTCCCCTCCAGGAAAACTATCTCAGCAAACAGTGTTTCTCTTGCTCCGGCAAACAAAACCGCTCATGAATTCTTCCGTAAGGACTCATGCAAGATGGCCGTCAGGCCCTCAGGTTAGTTGTGGGAACAGGGCATGGACCAGGAATGGAAAAGGCAAGGACACTGCAAACCCTCCTTCCACACGGAGAGCGCTGGGGTGCGTGGCAGGCTGCAGAAAGGTCGGCCACAAGGAGATGCACCACCTCGTACGGCCAAGGTCGGAGAAGGCCCGCCATCGGCCAGGGCAGGCCCAGCCCCAGCCCCTGCCCTGCAGAGCTGCTCTCCTGCCGTGGGATCCGCCAGAGACGCCCTGCTGCACAGGAGGATGCTGCTGATCAAAGTGTCACGGTTTAATAGCCAAGGCGAGGAGCATAAAGCTAAACTGCAGGTGGGCGAAAGGCAAATAACATATTTTTATAGATATGAATATTAAGACTCATAGAAATGAAGACAATTTCTGCAAGGAAGGTCAATGCGCCACCGTGGATGAGGACCTGAGATCCCAAAGTGGTGGCACAACCAATGCCCGGCACTTCTTCGCCTCCCAGCCAAGCTGCCACAAAAAGCCAAAGCAGGGCAAAGCACGCCACGTCCCACGTCTCTTACCACGATGGCGCACAACAAATTCTTACCCAGCTGCCATGAGGCACGGGCTGCAGGGACCAGGACAAGGCGCACGGGCAGCTGTGCTGGATCACACCAAAGGTCTGTCTGGTCCCGTACCCTGCCTCCGACCGTGGCCAAAACGATGCCTTGGATGTGTGAGGGAGAGAGTAGGGAAAATACATGTTTATGGTTTCTCCCCCAAAACACTCCAAACCTCCAGTCATATGCAGTTCCTGTGCTAGATACTACTTTTACCACATTTATTGTTTATTACTTATTATTTCTCTCTCAGTGGATTTCTCTTCCACGGTCTTGACAAGTCTTCCCTTGAACTATATAAGCTTTCAGCCTGGGATCTCCTTTGTTGCAAACATTTCACTTTCCTTCCTTTGATGGCTCCGACTTTTTGCACTACAGAAATGGGCAGCGATTAATTTTTAGCGACCATGTCACCCACGAGTCTATTGACCTCTCTCATAGTTCCCTTGGTCACAACCTTCTCAGGCTGCAGCTTTCCAGGTTACTCAGCCGCTCCCCATATGGAAGTCTTTCCAGACCTTTATTTGCCCTCATGGGCCTTCTCTGAACCTCTTCCAGTTCTCCTAAAACCTTTCTGAGATGGGGGCCAAAACCACCCAGAGTGTTCCAGTGGTGAGTGAACCAGGGAGATGCCCAGAACTGTACTGGCACGCTCTGGTCATTACCTCCTTTCCTGATTAATTCCTACCGTAGTATTTGCCTTTTTGGACAGGTGCTGAGCATTGAGCTGATGTTCTGACAGCACGAGCTGTCATGGTCCAGGACCGTCCTCCCCAGTGGTCAGCTCAGACCCCAGCATTTTAGATGTGAGATTAAGACTCCTTTTCCTCACATGCTTCACTTCATACTCACCTCTGCAGAACTGCATCTTTACTCAAGTCTCACGAGAGGCTACTGCAAACTTTCACATTCAGCTCTCATCTTTTATTGGCCTGAATAATTGAAAATCAGCACTCCTCAGCACTCCTTCCCTTTCCCAGGCCACTTCTGGAAGTGCTGAACCAACCCAGCTCCTGCCACCGACCTCTGCCAAACACCAGGACCCCTTCACCAGAAAAGCCTGTCACTTACTCCAACCCCCTCTTTTTTACCTTTTAATAAATTACTTATCTTGGAAAGGACCTTCCCTCTCCTCCCGTGATGCTTAGTTCCTCTAGAGGCCTTTGCTGAGGGACCTCATTGAGCCCCCTGGAAATGCCACCTCCTTCCCACAAGGGCTTGTTGACATCCTTGGAGAACGGCAGGAGGTTTGTGAGGCTTTGGCACATACTCCCCTAAGAGTAAGCTACTTCTTTCATTCTTAATCTCTGCTATTTTCACCATCTTTACTTGAAAAGACAATGAAATGTTTTTATTTCCTGCAGAGCAATGAGGATGATGCACCACAACTTCATCAGGCCCTCAACTCAGCCAGTATCTTAAACTTAAAGAAGGAAAACAGAGTAACGGTTCCTCCTCCTGCTCCCAGTGACTACACATTGCTCATTTTTCATCCTGTCCACAGGTTTCTCCCTCTGTCTTTTCTTGAATATTGCAGAAAGCATTTTCCAGGGTTGTTATAACATTTAGAAGGTCAGCACGAGTGCACGGCAGGTGAGGAGATGCCACAGCAGGGTTTCTGAGATGGCAGCTGAGCTGATCCAGAATGACAAACTAAAGGGAGGTTATGCTCAGAAAAGTGACGGGGCTGCCTTCCCCCTCTCCCCCCAAAAAAACTCTGCTTTCCCACATGTACTCAGAGTCCGATCCGCTTACTTCACCAGCAGAAGTCGCCTTCTGCTCTCACTGGCTTAGAGATGCGACACAGTTCGGGGAGAGCAAGGCGGAGCCTTGCTCGATTCATTTATCTTTAATGGAATAATTACTTAGGTTCTCAATACTGAATATGCATTGCTTTGTCTGAACTGAAATCTGCACTGAAGCGCAGAGGTTGGAAGGAAAAAGAGCTGCGGCAAACCAAGATGTGGGGAGATGTATGTGAAGGGAAGGAAGATGAGGACACCTTGTTCCTGGTACTGTTTTTCCACCTCCGAGTGATGGTTGCCTGGTGCAACTCTGATGCAGAAAAGGCTCCACCGTGGTGAATTTTAAGCATCAGATCCGCCTTGAGATCCTTCCCTAACCAAGGAGAAGACAGAGCATCCTTCTGGCCCCAGAGACATCCCCTCTCCTCCGGCAACCCGGGAGTCCAACCCACAAACACCCACAAGTTGCTCCAGTTTTGTACACGATGCTACAGAAGCACAAATGCTTTTCCATCAGGAATTTGTCATCTCCCTGCTATCTTGTGGAGGCTGAGGAGAGCCTCCCGCTTTCAGAAGCGGGCACTCCTGGTCCCCTTCTGCTCTGGCAGAGTTTCTATGGCAACTCTAGATGAGTCTTGAAGGGGGGATTTCTGGTAGGCTCTTTCTGGAGGAGTTTGTCATGTAAATGCAGGCAGGAGAGCAAGCTCTCCGTGCCCTCAGGTGATAGGTTATGGCAGTGTATTCACAGTAACTGCTCAGAAAACAGCCCTTTGTGATTTCCAAAATGCAGTTGTTCATCTGGCTAATTCTCAATTCGTCCTTTTCAGCTCTGCTCCCAAGCCAGGAGGAAGGGGGAAGGAAAAAAATTAAAAATAAAAAAATTCATTTCAAGCCTTGGTGTTTTGCTCCAGATGTTGATTTCTACTCTGTGACAGACAGCGCAGTGTGTGCAAGACCTCTGTGCTTCCAGCTACAGCAAGGGAACCAGCTTCAGTGTGCATCTCCCGACACCTTTTTAGACTTTGGAATTGGGAATTTGCTCCTTTTCATACCTATCATAATTCTTTTCTTCTGCATGATTGGTGTTTGTAAAAACTGGGTCCAAACCACTCCTTGTCTCAATGACAGCAGCACCTGCAAAGAGCTTCCCGTGCACTAAATACCTGCAGACATGTCAAAAATCAGTGTGTCCCCACAACCCTGCATTGTGGAGAACTTTGCCATGTGAAGAAATGGTTGAAAAGGGTAGAAGAAGGAAGGGAAATCCCAGCATCACACCAGAGATACAACATGCCGAGGAACAAGCTAGCTCACTACAAGCGACCCAGAAAGCACAGCTGAGCAGAAGATGACCCTGTTTTGTCTGCTTGGCACAAGGCTATCCTCCCACCTCATTTGTCATCACTTGACGTGCTGTACAGACACAATTTGGATGTTTTCTGGGACAAGTCAAGTACTCCAGTCATCCAGAGTACTGTGTCCAGCTCGGGGGTCCTCAGCATCAGAAGGACACGGACCTGTTGGAGCGGGCCCGTCGGAGGCCACGGAGCTGGTCAGAGGGCTGGAGCCCCTCTGCTGTGGGGACAGGCTGGGAGAGCTGGGGCTGTGCAGCCTGGGGAGGAGAAGGCTGCGGGGAGACCTTAGAGCAGCTGCCAGTGCCTGGAGGGGCCGACAGGAAAGCTGGGGAGGGGCTTTGGGCAAGGGCAGGGAGCGGTGGGACAGGGGGGAATGGCTTGAAGCTGAGAGAGGGGAGATTTAGGTTGGACATGAGGAAGAAACCCTTCCCCGTGAGGGCGGCGAGGCGCTGGCCCAGGCTGCCCAGAGCAGCTGTGGGTGCCCCATCCCTGGCAGGGCTCAAGGCCAGGCTGGACGGGGCTGGGAGCAGCCTGGGCTGGGGGGAGGGGGCCCTGCCCCTGGCGGGGGGTGGGACTGGGTGGCTGTTAAAGGCCTCTTTCAACCCAAATCATTCTGTGATCCTATGATTCTAAGCCATCATTTTCTGCATAGGAGAGTTTGTTGCTACAGAACTCGTGGGACCAGCACCGTGTCTATTGGAGGAGTTAAACATTGAGTAATAGGTGTCAAAAATGCTTTTTCAGACTAATTTTACAGGATGAACAGCAAGGTGTTTGCTTGGAGGAGAAGTGATGGCAGAAAGCTCCTTGCCTGGCTATGCATTACTTGTAACTTTTCTTATTCAAGATGCTTGAATTTAATTTGCCAGTGTTGGACCTACCTTAAAAATGGTACTCCAGGTGTGCTGCCAAAACAAAGGTGCCAGTGCTGCCGGTTCAGCATGCCCCAGGCATCCCCAGAGCATGATCAATGATTAATGCAACAAGAACTGCCCAGTAATTAAGTCTCTCCTATAGCACAAGCACTGTCCTGCTTCCTTCCTCTGCTTTTTATACTCTGTATTCTCCTCTGACATTGGCAGCATCCTCCTGTATTCATTGAGGCTAGCCTTGATTCACACCTTTAAACAAGATCTCTGGGGACACTGAAATTCCTATTTCAGCTAATTCTAGTAACAGGCAATTCCAGGATGATCACAGCAATGTTACCGAAGGAAATTATTGCCCGAAAGGGCCAGCTGTAAAGGACGGACCCAGTGATTTTCATTTGCAAGAGTTAGCAAAGATAAAAATTCAAAATGATAAAATATTTGGGGTTGCAAGAATACACCAAGCCAGGGTTAAACTCAGGAGGACCGAGGGGTTAGGGTTCACAACATCTTTAACTTAGATATTGAATTTTAAAATGCTAATTAACTTTAGAATGTCCATATGGTATTTTGGACATTTTGGATTTAGACCAGCAAAGTGAATTGCTCTCAAATACATTAGCTTTAGACAAACACAGCAGCAGATGGAGCACACACAGAATATTAACAAAACCAGTTTTTGGGTGTTAAAAGGCTTAATGGGTCTCTCACATGTTTTTGGGCCAGGAGATTAGATTCAAATTGTGCTTGAGGGAAGCTGAGAATACATAATATTTGAACTGGCAAAACTCCACAGCGGTGTTTAAAAAAAGGCTCTAGCGAAAATAAAATCTAATTTCACCAGCTTGAAAGTGCAAAGGTTCTCTCGGAAAGAGAGAAGAAATACAGCGATCCCACGGAGACCCCTTATCCAAAGGTCTTTATTATTCATCTTCCAGCCAAGACGGGATGAGATCCCCTGATCACCGCACCAGACCCTAGAGAAACCCACCAGCAGGTGCAGCTCCTGCCCAGCTCAGTGAAAGCAAGGGAAGAAAAGCAACAGCATGTGAAATCATGGGGTTATGCAGCACTGACGACTTCTGGTTCATAAACTGAATTTTTCAATCCCCTGACTTCCTACAGAAGTGTGCATAAACCATGTTCTTGCCCTACAATCCCTCTCCTAAAAAAAAGAAACTAATTTTAATTAGAGTTATGCTTTTGCACCAGCTGTTCTGGTAGAGCATCTCTTCAGAAAGCTTTAGAAGGGGGAAAAAAAAAAAAAAAGGAAAAGGAAAAGGAAATAAAAATCCCTCCCTCCCCATCCTGTAAATATCTAATTCCTTACAAACCGACTCCTGCCCAGAAGAAACTACAAATGTATTAAAAGCCACAGCTGAGGGGTGACAGCCCAGGGATGTTTTAGCACAGTACAATTTTCATTTGCTTGCCATAAAACAATGATTTCTACGATCGTCCAACTCGGCAAAGCAATTACAGCTAATTAAGTAGATTACATTTTATGGCTGAGGTGCATTCTCCTGGTTGCTCAAGCAGATGTGATAAATCTGTGGCAGCTCCTCTTCTGTTTGTTTTTGACATAGGGAAGCAGTCAGGCTTGTTTAAAAAAACCCCAAGGTATTACCCAGGTGCCGTATTTTATGTGGATAAATGGGGGATCTCTGCCACTCTGGGGATGGACAGCAGATTAGAGCCGTGGAGGAGGAGGACAAAAGGACCTCCTCCAGTTATCGTGCTCAGAACCCGACCTTGGCAAGGTTGGGAGATGCTATTTGACAAAGCAAAAGCTTATGGGAAAGCCCAGCATTTGCTCGCTGGGATTTAATCACCGGATCAGCAGTTCCTTCCCTGTGTGCCAGAACAGCCCCATGGCATGGAACGGAGCCGGGCACTTACCAAGCTCCCCCTCCCACCGCTGCCAACAAAGCGCTGGAGGAACCTCAAGCAGCTGGTTGAAACAGGAGACTAGAGGGACAAGGAAAGATGAAACACAAATTGCTTTGTACACGGTTTATCAGCTGGAGGTGCAGAGGAGGAAGGTGCTGACAGCACGTCCAATCCACACAGGCGGGCGTAGGACCGTAGGTGGGCTGCGGACCACCCAAAGCTGTGGCATGGAATCAGTGCTGCCCATCGAGGTGGAAGAACAGGAGGGATTTTAGTAACACATCTTGAAATATTTGTAACATTAAACAGACAACAAACTCTCTTAAAATGCATAATATACGTGTGGGTGCTGCAGGGGTGGGAGTTGTATGCATGATGCACGCAAGCCCAACAGCTCTGACCAAAAAGAGAGCAGGCACTAAGGAAATATGTGTTGTGTTTAACCCCAGCTGGCAACGAAGCCCCCCCACAGCCACTCGCTCACTCCCCCCCGATAGGATGGGGGAGAGAATTGGAAGGGTCAAAGTGGGAAAACTTGTGGGCTGAGATAAAGACAGTTTCGTAGGTAAAGCAAAAGCAAAACAAGGAATTCATTCAGTGCTTTCCACCAGCAGGCAGGTGCTCAGCCATCCCCAGGGCAGCAGGGCTCCATCATGTATAACAGGGACTTGGGAAGACAAACACCATCACTCCGAGCATCCCCCCTTCCTTCTTCTTCCCCGGCTTATATCTGCTCAGCATGGCGCCACATGGTCTGGAACATCCCTTTGGCCAGTTGGGGTCAGCTGCCCTGGCCGTGTCCCCTCCCCATTCCCCGTGTCCCTCCAGCCCTCTCGGCCCGAGAAACTGAAAAGTCCCTGACTCAGCACAAGCATCACCCAGCCACAGCCGAACCCACGGGTGGCCGCCAGCATCGCTCCCACCAAACCCAAACCGCAGCACGGCACCAGCTGCTGAGAAGGAAATTAACTCTGTCCCAGCCGAAACCAGGACACATGCTGATCACATTTTTGCAGTCCTTTGACATGCAAGCACAAATCTCAAAGGATCAGAAGCAGCCCCCAGTAGGCAGATGTAATTAGGTGTAACTCAGCTCCCCCTGTGTCACATGTACCTTTAGTTAGCCTGAAAGCCTGCCGGAGAAAGACGGTATTTCCATGTTTCATAAAGCAGCATGCACAGACGCAACACACCAAAGCTAAGCATCCTGTCCCCACTTCCAAACGGGGTTTTACAGACAGGGGTTCCTCATGATTTAAAGCTGAAACACAGTTCTTCAGGACAGGGTCCCCCATCGGTGACAGAACAGGTCACCCGAAGAACCTGTGAATGCCCCATCATCGCAAGGTTTGACAGGGCTTTGAGCAACCTGGTCTAGTGGAAGGTGTCCCTGCTCATGGCAGGGGGCTTCGACTAGATGGTCTTTGAAGGTCCCTTCCAACCTAAACCCTTCTGTGATGGCTCAGGAACACAAGGCACCAGGGACATTCCTCTGCAGATGGGAGGAATCGGAAAAGCATCCTGACAGCGCTTCCCAACATGTTCATCCAATGTCCCAATGCAGCCGGTTTTCCTCTCAGTTTCCTGCAACCGCCCGAGCAACTGAAGAGCAAATGGAGCTCTACCAAAGAACCACCAGAACACATGAAATATTTAAAACTGCAGACTTAGGTTTTTCAGATAAGGTATAAAACCATAATAAGGAACACTGTTGTGGCTCCCCATTAAACCATCCCACCCAAGGCATCGCTGTTCCCCTACAAAGCCAAGACTTGCTGCAATTAACACCCTGTCAGTCCCTCTGCTCCAGGAGCTGGCTCCCAACATGAAGACAAGATCCTCGGGTCACTCAATACCCCCTTATTTTAGAAGACCAGATGGCTGTATTGTCTTAAAGGAAGATTTTGTGACTAACATCCTTAAAGGACTTGGAGATTTTATGTTGCGCCTCTAACTATCCTCGCAAGAATTAAATCCAGAAATTGACTTCTCAGCAAAAACGTAGGGAACTTTGCAAATCTGTAATGAGTCATCGTGCTGCAGGTAGTGAAGCTGGCTTAAAAGTAACACATCCACCAGAGTGTCTGGGAAACAAAAAAAAGAGTCACCAGTTCCCTCCAGGAACAGCAAATTATAATAATGGACTAGGATGGAAAAGGGGGGGAAAAAACCCACAAAAAACAAACCCTCAGAAGTTAGAGGAGCAAAAGGCATTATGTCAAGCGATGTAAAAATCAGATGGTTCACATCAGCCTCCTCCTGGAGTGTGAGCTGCCAAGTAGATAAATTAGCTTAAAACCCAGGAAGACTAGTTATGGTTTGGGATTCAAAACAGCAGCACGCTTCAGTTTTACCAAAAAAGCAGAACCCGAGGCTTTTAAATGAGAAGCATAGATAAGGAAAGAGCCATCCAGAGGAACCTCTCAGATGGTCTGAAAAATTGTTACTAAAAAAGCCAACAGTAGAAAAGTGCCATTAATTCATCGCACCAAAATACACTTTGTAAGAGATAATTTGAGGCACTTGAAACTGAAAAAATAGCAATATATCTGCATAATTATGAATTTTTCCTACAGTATTCATATGAGAAAGGTCTTTTTCCTACAAAATGTCCGACACGTGATTGCTTTCACAAGTGTCCCCACCCACACCTCTGTCCTGGTGAGGAGCATCCCAGACCGTGGACCTGGATGACGGATTTGTGGTCCATCATCGCTGACTCGGCAGGCTGGGGAGCACTGCAAAACCACCCCCCTGCTCTGCAGCGCAAAGCACATGACGATGAAGCCGCGCTTGAGGGTGCTGGGCAAGGGCCAGGTCAACCCTGTTCTGAGACTGTGCTGACTTCTCCTTGCAGCCGTGCCCAGAGCTGCATGCACTTGTGTGATGTTGATGCATTTAATAAATGCATTACTGTGTCTACGCCGTTTTTGATGAAAACTTGTAACATTCTGTATATCCACCACCAAGGGCTGTGCAAGGCAACATGGTAAGCAGGCAAAACCCATGGCAGCCTTCTGCTTTGTCTTCTGTGTATGTCTGTTAATGGGAAGAGCTGAGAAACGAAGGATCTGCTGAAGTTGTATCTAAATTTACAAAAAATAGCTTAAATACAACATGTATGTATTTATCTTGGCACATTTCTTTCAGTACCCACATGACGGGCAGAGCACACAATCCCTTACCAAAGGTTCAGCAGTCAGTGGTGCTACTTTCTCTTTAGATCTCCCGAAATCCTCCCCTGCCTGGGCTCCCACTCCATCTCAGCACACTGGAGACCTCCCGTCATCCGCAAAGCCCTGGAGTGCTTCCAAGCAGGGCAAATAAAAACAACATTTATTTTATTGGATACGGTTATATCTAAAGCTACATGCAATGAACTAATTTAAATTGTTCTAAAGCCTCAGTGATATAAAATACTAAGGCTACCCTTCATCTCCTTAACCTTTTTATGGATTCACACGTTGCAAAAAGGTGTTAGGCTGGCCTGTGTCCTCAGTGGGGGTCCCTGTGATGTGAGATTGTGGGTACAGGGGCCATACCAAAGGCTAAAAGGGCTTGCAGGGCCAGGGATGGAGCAGAGGAGCACGGCTGAGATGTGGTGTCAGGCTGTTGGGGTATTTGGCAGTGAAAGTACTGGAGGGGTGGGATGGCACAAGGTCCAACTGTCATCAGAAGGTGATGGATGCCAGGCGAAGAGGTTCCAAATATCTCCTCGAGAAGGTGCAAGGGAGCAGAGGAACGGGTTAATGATGATCAGTCACCAAAGAACTGAAAGCTTCAAGAGTCCTCAAAGAGCAAGACTGCCTCAAGGGGACCAACACGACTGGCAGGAGGGTCCACTTGTGTGGGATGACCTTCCTCTGGTTTGGACCCACGCCTCCCTTGATGTATTTTTGGAAGTATCGGCAGCAGAGACTCAAAGGGGCTGGCAGGTTGGAGCACTGGGGCCAAAGGTCTCTCGGGGGATCTGTGCTCCATATAGGACATTGCGAGGACCCATTAATAATTTCATTTTCACTTCAGCTTCAAAAGACGTGAGATGCTCACTTAATATATACCTATAAAAAAATAACTATGCATCAAGCTAAAAATTCCTTTTATAAGGGATGCAATTCTTTTTCACGTGGTTGGAAATTGCGTATTAAAAATACCTTCATGCTAAATTATTTCCCCTGCAATATTTTTTAAGCATCATTATACAACGCAGTTGCTAGCTTTTCAGCACATTTTTCAAGAGACTGACTACAGGAATGATATTTGGAATTAGCATTCTTTTAATCAGCGTAGCCGAAATCAGCCTTCTAGTTACCAAATGAATTAAGTCAACAAAAAAGTCCAGGTCTGCAGAGACTGTTCCCTCAAACCCAAAGGCACACTTCTTCATTAAGGTAAAACTCACCAGAAATGCTGAACATTTTTAGCGCTGTCAGCTGAAACACAACCCGATACCCATCCCCCGTGGGCCTACCCAGGTGCTTTGGTGTGGTGGCAAAGGTCTCCAAGGAAGGGTTTCCATGTACATCATGCCTTAAAGAAATTGGCCACCAGTTTTCCTATAGGAATCTGGTTTTATCAGACTGATTTGAGACAGAGCATCCTTATGAAACACTCTTCAAGAGATTTTGCTCCTTCTTTTAAACACAAGCAAGCATCAATTGCAGGTCACTTGACAAACGTCAAGTGGGTCACCCACAGAAGCTATTCTCGGCGCACAGTGACATCTCAGGTGTCCTTGCTGGCACAAGCAAACTAAAGTTTGGTCAAATAAGCATGAGGCACCAGGTCAGCCAGTGCTCCTACAGCCCTATTCAATACTAATGAACTTCTGTAGGTTTACAAGTATAAAATCAATGCATTACAATTAATTTAGACCGAGTCATTGTCTTGCAGTATCTCCTTGCAGCAAGCAATTGTAGGGAGAAGCACAACTGAGTAATAGCTCTGTTTTCCAGGTGAAACTCTTAACATGTAATACTCATCCCCTGCCTCCCCATGTCATCAATGAGTCAAATCTAAGCTTTTGTTCCGGAACAAAATAAAATGAGATCTTCAAACACTGAGCCAAGCTCTGAGATCCGAAATACAGCTGAAGCGAAGAGTAGCCCTACCGTTGCCATCAATAGCTGGGCTTTCTGCCCAGAGCTTAGACTTCCGCAGCTGGTCTTGTATCAAAACCGAGTGGTGACCCCTTCGGTGGCGAGGCTGGTACCGAACCACCACATCCCTGCTCCCAGCATCCGTCGGGAGCTGTGGCCCCCCAGGAGGCAATCCCTACACTTAGGGTTTGTGCTGGCCTCAAATCCAGCGCTACCGCAAACCACGCACTGGGAATACATCTGGTGACGCTCAGCGCCTTGCCTCTGCCGGAGCCTCTTGGTGCCTCAGGGAAATGAGAAGTTACTGGGGTCTGCACGAACACGTCTGTGGGTCCGTCTGCAAAATCTGATCTTGTAGGTGTAAAAAAAACCCAAACGGTGGAATGAAAATTCCCCAAACTCAAACTGAAAGTTTGTTATTTCTCCACAGTCTAAATATTGAGCTTAACAAACAATGAAATTGCCAACCATATCACCCATCCCGAAGTTTTATGACTAAAAAAGATGCTGGGGACTCGGAGGATACTTTTGAAAAATGAAAAGGACCAATAGCAAAGAATTTCAGAAATGTAACAAGAACAGAAAGACCCACTCCTAGCATTTCATTTCTAGTAAAACAAACTAATGAGAGCTCTATTAAATGTACAGAAGCTTCTAAATTTACATTGGAAGCATTTCAGGAATAGTATTTTAGTTGTGAGATTTCACCTTGAAGCTCCATGTTCCATCGCAAGCCCACGTGTGCCTTCACTGGTTTTTTTTTGCAGAGCAGCTGCTCATGAACTGCAAAGACACTATGTTCCTACGTGCAAGCTCAAAGCAACGGCAGCAAACGCCAGGGTGAGCAAGATCATGGCTGGAATAATTAGGACATTCATAATACAGTTTTCTTTGTGGAAAACTGACAGAAATGCTATAAAAGCCAAGGAGATGCAATAGAAAAAAATATGGATGAATGCTGGCCACATTACTAGGAGATAATGCTCAAGCAGGGCATCCATCTTACAAAGGAGCTGGACTCAGCCCCATCTTCTCATCTCCCTCTGACCTCTCACAAAAACGAAAGATGAATTCTGGCTTGTGCCTCATCCCAAATCAGGGAGCACACCTTCCTTTTCCCACCATTCTATGATTCTGTGACTGCTTCCCTGGGGAAGATCCCCCATCCTCTTTGTTTCTTGCTCAGGATCCGGACGTGCAGACACCAGCAGGTCAGCGGGCACCTGGACCGCGTGCTCTGGCTTCTTTGCAGACACTTACTGTGGGGATGGGTGTTTTGCCTGGTTTGCTGGCACTGGGCACTTGGAGACCTCGCTTTTGCAGAGGGGCAGAGCAGGGCTCTACAGCCCCCTCCACAGCCCCAGCTCCAGTTTCTCAGTTCCTCAGGCAGAATACTCTACTTGAATACTCTACTTTTTTAGATATTGAAAGGCTGCAATAAGGTCTCCCCGGAGCCTTCTCCTCCCCAGGCTGCACAGCCCCAGCTCTCCCAGCCTGTCCCCACAGCAGAGGGGCTCCAGCCCTCCTGACGGTATTTGCTAAAAGCCCAAACCACACATCCCTACTGCATGAACATATTTAGAGGCAAATTTCAAATACAAAGGCAAGAAAACAGGGGAGATTCTGTGTCAAGCAACAGCAGACCAAAGAGCTCGCCAGGTCCCTGAAGCACCAGTCCTAAGAGTGGCTACAGCATGAGACACTTAGAAAATTTTGCACCGATAGAAGACGGATTTCCCCAGATTTTAACCCAGAATTCACACCTGTGCTTTGGGAACTGGTTCTGTTCACCCTAAGGTGGCATGCCTTGTGTTTAAGCAAGCTCAAACGCGGTGCTCGCGGTACGGTGCCTTCCCGGAGCCAATGGAAGGAGTCCACCCCGCTAAGCTTTCTACCTGGTACTGGGAGAGTGGAGCAGGTCCCTGCTCAGGCGTCCTGAGAAGGAACCGAGAGTGAAAAAATCATCCACGACCTCAGGAGACACCCTCATTGCCAGCTATTTGATTCTCACCTGAGTATTAGCTACACTGCAGGAGAAACCCCCAGCAGGTCCCACCACCCCCAGGGTGACAGAAATTATGACCAAGCTATTTTCACAGATAAACCACAGAAAAGGTGAAGAAGCCCAGGGCCTTGGTAAACCCACCTTAGGAAGAAATTCTCCCTTTTCTCAAATCCCCCGCAAGATCTAATGATTCCTTTAGCTTTTATACGGTTCTTCCATGGGAGAAAGGCAGAGGAAAAGGGCTGAAGAAATTCCCAACAGTCCTTCTACCCCCACGCCACTGCCATTTCTTTTTAGCTCTGCCAGACCTTGGCATTTTCTCAGTATATCAAGATGGATCCATCATAGATGGGTGGAGGGCTTAGAACAGTGGTATGAACTGTAATAAAACATTCTTCCGTCTGAGAATAAAGAGAACTGCAAATAAAGATGAACATTTTCTCTCTTAAAAAACAGAGATGGACTTTAAAACAGTGAGAGTTACTCTGGGTTTGCTTCTTGGGATGACAGAAGTGGTGCTGAGGAACCAGCTCTGTGAGGTGCACTCCTGGGCACAAGGAAGATGCCACCTGGGCTGAATAAAGCCACCGCTGGACCAGCCTCACGCAGCTCCTCCATCCTGCTGGGCCAGGAACTTCTGGGTTTCCTCAATGTGCTGCTGATGTTTCCCCTTGAGTCGCCTACAGCCTTGAAACGGAGTAAGGAAAACCAAGGGGTGCAAAGAGCTATTTATCCACCCATTTCAGATGTATGCTTGTATGTATTTATGTATTTTTGGCAGGGTCAGACTACCTCCTACATCGTCCAGCTCAGTTTTAAAACAGCCAAAGCTCACACCTTTTCTGGAGACAAGGTCCCACCGCTGTTATGATACCTTCACCTTTGAGTGGAAGGACCTGTGCATCCAGAACACACTGGGATGAAAAGGATCTGAAGTTATTCTGGGGAAAGGAAAGACGAGCATCTATTTTATCTGCACAGGTGTGTAAACTAAGCGGGTGTTGCAGCACCATACTTGTTTGGAATAAACGTTTTACCAAAAAAAAATGTGTCTCATGAAGCCCTGAGAACCAAATGCCATCCACAGTCTGCAAAATCCAGCAAAATTCAAGTTGTTTGGCTTCGGGTTGCCTCTATCAACCAGCCAAAGGATGCCAGGCACCAGTGTCCAGCTGAAAATTCATTTTCAGTGCTGCAAAGCATCCAAATGGGAAAGATAGACACATGCCTTAGCCAAATCCTGAAGCGCTGGTGTGCCCACCGCATGCTCCACCTTCCAAGGTGGTTCCCACACGTGAAATCAATTTATAAAGGAGCTGGGGAGACTTTGGTGTCGCTGCGGACAACGCGAGCATCTCACAGGCATACCTGTGCACTTCACACGCTCCTGAGCAACAGCAAACATGCTTGAACAGAGAAACATCACAAAATGAACCAGGAAATTCAGACCATCAAGATGGGTACGCTAGAACGGGAAAATCTGAAGCCCGCCCTGCAATGTGGTTTCAAGGCAAGGGAGCTCGGTGAGGATATCTAAAGCCCCTCAACTGACTGACTTGCAAATGTCAAGGAGAAGAAATGACCTGAGGCCAGTTTGTCACTGTCACAGCTCTGGTTGAATAAGTTTTAACTTTTCCCCCAAGCAACCTCCTGCCAAAGTACAATAAAAAATGCATGAAGACAATCATTTCTTTTTGCAGGAGATTTATCTCTCTATCAGAAATAAACTAATACGTAACACCTTTAGAGTTTCTATCTAAAATAAGATTTCCAAAGGGCTTCACCTGCTATCAGTCACAATTAAAAATGCTTTTAATGACTCAAGATAGGAAGCAAAGCTTTACAGCATAATCTGTGCAAAAGGAGACGTTTCATTTTAAATAAGCTAAATCATGAAGATCGTTTAGAAAGCCAGTTTTCTTCCAGCAGAAGCTGATTTTCACTTGATTAGGGCAAGAAAAAGGCCAGTGCAGGCTGCAAGGCTGTGTACACAGAGACATAACTGCTCAGAATAGCTGAAATTATTGTGTTTATCAGATCCTCTTTGTACATGGTACCAGGCGAGGGAACGCTCTCCCACAAGGACCAAGCCCCAGGAAAACCATTGGGATACCACTGCTGGGACAGGGCAGGAAGAAATCAGATGCTTTTTCTTCACTGGGCATGTTATTGCCAGCTGAGGTTCATCGGGCAAGTGGAAGAAAAGGTTCTGAAGGTGCTGAGCGCTGTCACCAGGCACACTGCAAGTTGCTGGAGAGATTTATTCAAATAAATACATATCTTGCAAAGGCAAGAGCCCTCTGGGATCCAAAAGGAAGGTTTGCCAACGGTGCCTTGGAGTGGTCCAAGGTTATTAGCCAGATGGAAGAAACCAGTTTCCACAGCGGGTCTATTTAACAGCCAAAGCGTATCATGAGAATTATTGTGTATAGGATGTTACACATTCCAGAGGCTACTTATATATGTTCACTAAAATAACAGAACAGAATGGAACAGAATAGAGTGGTTCAGCTGGAAGGGACCTACAACGATCATCTAGTCCAACTGCAAACTGCGTTCAATTCAAAGGGTTCAATAATTAGAAAATAATCCCCGCAGCGCCTTGCCATGGCACGTACTCATCTACACGAGACACAGGGTAAGTTCGGTGCACGCTCTCCAGTAACCTGCAGTAACCTGCAGGACAACAGACATTTACGAGAACAGCTACGGGAACCTCCTCTCTCCTCCAAGATCCAGGGCACGAGCACAATCCTGAGAAGATGCATCTCATACAGCCAGAGTCCATATCGCAGCAACATATAGTTACGTCCTCCGTTGCCACCTCCAATTTTACAGCTTCCACAGGGCTTCCACACGCTCCGTCGTGGCTTTCTCTTCTCCTCAGCTTCTACACCTTTACCTTGTACAACCTAAGCTAAAAACGCAAATGTACATAACGCCTCCGTGCACATCACACCTACTACCGGCCCAGCCTGCGGTTCGTGCACGTTACACCCTGACTACACTCGAACGGCTGACACCTGACAGACCATCAGGTCACGAAGTCAACCTCACCACCACCAAAGCCATTCCCACCACGTCTTTTCCAGCTACCACAAAGATCACCATCATCCTCCCGCCCCCCTCAGCTAGGCCAGATCTTGCGTCTCCAGACTATACCCGAAATTTCCAAATCCTTGCTGTTCCAACACCTCGAAACCACAGCCTTTGCCATCCAGCTACACAGGCACATGCCTCATCTGCCATGCTCACTACTGCAAGCCCTCTTTAAGCTGACAACCGTGGTCTCACCCTACCGACACGCATTTGGTCTGGGAAGTTCGTTTTCTTAGCTCATCGTTAAGATCAACGAGTATTCATCTCTGCAGACCGAGCTATTAATAGCACCTACCTCTCTAACTGCAAATTCAAGGCTCTTCGCAGCCAGTCCTCGCCCTCCTTAAAACATCGCTCCTCATCTCGTCTAACCCTCTCATTCTACTGAAATGCCAGCATTTTAATCTTTGAATATTAAAGACTTTTCTATCACGCACTTCAAAAGAAAAGGAGCCAATAAGAAACAAACAATTTGAGGTCAGGGTATTTCCCTGTTCGGCTCACAAAATAAAGAGGTGATATTCCTTCCCCCTTCAACTCTTCCGTGCAAATTTTAATTGCTTTTCTGACATCTACAGAATGTAATCTTCTTTCTGTGTTGTTACTAGGATTAGGGCAGTACGAAGGTAAAGCTATTTTTGATTAATATGGAAATCAGAAATTACTTTTGAGAGAAAACTGGGGACTGTGCCTAATGCCACTTTATCTTTGGGGAATTACAAACCTAAAGAGTAAGAAGAGAGAGCTGGCAGCTCACTTAGTCTCCCAACCTCTGCAAAATACTCTTAAAAATAAATCTATTCTGATGGAAAGATTATATTAATACAGTTAAGAAAGGGGTTCAAGCTGAAGACAGAGAGAGTTAAACCCCCCCAGAATGGTGAACACTGTTTTATCTGAAGGGAAAAGAGGGGGTGGGGGGTGGAAGGTAATGAGACCATACAGTGCAAAGATCGCTTCCAACGTCTAATGGGTAAATTTGTTCCCAATCCAAATCTATTCTTGCTGAAGTTCCAATTTTCCCCATGACTGTTCAGCTGAATTTCTAACAGGTGAAAATGTGAGGAATATGGTGGCACCCAGCTCCTCCTATCTGTGCAATGGGAAGAACGTGGAGATAAATACCAGGCTATTTCGGATGGAGAACCTCAGCTGATTTCTGAATCATTTCTGCCTGAGAGCCTCCCTTTCTTGTAACCCGTACAAGCTGAGATCACTTGCAGCAACGCACAAGATTAAAACTTTGGCTCAAGGCTGAGGTCTCGTAACACCTCCCTGGCAGCCACCGGCAGTGCAGTTCACCTAAATACCAAGTGATGTGGATTCTCCCGGTCTCCAGCATCCACATGCCACGATGAGAAAGAAGATGACAAGTGAGTGCTCCTGGTCTTGCCCAGAGCAGCTGTGGGTGCCCCATCCCTGGCAGGGCTCAAGGCCAGGCTGGACGGGGCTGGGAGCAGCCTGGGCTGGGGGGAGGGGGCCCTGCCCCTGGCGGGGGGTGGGGCTGGCTGGTCTTGAAGGTCCCTTCCAGCCCAAACTGTTCTGTGATCCTGTGATGCTATGACTGGAGATCAGGGATAGACTGAAAGCCATGCCAGCAGTCCCACCCTCCTGCCAAGAGTGAGTGTAAGAGCAGGAGACAGGAGATGATTTAGAAGGAGTGAAAAAGGTACATCCCGGCAAGCTTACGCCTGGGAAATTTTACTCATGTTCTCTCTGAAGTACTTACGAAATCCTGCTCTGACAGCGCCGTAGGTGTACGCCAAATAATAGGAAGCCTGTGGAACAGGAACCATATATTGTAGTATATTTTTTTATGTTATCATTGGGTGCACGAGATTAATGGGATTTTCAAATGGAATTGTAGCACTTCAGCTATGCCTGGAAACAAAGGCATTTACTACGACTACCATAGAGGAGTGAAAAGGAGACAACTGTATTTTATCTTGAAAGCCCTCAGATACTTTCAAACAGATACAGGAATCAAATAGCTCTGTATAAAGACACAGAGCCCTCAAGGACCGGTTGGGCCAAGCTCCTGTGTTTTAAAATGACAAGATGTGGGAGCAGGCTATTTAGTATAAAGACACAATGTTGGAGCACAAGGCTTGGTGGTGTTAAAAATTGATTTAGATGTGGGAAAACTCTGAAGTCTTGCAAAGTCAGAGGTTTAGCTGTGCTTGCCAGAGAAAAAAAATGCACACTGACATCGTCACGTTCAGTGGGTATTCAGCAGTACAATGGTTTTATACATATATACACGTGCACACACACATATTTACTCCGGTACCTTGAGAGGTATCAGGTTCAAACTGGAATTTCTGCAGTACAAAAGACAGTGGGCAACGCGCTAAAATCTGCTGACGGTGATAAGCAGCATAAAAATCATTCACAGGGAATCCTTCACAAAGGCATAACACACCTCTTGCCATTCCCTTCTGATCATTTCTTACCATACTCCCTTCCACGTAAGATTTTGCAGGAGGGGTAGGTTGGTTTGGGGATGTTTAAAATGTTTCGTAACTCTCTTGACATACCCTTGTCATAGCACATTCTTCTTATTAACTGTGCACTTTTGAGAGGGGCAATACAGGTCTTCTGTTTTCACGAAAACATTTTCATAGTCTTCACTTGATTCTCCATTAGTTTCCTTAATTTTCCAGTACAGCTTCACTTCCTGAACTCTCCCGCAGGAATACAAATAATATAATTATAATTTTTTTGGAGCAGTTGGCGATGGTGACATTTCCTGCTGCTAGGTGGCTCCAGTCCTGCCAGGGTAGATTAACAAGGCTCACCAAACATTTTGTTTGGGTAAGAAACAGCTTAAGGGCATTGCCTCCTTATTCTATTAAAAGCGCTGCAGGAACTCAGTAACATTTTCCTGTTGATCTCAGCTGCTATGATAAATGGAGACCTCATCCATTCCTTCAGGAGGAGAGGAGACATTTTTAGGAAGGGAAACCAATTTCCTTTCCGTGTTATTGAGTTAAACACGGTAGTTAACTTTTCAAAGGTATTAAGGTCATTCCGTTATTCTTTCACTGAGCACTTGCTGAGCCGTCGTGTCAGCCTTCAGGAATCGAGACAGAAAAACTTCAGCTCCGCAGGCAAATTCCTACGGATCGTGTGCTCCAGCAGCGAGGCTATGGTCAGTACATATATACCGACAGTGATGAAATACATCCGAATGCACAGAGCTCCCACCAGTTACTGCCGAACAGCCCTCAGCACACCACGAGCAAGAGCAAGAGAAAAAATATATCTTAAACTATCTTTGGAAAGATGAACAATACTTCTCGTTATCAGCACTTCATTTAGTATCTTACTTGCCTAAACCCATCTATATCCAGAAAAGGCAACTATGAATGAACAGGATCTGAGCAACCCCAGATAATGGGACAAGATAAAAAACCACTCCAAAAGTAATGAACTGATTTGGCATTCATCAGTCGCTCAGTAATGAGCAAACGCAGATTTCAAATCTAAATTCATGTCAAATGCTTCTGGATAAAATTAACACCAAGCATATTTCAAAACACCCATTCTAAGTGTCGCTGCTGGTCTCTCTGTCCCCCTCCAGCTGACCAGGCACTCTCCCCTTCCATAGCTCCTGGTGTTCCTCCTTCCACCAGCTTCAGCTTTTAAGTCTCTGTGCCATTTCCCCTATACCCTCACTTGAATCACAGAGTCACAGCGTGGTCGGGGTGGGAACAGACCCCTGGAGTCCACCCAGCCCACCCCCCTGCTGAAGCAGCTCTCCCAGAGCAGGTTGCACAGAGCCGCGTCCAGGCGGGTTTGAATGTCTCCAGAGCAGGAGACCCCACAGCCTCTCTGGGCAGCCTGTCCCGGTGTCCCGTCACCCTCAGGGGAACGATGTTCTTCCCCACATTCAGATGGAAGTTCCCGTCTTGCACTTTGTGCCCGTTGCCCCTTGTCCTGTCGCTGGGCGCTGCTGAAAAGAGCCTGGCTCCGTCCTCGTGGCACCCACCCTTGAGATATTTGTGGCCATTGATGAGGTCCCCTCTCAGTCTTCTCCTGTCCAGGCTGAACAGCCCCAGCTCCCTCAGCCTTTCCTCATCAGGGAGATGCTCCAGCCCCTCATCATCTTCACAGCCTCCACTGGCCCCTCTCCAGCAGTTCCCTGTCTTTCTCGAGCCAGGGAGCCCAGAATCTCATTTTCCACACTGGTCCATGCTCTCAGGACAGTTTTCAACCCCATTTTAAAGGCTTACTTTTGGAGAAACCCAAAATGAGTAGAGTGGTGGTGGTGAGGGATAGGAACAAACACAGAAGGCTATCAGGAGATGTCCCTGGCAAGCCTGGACACCATCTCACCTCTGCCAGTTCCCAACTCCCTGCTCCTTGGATCAGCAGCTCTGACCGTGCCCCGGCATAGAAGCACACTCCACACACTGCAGAGACAAATAATTTGCATTCCGTGCAGGCAGACACAGGCTTGTAATATTTTTTTGTATTAAAGGATGAACTCAGGGCTTTAAAACCACAACGCATTACAGGCGAAGACAGGCAATCATGCCTCCAAGAACAGGCACGAAGCGCTTTGCAGATGAAGCAGGTGTATGTTAGCAGGAGACTGAAACAGGAGGAAAAATCTCCCCTGTATCTGGCATCAACAACAACTCCTTGTGTGAGCCTCACCTGCCTGTGATCCATCACTGCCTTTACTCTTTGGCCTTACAAGTATTTTTTATGTTGATTGTAAAAGCTGTGGCAGGCACTGATCTGATTTAAGCTACTGATTTATTTTTTGTTCCCTCAAGAAACTGGCAACAGAAGAGATTCATTGTCGTTGGTAGCGGTGAAAGGACCCCAACGCATTGCTTTTGGGTCGTGCTTGCTCCAGAACCCCAACAGCATGACGGAGGTCACCTAACAGCAGTCTGCTGCAGCGGGAGATGCACATCCCTGGATAAATATGGCCTGAAAGCCTTCCTGCCTACCACGGCCACCATCTCCAGGCATGCACATCCAGAATTCAACAAAAATGACAGCTGTCCAGTAAGAAAAACCACAGTATCGTCCTGCAGCATGAGAGACAACAGTGGTAATAGCTGTCGCCACCGCAAAGGTACATCAAAGTGTTTGCAAATGCTAAAGAACGCCTTTTATAATTGAACAGCATCTTTGCTTCTGCTCAACAACAAATTCCCTTCCATTAATTCTGAGTGTGAAAAGACTGGCAACCCCCCTGCAAACCTAGCGAACGCTAGTAGGAAGGCATTAGAAGAATAAAAAACATAGTAGGCCAAGTGCCCAAGATAGCACTCAAACCAAGCAGCTCCTCTGTGCCTCCAGAGGAAGCCTCAGTGCCCTTGTTTCAAGCTGTTCTATACAATTTAACTCCTTCTCTACCTTAAAGAACTTTGAAGCTGGTGGGTAATCCAGCTGTGATGAGATTTCATATTCCTTGATGAAACATTTGAAGCTGCTGTTCAGTTTGTTGATGGATCCTTTTATATATCTGTGTGCAAGGCAGAAGCTTCTTTCTTTTCTTCTTTTCCTTTTTTTTTTTTTTTGAAGATGGAGGGCACCCACTGGACACCAGGCAGAGACCATGCAAGCTTCAAAATAATTGTTCTGCCAAAAGCAGAAAAGATCTGACAACAAAGGCTATTTCTCTCTCCATCTTGAGATGTCCATCTACTGACTTTGTTGTACTGTGGACAGCCAGGCTCCTAATCTGTCAAAAAGTGAAGACTGCTGGCTTCTCCAGCTTCCACTGTTCCTGAAAGTGAATTTAAAGCTCTTAACTCCCATACAGAAAACTCAAGTAGTGTCTTCTGCAGACCTGACTCCTCCTGTCCAAATAACATTTCAGCTTGACATCTCTTCGTGGATGTCAAGAATGCCTACCCAGCTGAAGCTCTCAAATAGCTTTCTCAACAAGCTCTTATTACTTCAGCATCAACTGTGCCCAGCATCTTCCCTGCCACTTGCACTTACAACTTCATCACTGTCTTCAACTGCAATGTCTGCACTCCTGCATCAAACCAGGTGGAAGTCTCCCAAATTCTTTCTTCGTAACATCCTTAAAACACAGCCTTCCCCATCCATCTAGGCAGCTGTATCATCTCACACCTCAACTATCACAGTAGTTTTTCCTCTGACCTTGACAAAAGTATTGCTATTCCACTGCTGTCTACTCACAATACTGCTGGAAAGATCATTTCCTTAGCACATGGCTTCCTCCCTGCCACCTCTGCTGTGGAGACAGGCTGGGAGAGCTGGGGCTGTGCAGCCTGGGGAGGAGAAGGCTGCGGGGAGACCTTAGAGCAGCTCCCAGTGCCTGGAGGGGCCGACAGGAAAGCTGGGGAGGGGCTTTGGGCAAGGGCAGGGAGTGGTGGGACAGGGGGGAATGGCTTGAAGCTGAGAGAGGGGAGATTTAGGTTGGACATGAGGAAGAAACCCTTCCCCGTGAGGGCGGCGAGGCGCTGGCCCAGGCTGCCCAGAGCAGCTGTGGGTGCCCCATCCCTGGCAGGGCTCAAGGCCAGGCTGGACGGGGCTGGGAGCAGCCTGGGCTGGGGGGAGGGGGCCCTGCCCGGGGCAGGGGGTGGGACTGGCTGGTCTTGAAAGGCCCTTCCAGCCCAAACATTCTGCGATTCTGTGATCTCCTCAAAATGCTCCTTTGACTGTACACCTCTAAAGAAGTGGCTCCAGGCTGTCACTGTGCTCCATCACCCACCTTTATCCACGTCTCTGGCTCTGGGGTCAAGGCGTATAGTTTTCCTCCATGCTTATGTGTTGTCTGCATGAAAGAGATGTTGATGAACAGTCTCAAGCCCCTAAATCCCACCAAATATACATGAGAATGGCTATTTCCAGAATCCTCTGACAATCCTCGCCATTAGGTTAGCCCCTACAGGGGTGGGAGCTGCTGCAGTAGCTGCATCAGAAGGGGGAAGACCAAAAGAGGTTCATCCCCAAAATGTGCTCCATGTACTTCTTGTAACCATCACCAATGCTAACTAGATTTGATCCGCTGCTTAAAAGCTGTCATTGTCAGAATCCAAGATCATCAATCTGCGCTCAGGTGATGAGACCCCAATGCCTACTGATAGGCAATCTGCTTGTAGAAAGAGCACACGGTGGTTTTGGTCATTTATGCAAGCAACACATAGACCCCTGAGTAACTGAAGTGCAGCCTTGGTGCTTGTCTCCTCTTGTCCCCCGAGTCTAGCTCTGCTGGCGAATATAAGCTTGAGTTTCCACCAGAACTAAGACCTGGAACAGTGGCCACAAATGACTACTCCTCCAGAAACACGGTGAATGCCAGAAAACCCCAGTTTGTAAGCGTAGAGCATGTGTTGCCTCAGGATTACTAAAGGCACCGTCAGTTCTTGGGGGCTCAGAATATTCCTGTGAGTCAACCATCATTTAAGTCCATACCCCAAAGGTTTGGAGGGGTAAAGGGATCTGCAAAAGATCGTTCCACAGTTGCAAAGCAAGCCCTGACCAGAACCTTAGCTGAGCATCCACCCTCTCCTGCTCCAAATGGCACCCTCTTATCAGCAAGGCCTTTAAATACATAAGCTACAATTGGTATTTCTTTTCCCAGCCTCAAACTACTGCAGCAAAAGCAATAATCCATCATGCATCAAAAACACCCAGGAGGAAGCTCTCCTGCGATCTGTCTGCTTGTACACAAGTGTGGGACGGACTGTTCATGGATGCCCAGGAGGAAGTCAGGGTCAGGTCCATGAAAGAAAAAAAAAAAAAAAAAAAAAAAGAATAAAAGTAAACTAAAGAAAAGTAGGTCAAGCAATTCACATTTGCTGAAAAGGACAAAGAACACTGCAGATTTTTTATTACCTTATGCAAGTGCTACCAAATATCTGAGGCATCCTTTTTATCTGATTTAAATCCCACATGAGTAATCCATGATTAAATTTAGTGGGTGTGAAATTTCATTAGGTCGTTGAATTTTAAGCATATTGGATAATGAAGTTCCATCGTCCTTCAGAATTAAGAAAAAAATTAATACTGTAATTTTTATCTCACTTCCAGCCTTCCCCCATCTGTGAGATTATTCTCATTCATGTAAGACATCAGTGTCTTACAGCTCCATCTTTGATGCACGTGACCTTTGCTATCGAGAGAGGTTAACGGCTTTGAAACATTGGCAGGCAGCGAAGAGCACGCCTGAACCTCCTGACTGCTCCGTCAAAAGCTGAAAACCAAACGAGACTTCGCCCAACGCTTCTTTAGGATAAATACAGACCAGAAATGCAAAGTGTTCTTGAAACAACGACACGGAGCAGCCCACGACATTTTACGGACTCTGGAGGGCTGTTTTCTAAAAGATCACGATCTCTGAGAAAAATCTTTGGACTAATCCAATCCTATCACACGCGATCGCGTTTCTGTTGGTATGGGAAAAATGTTAATAGGTAGCAGATGCCACATTAAGTCTTAATTTGCCACTCCAAAGAGCCAGACGATTCAAAGAGCAGCCACCAGCTTGCTCCTTGCAAGGACAAAATGAGAGGTTTGGAGCTTTTCTTGGGTTTTGGAACTCGGCTGTTTCAAAAAGACTCTCCTGAACTCAGACTTAACGGAAAGGCTGCTCGGATTTTCTAAGACCGGCAGCACAATGACGGGGAGAGGACGGTGCAAGCCAACAGCCACTTAACTGCACGCTGCCCTGCGCTTCCCAAGCAGGATCAATAACCTCTGCTTATTTCCCCCCTTCAGAAAGGTTACAAAATTATATTTTCCCATTTAATTGTACAATCCTTGGGAGGAGCCCAGCTGAAAAAGAGTTAAAACGACAGCCACGATTCACCTCGCTGAGTTTTCAAGGGGCCTAGCAAGCAGATGAAGCCACTTTATGCCAGTACAAATAAATAATATCTCTATCCACATCATAACAATGTATTTTCATCTTGATGTCGTTCACTACAGCACGACGACAAATAATTGGTGGTGAAAGAGGAATTGTCAATTCTGCCTTAATCATGTGTTTATTTCAGTCTTGACAGAAGTTGCAATATTTTGCACATTCTCCTAAATGGCTACCAGCTGTTTTCAGTAAATGAACTGAATACAGCAAACACCAATCTGCCTTCTATACTCTGTGCTTTATCACTAGATCGTTTTCTCATGAAAGAAGAAGAAACAGAACCAAAAAAAATCCACTCCAAAAATTCAGCAAAGAAGCCGAAGTTTCACAAGTCTACAGAAGCATCAAGGAAAAGATCACGCTTGGACAGATACTACTCAACGGCACAAGACCTGTATGTATCACCCTTGACATTTATTAAAAGTATACCTGGTATCATACATTTATGTTAAACAAATCCTGCTAGGAATTCATTTTAGAGTCTCCTAGAGTAGGAGTTGCGAGACAGCAGTCAAGCATCAAAGCAAAACAAATTAAATGCCACAAAAGAGTGAAAAACCAACAAGCCAACCTGCAATTTCAAATAGCACTAATGAGCTTTTTCTGTTAATAGCTCTTTTCTGGCCCAGCTCCACCACATCCTCCCTCCACTCCACCCAAACCTGCATTTTCACATTACTGAAATCCTCACCCAAGTCTGTCCCGGTATAATCCTCAGCCTGCTTATCCCTCATGCGGTTCCACGCACACTTTCTTTATCCATCTTGCCTTCCTGGATGCTTTCCCTGATCTCCTCTCCCATGGGACTGAACACCTTCACCAGCCACATTTATCGGATGCCTGGAGAGCCCAAAGGGCAGAAGACAGACACACTACAGGAGGCAGGAGAGCCAACAAGCCGGCGACCCGGGGAGCGCAGGGGCTGGCCATGATGCGCCTACGCAGGGCTCAGCCTGGCTCAGGAGCGTGCTTCCCACTGCCCGTTCGGGTCGCACGGTGGTGGCACGGGCAGGCTGCACGGATGCCATGGACTGGGAGGAGAACCCGGAGGGGAACCCGGAGGAGAACCAAGGGAGTGACGTGTTTGGTGATGCAGGCAACATGACAGGACTGGCTTTGGGAAAAAGGAGGAATGCTAAGGTAGGGAAGAGGACACCGTGACAAAAATGAGAAATAGGTGAATTTACACTTCACTGGACTTTGGCTTCTTGAGGGGTCTGGTCAGTGGGATCCCATGGCAAGCTGTCCTTCGCCAGTCTGGGACAGCGGGCTGTGCAGGGCCACCATCAGGAAAGCCAGCACAGCTGGAGCCGACATTGTCAAGAAAGGCAAGAAGAAGGACTTCTGCAGGTACCTTGGCAGCAAAAGGAGAACTAAGGGAAACATGGGTCCACTGAAGGAGGAGGCAAGGGATCTACCAGCAAAAGACCCAGAGAAGACGGAGGTAATTCAGCTCCTTCCTTGGTTTGTCTCTATGGGCAAGCTCAGCCTCCACGTGCCCAGGCGCGGGCTGCCTTGGCAGGGTCTGAAGGAGTGAAGGACAGCTGTTGGCAGAGTTACGGGCCACTTAAGCAACCTGGCCATACAAGAGTCCATCGTGCCAAATGATGTATCTGAGGGTGCCAAGGGAGCTGGTGGATGTCACTGCCACTCTCTGTCATCTCTGAATGGTCACGGTGATGGGGAAGGTCCCCAATGACTGCAAAAGGGGAAACATCACACCCGCCTTCAAAAAGGGCGAAGAGGATGACGAGGGGAATGCCAGCCCAGCCAGACTCACCTCCCTGCCCAGAAGTTCATGAAGCAAATCCTTCTGGAAACCACAACCAGGCACGTGAAGGATAAGAAGGTGACTGGGAACAGCCACCCTGGATTTGTGACGCACTAACCAAGCCCAGCCACCCTGACTGCCTTCAGTAACGAGACGACTGGCTCAGCAGCTGATGAGAAAGCCACAGGGATTGTTTACCCTGACCACAGCAGGTCCCTCAGCATGGGCTCCCCCAGGACCAGGGAATTAACGAATGGATGGGTGGAAAACTGACTGGATCATCAGACTGGAAGGGTCATTGCCAGTGGTTTGTAGTCAAACTGGCGCTCCCAAGGCTTGGAGTACACAAAGCAGGAGGGGAGGACGGGAGTTGGGTTTGCTCACCAGAAGAAGAGAAGGCAAGCTGGAGACCTTCTGCAGCTGGGGGGTTAGAAGGAAGACAGAGCCATGCTCTGCTTGGAGGTGCACAGCAAAAATATGACGTGCAACCAGCACAAGTTGCTGCAAGAAAAATTCAGCTCAATATTGGGAGAAAACACATCCACAGGCAGGGTGGAAGTGGGGCCCAGAGAGGGGATGGAAATACCCTTTCCTGGCTACACTGGAAACTCAGTTGGATATGGCTCTGCATCTAACTCTGAAGCTGGCTTCGATTTGAGCCAAGGGCTGGGGAAGAAAGATCTGCAGAGAACCCTTCCAAACTAAATTATTCTAGGTTTTAATATATGAGGCAGAGAGTGTCTGACACAGAATTATTTAATAATTGCTATTTTATGCTTCCTCTATTCCTCTCCTGCTTCTTCTGTCTTCCCTCCCCCAAAATGCGAACTTTTTATTCCGTACTTGCAATTACAAAAAGCATGGCTTTATATATATGAGATAGCAGTTCTATTTTTCACCTAAATTTGGATGCTAAGAGGTGCTGGGTTCATTTCGGGCACTGTGCTGTAAGTGGTGTCAAGTACCTTCTGTTATTAGAAGCAATGCTGGCAAGGCAGAGCGTGGTGGATGGAGAGCACAAAGTCAGCGTGCACTCATTTGTCTGGTAATAGGTGATAAATTAGAATATGGTAATAGCCTTAATCACTCCTGTTGCAGCTAATTTACTCTTTAGGTTTTTTATGTGGGCAGTTCTACACCTAAGCTTAATGAAAAAGGTAAATAAACCAGTGTGGAGTAAAGACATACACTGACTGAGCTGTCAATCAGAACCAGAGCTTCTGTATCGTTTGCTAATGATTTACAGGAAAGAGCAGTCTTAGACCCAAGGATCTAAACCACAAACGTAATTCCCACAGTGTGAATTACATTTGCCAGAAAATGACATGAAATGGAGCTTTGTGATTCAATGCAAGAACCGTACATCAGAAAACTTTTTCTTTCTCCCTGTCCAAGAAGCAGCACATACTCTGGAAAATGAACTGCGAATCAAATATAGACAGTCTGGCAGGAAGAAAAAAAATAAGATAGTGAAATGAGAATGTATTTAAATTCATCCTTTGGCAGGGGATGAAGGAAAGACAGGCAAAAAAAAAAAAAAAAAAAAAAAAAGAAGGGTAGAAGAACTAGACTCCGAACTGATGAATGCTCAGCACACATGTGAGCATCTGCCCTCTGCAGCATCCTCATCCCCTCCCGTAGGGTCCAGCCACCAAATGTCCCAGCACACATACTACTGCTATCACTGGGCACTTCAATTAAAAGATAACAGCTCACTGCCAGTTTAAACAAGGGGGGAAAAGACTCGCTGCTTGAACTGGCTTGGGCTCGGTGTCCTGGACAGGGTGTACTTTTGGTCTCCCACTGGAACTGGTTTGTGCTGTCGCTGTGATAACGGCATCGATAACGGTCAACGTTAAACAGCCAAAAAGGACACTTGATCTCATCTTAACTCAGCAATAGTGGCCAAGGACATGGGGGAGGCGGCAGCAGTTCATAAAAGCCAGCAATGAAGCACATTAAAACCGACACATTGCCCTGTGGGCACAGGGGAGGGCTCGCTTGTAGAACTTGGGAAAGGTAAAAATATCCCCTGCCAGCTCCCTTGGCTCGTGGAGGAGGCTCTACAGTTTATTTTGTATTAGTCCACGGCAGCACCACACCTCTGTTAATTTACGGCAGAAAACCAAAAAGCCATTACAATTGTTTGATGTACGTATTAACAATGAAAAGCGAGTAGAAAAGAAGAAAGCCTGCTAGTAAAATGTGTTAGCAACAGTAGCCAGAGCAGAGAGGACCACAAGGAATTTAAGGGGGAAAAAACCCCACTGTACAAAGTCTGGTGAATAAGCAAAATGACAACCAACAAAATCCACTACTGATAAGTGTAATATGTTTGGGGGGGAAAAACCCAAAACATCCAAAGAATTAAATGAACTACATCCACTCAGAAAAGGGACTGGTGCTAACAGTGCCAGGATGAAGAGAAACATCTGCTCAACAAGCAGCTGGGGTCCAGGAAAGCAAATAAGATATTGCAGCGCATAAGGCAAGGCAGGGAGAACTCATCTCTATTAATCAGTGCTTTGCTCTCCTATGGATGCTCCACATGGTGCCAAGCTCTCCACCTCGAAAGAAGTATTGCAAAACTAACGGGGATTAGGGAAGAGCAGTTCATTTGAGAGAGGAGATGAGAAAGAAAGATGTAATAGAAAGACGAAATTTAAGGAATGGCCTACAAAGAGGAGGTACAGACAAGAGTAGGGAGCGACCTGAGGGGAATTTCAGCCTGGCCCAAAATGAACGAGGCAGCATTTAATGAAAATAAAAAGCTGTAAGAAATACTTGCTCGTGAAAGTCCTTGCCAAGAGTATGGCGATGATGCCAAAAATTTATCTATGTATCTAATACATCCGGGACAATAATCAGTAGAGAATGCATCCATCATAGAAGGAGGGAGGAGATTTCATGCCAGAGAGCTTAACCCGAAACAACAGAGCTCTTGATGGGACTTAACGCCCATGCACCCAGAAAGGGAAAAGGAAGAATCCGCCACGTCTTCTCGTTGTGGAGATCTTGTGCCTCTCTGCAGCATCTGGTGCTGGTCCTGTCATGGGGACGAGAAGGAACCAGGGGGACCACAAGGACCTGCTCCAGACTGGCAATTCTTAAGACTCTCAGCTTGTCCACGCTTGAAAGACAGATGATTATAATAATATAGGAGGTGAGATGAGGGAAACATCTAAGAAAGCGAAGTACGGTTTCCAGCTTTCAAGCAGAGGTCAATAAACAGGGTAACTTCTTTTCTATGGTTTCAGACAGCTTGGCAGGATCTTTTTGGTGTTGGTTTATCAAAAGATAAAGGGATTATGAAAAAGAACATGAAAGTGAAGATCTAAGGAGCTTCAACAGAATCAAAAAGTCCTCCTAAAGCTACTGCAATAGCACAGAAGTTTTAAAGAAGTGCTTTATCTTTCTTCCAAACTTCCACTCACATTATACCTGCCACGGTTTATGTGCCTCACGATGCACATCCATGCAGAGCCGAAGGACATGCCAAGGGAAACAGGGCAGTGCCTGGCTGCTTCACCACACACGAACCTTCCTGCCTCACCGGCTGCTTTCATACATGTTCCTCACACGCGTCTGACTGCACTGATCTTTTGACCAGAATTACAAACATGACCCTGAAAACTACTGTAGAGGTTTTGGTCTTCGTGGTTTTGCCCGCATTTTTTCTCTCTCTCCCCTTCATTACAGCATGAACGTGACACCTAGCTAGCTCTCTTCATCCCCAAACTACACGCACCACCTTCCCCTACGTTCCCACTCCTCAGCCTGTGGATAGGTCTTATGATTTTCATCCCACTTTCACAAGGGCTGACAAATCAGTAAACGTTTCCTTCCCCTATCACGCACTCCAGTGAATTCGGTTTGATTCTGGTTTTGGCTTCTGGTACATGAAAATGAGTGGACTCTTGGGATGCCTCTCTGACAATGGTCCTCCCCAAAGCCCAAGCAGCAGAACCACAGATTCAGAGAACAGTCTGGGTTGGAAGGGACCTTCAAGACCAGCCAGTCCCACCCCCCGCCAGGGGCAGGGCCCCCTCCCCCCAGCCCAGGCTGCTCCCAGCCCCGTCCAGCCTGGCCTTGAGCCCTGCCAGGGATGGGGCACCCACAGCTGCTCTGGGCAGCCTGGGCCAGCGCCTCGCCGCCCTCACGGGGAAGGGTTTCTTCCTCATGTCCAACCTAAATCTCCCCTCTCTCAGCTTCAAGCCATTCCCCCCTGTCCCACCACTCCCTGCCCTTGCCCAAAGCCCCTCCCCAGCTTTCCTGTCGGCCCCTCCAGGCACTGGGAGCTGCTCTAAGGTCTCCCCGCAGCCTTCTCCTCCCCAGGCTGCACAGCCCCAGCTCTCCCAGCCTGTCCCCACAGCAGAGGGGCTCCAGCCCTCTGACCAGCTCCGTGGCCTCCGACGGGCCCGCTCCAACAGGTCCGTGTCCTTCTGATGCTGAGGACCCCCTGAGCTGGATGCAGCGCTGGGGGGGGGGCTCAGCAGAGGGGCAGAGCCCCCTCCCTCGCCCTGCTGGCCACACTGCTGGGGATGCGAGCGCACATTGCCGGGTCATGTCCAGCTTTTCATCCCCCAGCACCCCCAAGCCCTTCTTGGCAGGGCTGCTCTCCATCCATTCTCTCTCCAGCCTGCATTTGTACTTGGGATCGCCCTGACCCATGTGCAAGACCTTGCACTTGGCCTTGTTGAACTTCATGAGGTTGCCATGGGCCACCTCTCCAGCCTGTCAGCATCTGGATGGCATCCCTTCCCTCCAGCGTGTCAGCTGCACCGCACGGCTTGGTGGTGTGGGAAACGTGCTGAGGTGCCCTCGATCCCACTGTCTGTGATGCCAGCAAGGATGCTGAATAGCACCAGTCCCAGTAAGGACCCCTGAGGAGCGCCAGTTGTCACTGGTCTCCACTTGGACATCAAGCCATTGACTGCAACTCTGAGTGAGACCACCTCCTTCATCTACTTCAGCCCCCTGCATTCCTGACACTCACCAATGCAATATCCAGCTGGTTAAATATTTCAGTTCCTTACTGAACCTTTTATTTCAGTCAGTGTGTCCCAGGAACAGCTTGCAGCAGGTATTCATGTACCGCATATACCTAGACCAACCATCCTGCAACCTGGAGGTGACAGCAGCTTCTTGCACCGCATTTATCCTTTCCTAGCACAAAGAATCAGCACCTGTTCTCAGTAGAAAATGACACTTGCTGACTGCCTGGTAATCACGTCTTGGAAGCAGGTACAACACATCATCAAGATCATTTTGTATGACTGTTGGCAGAAGAAAGGATGCTGTGAACATGGTTAGGGGTACCAACTGGCAATGAAGATGTGTCTCAACATCATTACATCTCAGCTGAGCAAGCTACAAAGGTTCAGCCATATTCTCATGATTAAGGGCATCAAGAAAATTATTCTAGCTTCAAATTTTCACTGATAAGAGCAAAAAAGAAGAAAGTACTGTACTTCCTATAGTATCTGTCTTCTATAACAATATAACCCACGTAACTCAATAAACTTCTTTATTGGAGTGCATAATAAAATCAGTGTCAGTGCTGAATTCATTTTCCATGACAGTGAAAACTTGCCTGAAGTAGCTTGAGACATGGCATTTTTAGTCCAAACCTAAACACGCACCAATCGCCCCACAACTGTCACCTCCTGTGCACCTTTTGGCAGTTGGCGTTTCTTCTCAGTTTGGCTTAATAAAACCAGCACTGAGGAACAGGCTTATTGAGTTAAATTTCTTCATACAGAGGCCTACAATCCGTTATTATACAGAGGCTCAAGCACCTTTATCTCCAATATATTTGACACAAATTAATCAGTTACCATTAATTAACTATGGGGGCAGGGATCCATTGCAACTCAAAAGTAGTTTGACATTTGCTGAGATGAGTAACACTCAAGAAAACCCTGCTGCTCTCCAGCAAGAACCTTGTGGTGAGGGGCTTGTGTAGACCCTCTACAGTGACACCCCCTAAAGACAGCTGAGATGAAACATAGAATCACAGAAGTGTTTGGGCTGGAAGGGACCTTCAAGACCAGCCAGTCCCACCCCCCGCCAGGGGCAGGGCCCCCTCCCCCCAGCCCAGGCTGCTCCCAGCCCCGTCCAGCCTGGCCTTGAGCCCTGCCAGGGATGGGGCACCCACAGCTGCTCTGGGCAGCCTGGGCCAGCGCCTCGCCGCCCTCACGGGGAAGGGTTTCTTCCTCATGTCCAACCTAAATCTCCCCTCTCTCAGCTTCAAGCCATTCCCCCCTGTCCCACCACTCCCTGCCCTTGCCCAAAGCCCCTCCCCAGCTTTCCTGTCGGCCCCTCCAGGCACTGGGAGCTGCTCTAAGGTCTCCCCGCAGCCTTCTCCTCCCCAGGCTGCACAGCCCCAGCTCTCCCAGCCTGTCCCCACAGCAGAGGGGCTCCAGCCCTCTGACCAGCTCCGTGGCCTCCGACGGGCCCGCTCCAACAGGTCCGTGTCCTTCTGATGCTGAGGACCCCCGAGCTGGACGCAGCGCTGTGGGGGGGTCTCAGCAGAGGGGAGCAGAGGGGCAGAGCCCCCTCCCTCGCCCTGCTGGCCACGCTGCTGGGGATGCAGCCCAGGGATGATTTTGATCCAGCCAGGATCCGCTGCAGAATTATTATTATTTTTTTTTAATTTATTTACAGCACACTAAGCTAAATATACATTCACCACAATTTTAAATAGGTGTTTCAATTCTGCTCAACTTTCATTAGAGGAGCAATATGGAGCCCTGCACCTTCTGATGAATATGACATTGAGTAGAAAGGGTGGTGAAACCCAAGAGCTGGGAACTCTTCTAGCCAACTCCTCCACTACCTCAAGCGTTATGTCCTGGGAAGGGCTAGCAAAGATCCACCAGCCTGGTTGTTGGCCATGGTCATATCCAAGACGCGCTGCTAAACACAACACAGGTGAAAGGGCGGAAACAGAATGGGGATAAACAGCAGCTGTGGGATCTCCTCCCATCTCCAGAAGCTCCACAAGATGTTCTGCACTAACACACCACAGCTTCCACGGCTGCCATATGCAGCCTGTATGGGCCATTTATTCTGAAACACGTTCTGGTTTTAGGGTGGTTTTCTGATTATTAAGCCCTGATCAAGGTATCGTAGTTACATGAGTTGAACAGTGAGAAAGAGTTTGGTCTCGTAATTAATGTCCAAAAAGAGCACATTGTCTTGTATGGCAAAACACTTGGGCACCCACGGTGCATTTTTACCTGAATAGGGATGCAGGGTGAGCTTGAGCGTCTTCCTAAGTCAAGATGGATGCAAGGCAAAACGACAGGTCTTCTCCGAAACCCACAGCAGCTCTGCTCCCTGGCCAGCGTCAGGCACATTTGTGAGGGCAGAAGAACTCAACAAATCTCATGCTGTAAACCAAGCAGTCCCAAAGGGGCAAGACACCAACTGACAAACCAAGCTGGATTAACATCACAGCAGAAGAGAAACCCAGTCAGTGCTGTTTGACTCAAACCAGCCCTAAAGAACATCAGCATCGTTTTGACTTCAAAGCCACCGAATAAACTGGAGGTTCAGAAAAGGAGTGATGGCATCATTCATTTCTATTATTACTCATCTCTCATCGCTACAACTTCCAAAAGACCTGTTTGTTTTTGAGACCCTTCCTCCAGCTCACCTAAATTTGCTTTACATATAAGAATCGATGCCATTTGATCGTATTAAATGTGGCATTACAGATGTCTACGGAAATGTACTGGAACAGCCCCTCAACAGTCCACAAAAGAATTAAAAGGAAAGAGCTCCAAGAGATTAGCATGATCATGAGCTGGTATCTCACCTGTTTGAAATTGCTTTCAAGCAATTTTCCAAAAAGCCTTTTGGTGTAATTTGCGCAGGCTTTCAGGAGATTAAAGAAAATGCAGATGCAGTTCTCTTTCAAAGGAAACAAAAATGGGCTAAAACTAATTTATTAGTGGTCAAGAGCATAGAATGGCCAAGTGAGACTTAAGACTGAGGATTTTTCCAAGAAATTTTGGGAAGAGGCACTGCAATTACTTTAAGAGTAATCAGCTGGGTCTCCCACCCGCCGCTGAAGTATATGCTTTCAAATTGTGTCATTTACATATGGAAGGAAGTCAGGAGGGATTAAGAAAGTAAATATATCACCTGATTAGGTATGCAAGTTCAGGACGTTAGAAGGACTTATTAAATGAATATTCAAGAAGGTCTTTGCTTCCCAAAGGTTGAGTCATATGCATGCAATAAATTGAATACATAGAAGCAAGCTGGCCAGAAAACTAAAGATCCCACCGGTGTACACCAGTACACACTGGTTCCAGGGTGAAATCAGACTTTTGTGGTTGTTGTTGATTACCTTTTCATTTTACCTTGTGAAAATAGAGAAGAAAGGGAATATACACAGGCAAGGAAGGAAAAACTATGGCCTGACAGGCACACGTTCACCATTCACTTGCGTGTGCGTTTTTAACTGAAGCAGACAGTGCTTCCTCATCATTCTTCTTAATTTGTGCAGCATTTAATAGAAGACAGAGTATCACACTGCACTGCTTTAGCCTTTTACTTGGGATAGACAATACAGAGAGATGACACAAACATCACCTGCTTTCTTTGGTTCACACTTTGCTTCCTATGAAGAATGTCATTTAATTAGGAGACTGAAGTACAGATGAGCTCAACTACAAGACCAAGCCAGCTTTCCAGGAAGAAAACTGAGCTGAGCTTTTACTAGTTGATATATATTTACCCTAATCACCATAAAATGTGCCTTGGACTGAGTTAAGTTAGAAAAATCATTGGGCCATGGTCTCATTGGAAGAGCACTCTGCTGGGAAGCAGAGATGGGTCCCAACTCAGAAGAGCCGAGATGTCTCTTGGAGAACCTCCCTCCTTCTTTTCTCGCCTTCTCTCAGCTGTTATTTTCTCATCCCGCTACCAAAGAAACTGTGAGCAGCACCAGCTCTTTGTATCTCCACTAATTGCACATTCTGGGAAAACAAAACAATGTAATGTTCATCATCATAACGTGCAGCATCATAAGGCGTTGGTCTGAATAGGGACGTGTTTCGGATGAGACGGCACTGCTACTCCTTTCCTATCTCTGCCAGGTGACTCATCATCCTGAATTTGGGAGGATGTGGAAATCCATTGACAAAGCAGCACCAGCTGCAAAAGCTTTGTGCCCACAAATCCTGTAAACTTCAGGAAGAAGAAAAAAAAAAAGAATTAAAACCAACCCAGCCACAAAAATCAAGAAACCCAGTCTTCAGACTGATATTGCAGCAAAAGATGCTGAATCTTCCCACAAAAGCCATAAACCTTTCTATAAAAGCCTGTAAGGACTGAAAGGAAGATTCTGATCCTGCCAGCGAGGAGATAATGGGCCAGGTTTTGAGGTGCTGCAGTTTGATTTCCATGGTGCCCACCCTATCACCTGCTCCCCGAGGTCAGCTCCAGCCACAGCACTGAAGGGCTCAAGCACTATCAGAGATTGTTCAGAAGCAGGAATAAACTGAAGATTTTTGTACACACTACCTCAGCGCCTAGAAAGGGAGACGGAGGAAAGTGGCTGTTTGATGTGCAGTTGAGCTGAGACAAGCCCAACAGCATAGTAAGAGCAAAAAGGGCTGGGATGGGGTGGCCAAACCCTGGCACAGGCTTCCTGGAGAGGTGGTTGGTGCCCCACACCTGTCAGAGTTTAAGAGGCATTTGGACATTGCCCTTCACAACTCGCTTTAAGTGTCGGTCAGCCCTGAACTGGTCAGGCAGTTGGACGAGATGATCGTTGTAGGTCCCTTCCAACTGCAGCTGCCGATTCTGTTCTCATAAAGCCTTCGAGCTGCCAGGGAATCAAGTCAGTGCTAAGAATAATCTAAAATAATCCACACAGGTGACAGCGAAGGGAACGCCCCCGCGGTGCCCTTCCATGGCAGGAGCCTCCAGCCAGCCCCCACCCCAGGAGCGCCGGCTCGTCTGGGCCACGCCATACGTACCACACCTGCCAGTTAAGGTATATATATACCCAGCGCATGGGCCGCTAAGGCCTTGAGCTTTACCCTTCCCCCCTCACCCTTGAACTGCACTCGTTCCAAGCTCTGTCATCTTTCCATCCTCCGGGAGCGAGTGCTTTACCACATCCTGAATCCTCTGATGGTCCCGTCCTTTTAAAACCTGGCAGCAGAGTCAGGAGAACTTTTGTTTCAGCCAAACTTGCAAACCTGCCAAAGCACGTGGCTTCGCTCGCTCGCAACCATCTCCCGAAGTTCTGAGCGGCCTGGCTCAGGCGGGACCCGACGACTTCCAGATCCGCACCAGCCTGAACCGTTCGGCAACTCTCCTTCACATTTATGGGACAATTCCAACTGGAAAAGTACAGTGAGGCCTGAACCTGCTGAACATTCATGCGGACTCTGTTCCCGTTCCAGTGTTAATGCAAAATGGAGCAGGATTATAAATAAATAGGAAAAGCATCCCAAAATATCCTTAAACCTTGTGGATCACGCCTGAAGCGAGAGCATAAAGGTTCAACCCTTTGCAGACAGAACTGAAGCTGGTTCTTCTATATCCCGAAAAAAAATCCCAACCCAGGGACTACTGTGTGGGAGGGGGAAATTAGCACCTCTCTTCACTCTTTCTTTCCTTTAATTTTCTCATCAATGACTGAAATTCAACATTTTGGAGTGAATGAAATAATTGTGTTAAACACAACCAGACCGGCTGGCAGGCAAATAGGGTGTTTGGGGAAGAATAAATATTAATTATACTTCAAAGTGAAGGGAATTATTTTTATGTTTTCGGTTTGTTTGCCAAATTAAACATAACATCACTGCCACAGCTCAGGCTGAAGAGGCAGAGAAAGACCTAGGCAGAGCTGGCAGTGAAGCATGGGGACAGAACGGGGTGACGCAGGGATGCGAGGCCAGAGCTGGGACCCCAAGGAAGCCCTGGGAAAGCTGCTCGAGTAATGCTTAAGGCTGATGGAGAGGGATTTTCCTAAACCCTGTAGGCAGAATAACTATGGACACTGGCTACCCAAATCCCAGTCTGGAAGAAAACCAAATTTATTTCCTCCAATCAAATTTTTTTTTTTCTTTCCTCCCAAAATCAACGTGACTGCAAAGATTTCTTTTGCTTTTTTAAACAGCGATACGTTTTCCTCAGTTTTCCACATCCCGGTGAACACACTTGAAATGGTCTTAAAGGAAGAAAGCCAATTTGTAACACTCAATTTTTAAGATGATGTCACATCCCGTTCTCGAATAGAATCCTGACTATTTGTTCATGCAGAAAAAAATTAGTTTTCAATACAATATTTATAGAGGGTCACATAAATACATAAGTGGGGCGGGGGGGAAATCTGCCTATGGGATTAAAAGATAAGGAGGCTGTCTTGTAGCATGGGTACAGCGCTGGGGGGAACACCACCTGCAAGGCAGAGGGCACGGCGACCAGATGATGCTAGGCCCCCTGAAACTGCTGTATAGGCCCTACAGGGACAGAAACGTGTATCATCCCACTAACTAACAGCTCCTCCTGATTTCCCCGATATCATTAATTGCTTGCAAAGGAAGTCTCCTGAAAACTCCCTGCCTGCCCTTGCAAGGAACGTGAGGCCTTGGAGGAACCAAACCTTAGATAACATAGTTGGCCTTTGTGGGTTTTTTTGGTTTTTTTTTTTTTCACTTGGCAATTAGAAACATTAATTATTCTCTGATATGCACAGAAAAGCCTGGAACATGCCAGTAGGACATGACTGTAGGTGCCACGCTTGCAGGACATTACCACATGCTTTTGGCCCTGCAGCATCCCTCCTCCTCACCATAATAACCATTTCCAACGACCACAATAAGTTCATTATCGCAGCAGCATCCCTCCATGAGATTAATCAGGCATCCTACCGTCATGTTTGATCCCTGAAGCCTTGGGTTTAGGCACAGGACGTGTCTATGCCAGAAAGCCAAGCGTATTCCGCTCAAACAGGAGAGGATCTATAAACATCTAAAATTTTTATGACACGCACTAAGTTTGCACGCCTGCCCTAAATCACATACAGTTCGGCATCTACTTAAGCTTCTGCAATAAATCAGCCAATAATTAAGAAAAGAGGAAACACTTAGAGCCAGGTGAGCGTTTCCTGAAAGTAAACTGATACAAATCATATGTAAGAAAACTATGGAGTTTTACCCCAAAACTGCAAAAATGTGGGTTTATAGGGCACACATCAGTGACACTGCTCTCACCTGATCCTCCGCGCTGCGCAGCAGAGTCCTGGAGCACACCACGCAGCGCCTGCTCAGCAGGACGAGGCTTACAAGGACGGTTTAACTGCAGGACATGGGGTTTACACCTGATGGCACAGCAGCCCGCCAAAGGGCTGGCTGCAACCCTCCCCAGCCCCCTGTCCCAGCTATGACCCCACCACCACCAAAGACATTCGCCCACCAGCACCAACGAGTCGCCACAACAGGGTGGAGGAGAGTATTGTAACAGCAAGGGCCTGGCCACGCACGTCAAGTACATAAATATTAAGTACCTTGTAATATCCCGTCGATGGGACAGACATGGCAAAACAGCCAAGAAAGGTTGAATAAGCAAAAGGCTCCTGGATTCTCAAAGGGATTCTACACAAACAGAGATGAGTAAACTATATAAAAAAAAACCACCCAAAAAACCAAACCAACCAAGCAAAAAAACCACAACCCCACTCTATAAAGGGCTCTTTATTGCGACGCATTAAATGAGCATGTATTTTCTGCGATGCCTGGTACAGCATAGCTCGTAAAAGTGTGCATGCCACCATTTTACTCATTAAAGAGCACAATATTTTGAGTGTTTTATTAGAACACTTGCCCAGATCAACACATGGCAGAGCCTGCACCGCTTGCTTTCTCTTACCTAAGAAAATAATAAAGACAAATCTTAAGGGTGACAAAAGCTGCTCAATAAACTGGTGGGGAAGTTTCAGTAAGAAAACTGGAAGAGGCACTGAGATGATCCCGGCACCAGTGTAAGACACGGGGAGAGAGGGATGCCGAAATGAGGATGCCTTCACTTCGGGAAATACAAGGTGGAAGAGAGGGGCTGCGCTCCTGAGTACCCGCAGCATGGCAGTGGACGCCCCTCCGGCTCGCCGCCAGCAGGCTGAGGCTCCTGTCGCTGGCTGGAGGGTACCCAGCTTCTTCAGGACAAGGGAACATGCTCCAGGAATCCCCTACAGATGTCCGTCGGTGAGCGGCACGGCCAAGCAAACAAGTAAAATGAAGATTTAAAAGCAGCCAAGGCAGCGTACGAGTGAGTGCATCCCCAGAAGCCAAAGCATTACCCTATGGGCCAAGACACTTAGGTTACAGCAGGACCATCCCTGGGGCGCACCCTCAGCACAGTTCGCTGTTGCCCCCCTCCCCATCCTCCCTTGGGCAGCCCTTCTGCCGAGGGGGCTATGCGGCAAATAAAATAAACACAACATGTAGTTATTAAATTAATTTTCCCCCTAATTACCTTAACGGTGGTAAATCAGAAATCCTACGAAAGGGAAGAAGGCAGCAAAAAGCACCAGCAGCAGCAAAATTGAGAAAACAACTAGGGAAAGTGGTGACTCAGTAAGACCAAGGACAAGTTTTATCGAAGCTGCAGCCCACGCCAGGCTTGGGGCGAGGCGGGGAAGGAGCTTCCCGGCACAGCACCGCGGTCGCTCTCCATCTCCATCAGCTCTGTGCCCAGCGAAGGGACCTGGGGCCAGATGCTCCTGGAGAGCACGCGATGGAGGCACCTCCCAAGGGATCTAAGCAGGGATGGGGCTAAGGAACCCCAACTGCATTGGTGATGTCCTGGAGGAAACCTTCCGGGTGGGGACAGGGAAGAGAAGAGGGGTGCTGACAAAACGGGGCAGAACGGCTGCGTTACAGCCAGGACCCGCATTCCGGGTGGGAGCTTCTGCCTGCAAAGCCAGCATGGATGAGCAGACCATGACCAAAATGTAATTTATATGAAGATGTTTTGAATTTCTTCCAGCTACTCCAAAGTCAATAATGCATAACAGCTCCTGGCTGCTTGTGCACAAAGGTTTCTGCAGAGAATATAGTTTGATTATAATTACAGGACAGCATTCAAAATTAATCACCGCAATAGCCCACATTCAGGTGCACTGTGCAATTAAATTATTACTCTCCTTGCTGTCTATAGCATCTCCTCTAACCTGCAATGCGGAGAATGTCCATCCTGCCAATATGTGGTTAAAAAAATATTTTTGAAGGTAATGCTTTTGGGTTTGTTTGTGCTTTTTTTCAATACAACTTTAGCTTTCAGAAGCCATGGTTAGCACGAAACCATGCACACCTGCACAGGTGATGTGTAGGGCTGTGATATAACTCAGAGGAGATGGCCATATGAAAGAGAGCATTCAGAACTGGTGTTACCTACTCACTGACTCCATCCAGGCTGAGCAAGGAGAACCACTCCTGCTGGAGCACGGTGGAGTGGGGACCTCTTGGTCCTTACTTCACCTTCAGTCACAAAATCATCCTATGAACGTGTAGTCTAGCAATGGTGTTAATGACAAAGCAACAGGCAAAAATGAAATACCGCTCCTCCAAACCCCTTCTCTGAGTGTGTAGAAACATCTACCTCAATAGAGCTCCTTCAGATATCATTTTTGTTCATAAATCTAATTATGATGATTGCTTGCCACTTCGCAAGGCTGAAATCCTTTAGTAACTACAGTTACTTCCCTGTAGTAAAATGAATTGCAACACCCCAAAGATTTTCTTCTTTTAAAGAGTAACAAGGGATACCGGGGAAAAAAATATCTGAAGATTAAATATTCAACAAAAAAAAAAAAACCAAAACAAAAAAAAAAACCCAAACGTATAGAAATACCAAGAGATGTGTGGTTTATCGATTTCACAGCAAAACTGAGTTCTACCGCTTTGTCCCACCTGCAGGACTAATAAACAAGCTTGACATGAACCTTAGGGAAACATGGCGGGTTTTGCAGCCAAGTGTGTCCTCCACTTTCAGATCAGTAGGATCCCAAATAAAAAAAGCATGGTATGTCTCAATAAATATGCAAATACCTTCAAAAGGAGATTAAAAACCTTCATCCTGTTCATGTAACTAATGAGTTTGTGTGCTGGTAACCAAAAGGCTGGAGGCTTTCTTATTTTAATCGTTCCTTCAAGGTCATTTCTACTAAGAAATACATTTTTTTAAGACCTCAAAACTCGCTGTATAACAAAGACAGAACTAAACACATGGCCTTCGGCTGGTTTGAATTAGCTCACCTGTATCAGCCGCGTTCCATCAGTACACACTGCCATAGTAACTGGGTCCTCGGCTGGAATGCTAATTACTCCCCTCCGCTTCCAGGAACAAGAGCATTAGACCTACAAAAAAAGATTCCTTTCTCCTCCTCTCATTAACTAGTTTTACTAGCTCAGCACATTAATGCAGAGCTAAGACTGATTATACAGGGGCAGCAAATGAGCTGCATAAATCTGCTTTCTGTACACATCAGCCACGGGGGCTCGGGCACAGTGAGGTTGATGCTGGAAGAAAACCCTGTGGTCCTCACTGGCGGGTTCGTGTTGGGTACCACGTGGGAGAGAGCATCATCCCAGCCCCAGGCACCCAAGACAGGGGTGAAACATGAGCTCTGCCGCCCTTGCGAGGTGTTCAGGTTCAGGGCTTGACCTTCCCTTTCTAAAAATACCCTTGCTACCGGTACTGATTTTGAAAGGTGGGCAGGTCTTCTGCTCACCTGAAAGATTGAAATGACCTTCATTCTGCTGATAAAATGTGTTGGTTTGAAAGCGTGGAAAAGCAAAAGCTCGTATTTAGTAACTGGAAAGTATTGTGAGGACATCAATGGCACGGAGTCTGTAGGCACATAGATGCATGCACGTACCTGGAGACACCTCCCAACGAAGCCTATTGATTTACATGAGAAGCAAGGGCAAAACAAAAAGTTTATCTGAAATTAAGGAATTTTAAAAAAATTCTAAAAAATCTAGCTTTGCCAAATACTACGCAACTTGTAGCATTTGCCAACAACCTTAGAAGTCATGCCATCCACCAAATCTCCCCATCCCGGAGAATACCAAGACCTCCTGCTTGGCGAGGGTGGATAGAGAAACACAGGATGACAAGTCCTGCCTTTCCAAGACGCCCAACTTTGCATTTACTTTGGAGAGTTGCTCTGAATGGCTATGTCCGAAGCTTTAACATCCAAGTTCCCTAGGACCGCACGCTACTCTTCCTAAATATCCATGACTTGGGCTCTTCCAAGAGATAACATTTGCTCCTGCTTTTTCTTGGGCATGACACAAAAGTCACGCACTATTTTGCAGCAGAAGATATTCAGCATGTCCTATAAACAACTGACAGACCAGAGTTACTGGGAGCTGCAGTATCTTGTTTTCTTTCTTGAAGACTTCTGAAAGCAAAGATTTTGGGATAAACTTCCTGGGGGAAGCAGGAGAGGTTTCTCCAAGGCCAAAGCAGGGCCAGATGGGTTCGAGTTGCTGCCAGATGGACCTGCAGAGAACCACCTGGACCACCTTGAGCGGTCAATTAGTCAAGGAACCCCCAGGGACTTCTAGAGATGATTTAACTATTGGTTAATGTAAGAGCTGGAAGGCAAGCAAGCGGACGAGCTGGTGGATAATCAATCACAGCGCGTTCGCTGAGTCAGTGGCTGGCAGCGTTTGATACTGAGCTTACAGAAAATGCCTCCTGAATTTCCCTTGGCTCGCTTCGTACCTGTCTCACACACCAGTTCTCTTTGCTCTTTTATACCAGACTACAATTTCGAACACTTTTTTCGCATGAACACAAGCTCCCTTCCCGGTTTGGTACCAAAACATATAAAAGCTCCAAACACCAACCACTCAGTTCACACAGGCCAACAACCACTTGTCTGACAATCCTCACATCCCTGCAATCACCTGGATGGCACTGAAGTGATGAGGCAGAGCTGAAAAGCTTCATCTACTGTCATCAGCCTTGCACTTATTTCCCCGGCTCCGTTTTTGAATAAGTACCCCAAGGCTGTGTGAGCCACCCTCATTCATCTCATCAAGGTACTACGCCAGGATGAACGTACGTGGCGGTCAGGACCAGCTGGCATCTCCCTACTGCAAGAATAAATTTCCCCTTCTACCAATAAAGTGAAAAATTTGCCCCCATTCTAAGGCTCTTCAGCAAGCTCTGGGAGACCTTATCTCAAATCCAATTAAATTAAATCCAAGGATGGGAAATGTCTCCTCAAACTGGAAAACTGACTTATTGTAATTTTGCTACAGTCTCAAAAAAAGGTGAGAAAACCAAGTGGCAGATCTTTTATTTAAGCTGAGGCTTACACCCTTCAGAAAACAACGAAAACCAAAAGGAGAGAGAAGCAAGCTAGCAACTTCATTAAAGTCTCGGCTTAAAGGTTACCTCAAGTTTACCAGCTCTGATGGCATATGAGGCACTTCAGTGCCTTCCATGGGAATCCGGGAAGAATAGCAAGAGACGCAAAAACTACTGCGGGGAAAAAACCCTGAGCTCCAGGAACACAAAAAGAGAAAGGTCGGGTTTTGCAGTGATCAAGAAGAAACAAGTCTAAGTGGAAAGGAAGATCCGCAAACCCTCAGTTCAAAGAGAGCAGCTGAATTTGGATCTATGGATAACGCTTTCTGCAATGGAAGCAAGAAGGTGAGCACACACCCCAGTGGGGATGCACGGAAAGCTGGAGGTGGAACAAAGCAGAACCTCTGAAGGACCAGATGACAAAGCCTCCTACGCTGATGGAGAAGGTGAATCTCAAAGGCATATCAAGGAGCCTGGAGGACAAAGGTGGAGGTAGAAAGAGATCGTTGGAGATTCAGTTGAGGTGCTTCACTGAACAAGGAGCCAACGCTACACTAGAAAGGAGCTTACATTGAGGTACACACAAAGATGATGAGGGGCTGGAGCATCTCCCTGATGAGGAAAGGCTGAGGGAGCTGGGGCTGTTCAGCCTGGACAGGAGAAGACTGAGAGAGGACCTCACCAATGCCCACAAATATCTCAAGGGTGGGTGCCACGAGGACGGGGCCAGGCTCTTTTCAGCGGTGCCCAGCGACAGGACAAGGGGCAACGGGCACAAAGTGCAAGACGGGAACTTCCATCTGAATGTGAGGAAGAACATCGTTCCCCTGAGGGTGACGGGACACCGGGACAGGCTGCCCAGAGAGGCTGTGGGGTCTCCTGCTCTGGAGACATTCAAACCCGCCTGGACGCGGCTCTGTGCAACCTGCTCTGGGAGAGCTGCTTCAGCAGGGGGGTGGGCTGGGTGGCCTCCAGGGGTCTCTTCCCACCCCGGCCACGCTGTGACTCTGTGCTACAGGAGAGAAACACTCCCAATAGCTCAGGGCTGAGCATTCACCCTGCGAGGAAATACAGTCCATGCTTGAGAAGAGGAAATGTAAGGCTGTGGACTCAAGACCCAACTCAATAATATATTTTGAAGCCAGAGTACAATGAAATGTCCTTACACAGACAGGACCTAAAACTGTCACTGCTGAGAAGCCAGGAACCCAACCACCAGCAGAACTACGCTGCACTTAAATGGAAAAACCCCCGTGTTATCACAAAACTACTATAAGAAATACCAGCAATAGTTTTGAGGGACACAAACAACATCATACTTTCATAAGTTATTGTTCTACATTTTTACTTGCTCCTTGATCTCAAGGTTTCAAAGACTTGTTTATTACAGTAAAAATAAATATTTAAGAACAGATTCATGCTTGGGACGACTTCATTGGTACGCAAGCAAAAAACGTGCCTGCTGCCTGGAGCTGTTTACCATTCTTACTTACTGACAGAATGAAGGCCTTGCACATTACTTATGGGTCATGGGGCTTTTTTAACAAATTTTGGAAATACCTGCAGATAGCTTACATTTCCACATCATCATTCCAAGCCCATTCTCTGAGCAGCTGACAGTGCTTTTTGGGGTGAGCATGGAATCACAGAGAAAATCGCCTGTAGATGTAAGGATTTTACATGGCTTTTTTTATCTCTAAGGCTTTGTTTACTCCAAAAGTCATTGGGGTGGAAGCTACATCAAGGAGAAATTGTAGAATCATGGAATTGTTTGGGTTGAAAGGGACCTTTAAAGGTCACTTAGTCCTGAAAAAGGCAAAATGAGACACACCAGAAAGCAAAAGGACTCTGATGAATATTGAGATTGTGCAACCAAGAGATTTTAAAAAACTATTCTGATTGCTCTCATCGGCTGTAAAAAGATTCAGAGTGACCTTAAACAGCAAAAGGATGTGATTATCCTAGAAATGGAAAGACTTTACACCATTGAAAAAGGGCTTTGTAGAATCAATAAGCTCCCGAGCTAGAGAGGCCTAAAATTATTGATAGAAATATTATCCGTGTGTTTGTGCCATCTCTTAAATCAACCAGCTTTACTTCAAGAAACAGGAGAGCGGACCAACACCAGCTTTGTCACAAGAAACTCCTGATGATCCAGCTCTCTGCCAGTGCGAGCAGCTCCATGCATGACTTGTTAGGGATCCGGCCCTATCCCAGTAAAGCCAGCCTGTCCCCAAATCAGTGAAAAGCGCCAAAAAGGGCGATGGTGCCAAAAGGTCGGATTTGGGGGGAAAGATTAAGGCAGTGAAACACAGGTAGTTTGGCTAAGTGATAGTTTCATAGAATCACAGCATGGTTTGGGCTGGAAGGGACCTTCAAGACCAGCCAGTCCCACCCCCCGCCAGGGGCAGGGCCCCCTCCCCCCAGCCCAGGCTGCTCCCAGCCCCGTCCAGCCTGGCCTTGAGCCCTGCCAGGGATGGGGCACCCACAGCTGCTCTGGGCAGCCTGGGCCAGCGCCTCGCCGCCTTCACGGGGAAGGGTTTCTTCCTCATGTCCAACCTAACCCTGCCCTCCTTCAAAGCCATCGCCCCTTGTCCTGCCACTGCAAGCCCTGGTAAAAAGTCTTTCATAGGTTACTGATGAGTGTCTACAAGCACTTAAAGGCTGTATGCATGACAAAGGCAGACAAAGCAGAGCTAAGAGTTAGGCTACTATTAACAATACAACAATTTAAGGTGGCTATCAAGAAACTACAGAAAAGCTGTGATAGTTACTAAAGGAGGAAAAAATTCCCTGGTACAGCGAAAACCCACTCACTCAAGGTGTGATGAATACAAACCAAATGCCTACAGCGTCTCAACCACCTTCAAGGAAGACTTGCAGGCTGAGGCAGACAACACTAGCTATTCCTCGCAAATACAAACCCAGAGGCAGTAAGGTGGAAGAGGACACAGTTACACAGGGACGGGAGGCTTTGATCCGCTGAGGAACCCTGCAGAGAAAACCCAAGCATCGCAGCAGCACCACCAAGGGATGGATCCAGCCAACGCCAGCTGCCTATGGAACACTCCTCTGTCAACCCCTGTGAGCTAAACGCGATGGGCGAATGACCCAAATGACTGCGGCGTGCACAACGCTACACCAGGCGGTGTCCTTTGGTTTTAATTTGAACACTAAGTGCCTCCTTGTAAAGAAACGGGGATTAATCCACAGTGTCACCTCTCTGCTAGCCCTCTGCAGCACAGCACAAGGGGTGATGCCACCTCAACCTTGCCATTATTTACTTCGGAGTAGCCACGCTCAGACCCACTGGAGAACCAGCCAGATGAATACTTCATGAATAAACAGCAGTTGACAGCCTTGCCCAGCTGTTGGGAAACAGTCCAACAGATGCGACCTGTTTTTCCGCTATATGTTCTTATTACTTTTAATTTCTAATTCCACCTGAGGAGGAGTAGACTCCCATGGATCACATGAACTGGCTACTTGGGAAGAAAATAAAAGCATAGGGAAAAGAGAAGCTCACAAAGTAGTTTTAATTCCATTTGTAAATGAGGTAATTTGTTATATTGCTTAATGATAAGCTAATACATTTTTACCAGACAGAGCAAATGCTACTCCAGTAAAACTCCCTTTGTAAACTCTTAGAGACAAAACTTCATTTCTGTCCATTCTCCACCACTCCCCCCAACCAACTACATAGCATCTAAAACCAAATTACTACTTTAAGTATCCTGTTCACAGTCTTCTATAGTGTTTCTTTCCTCGTAGATTTTTTCCCCGCGGTGTCCTGTGGAGAATCTGAAGTTTTCAGATGGAATTTAATACAACAAATAGGGTTGTATGCAAAGAATGCAAGTCCTGAGGCACTACAGCAAATGTAAATGTTAAAAATCACACAAGAGAAGATAGCAACAACAAAAAAGAAGTGCACACAATACAACAAAGCAGTAGAAAAGCATACTGTACAGATCATTCTTGCAAGGGCTGACGGAGGGATCGGTTGACCTCGGAGGTCTCTGCCTTCACTGACTTACATACTTCTGTGAGGCTCATTAAAGGCTCCAAACACAAAGCATCAAACACTTCAAGTAAGTTGGTCTCCATGGGAATAGAGGACAAACTAAAAATAACTATAAGACGACATTTTAACAATTTTGCAGGAGATTGTCATGGCAATGAAGAGAGTTGTAACCTGTTGTCATGATAACCAAAGTTTTAAATTAATGGGAAAGCATTCCGCTTCCACTTCATCTTTATTCATAATGGGTCTAACATCCACGATGGGAGAATTACACATTGCTGCCTTTAAGAAGCCAGACAGCTGGGGAGAAGCAAGGGTGGGATAACGCACTAGTTAAAAAAGAAATTTAAAACCCCACAGCCAAACTGAAACACTGATATGACAGAAAAGAAGCCAGGAATGAAAACGCATAGGGAGATGCACGATGCCTTTTTGAGGGAGATGCTCTCCTCTGCCCTTCCATGCTTAGATAACGTGATCTGTGTTATGGGACAAGCAGCAGAAACGCTGGCAGCGAGCAGGCAGGTCACTTGGGCCAACCACTCTGGCAGAAGCACCACTAACACCGAGGGAAGCAGCAATCAGAATGATTTTAACGGAGGCAAATTAATCGGACCAAGCTAGCGTCGCCGTGCCGATGCCAATTTTCCCTCTTTATCTGCAGTTGCTGTGTTTCGGCAGGCAGATTTTGGCTGGGAAGCCAAGCCCAGCCCCAAGCCCATAGCCTCTCCTCCCTGCTACCGGAGTGGGAATGCAATGACTGTCATCCTTCATACCTGCCTGTCCTCAGCCGCTCGTTTGTACACCACTGCTTACCATTTGTTTTCACTAGTTTCAGCATAATTTGAGACTTTTAAGTTTTTATTTTATCTCAGCATTCCCGTGGCTACCAGAGAGAAGAATGCAGGTCTTTTGTTGAAGAAATGGCAGAATGGTTAAGAGAAAAGCACGTGTTGGTAGCACCGGTTCATTAAGATCACAGCACATTAAAAAAAAATAAAAATCACAGTATGTCCAGTTTCTCAAGACACCCAAATTAGGGGGGAGGGAGGAAAGGACGAGAGCCCTAAGACCTCCAGATAGAGGGGGAAAGGGGCGGTGAGTAAATCAGCAATGTTGACTAATGACTGACAAGAGGCAAGACAGGATGGAGATGAGAAAGATCTCCATCACTGTCAACCCCTAAAGGTCACAAATGGCACATCTGAAAACCAGCTGGCCTTTGCCAGTCAAGGGGGACCCAAAAGACGTGATGAGGACTCGCCGGCCGCCTTCTCCATCAGGATGCATGTGGTCCTGCAGGCTTGGTGAGTACATGTATCTTGGTGCTGCGAGTGCACAAGTGTGACAGAATAAGGCAGAGGGAGACGAGGCACGTGTTTGGGGGTGGGGGGGTTAATCAGTCACCATCCCCTCCTACATGTCTCACCTGCATTTTGGTAGAGGCACTGCAACAAACTGCATGGCATGGACAACTCCAACCGTCTTTGGAAATGGATAGGAAATAGGGAGGGTAACACACGCGGACCCTTGCGGCCTCCATCACTTGCAGCCAGTGAGCAGCACTGACCTTCCAGCGCCTGCCTGGGGACAGCAGCAGAAATGCCCTTCTGCGCTCGCCCTTCCACTAGACAAGGAGATGTCAACCACTATTTTACGATTTACCTCCCTCCACCCTGGGGTCAGGAACTGGAGGGGGAGAGACAAACTGACCAGGTCCAAATGCACATACCAAAGGTCAAGCGCCAACCTGAGGTCCCTGCATGAGAAACGCTGTTATCCTAAACTCTCCAAAGCCAAGAGCAAGAGATGAGTAACTGCAAGGAATGATCCCCCCACCTAAGATCTGAATTTGTCTCAGGTGGCCATAAAAGACCTGAGGGGCTCAACCTGCTGCTCACGCATTCTGGCAGACGCCGCAGGCGCACGCCCTAAGGCTGCACCCAGCAGTCCTGGACTCTGAATTGAATGAACAGGCTCAAAGCAAACCATGTCTTCTCTAAAGACTACACAATCATTATTGCATCTTCATTTATGAAAAATTGCTCTGTTTGCACTGGAATGATTAAGATAGTTAATTATATGACTGTTTACTGAAGTGTTTTGAGGGGAGAGGAAAACTATTCTGGCAACAGAATGCCTGGAGAGCACACACACCTTCCCCCACACCGTCAGCACACAGCAAAAAATGGTCTTTACCTCAAAAATAGTTACTAATTGGGAATACGAAGAAACTACAGGTAAACAGAAGTTCAGACGCATACACACTGATCTCTTTCTGGAGGAAATAACTCATTGTTAGCCTGTTCAAAGTAAGGCTTCTCCCCTGTCTGATTTATATAGGGTTATCATGTGCTTTGCATCTCATCGAATCACAGAACCATTTAGGTTGGGAAAGACCTTTAAGATCATCAGGTCCAACCGTTAACCCAGCACCGCCAATGCCACCACTGAACCATGTCCCCAAGCGCCACATCTACGTGTATTTTAGCCCCCCCATGGACGGTGCCTGCACCCCGTCCCCGGGCAGCCTGTGCCAGCGCTTGGCCACCCTGTCGGGGAAGACATTTCTCCCAGTGCCCACCCTGAACCTCCCCTGGTGCGGCTGGAGGCCGTTCCCTCCTGTCCTGCCGCTGGTTCCTTGGGAGCAGAGACCGACCCCCCTCGCTGCAGCCTCCTGCCAGGCAGCTGTAGGGAGCCAGAAGGGCCCCCCTGAGCCCCCTTTTCTCCGGGCTGAGCCCCCCCAGCTCCCCCCGCCCCCCCAGAGCTGTGCCCCAGCCCCTTCCCCAGCCCCTGCCCGGCTCTGGACATGCTCCAGCCCCTCCGGGTCTGCCTGGGGGTGAGGGGCCCAACGCTGAGCCCAGGGCTCGAGGGGCGGCCGCACCAGGGCCCGGCACAGGGGGACGGGCACTGCCTGGCCCTGCTGGCCACGCTGCTGCTGACACCGGCCAGGGCGCTGCTGGCCGCCGTGGCCACCTGGCAATGCCTGGGAAAGCCACCAAAACCAACAACTCCCTAGAGGTGGATGCTCTTCTCTGTAATGCATTAGGTTTCTAATATGAGAGACAGTGATACCATTTCTGAGTATAAATGGATGGCAACAGATCCAGTATAAGGCAGAAGCTGCCTTTGGTTACTTACTGAAGAGAATTTCTTAACTACGAGTTATGAATGTCTTCACTTGTCATTACTCTGGGGTTTCATTCCTGTACTTCGCCCTCCAACGGTCACATCCAGTAACCACTGCCCACAACTCAAGTCTTCTGAGAGCTCATCTTTTCAGCCTGATTTAGTCTTCATTTTTCTTCTTCACGAAAAGATTCAAAATCACTTTATTTATGAACTGAAACAAACTAGACCTGCCCCTAGGGAAAGCCTGCTGGGCTGACAGCACTCCAGGATGGACCTGTTGGGGACCAGCTTCAGAGGTGGGCAAGGCCAGCACCAGGGTGGGGGTGGTGGTGGTCACAGGTTGCTGCTCTTCTCTGGAATATTTAAGTGCCGGATTTCTTTCCCCAGGTCAGTGCTAAGGCAGGACCTCGGTATGGGAAAGACATGGACCTGTTGGAGCAGGTCCAGAGGAGGCCACGGAGCTGGTCAGAGGGCTCCAGCTGTGGGGACAGGCTGGGAGAGCTGGGGCTGTGCAGCCTGGGGAGGAGAAGGCTGCGGGGAGACCTTAGAGCAGCTGCCAGTGCCTGGAGGGGCCGACAGGAAAGCTGGGGAGGGGCTTTGGGCAAGGGCAGGGAGTGGTGGGACAGGGGGGAATGGCTTGAAGCTGAGAGAGGGGAGATTTAGGTTGGACATGAGGAAGAAACCCTTCCCCGTGAGGGCGGCGAGGCGCTGGCCCAGGCTGCCCAGAGCAGCTGTGGGTGCCCCATCCCTGGCAGGGCTCAAGGCCAGGCTGGACGGGGCTGCGAGCAGCCTGGGCTGGGGGGAGGGGGCCCTGCCCCTGGCAGGGGGTGGGACTGGCTGGTCTTGAAGGTCCCTTCCAGCCCAAACCATGCTGTGATTCCACAACACGCTCTGTTGCAGACGTGAGAAATGCCCCAGTATTCTGGGCAAGCAGCAGACAGCTTTGCCCACCTAATGTCACTCTCGCGTCTCTCTTCCCACAGGAGACTGATCATCTCTGCCCAACACCTGCCTTCAGCTGGTGACACGAGGAACATCCTTAGGACCAATGCCAGCAGCAAACACAGCCAGCTTCTCTGTAAGCAGTGGGCTTACCTTCTTCACATGTTACTTTAAATCACAAGCAGATTCTCATTCCTGTCCTGTGAAGGGGGCAAAACATACTTTCAAAATTAAATCACCCCTCTATCAGCACATCCAAGAGAAAAAACTGTAGTGACAGATAACTCATTGTGCCTTGACCTGCAGGGAGGTTTCACGCAGTAGCACTATTTTCCTCCCAGCTAAACAAAGATTTATTGGATACTATAAGCTCAACAGAGAAACCACGTTTTCCAAAGACTCTGAAAACCTACAGCAGGTAAAACAACCTCCCTGGAGAACTCGGCTGTGAGCCACAGTGACCCACAGGGCTGCCTCAGCAGCCCACCACCCCAAAGAGGTGCTGAGCACAGAGCTGATGGCACTATGTGCTGGCCAGGGCAGGGAACACACGATGCTACGGCACCACCAGTTCCTCACCAGGAGCCCAACCTTGCCCCCTCCCTGAAAATATTCATTTTTTCCCAACTGGAGGATCACGGCTCCTTCCCAGCCTTATGCGGCGTGACCACAGGGGTTCAAAGGGCTTTATGTGACGAGGCTGTTGACAAACACGTTTATCCCAGAAAGACCCAGAGATGGCAGTTCCCGCACGGAAAGGAGCACTTCTCAACACCAGCAGGAACTCGGGGGTCAGAGATGGGGGAAGGACTGGTGGGGGTGAGGGGAAGGGAAGGAAAAAAGGGGCTGCAACACTAAAGAGTCTTTCAGGACTCATTTATTTGAGCAGTGCCAAGCCAGCTCACTGATGCAATATTTTCTTCCTGCACTCTGAGCCAGGGCTTTGGGATCTAATAAATCATCGCTGGCCGCAGAGACATTAAAATTCTAGCCCAGTACTGCATTAGATGAAATGAGGCCGAATGCCAGCAAGCGCAGGGAGAGGGAAAGGCAAGCACACGCACTTTAAAATAAGTATACGAATGCGTTTGCATATAAGCAACTCCTGATTTCCGTTTCAGACGAGGCTAAACCTAACACAAACAGAATAGCAAAACAGATTAACAAGCCAGAGCTCAACCGCGCCACTTTGGGAAGCTGATCCCCATTAAACTAAAACCAAGACGTTAGGTATAAAGCACAGCAGAAAAATAGACTCAGTAATTTACAGATCTGGTACGAACCGGGGAACTATTTCTGAAGCTTATAAAAGTCTTTTACGATCCCGTACCAGAACACGTTTCTGTACGTCCAGACCTCTGCACTGTGTCGCATTGACTGGGCATGATGTAAAAAATAATTGTACACCAGGAGAGGAGAAAAATTCAATATTTAATCTACAAACATGTTTCCAGAAGTCAAGCCACAAAATTTTAATTTATTACCTTCAGACTGCAAAAATATAACAAGTACCTAACCACTTATTTGCTGTGCCATACAAAAAGAAACCAAACAAAAAAACCAAGCAGGGTGGAAGAGGGGGAGGAAAGGCAGCAAATATTACGGGTTTTCAACGGATCATGAGGCAGTACTGGAGCTTATTTTCAACCATTTAATTGAAGCACCTGGGGATTTAAAAGGTATTGAATGTGTGGTGTGCAAAGTATGCACAGAGGAAAACAAGGCAGGATATCAACTTGAACTGCAAATGGCAGGAAAAAAAATGCAAAAAAAAAGCCATTTATTTTAGACTCGGGGAGATTTTAACTTACAACTGAGAAATTCCAAGCAGCCATGGGGTTTCAGTGCTAGGAGACATTTTCATCCTGTTTTATGAATAACCCCCACCTTAAATTCACACCACGACAAGGTCACGCTCCAGCTCCGCGCTGCGCATGCAGAGGCTCCCGAAATGCTCTGCAGAGAATCGCTGACCCATTTAGCAACCGCTGACGGACTTCTGCCAGCCAAGGCCGTTGCTCTTCACCTCCAGAAGGAAGGATTTTAAAACCTGATCTAATATTTCTTCCACAATTGCTACCATTGGAAGAGAGAGCCCATGGCTTCGTGAAAGGAGTGCGCTAGACTGGAAAGAAGGGGAGGGAGGTCCCCATAACCTCTCGGTAGAGGGGCTCCACAGCAGGACCACCACCCACATCGGCAGCTTTCTCAGCAGAGCAAACTGGACATCCAGAGATAGTTACAGGGAGGGAAGAATTGATTATGGGAGGTTGGAAAGCAATGAGGTCAAAATAAGTTTAAGACTTGACGGATGGCAAATCAAGAGTGACTTGGCAATGTGACCTCGAGGCATGGAGAACCCGAGTGCCACAGAGGTGACACCAAGATGGCCAAAGGGATCTTATACAGAGGTTCCTTGTTGTTCAGCAGCAAAGTAAAGGGAACATATAGGAAAACATATGGAAGTCAAGGGAACGTATATGAAAAGAAGTTTTAAATGGTGTCAAACAATACAACCATGACTAAAACAAAGAAGGTGGCTTAGAAACACACTGTAAATTAACAAAGCCACCAAAAAGGAGTTTCGTTCTACAATATACAGAGACTAGGGAATAAGAGAAGGGAAAAAATCACATTCACCAATTTTAATACTGAATATACATTTTAAAAGCCTAAATCACTAGTTGGAATTTGTCTGTGTGCTAAGTAAGCCAGAGCTTTGGTGGGGCTCAAGCTTAAAAGTAAAGCTTATTTCTTCCCCAAGGAAGTGAAGAAGTTCAGATTATGCGCCAATACTCCACAGAAGTAACCGACACACAAGACAATTCTCTGTTCACGTTTTCTTTAAATGGAGTACTTTCCCCTTCAAAACATGTTTCCAAGGTCATCTCTTTTTTTCCTTTTTTTTTTTTCTCCTCTGCCTTACACTCATTTTCCCCAGCTCTCTTCAACCCTAATCATTTAATCTTTTTATTTTTTTTCCACTATGAGGAAAAACAAAATCAATATTGTAGCCAAGAAATGAGGCACGGCACAAACCAGTTCCACGTAGTAACTGAGCACGCAGGATTAAAAGGCGCACAATGAGGTCATTCAGGAAAACATGAGCTTTGTTTGCTTTTGAGATCTGAGACTATTCTGTTTATTTACAACACAGGGAAACTCAAAAGCATGTAAAACCTTATAGAGACAGCTACAAAACAAGGGATGAAGGATGTTCCCCAAAGTTTCTACGAAACTCCTCAGAAGGTTGACATCAGTTGGAACAATCTCCAAACCAACTGAGCCCGCAAGCATCTGTAATGAGGCGTTAGGAATTATTTTCTTCAAAGGGGCTTTACTAAGGCTCCATTTCTAACACTAAAAAGAAAGAAGCCTTTTGGCTTGAAACATAGGTGTATGCCACCCACACTTCTGTCCACAAGACCTGTTTCGCACAACAGCCTGCCTCCATCCATAGGTGAGAGCAGTGGGGCGACATCCATGCCCATCACCCAAGGGTGCTGCTGTTGGCAGGAGAACCACCCAAACACAGCCTACAGCTATTGCACGCACTCATAAATATCCCTCATCTCGCCCAAACCCCCTCTCCTTCCTTCTCCCTTGCTCCCCAAACAAGAAACCTTGCCCCTTCTTTCCTTAGGGGTTTTACACTTTTTGCAGCCTCAAGAAAGTCCATGAGTTAATTTATTAGGAAGACGGTGAATTAGCCATCGTTGATCAGCTAACCAGAGAGCACTGAAACGCCTTCCACACTGAGAAATTCAGCAAGTTGTTTGGAAGTATTCCTGTACAAAAATCATGCATTTGAACATAAAAATAACAAGAGTCTACACAACTCAGAGCTCATTCTTCTCCAAATCAAGTATGATTTTCCTGTCTGCTCTATACACACCAATTAATAAACATGAAGAAATGCCAGAGGAAAAATATTCACTTTACCCACTTCATACATTTTTAACCACCCTGAAATCAATTCAACACCCTGAACACAGTTTAAAATTCCTGTTTTACAGAACCAGTAAGGAATGGATCACCTAATTAAATCCAGAAACGGCATTTCCCAATCAATGGAAGGGGTAGACATGCATGCAGATCTTACAAGCAGAAGGAAAAGTAAGGAGGAGAGCACCCCAACCCCACCTGCTTCAGCATCAAAGCTGTTTGCCTCGTGTTCCTCAGCACTCCCCACCAGTATGCTGAGGAATGCCTAAAAGAAAGGGAAAAAAGTCAAGTTTATCCTCTTTGCACACAGCAGTTCTGAAAGAACTTGGTTTTCTTGGCCAAAGTATTAATCTGTTATCAAAGGGCCAGCCTTTCCAGAGAATAGCACAGCAACATTTTAATTTTAAGTTAATAGGAAAGGCTGAAATCAAGCCTAGAATTATCTTTGTCCCACAAAGAGTATGCAAAAGAGGATTAAAAGCTGACTGTAGAAATCCTATTGGAACATCCTTCCGCCTTCCACAAAATTGGAGGCTACTGGCTTTCAACATCCCGATAAATTAAATGAACAGTCAAGTGTAAATCAGGTCAGTCCTCACATGTGCAGTTGTGTCTGCGGCTCAACAAATGATACTGCAGATCAGGATACAACCACACGTGAGGATCCCACACCTCCTGTCCTGCCAACACCACCAACGACCAGAGGGCAGACGATGCCGGTTCCCTCTGTGAATCATTATGTCCAGACAAATGTTGTGGTTCCACCTTGGGGGAAAAAAAAACCCCAACAACAAAACTTGGGAGCGTAGCACACAGCCCGGCTCAGGGATGAGTCTTGCCTTCTGGAGCATGCAGGGATCCCAAATCACAGGTAGGAGAGCTCGACGTGCTGGAGGAAGCTCTCAAGCTTTCCATGTCCAAAGAGGATGGATCAGGGCTTGCTCTCGAGCAGTAGCAGAGGTGTGGAGGGTCCCTGAGGAAAGCCCACCCAGAGCACAGAGCGGCGGCTGCGGAGCTGACTGCACTTCTGTCCTCCGCCTCTCCACAAAGTCTCAGACAGAACGAAGACCCTGATGGCTGTACAATCTTCGCTTCACACTGGTGCAGCCTGCCAGTATGGTTCACAAACGTAAGAGCATCAGCTCGCACAAATCCTTAACCCTTTCGGGAATCCCTCCGGAAGATCTCCAAGATCCCAGACACACAAGAAGAATATAGAACCGGTGCCTTCCCACCAACATAAAAAAACAGTAATCGATATGCTGACACGCGTATTTGCTTACCAGCCACACCTATTCTCTATCACAAAATCTTCTAACTACAACCACATGCATGCATTATACCGTAAATTAATACTACATTACTGTCATCTATCTTTCTCAGCGCTCTCAAAAGTCCCACAGAGAAATTGCCACTTGAAGAAGCAGGAAAATCAATTAAATTGGAAAGCAAATGAACCCAGACCTTGCAGACAGCATAAAAAGGGTTGACAAGTGACTCAGGGAGACACCACGCATTTCTACATGCAAACGATAAAGCTCTCAGCCAGAACTTCTCCTTAAATCATCAGAAAGACTATTTTTTCCTTTTAAATGAAGGCGACACATTTGTTACTTGAGGAAGAACACGCTGGGTCTTGCAGCAACGTCAAAGATTAATTGCAAATGCGATTCAAACTCTTCCTTGCTTTAGACTGCTCCTCTGCTTCCCCAAAATACTTTGGTGAATCTTGTGCAGGATAAAACTCGCCGAGTAGCTGCCCTTGAATATTTATTTCACATTGGTGTGCTGCAGAAGTTCCCTAAAAGTGCCTCTGAGCTGCCCAGGTTCATCTGCTTTGGAAATGCAGCTCAACAAGAAGCCAGTCGCGCAAAGACCTTTTATTAAAAGGCGTCAGGTTCCTCCTGGTGAAACGAGTCCAGCTCTCCCGGACCCGCGCAGGTGTTTGCCAGCTGGGCCAGGCTGACAGGCCGCAAGAGAGAAGGAAAAATAGCTGGAATGGAGTGGAAGACTCCAGGAAAACAAGCCCTACAAGAAAGAGAAGGGCCAGAAGAGCAGCAGAGGAGCTTGCCTGATAGTCTTTCCTGAAAAGCCAGGGAAGGGGGTGCTGGAGCGTGCCACCTACCAGCCCTCTCCAAGACAGAAAACATGCAGAGAAGCAGCAGAAGATCCACGGCAGAAACCTGAATGCGTGATGGATACTAATCATTAGCAAACGAGAAAAAGGAACTGAGTAAATGAGACAAGGTCCATTAGCAAAAGAGAGAAGGAAATTCCTGCTGCAAAGACATGGGAAGACTGGGAGCTCCACCTGACAAACCAGGAAAAGCCCTGGGAGAAGGAACACAGGTAATCCATCACATTCAGATGCTGCCATTGGGATTCCCAAGCCTTCTGTGCAACGGAGGCAGAAGAGCAGCGAGTTCCCAACACGTATCCGGATTTAAGGACACTAGGCACGGCCTCCTATAATCACAGACCACCCCAGATGGGATGACATGGACCCTAAGCCATTTCTGGGGAAATCCCTTGGGAATTGCAGGCTGGGAGATGAGGACCCTGCAGTCGCACCCACTGAGCAGCACGCCTGGAGAAGCGAGCGCCTTACACACCTTTAGTGGTGGGGCTGCTCGTGGTTAATTGGCTCTCAAGAGGACAAGCACATTAGACACCAGAACTCTGAAACGCACGTTTTTATTTACCAGAACCAGAGGATCGGACCATTTGAATGCTGCCACCCGACAAAAGCTTCTTGAAGACAACAACTCACCTTTGTACTTGGTGATCTACTAGTTTCTGAAAGAAACAAAGACTCTGTTGTATTCTCTACACCCTTTACGAGTCCCCTTCTTGAGGGCTCCTTGCCATTGCTTTCTGACACACTTTTCTCAGCCACCACAAAGCTGCACACCCCCAACTCTTTCCTGACCAAGACCAAAGAGGTGGGAAGATCAGTGACCTACATGGCTTTGGACCAAGCGTCCTCACTAGTTCAAACGACCTTAATCTGATGGACTTGAGGACAGACTGCAGTGATGGGATAGGCTGCAGGGATTAGGTGAGAGCTGAAAACCTCATGTTTGAGAAATGACCGGCCCAACTGGCCTTCAGCGTGCAAGGTGTCCACATTTTACATGTGGCAGGAGTATCAGTCTAGAAGGAGTTACCATCCTTCCCTGCCCTGCACCTCTGAAGATACGTTTGCCTCTTCCTTCCCACCCAAGAACCAGGTACATAACCTGGTCGATACAGAATCTCTTTAAAACGGATTTTACCGTTTTAGAAGACCTGCAGTAAGTAATTCGGACATGAACCCCATGGATGGGACTCGAACGTAGACCACTTTGTGTAGATGTCTACACACGTGTAGCTGTCCGAGTTAGCCATCAACACACCTTTCGGTACCGGGGAGAAAGGAGCACTTGGAGGACACAATCCAGTGGCTCACACAGTAAAACAGAGCACATGGGAGATGCTCTTTTCTTGCATTCACGCAGTTCAGGGGACTGCTCACATCCACACTGCAGGTACATACAATTGGGCAAAACAATTCTGAATCTGCCAGGAGAGACCCCAAGCAGGGTCAAAGGGTGGGCGCAGCAGACTCAAAAGCGCTGGCACTTCCACAGCAAGGATTTAAGACTAGTACAAGGAGTCTGAAACAGAAGCATGAGCTATGGTCAGAGAGCAGGTGGAAGGTTGGATGTGGGAAAAGGTGGAGCGGGACAATCGTCTGGAAGAGTAGCATCAGTAATCTGTGGTCAAAAAAGGACCAGAAGATAATATACCTGTATTATTTAGTGATTTTTCTGAACAGATAAAGAGTGACAAAGTAGAAAACCAGAGCATGTCCTGTTCCTTTTAAAATTTCAGATAAACTTCTGAATAAAAACATTTTTCCTTTACCTTCAATAATTCTGAGGGCGGAACAGAAATATTGCTTCATGGCACATAGAGCTTGAAAAGAGCTATTTGTTGAAAGCAAATCAAGGGCTTCCATCAGCAAAAACTGGAGCTGGAGAACGTCTCTTCTAAGCGTGGAAGCTCCTGAGCAGGTTGCAGCTGCAGCAGGACTTGGGAAGCATCGTGTGCTAGAGCAGCGTGACACAAACTCCTTGGAGATTTACTAACCAGCATCACATCTTTGGGCTCTTGGATTTTATTATCATTTATTATTTAGTAATAACTACGATGAACACACAGTCAAGTCTACTGAAGGTTCATGAATCACAGCATCTTATCAGCATATTAATCAGCTTCTGGTAGGGAAAATGGTAATAGCGTGAGCTATAACAAACACTTTTATAGTTTCACGCTTGAAGTCAAACAAGCTACAGGAGAGACTGATTCTTCACCCTTGATTCCACATCAATGAGCTAATCTATTTGCTGCAGGACTGGTGCCTTTGCAAAAGTGGATGCAAGAAAATGGGAAGGATAATGTGCCAAAGCAAAACCAGGTGGCTCAGCAGTTCACATTTGGGCAGGTAAAGTGAATTCTACAAATAATAAATAAGCAAACGAGAGTCCTTAAATACCTTTTAAAGTTAACCTCAATTAAAACAAGAGCTTACATGAAGATCAGCGTTAATTACAGTCTGTTTTAATTAAATAATAAACGACAGTCAGACACCGTTTGCTGCTGATGTTCTAAAATACATCAAATTAGCGGAGTGGAAGCAGTCACCAGCCGAGCACAAGGAGCCAGGACTTGCTGGAGCACAAACCCGGCGCTGGACAGATGTAGCTCCATCTGCAGCGAGAATATTCTCTCCACGTCACCTTAGCTCAGCTCAACAACCAGCTCATTCAACAGCAAGGAAGCACTGCTAGTAGAAAGCACACAAGGCTTATTCTACCCTTTCAGTTTAGGAAGGAAAAGGGGAAGGAGGTGGCAATTCAACCCTGAAAATGAGACATACTAACTACGTGAGAATCACCTTTGCTTAATAAATGTATCAGTTCAAATATGGGAAATGTTTGGCTAAACATCCACCTAAAACCCCTATTTAAATACTTCCTTTTTTTTTTTTTAAACTTAATTCTAATTTCCTCTAAAAATTCATCCAATTCGGACCACACTTTAAAAATCATTTAGGAAATAACTGTCCTTCACACTTCCTTTAAGGAAGATCAAAATGAAAAAATTAAGAATCTGAATAAATGTATGGTCCCTCCAGTACTTGAGTATGTGCCTCCTCATTCTCTGTAACACACGAGCAGCCAATTTGGTACAAAAATCTTTATTTATCTTGAAATGGACCTCTTTCCCTAGCCCACCAGGTATGGAAAAATACAAAGAAGTAAAAATGAGAAGAAAATCAGATTAAAACCAAATTTATTTCAACCAAAATCAAACTATTCTATATAAAGCATTTACATTTAGCACTAAAAAAGCCACAAGAGCATAGAATTCAACCTGCCAGTATCCTGATTACCATCTTTGTTTTCTTTCCACATGTATCCCACCTGAGTTTTATTGCACAAGGTTAGAAATTAACGGTTAATGCATGGTCTTTGAAGAAAAAAAATATAAATAATACACTTGCTGTACTAGATTTGGGGTAAAAACCCCTGAATTCCAAGGCAAACCAAGAACTGAGAAAGGGCCAACAGCCTTCACCTCAACTTTATTACACTTCAGGAGGTTTTATTTCTCTTTCTTACCCAATATAAAGCTTGGCATGAAATCTTCTTCCATGTCCACCACTACTGCAAAAAGATGATACTAAAATATATATCTTATACTGTATAAATTCTATATTGTATCACAAATTAGGCCTCCAATCCAAATTTTGGGACAGATGTCGTACGCTCAGTCTCCTGCGGTGACCATGGGGACGGCGCACTGACATGCCATTTCAAACGAGGGGCTCCAAGCAAACTCTTCCAATTCAGCTGCCAGTCAGGGCTGAGACACTCATTAAGCCCCAAAGATGTAACGAGCTCCCAGGCCCACAGAAGGGGTTCACACACACGACAGCAGTCAACATCCCCTCCACATCGACTGTGTCACATGCTTCAGCAATTATTTTCAAAGCAATTTGAGAAGGATCTACAAACTCCTTAAGTTAATGCTTCTCCTGCAAAGAGTCTATTTTGTTTGCCTCTGGGAGTTTAAATATCCTCCAGAATAGCTTGTGGCTACATTAGAAACTGATATGTAGCTAAATGACGCACGTTAAAGCGATGTAAACGAAGTCTGAGCACGGAAAGGAAGAATTAAGACAGCCAGAGCTTGGCACTTAACGCAGGGGGCACAGCAGCCACCTTCTCATAACTGCCGAGCCCACCTTCAGGAGCTGCATGCCTCTTCTACACAAAGGATAAAATTTAAATTATTTCCCCTTCTTTCGCAAGATAACTTTAGGTCTTTCATAAAATACTCCAACAAATTCATATTTAAAAGGTTTTGTAATACATTTTGCCTAGTAAAGAAAATAGCTCTTTGTTTAAACACTTTGTAAGCTATTACCTGTTGCAGCACAATCAAACTACTGGACTGCAATAAGACTTTACCGTTGGTCAGATTCTACTGTCCTGCTGTTTGTGTTTCCTCCAGAAGCCACGCCACGCCACGCCACGCCACGCCACGCCACGCCACGCCACGCCACGCCACGCCACGCCACGCCACACCTCCTCCACCCAACCCACACTCCTCAGGGCTATTTAACTACTTAGCGGGAACGAGCTACAGCTGCTCATCATCCATGTCAATCAACCCACTGCCTTCGAGGCAAGGCCACGGCTGCAGATTACCAATGCTAATCAACCCACTGCCTTCATTCCTCTACAATTACCTACTTTGGGCCTTCCTTGTAAGAATTCAGCCCCCTGACCCCTCACCTTACACCTGCGCAAGGGACAAACCAAACATCAACACGATTCAATTCCCACTTCTGTCCTACGCTCAAGCAGTCACTTGGCTCTTCTCTTCCCTGTTTCTCCACTGACAGAACTAAGGACCCCAGTCTGAGCTGCCTCCAGTTTTCTTCTCCAAGGTCATCCTGCACAGCTGCCACTGATGTCTTTTCCTTTACCACAAACTCTGGAAGACAAATGTCTGAAGTCCAATGCTTTGGGGTGAAACCAGTCTCATGGGGGCCACCTCCATCCCTACCACAGCTGGCACAAGCTAGCCAAGGCAGGCAATAGCCTCATATATTTAAGCGCACAGTATAATCTTCATGGTGATCAACCAGCAGGTTGTTTTAGAAGGTATCATCCTATTGTTGCTACCATTTGGCTTATTCAGAATGCAGTCTTGTAGAATTCATTCATCTAAACCAGAAATCACCCTCAAAAGTTCTCCTTCCAGAAAGGTCAAGGCACAAACTACCCAATCTGCACTTCACCATTTAAATAAAATTGTCATATCAAGTGCCAGAAAGCAGCTTCTAAAACACACAGGACTGTATGAAAGCAAATATAGAAAATCCACATTGCATGGATTTTAAGGTGAAGCTTTGAGCACATGCCAAAAAAAAAAAAAAAAGTTAAGTGGGAGAGAAGTAGACTCTTGTCCAAACCATCCTTGTGCTAGAAAGCACAAAATTGCTGTTATTTCTAGTGTAGGAAAATAACTGCACTTATGAGCTCATTCTATCACCCAAGCGCTGCTGGAGTCTGCAGTCCTCTTACAATGGTGATATTTTTGAAGAGACTATTATTCACAGATATTTTTTTCCAAGCCTCTAGTGCTTTGACTGTGAGACCACAGTTCCCCCGAGCTACAGTATCTCCAACAAAGCAGCATGCATAAATTTGATGGGGAAGAAGAAAGGGTGCATAAAAATGGGGCAAAATGCCTTTGAGGAACTCTCCGCTCCGCAGAGTATCGGACAGGTCTCCTCGCAGCAACACAGCCGGCCCTGCTGATCTACCAGCTGCAACAGCCACCAAAGTCAATGATGATATTTTGTAAATAAAGGAGCTGAGAGCATTGGATGTTCGTTTCCGTTCACTGTTGACCATGCTCCTCCACAGAAGCACACTCCCAAGCAATTCCACACATTAGGTAACAGCCAACACAAACAACTGGCAATGCAAATATAAAGAAGGAAGTCTTAACACAATATGACAATTATATGCAACAAAATGTTAGAAGAAGGAGTCTTCGCAAGCTGGTTTTGCAAGGTGCTTACAAGATCAGAACAACACATGGTGAACCTAATCCCTGGGAAAAACCAGATACACCTAAGCTGAGAAAAGCGCTGTTTCTCCCTGTGCTAAATTATTTTCGTATCATTACACTTTAGTTCCCCAGTAGTTATATAATTATGGTAAACTTCCTTTCAACACCTTTTTCGAGTATTGAAGATGACATTTTTCAACGACTCAGTTCTAAAGGTGGACTTCAGACATGGGACTTGCTGATCAACCTAAGATTAACTCAACCAAAGCACAACTTGAAAACAAAATCAAATAAGTCAATAATGTAGTTTAAATCGCCACCTGTAACAACAACTGCACGTTCTCCGAATAACAGGCTCTCGCCTGTGGGATCCTCATTTCTACAGCAGGGCTATTCCAGCACGTGCAGCTCTGGAGGCAAGCCCTCCAGCTCCCAGCTGACCCTCCCAGCACCTCCTTGCCTGTTTTGTTTGTCTAAAGAAACCCTCTTTTGATCCTTTTCTTTAGGATTTCCAAGGCATCCTCTTCTCAGGAATTCAGATCCTTTTCTTCTCACGAACCTTACTGTGCTGGCTTTGCTGAAGAGGTTTCTCTTGCCAGTCACGTTCCCATCTGGCTGCCTGATGGGAACTCTTTCTCCCTTCGTTAAGGGATTGAACGGCTCGTTAACGATCACCTGCTCTCACCACCCCATACAGACACTCACGGAAGAGCCACGGAACGCCAGTCCTACCTGTATACGCCATGTTCTTCGGGTTTCCGTAGGGAGCCCCAGGTTGGACGGGGCTGTAAACAGGGTTCATGTTGGAAGACCGGGAACTCTGAGGACAAAAGAAAAGCAGAGTTGAGACGACTCCTTACGTTAGCTCCGGAGCCGTCTTCCGCGCAGAGCCTTCTGCTGCCTGGTAGCGTTACCGTGTTAGAATTCCAGACACAAAGAGCTGCGAGGGAAAGGATTTACAACTAGACGTTACAACCAGATAGCATATTTAATAATTCAAGTTTTGGATCTCTCGGTTAATTCCCCTAACTTCTTCAGCGCTGCATATTCTGCCTACAAATGTACCTGGAGCAGATTAATCTCACACATCCCCGCCTTTGGGGGAGCTCGGGACTCGTGACCCCACTTCCAGCTTGCGACGAACAAAGAGAAGCCACAAATTCAGGCAAGGAATTCTCCCCCTTGGAGGAGCTAATAGTTCTTGGGTGACAAAAACAACCACAATGAAGACCTGACCTTTCAGAAATTAGCAGATAAAAGACCATTTGCTGCTGGCGAGATGGAGAGCAGCAAATATTTGTGAGCGTTCGGCGTGGGCAGACTGCGATAAGCTCCAGCCTGAGGTCTGGGTCCCGCACGAGGGTGCACAGGGCACCCGGTGCCACCCACTGCATCCCACCGGTGTCCCGGGCCGGGAGACGCAGTCACGGACCTAACGCGAGCAACGGGATTGTAACCGCCCTTCTGCTCCTCTCCCCAGTAAAGATGATGAAGCAGTGCCGGGTGAGCTTCGTGTGAGTTTTATTTAGAGGAAAGCAAGTAACTTGGGAATTTGTGTCTACTAACTGTCAGTTAAGCAACTGGCTCAGTTAATTACCTTAATGAAGCACTTCTCAATTCTGATTAATGGGAAAATCAGTCATTAAGTTTTATCAGGCGACGCATTTGTCTCCACAGCTATCTAGTGACAATTTCACACAAGAACCTCAACGTTAAGATTTTAAAAATACGTTTTTTAAAACGTATTATTTTACAGTTCATAAATAAATCCGTTCTTCTCAAACAAGTCTCTGATGATGGATGCACAATTTGCTAGATCATTAACTCCTTCCTCTTTACCTCAGGATAGTAAACAAGTCAAATGTTAAATGTTAGCACCAATTGACTTGACAACAATTACTGCTTAATTAATTAGCCGTCCCTCCACCCCCAAGTTAGCACAGAAGGGGCGATTCTCAAAGCAAAGGAGATCGGGTTATAAAGCGAGCCAGAGAGAAGGCTCCACAGAGGCACACGTCTGCCCCAGCTGCTTCGCTGACACATGATGGAGCTCTCAAGAAGATTAACAGGAAAATCAATGCAAAACTTTACACCCATGAGATACTACGGCTGGGGATTTACGTTCCAGCATAAGGGGTTTATGGCCGTTTGCTTCTCGTGACCCCAGGCGGTGCCGCGGGTCTCGATGCGCCCGCCGCCGGCAAGCAGCTCTTTGCCTTCTGGCTTGAGCTCTCATTTCCAGATGTTTCCAACATCACCCAGGCCCGAGGCAGCGAACCCCAGCTTCTGTAAGCGTCCGCCCCAAAGCCTGGCTGGTGGGCTGCCGTGGGGATCTCGTTCCACGCGGGAGGCTGTCTCAGTGTAGTATGTGGTGGATACAGGACGCACTCGTACATATACCTCAAACCGCACAAACACACACATTGTGTGGCCGCATATGCTATACGATACCTACCTACCACGGCTTTAAACTTCTTCATGTGAATGACATTCATGGAAATTATTTCCTTTCCTCTACTGAAAAAAATAATGTTGATTTAAGCCCACCCGGCACATGTCCAGCACACTGTGGGAAAGCCACCTTGAGAGGGGGAATTAAGAGAAAATTGGGTCCTAACAGAAGCGCAGTATTACAGAAAGGGTTTTAGGGTGAAATACAGCGATTGCCTTCAGGGCGGTTGGCATGCACGGAACCGACATCAGCACAGCTCCCTAAGCAACACCTCTGGCCAGCTCAGCGCCTGCCCAGAGCAGTGACGGAGGGTGCAGCGGAGCGGAGACCCCACGGCCAGGCTCTGTCCTGCTCCCTGCGGGACCGGGAACCTGATGGCACCACACAGCTGATCAGTTGCCAGGTTGTCGCACGAAGAATCCATGAGACGTCCATGGCTGAGCCAACCGTTGTGGCGAAATGACTTCCCTCAGATGAAATAACCTCGTTGTAATACTAACGCACACCTCCATCTCACCTGCCTCCAGGGTACTGCTACACCTCACTGGGCACACGATACCAGTGAGTAACAACAACAGGTATGATCAGTCACTCAAGCTCCACCAAAATGTGATGGAAATGGACCGGTCCTGGACTAAAATAAGTCCAGAGGGAGGGAACTGTTGTCTAAACTTCTGGATTACCTGACTGGTTCAGCGTTCACAAAGCCAGGTCAGTCTGACTCACTCTCTGGTTGCTGTGAATAGGGGCTTCGAACCGAGGGGGTCAGCCTTGGGGAGGGGGGACACACAGAACAGAGCCAAAAGACCACCATCATCTAAGTGACACAGAAAGAAATGAGGAAAGTTCTGGCTATGAGAGGAAACAGGATCGTAAGGTGTCGCAATCCACTGACATCAACAGCAAATTAGTTGAAAATAAGATAAAGATAAGAGCGGTAGTGGGAGATCACGACCTCCAGCTCAAACAGCCCCCCCCGAAAGGGGGCAAACCCCCTTGGGGAGCACGCGGAGTCAGCAGAGAACGTCAGCAGAGCTACAGCTACCTGAGGGTGCGCGTGGTTTGCATTAGAAGAGAGAAACTTGTAAGCAACCCTGTGTATGATGAATGACTACGCCATGTACTGTGAAGTATAAAAGGTGGACAGATGAGGGGAGAAGCTAGGGAAGACTCCATCACAACTTCTCGGATCAGCCGACAGGCTGAACCTGTCCTGCCCCCCACAGGGACACCCGTTGGGTAAGAACTTTGTCTTATGCACGCTAAATAACTAACTCACACTGGCCGTTACCAGTGAGCATAGTCTGGCTGTATATAGCTTGGTTGTATATCACTTCAAGCTTGTTTTTGCAGACAGCCTTTACCACCAGCAATAACGAATCTTGATTTGTCACAATCTTATATTAAAAAAGAGTCTTCTTCCATAAACTGCTAGCGTGAATCCTTTGCGGATGCTAGCAGTCACCGGCAGCGAGTAACATATTTGAGTAAAGTGAGCAGAGCTGCCGAGGGTCCCCCTGATGCTGTTGGGGTGTTTCCCTGAACAAGTCACTCGAATCACCTCCGATCCAGCCGGACTGCTCGGTGGAGGGTCCCTGGAATGGGATGCTGATAGACCGGTCGGGCACAAGGGTCTGGGCTTTCCTGGGATGCTGACAGACAGATCAAACACCCGGGGGTATCTCCCCCCTAGCCCTTTCACGTGACACACACATAATTTCTCCAAAGAAATTATCGTAGACAAAGCACCCAAGTGAAACGCCTCTCCCTGTCCAAAGCACGCAGGGCATGTTTCACCTTATTTTTTCAGAAAGTTGGAAGCACCTGAAAGGAGATGGTGTGACAGTAACCAGGCGGGGGAATGTGCTGCCCAGAAGTGCCAGCCCAACACAATGCACGAGGAGCATCTACTGCTGCTCTCAACACAAGTCTAGCAGCTAAAACCTCCTCCTTTTCACCCAAACACCTCCGCCAACCACTTTTTCGTTGTTTTTTAATTCGGCTCCATCATCACCCTCCCATGCAGGTTCCACTTCAATAGTGGGAATAAGGCAAGAAGGCGTTTCGAACTTCTAATGGTTTGTAAAATATTCTGACAAGGAACAGCACCATAAAAATCCAAAGATATCTCTGCGTTAACAAATACTTCGGAGCAATCAGACACCACCAGGCAATCAAAGTGTTTTGTGCTGAGGCTCCTATGGCTACACCCTCTGCACTTTGAGGGTTTCCTTTGAACTCGATTTAGACTGATTTTTAGTCTGGTCCCCAAGTGGCGCATGGTTTGAACTTGTCTAAAGGACATCACAGTATGTCCTTCGCTGCTGTGTCCATCACCAGTATGGACTCCTATGTCCCATGACAGGTTGGAGGATGTGTGATGGGAATGAAGCTTCTGATAGACTCTGGTCCACGTACACCAAAACCACTTGGGACACGGAAACAACACAATCGCAGGGACTCACCTTCAAAGCGCAGTACCGTGCTGAATTATAACACCAGTAATACACACAGCCTGAGGGTTACTACTGATACCAAAGACTCAAACAATTCAGTTAGAAAGAACAAAGAACAAGCGCCACTTCTTCGGCTGATGTCACAGGGGCAAGAAAAAACAGAAGGGTGAAAAAACATCGTGTGAAAAAAGCCTTCAAGTGAGGAAGTTCTGGCCCTTAAGAGGAGACAAGGTGATAAAAGTGTTGGAATCCACTGATATCGACAGAACATTAGTTGAAAGCAGGACGAAAGTAATTGTGGCTGTGGGAGATCATGACCTCCAACTCAAATAGCCCCCCCAAACCTTGAGGAGCATGCGGAGTCAGTAAAAAGCTTCAGCAGTGCTACCTGAGGATGCGTGCTAATCTGCATTAGAAGCGAGAAACTTGTAACCCATGGCGTGTGTGAATGACAATGAATATGCAATGTACTATGAATATGCAAACATTTTATGGTATATCATGTATACCCTTGAGCAGCTCGGTGTGCATGTTAGGGAGGAAAAATCCTCCACCCAACCAGCGCTGCAATAAACCGCTGTCAGCTTTCTGAACTATTGTTTGGTTTGGAGAGCTTTCTTGGTTATAATTTTTGGTGACGCTACTAGTACCTGATGTTGTAAGTAACTGATGCCACATATAAGACTTGAAAGAAAAAGGAGGAGAGAGATGTCACTGAGTTGCAGAGACTTCCTGGCCATAATTAACTGTTAAATCACTAATAGGACTCGTCAAGTCCAGACAAGAAATGTTCAGTCGAACAGGGAATGTGACAGACATCTATACAAAAACATATATATATATATATATATCATGAATGACCTGGAGAAGGCGAAGAGGCAGCAATCACACAGCTTTCGCATAACCAGAGCAAGTGGGGGCATCAGAAGAACTAATTCTGTTGTAGCTTCGAAATAAGCACAGGAGGTGGCTGGTTGCTTTGCTTGCCTCAGCGCGGCCCTCGTTGCCAGGACGGTGGGATTTGGAAAGCCTCCCAAGGGACAGGGCGACTCCTCCTCTCCCCCAGACAGGCTTTTAGGCAGCAAGGACCTTTGACCATCCAGCTATTCTTGTGTTCCCAGAAGAAAAGCCCATTTTAGGTGCGTGGCCACCCAGCTCTCAACACTCTCTCAATAAACGCACCCGCGGTGCCGAGAGATGCCCTTCGGACGGGGGGCACCGGGCGATCCCTGCAGCAGTACCGAGCGGCTGCAAACAGCCACATCCCATTCCTCAGTCAAGCATGGGCACGGGGCTCGTCGCGTTGACACTTCAGAGGGTCTGGAAGCTGAGGATGTTCTGCCACAGAGCAAGGAAGCAATGGGTCCATCTTTCCTCCAGCCCTGTGTTCCCCCTCCCCCACGCACAGAGCCGGTGGCCCACCCAGCTGAGCCTTCCTGCCCAAGAAACGACGTTTCTGAGGGTCCCTCTCCCCTCCGGCTTCCAGCTGAAGCTCCTCCACCCAGAAGCAGCGAGGGGCAGCGGACCTGCTCCAGCCACGGCTGCGTTATCAAGTGCCTCGTTCAACGCAGTCATCATTTCATTTACGCTTTTCTGGGTGTAAAGAGTACAAACACATTGAAATGTGGTGAAAATTACTGCATATGCCTGACTTGCATTAGGTGGTGTACCAAACGGTAAAAAGAAACACTCTTCTTGAGGAGGATGAAAGGAAATGCTTTTTAGCAGAGATAAAAAGATTTTAATCACGATAGGGATTTGAGTGTACTGTGAGGAAGAGGCTTGTTCTTCCTCCCTGCTTGGTATGCGGGGTGCTATTTGCAGCCAGCATGAAAGAGTCCATGTGAACGGCATTTCAGATGGATGATTTTCTTTCTTTTCAGCATCTAGTACTAAAGCACATTCAGATGAGCTTCCAATACATTCTACAAGACAATACCACTCAAAACTACATTCTAAATTCATTACAGGCACCGCATTGTGGCATTCGAAAAGCTACACTGAAATGGGAATAAAAAAGGATTAGCAAAATTAAACCTCCTTTGCCATAATAACTTGCAGCACTTGCTTGTGGCCATGAATACATGACAAAAAGACTAATAGAAACGAATTATAAACAGACAAACACAAGCATTGCTCTGCTGCACGGAGCTTCCACGGCTTCCTAATCCCCGCAACAGTGATGCTCAGTTGCTTAGAAGCTGCTGAGACTCCAGCAAGGAGCCAAAGGAGTAACTCCAGCAGGAATGCCATGGGAATAAGCTGCTAGCAAACAGTCTCGGGATACTTTCTGGCTGTAACCTGGTTACATTTTCATCTATTTTATCCTTCCTGTGAAAGTGCACGACATGGTTCTATCACACTAGGAAATTACTTCAGATGAAGGGTAAATAGAAATACAAGAGAGGTCAGTCATCAAACGGCCACCAGGCCATCAGCAGGCCAATGTGCTGGTCACATCAAGTTCGCGCTGGGGATTTCCAAGCAGCAGGAGAAGGGAAATGAAAATGAAAGTGAATGCCGGGTTGAACTCGCTGTGCTGAGAGCTGGGCTTCGTGCTTCGCATCGCACTCTCCCACTGCTGCCAAGGGACAGGACTCTGTCCCCCGTCGCTGGTGACACCCTGGGACATCACCTACTTCATCCTCCTCCTACAGGAGCACTCAAAGCACCCAATAATCAGCACAGGGATCACCACCACCTTCGAACTACTACAGGTGCAAGACAATGGGAACACCTGGAGGGGACTGGGCAGGCCGGGCCGAGGGGCCGAGGCCAGTTGTATGAGGCCCAACAGGGCTGAGTGCCGGGCCCTGCCCGTGGGTCACACCAGCCCCCCACAGCGCTGCGGGCTGGGGGCAGGGGGCTGGGAACTGCCCGGCGGGGAAGGGCCTGGGGGGGCTGGTCGGCAGCCGGCTGGGCATGAGCCCCCCGTGTGCCCAGGTGGCCACGGCGGCCAGCAGCGCCCTGGCCGGTGTCAGCAGCAGCGTGGCCAGCAGGGCCAGGCAGTGCCCGTCCCCCTGTGCTGGGCCCTGGTGCGGCCGCCCCTCGAGCCCTGGGCTCAGCGTTGGGCCCCTCACCCCCAGGCAGACCCGGAGGGGCTGGAGCGTGTCCAGAGCCGGGCAGGGGCTGGGGAAGGGGCTGGGGCACAGCTCTGGGGGGGCGGGGGGAGCTGGGGGGGCTCAGCCCGGAGAAAAGGGGGCTCAGGGGGGCCCTTCTGGCTCCCTACAGCTGCCTGGCAGGAGGCTGCAGCGAGGGGGGTCGGTCTCTGCTCCCAAGGAACCAGCGGCAGGACAGGAGGGAACGGCCTCCAGCCGCACCAGGGGAGGTTCAGGGTGGGCACTGGGAGAAATGTCTTCCCCGACAGGGTGGCCAAGCGCTGGCACAGGCTGCCCGGGGACGGGGTGCAGGCACCGTCCATGGGGGGGCTAAAATACACGCAGACAGGCTGTGTGGGGACACGGTTCAGTGGTGGCCTTGGTGATGCTGGGTTAACGGTTGGACCTGATGATCTTAAAGGCCTTTTCCAGCCGAAATGGTTCTGTGATTCAATGATCTTACCCTGTTGTTTTCTCTGCCGTTTACTCGTGCCTTTGAAAACGCTGTGACCAGCTTTGCTGCTTCCCAAAGACATTCACGCCTTCAGTTGTCAAATACTGTGGGCAGTGCTAATTTTTAACACGTAAACAAACTTTAACGCAAGTATTTCTATGCACATGTTGGTGGATCTGGCATCTTATATGCCTCTCCTACTCTGATATACAGAAATACAGGTATTTCCCACTTCTATTGTACAGAGGCAGAGGAAGAGGAAGATGACACTGAAGGAGATTGAAAAAATCCTAAAAGAAAAGAATAAACCTGGCATGGAAGAGTCAGGAATGTTATGAAGTTATTATCTTCTCAGGCTAAGTGAATAAAATCTTTATAAACAGAGTATTACTGAGAAATAAATATATTTTAAGGGTTCTTAAAACAATGACACTGAGAGGTGCATCTTTCAGGTTCTCAAGAAATTAATTAGCAGATCTAAGCTCTAAGTCAAATTGTAAAGAGAAGAGTAAATAATGCAAACATGATCTTCCCTGGATGACAGACACTTCTCCATCTTGTTTCATGCCAGCCCTTGTGTCCAGGTAATTCACCCTTAACTTCCCATTGCCTAGGTTTTGATTTGCCTTCATCTTTTGTGAAACTAGGATGTAAGTGCTTCCGAGAGACCTGTTCCTTACACTTATCTTTGGAAAGAGAGCAGTGTTTTCTCCTCTGAGAAAAAATATATGTACCAAAAATTATTTATTTCACAAAAGACGGCACAGAACCAAGCATGAGAGTGTGAATAAAGAAAAAAGGCAAACCCAAAAGATACGTCTCTTCCTTGATCTGCACATCACCTCTTTAATTTTATACAAATTGCATGCTAATGCTATTCAGCCAAAGCCTCCTTGAACATGGAAAGACCTCCTGACCTTACACTGCATTCAAATTCCAATAATTTTCTGACAATTTTTCAGTTAAGTCATTTGAAGTTTGACCCTCACTTGGGATCCGCCAAACAATAATTAAATTAACTTCCAATTCATCTGCTAAAGGTTAATTTAGGCAAACTAGAAGGCTATGTCCCACTTTTCCCCAAAAAAGCCTGCAGTGACAGCACGCATGAGCTTGGAGATTCATAACACAATGTGGTTTTCCACAATTAACATGTCCTTTTTAATATACTCCTCTTTTAGCTACACCATAGCTAAAACTCGATTGGCAGATCTCACCTGAAACCAAATATTTAACCTGCTAAAGACCATATAAAAGAATCGGGTCAGTTGTTGACACAATTTTAGTTAACCTTTTATTAATAAAATAAAACACACTTTAAAAAGAAAAATGATTTAAAGAAGGAAACCAAAGCAAGGCCAGACTACAAAAGTTTAAGACTTCAATCCACAGTAAATTATTAATGGTAGCTCTTGTTTGTACAATATAATGTTCACTTTTACCTGCTCCACTTCCCTTCAGCTATACCTTGATGTTTGTACAAATCAATCTAGGGCATCATCCCAGAGGCTGAATATTGGGTTTTTTCTGCACTTCTCAACATTTTTCACTTTCAAAGAAAATTCCAGCTCTGCCCCAGCCTCCTTTTACCTAAACAACTGTAAATTCTGTATTGCAAACTCCAGCTCCCCAAAACCTGCAGCACCCTGCTTCACGAACTCAGGCAGCCAGAGCAGGAGGATCATCCTGGTCCTCACACCACCCCAGCCATACGTCTCTTGAGACGCGTATTGCCATCTTTATGTATAAAGCACCCGCCAAGTGGTAGCTAGCAGCAAAAGCTAGGCAAGAAGCTTTTCTTCTACCCCGAGAAAACATTTGCTATTTTAAAAAGTGTTTCTACATTTGAAAGACACATTTGATTTCATGCTCACTGTCTCGCCCTCAGTCGTGGCTCAGACCCTTTTTTTCTGGGAGCGTTTCCAGTGGCAATGAAGATGTGCAGTGAAGCAGTGGTTCAGGAACGCTTTAGCAGTTGATGTTACCGCACGCAGGCGTGCCTTTGCTGATGTGAACCAGATTGGGGATGGCACGTTTGCATCCCCAGGGGGTAAAGGCTTGCAGACAGCGTCAGTGTCCTCCGTGCACGGACCATCTTCAAAGGAAAGATACGCTGCACGGTTTCACTCTCCAGTTGAGTTTGGAATTAGAAAAGCCAGTCTAAATAATACTCCCTCCATGCAAGAGATTGCAGCTTTGAGGGAATATATAAAAAGCATGACATGAAAATATGTGAAGCACAGCCATCACTTGATGCAATCAGGACATTCAGCTGCACGCACAGGGATGGCACTGAAGTCAGCAGCACAGCTCATGCGGCTGGTGATTAACCCAACGTCATTGCTGTATAGCTCTTCATGAAGCCCCAAACGTGACTGAATTTCATTACTCATTAATTACACTGATGACGTATTTTCTCCACAGATACGTCATGTCACGCACCTTCAGCAGACAGGTGTCTGTATTCAGCTGCTCCAAGGAGTCCTGGGGCTCAGCAATGGGCTGCTGTCCCCTGAGGACCACATCAACACGTGAGCAGAGGCAAGAAGGATGAGATGTTAATGACCATGACCACCACACCAGCAGGATGGTTCTCACCAGATGAAACCCGAGCTGTTCAGCTGAAGCTGACCCTGATGGAGGGAAAACATTAAACCAACTGGAAATGCCATGGAGCAATGGATTTCAATACAGCCCTTGACCTACGTCCAAGACCAGAAAAGGGAAAACAAAAATGAGGTGGATAGTTTACAGTACTACAGCATCTTTCATACAGATCCACCTCCAAACCAGGGCAGTAGCAGCCATCTGTTCCCTGAGGAGACACAGGAGGGTGGCATGGGTTAGCTGGGATGGGTTAATCCAGCCAAGCCCATCAAAAGCCACATTCCTATCACCTATTGCCTCCTCTCAGGTAAGTAACTAAACAAACCCACACGCCTTCATTTGAGAAAAGTTTAACATCTACAACAGGAACAAACCCTTGTGTCTTCAATGTATGAAAAATTAATGGCTAATTTATAATCACAATGCATCTCTTGGCTATGGAATTCCCTGATCTCAGACCGCCCAAAAATAAATGCTGAAGCAGGAAAAATCTTGACCTTTCATTTGCTGAAATGTATGATGTACTTAAAAGCCAGAGGCCCCCCAGAAAATTGATGATTCAATTATGCATATTGAAAAATAGTAAAGGAAATCCTTGTCCTAGCCTGAGAAAACGGAAGACAGAGAAGGAAGCCAGGACCACCTCTTGCACTTGGTGCAACAAGCAGTTGCTCAGTGAACCTGCACACGGCATGGCCAAATACCTGTAATTCAGGTTATTTGAATTAGGTGGAGCTTTTAAAAGCACCCTTATGGGCCTCGGTAAATGAGAAACCAGTTCCCCTGCAAGAAACGTCGGCAATGAGAAAAACACATTATGCTAGCACAGCTGATGCTCTGTTAGCTTGTTTCCAGAGAAGAAAATACCTGCATGCAGATGGATTCTGTGCTGCAAATTCCTGGCTTTGTATCTGCAAGACGGGCAGGTTTCACCAGCAGGTAACTAATAAATAAATGTATTTTTAAAAATATGTAATATACCTGTCCCTGCATGTCCAAAACCATTCTCAGCAGTTCTCAAATGATTTCCTTGATACATTCCTATTAATTTCTTTAACTTGAAGCCTTGCTGACTTTTCCTTTGGAAATGACCCCTGCTGTACTCCTGTATTCAGTGCCCTCATTCCACACTCTGATTGAGCCACCTCCTCCTCCGGCTGATTATCTCATTTCTTTGATCTTCACAATCCTACTTCATTGTATTTTCCTGAAAAGACTTCCCAGGACATGCAGTTTGAAGGTTCCTCTCTCTGCTCCTTTCTTTCCACAAACAAAGGCTTTGGGAGATTCAGGCTGGCTGTTCGGAAAAGCCTTTGGGACCAGGTGGGTACTGCCTTACTGGACTGGGTTGACCACAGATTTGCTGGAGGTTTTCAGGACTGGTCTAAGTAAGGTCATGGTCAACCCAACCTGGTGCTGGTAAAAGCCCCACTGTGAGCAGGAGGTTGGACTGGATGGCTCCAGATGTTCTCCCAACCAGCATTTCATCTCTGGCTCAAACTAGTTTGTGCCGAAACTTATTTCTCAGACCTCTACCTCCCTCCACTGTCTCAGGCTGAAACTTTCTTTATATCCGGCGTAATCACTTTCCAAAGACTTTGGATCTTCCTAATAACCTGAAGTCAGAAGTTTCCTCTAGTAGGACAGCAGAAAGCTTGGAGGGGTGGGGAGAAGAGAAGGTGGCATTCACACTTTTCCATGGCTGGATATCTATACTACAGCGTTATCAGTCAAACAGATGATGGTATGATCCCTTAAACGACCATGAAAATTTACTTAACACATCAGCTATGATGCCAAACAAGCACCAAATAGCGTCTAACTGACATTTTTTATTAACTTAGTGTAGAATTTGACCTACCATAAAATTATTGAGGCTTTGGTTAGAAAATTCCCCTTGATTATAAACGTCTACCCTATAACATCACCCAGTCACTATAAAAAAAGGTAAAATAAGTTTCTTAGTTATTGTTCTTATCTGAGGCTTCTCAAGCTGCTTCACACCTTTTTCACAGTCAACTCTTGCTCCTTTTCCTAAGGGAAGGTACACTTTCATAATCAGACATAAAAACCAGACACAAAAATAATCCCCCCAAAAAAGACAAATTATGTTATTGGCCTGGTTTCAGCTGGGATAGAGTAAATCTTCTTCTTAGTAGCTTGTGCAGTGCTGTGTTTTGGCTCTGATGTGAGAACAATGCTGATAGGACACTGATGGTTGTTGCTGGGTGATGTTTATACTGAATCAAGGACTTTTCAGTTTCTTGGGCCCTGCCAGCCAGAGGGCTGGAGGGGCACGGGAAATGGGGAGGGGACACGGCCAGGACAGGTGCCCCAAGCTAGCCAAAGGGATGTTCCATATCGTATGGCGTCATGCTGAGTATATAAACCAGGGGAAAAAGAAGGAAGGGGGGACACATTTGGCATCATGGCGCTTGTCTTCCTAACCGTTACGCATGATGGAGCCCTGCTGCCCTGGGGATGGCTGAGCCCCTGCCTGCCCATGGGAAGCGGCGAACGAACTCCTTGCTTTGCTTTGCTTGTGTGCGCGGCTTTTGCTTTACCCTTTTTTTTCTCCACTTTTCCATTTTGTTACTATTATTGTTGTTATTGTTATTATTGTTGTTCTTACCTCTTTATTCTGTTTAAATTATTAAATTGTTCCTGAACTTTTACATCCCTTTCCAATTCTCCTCCCCATCCCTCTGGGTGGGGGGGAGTGAGCAAGCGGCTGCGTGGGGCTGGGTTGCCGGCTGGGGTTAAACCACTACAGTTATCAATAAATATAAGCATCCCCTCTTCCATGCTCTTTAAACACTTTAAATAATCTATCACCACTGTGGCTTCATTTTACAGATGCCGAGAAGTTTGCAGGACAGCAGTGAGACGATGGGCTCAAGGGCAGCAAGACCGTGCTGGCAGGACCAAGATTCAGCTCCTGAGCGTCAAACTTGCTGCCGTCGGTATATTGTTTTCAAAAGAGAAAACTCAAGTACTGGAGCATGTTCTGGAGATGGAGGCTCTCATCTCAAAGGGTTTAAAGCAGAATTTTAAAATAGGATATGGTCAGATAGCGAAATACCAGGCTGGAAAAGGAGCTGAAGGTGACACCATTACAGTGAGCTGAGGATGCAATCACTTGCGGACGGCATGTCCAAATCACACTGGCTGCAGGAACTCTTCATTCCAGGCTACAGTACCACATTTTATTTTATTTTCCACTGGGTCAAACTAAACTGTATTCACCGATTTCTAAAAGAAACACTTTCAATATCAGAAAAAGTCACGTTACTCTCAAAGATAGGCTTTAATTTATGTTTTGCTCCAAAATTTCCAACCGCTACCACTAATTACCTTCCTTCAATTTTTGTAATTACTCCCCTCAGTATGGGAGAATCACTTTCCAACCATATCCTGAATATTGAAAACATCGCTCCTTCCCACGCACTGCAATAAGATAAAAATCTAAATTTGTTTCTGAGTAGATTACACCGTACAACATTGACACACCAGAAATAGAATATTCCTGGAATTAAAATCAGATGAGGGCAGAGATGTCCTTTTAATAATAGATGGGTCAGAATCCTCTCGGCTTTATTTGGCCAGCGTTCCAATCACCGCGCTGCAGGTTTTGAACGCCAGATTTATGACTTCCAGCCATGGCCGTTCCTCGTTGCCCTATTCACCATCTCCTCCCAGGTCCCGCTTGCTGGTCGCAGGCTTTCTTCTCCTGTCAAGACTGGAAACCCAGCACCAGGGGTTCAGAAGTGGGATGACAACGGAGCCATCCTCCGGCTCCAGCCCCGTTCCCCTGGCTGGCAGCACAGCAAATCCCTCCCTGCCCTCTCTTTCCTTCACTCAGGCTGAGGCACAGACAGAGACAGGGGATGGACACCGGGAAAAATGAAGATTAACAGTGTAAATGGAGGGGATCAATCCTCTGTAATAGTCCCTTCTTCCTTAAATATTTTTCAGTCTTTGCTCTAAAACAAAACTGTAGCAGGGAAGACAAAGTAGAGTGCAGGCTAAATCTGTTAGTGGAAAGGAAGCTTTGGCAAGAGGTCTGTTTATCATCCTCTTTTTGTAATTTTGCATTCGCAAGAGGTACTGTATTAACAAGCCCAGGAGACTGAAAGTCTTTCCTACCCACAGGACAGGCAGACGCTAGCATTCGTTCACTCCATTTGGAAATCCATCCACATGGAAGGAGAAGAACAACAGCCCCCAGACTGATGCTGGTCTTGGTGTGCCTGGTGCTACTAAGGGCCACCAATACCTGGCTAATATACCTGACAACTTGTTACCACTTGAAAAGTAAGCAAAAGAAAGTTGTTGGCTTTTTCAGGTGAAGGCTGCCATGTGATGAATAAGCAGAACTCAAGAAAATAAAATATTCACAACAATCATTGGAAGAGCTCAGGCAGGGGTTTTACTTCCCAAGAAAACATGGGACAATCCACGCTAAAAAGAAAAAGAGGGACACCCACTCAAAGGCAGTGGTGTTTTAATGATTATTACAAACCACCAGAATAAAGATCATACGAACTGAAAATATGAAATTAGTTAGTTGATTGAAATCCTAAAGACTCACTTAACCACCTCCACCTCAAACATCAAAGTGGAGTGGGAGACCAGGTGTCCCACAGCTTGCTGCCCTCTCCTTGCCCACAAAACCTTGGCACTGCTTTGGCTGAAGGTTAAGCAGCGCCAGTGGGGATCGCTGCCCCATCACAACATCCCACACACCTCCCCAGCTGCCCAAACCCACCTGCCTCCATGACCCAACCATGCCGTGCTCCCGGGCAGCCACGGGTGGGTGAGGGAGCTGACCTTCAGCATCCTCCCGCCCTAGCACGAATGCTTATCTCCTTCTGCACATACCTCCTTCTGCACATACCTCCTTCTGCACATACCTCCTACTGCTCTAGTACGCGTTCAACTGACATCACAGCTGAATTCTTTATTACTCATCTTTCTTCTACAGACTCTGAGCCTAAGCCACTACGGGTGGATGCTGCAAAAATACGCAGTAAAACAACATATAACCAGCGTAACAGAAAGAAAGTTTGCATCAGATGACCGTGATCCATCACCTGAAATCTTTCAAGGGGAAGCTACGTGCGTTTATAAAGCTGTCCTAGGTCCCAAAGACAAGTGAAGCATTCGATACAGGAATTACCAAAGGTCAGTAGCAGACACTGTGCAAGAAAAAGGAGACCACGATCTGCAAATGTATGATATGACTATATGACTCTATAACGTCTGCAATATGCAACTACCATATTTGTTTCATAATCACTGTAACAGCCAAGAATTTTTCAGCCTGCCATTACAGAGGATTTTGCAGTGCTTTTATTCACCTAAACACTCATTCAGGTTTCCAGTGAATATACCCAGCCCAGGAGGCCAAAACCAGGAATGCTTTTGCAGTGCACACAAAGAAAAGGGCTGAAAGGCCACAGCAAGTCAACAATTAACACTTCTCATAGATTTCCGGACTTTCCCTACCCAAAGTAAAGAGTGGGAAGAGATTCAATGAAGTTCGAAGGAGCTTACAGCTTCCAGTTTATATGGCAAGAAAGAATTGCTAAATCCCCAGCCCATGATTCAGGCTGGCCAAACAAGCCAGCTTTGCTTCCTTGTTTTCCATCCAGGGGGGATAAGGCCAGATTGGGGGCTGAATGGCACGGCAGAAACTAAAAGCAGAGCAGTCAATCACTTCTTCCTTAAAATAACAGTGTATGCCACCATTGAAAAACAGCTAGAAGCCTTTGAGATCTCTCGGAAACGCTAAAAAGAAAAAGCTTGCTCCGAAGCAGCTAAGCAAATACTGGTCTTCACACGTGAACGTTTCTATTCACCTCAAATTGATTTCTCCTGCACGTAAGGTCAAGGATACGTGCAGCCACTTGAACAACCAGGGCTTCAGCATCCATGCACAGGAAAAAAAATCTGCTATTTTCTTTAAAATATTAACAATGTTATAGTCACACAAACCCAATACAAGACGATGCTCTCAGTGTCTGAGTGAAGCAGGATTTCCAATGGCTACATTTATTTTTGAATAAAAGTGATACCAAAAAAGTTAACACAATCCCATAGGATATCATCATAGAACCGTTTAGGTTGGAAAAGGCCTTTAACATCACCGAGTCCAACCATTAACCCAGCACCACCAAGGCCACCACTGAACCATGTCCCCAAGCGCCACATCTACGTGTATTTTAGCCCCTCCATGGACGGTGCCTGCACCCCGTCCCCGGGCAGCCTGTGCCAGCGCTTGGCCACCCTGTCGGGGAAGACATTTCTCCCAGTGCCCACCCTGAACCTCCCCTGGTGCGGCTGGAGGCCGTTCCCTCCTGTCCTGCCGCTGGTTCCTTGGGAGCAGAGACCGACCCCCCTCGCTGCAGCCTCCTGCCAGGCAGCTGTAGGGAGCCAGAAGGGCCCCCCTGAGCCCTCTTTTCTCCGGGCTGAGCCCCCCCAGCTCCCCCCGCCCCCCCAGAGCTGTGCCGCAGCCCCTTCCCCAGCCCCTGCCCGGCTCTGGACACGCTCCAGCCCCTCCGGGTCTGTCTGGGGGTGAGGGGCCCAACGCTGAGCCCAGGGCTCGAGGGGCGGCCGCACCAGGGCCCGGCACAGGGGGACGGGCACTGCCTGGCCCTGCTGGCCACGCTGCTGCTGACACCGGCCAGGGCGCTGCTCCCCCCAGCTTGGTGTCCTCTGCAAACCGACCGAGAGAGCGCTGGATCCCCTCACCCAGGTCATCGGTAAGGGCATTAAACGGGGCTGCCCCAGCACTGACCCCTGGGGACACCACCTGTGCCCGGCTGCCAGCGGGATGTGACTCCATTCCCCACCACGCTCTGGGCGCAGCCAGCGTTGTACCCAGTGCAGAGCACAGCCGGCCAAGCCACACGCAGCCGGGTTCTCCAGGAAAATGCTGGGGAGATGGTGTGAAAGGCTTTGCTGAGGTCTAGGTAGACACCACCCACAGCCTCTCCGTCATCCGCCAGCTGGGTCACCTTGTCATAGCAGGAGATCAGGTTCATCAAGCAGGACCTGCCTTCCACAGCCCCACGCTGGCTGTGCTGACGCCCTGCTGTCCTGCCTGTGCCGCTCCCCAGAAGGTATCACGATGGTATGTCGAAGGCTGTTACACAATGTTAAAACTCACACCCAGCAACGATACCATTAGTTTAATTCACTGTTCCGTCATTCACATCCGCTTTGGCCTGAAGGATGCTGGAACTTCCACATCAAGAGCCACCGCACCTTTCACAAAGCTGTAATAAAAACCTTGTTTTCTATCCATCAGTGTTCTTTTGATGCTACTGAGTCTCACGCTGTCAAAAACAACACCTAAAAGTTTTCATTTGCCACAAAATAGCTCAATTTCATGTTAATCCCAATTGCAATATATCAGTTTTGCAATTTAACAGATTCAGTGAATTTCTGTTTTTTAAATGTCTACAGTCAACCAGGTTACCCCAAGTTTTACACACGTGCTGACACCCCAACTCAGACTGTCTACAAAGTCCATTTAATTGCCAACTTGCCTAAGCTTTCTGCATTTCTAGTATCATTTCAGTAGTACAAAAGCAAAAGTTTAACTGAAGGCAGAACCCCATGACCTTTGGGTAACAGCCTTCTCCAAAATACAGGGAAATTAAACTTTAACCTCTACCTACATCTCCACGTCATAAACAATGTAACAGAAGACACAAAAACACACCCTTGCTGCTGCCTTGTACCAAAGCCAACACCAAACCAAGCACCCATGTGTGCCCAAATAGATAGTCCGGGAGGTCCCACCTATGACCAACAATTTAATCATTGTTAGAATTCAGTGCCGCAGCTATTTTATAACACACTTAGGTGTAGGCATGTTTAAACCCCCCTGGGTTTAAGTACACAGAGACGTCTGCAGCCTCATAGCTTTGTATTACAAACCCTACAGAGCAAGCCTTTTGTATATTCTGCAAAGATCCTAGCACCCATTAGACAGTGATTACATGATTTACAGGTGCACGCCCCTTATTTATGCGTTTTGAAAAAGAAAAAAAAAAACAGGCCTTTGATTTGCAACCAATTTGTGACACATTTATTTTCATGCTGATAAGCACCAGCTCTGTACATAATAACCTTTTTGCCATCATTTCTTCTTAACAATTCAATTTGCATCTTAAATTAACTCTATCAATCATACAACAGGTGCACACCACCTACTCAAGAGATTTCCTTTCTCCAAATTTTTCTGTGCTGACAATGCCCAAATTGGTATTACCTGTGATGAAAAACACAGCCTGGCAGGGGACTAGTTTTGGTAAGATCCACTCTAGTTTGTAATGAATTCACAGGTTTGTTTTTACATGCTTGGAAAATAAGCTTAATATTCCTAGCCAGTGTTTTGTGAAATATTGGGTGGTACGGGGGTTTTTTCTTAAAAATCAACAAAAAAAACGAGTTCCTGGTTTCCGTTCAATGACTAATTCAGGTTTAAGAGATGATTCCAACAGCAAGGAAGAATGATTCCTGGAGAGCTAACAAGGAACTCGGATCTAGAAAGAAGCAAACACACAGCCTGCGTAGCAAAATCCCCTGCAGCCCAGAGGCAGCACGGGCCGTTAGTAAGACAGAAACCAGGCTGGAGGTGCGTCCTCTGGAAGACCAGTCCTAAGATGCTCGACAATGTAACTGGCACAGAAAACAGAGGGAGAGCACAGGGTAGGACCTAAGCGATCTTCACATGAATTGCCAGGCAACACAGGGAGGAAAAAATGTCCTTGATGGAAAGCAGAGGAGGGTAAATTGTGAGAGTAATCATGACCTCTACGATCTGGAGAGCCTGGGAATACAGACTTCATAAAGAACAAGCATTACACAGCAAGACACTTCCCTAAAGTCCCTCCCTTTCTTTTTTTCTTTTTGGTTTTTTTTCTCCTCCTCAAACAGACTTCTTTCACTAACTATAAAATAATCTGGTTACTCCTTTTCAATTCATATTTAAATATTATATTTACATAGAAATTTTATACTTAAATTTCTTTACATACATGAATGCATTTAAACAGAACGGTGCATGTGTTTAGAAGTCAGAGCACAGCGAATGACACCCCATAAAGTGTTTCACTATAAATTTCCTGGGGCGTGGGGCTTCTTGCATTACTGGGGCAGCGCCTCACCCACCAGCATCCCTCAATGTGCAAAATGCCCCTAGTCCAATTACCGAGGAAGGCGCAGGACACACGGAGAGGAAGATGCACTTCACACCCCTCTGTTCTCTCTGGAAGTAATAAAGCAACAGTGCCTAGATGTAGGTATCAGCACAATAGCGTCAGACTCTTCCTCCTAATGTGGCTGAAGGCTAGAGAAATGTAATTAGAAAGCTTTCGAGGAGTGGCTCTTTAATTTCACCCTTAGGCAATCTGTTTGCCACAGGCAAGCAATTAAGCGAACTCGTACCTTCAGCTTTCAAGCCCTCTGCAGAGGAAGCCCAGGTTTACCCCAGCTAGCACTATTAGTTTTCAAATTAACATGACAGCACGCTGAGCACATACAAAACCGCAGGTATTTCAGCCTTGTGCTGGCGAGGAGCCTTTTCCACCTCCTGGCGAAGCTGCCACTGACGCTCGCCCATCTCACGTCCCTTCTTTGTTCAGATCAGCCTACACAGAAAGCATCCATCAAAAGATGAAGCTCGTGCCTGCGCCTCTACTGTTTTTTCATCTGATGGAAAATACTTGTTACTGGATGAAATAGAAAGAAAGGAATAATACTGAAGAACAGGAACGACATTTTTGGAAGGATTTTATTCTGCAGAGAGAGGTGAAACCTCTAAGCATTTCCACAGGAGAACACAAAATCTTGGCAGAGGCAAAACATCTGTCAAGGCAGCCTTGCAGAAGGACCAGAGCAGAAGATCAGGTGGGCAATGTCACTGAACTCTGCTCCTTCTCAGCCCTTCCCGCAGCACCCACTCCACAGCTACGCTCCTGAGCTCTTGCTATATGCTGACCCAGGACTTGTAATCTCCTTCTGCTGGAGCGTGTTTGATACAAATGCTAATCCTCCTGATTTGCAATTCACTGTTGCCATCTGATTTTGAAAATCTTCTGCAGACGTTGGAGGGGGGAAATAGAAAAGTGAACATGAGAGCGCACTGCCAAGGCTGTGCTGCCAGTTATTGGCAATTAAGAGGTAAGCAAAAATACTCCATCAGCCCCTGCCCCATCCTGCAAATCTGCGTTGACACCACTGACAAAGTCAGCTTCCTATGCCTCTCCGTCCTTCTGCATCACCTTGTGTCCAGCCTGCTTGTCCCCATCTCACAGGTATTGAACAGTCTGTGTGAGATGAGTTAGTTTTCAGCGTAGATCCCAGTAAATGGACACACACCCACAATGGGCAGTAATTGCCCCATTAATTGCCTAAGAGCACACATACAATCAAACCACCCACAGACTCTGAGCCTCGGCTGCCAGGTGGGAAGAAAACTGCCACCACCCAGCCCCAACTCTGTGTGACACTCAGAACACGTGGTAGCTGCAAGGTCTGTAGATCAGCTGCTGCTCCCCATTAAATCCACTCTGCCCTCAACATCAGTGCATACAAATCGCAACGTTCAACCCTGACAGAGTTTCCTTCCTGCAGTGCGGACCATGCTTGCGACGGCAACTGGCACAACCATCGCGATGGACTTCAACAGACAACAGTCTGTGTACATAACTCACGAGGAACTTTCCTCCATCGGTGCTACGTGGAGGAGGAGAGCCTCCCTAGCGATCTCGAATAACCAAAATAACACGCTTAAGTTCCACGTTTATCCCTTGTGTTATCAAAATGTCAGGTGAGGGCTCTTGACATCCTCATGGCTGAGCAGATACGGCGAATCTCCAGTGCTGAATTCTTCTGATGCCAATTCGTAAAATATTGTGACAAACTTAAAAAACCTGAGATCAACAGGAAAGCCATTTAAACAGAAGAACGCCTCTTGAGGAATGCAAAGAGGACTGGGTTAGAAACAAAGAGGGGGAAATTACAGAGGCAGAGGGAAGCGCTACAAAATGCAAAAGCAGCAAGTGGATCTCCGAGTCCAAAACGAGGAACAGAGGAGGCTGAGTCACAGCAGCTATATTTGGTATAAATCCAGAAGAATCATTCCTAAAATAGGTTAACAAAATACTAAGAAGGAGAAAAAGGAAATTCCATCTTTAATATAGAGAGAAAGACTTCATCTCAGAGAGTTTAACACGGTAGGAAAAGCTCTGGGGTCACTAGCACCCAAAGCTAATGAAACAGTGGTGTAGCTGAAGAGGATCTTTGTTAAACATAATCCTGGAATTACAAAAGAGCCACATAAAAATATGACTCTACTTCCCATCTTCGTAATCCAGTATTTAACACCTACTTTAACTAGAAAAGAAAAGGCATCCTGGTTTGCTTTATTTTTTAAGGCTGTTCAGTGTTTTTTTCAAAAATCAGAGTCAGGCTTCAGACAAATGCAGTGTGAACGCTGGTGTTTTACTTTCCCAGGGGTAATGAAACCGAGAAAGTACATGCAGCCCAGGAAAGGTTTGGGAACTCTCAATATTCCCCAAAAGATGGGGCTCACAGCTGCTTCAGCAGCCTCAGCCCTACAAGGGTGGCCCTTTCAGCGAGCAGAGGCTGCTGTGAAACAGCCCCCCGCTTCAGATAACTTCCTGCAAATCTCTTTCACTGTATGTTCTCCATATACATCACACTTTGTATCCTGCACGGCTTCAGCAAATCACTCAGTTATTTGGCTGTTATGATGGCTATGTACCGCTTCTGTCTCAACAGCAGACTCTTAGCAATGATACATCTTGTTCTGTTGTGGTTTTGTTCGCCTGATGTCTACCCCCATGTCCCGCCTCCCAGAAGCTGTGCTGGAGCTACGGTGGGGTTAGCTCCCTCCTGACTTGCTGAGGTGATTTTAAGGTGGTTTGGTTAATGAGGTGATCTGCTGGCCCATGCCCTTTACATCCTGTATTCCTGACATAGGCTGGGGACTTCACAGGGGTCTGTAGAATTTCCTGACAGACCCATCACCAGTCAATGCCAAGACATCAACCATCAGAGCTTCCAGGTTAATCCAAAGCTGCTCCATGTAATTAAACTAGCCCCAATTCCTGAAGTGCATCCTGAATCGTTTATTGGGGAAAACACATGCAATAAATCAAGGACGCAGATCTCTGTGAAGCACATGTGCTAGTTTCCCTGGAAGCTACGGGCCTGATGGAGATGTTACTGCGTGAAGTCCCACAGTCTGTTGGAGAGAAAGCCAAGCTAGGTGCGCCTTTGAGCCTCTACAAACCTATTCAATCTGTTCAGCAGGGAGGCCTTCCCGCAAGGAACGCGGCTGCCTGCGCCTCAGCAGCTCACCCACGCTCGCCGTCAGTGGCTGTCAGGGTTTCTTCTGCTCCCAAAGTCGCAAACAAGCTGAAGATGAATCATGACGGATCCATGGACTTTCAGAACAAAGGATCATTTTTCCAGCTCCAATCTTCCGTATCTTTCAGCTGGCTGGATCAGCAGCACTGTGCCAAGAGCAGGTACTTCACCCACAGGTACCACAGGGACAGGGACAGGCTTGGATTCAGTAGGAAGACAAGAAGCGCTAATTCTTCACTCGGTGCTACCCTGAAATGCATCACATCCCATAACCAGCGTGGCTTTTAATCCATCTCCCAAAACAACCCCATTAGAACCAGCCAAATTTCTGTACTTTTCAAAGCAGATCTCAGTAATTTCTTTTGGAGAGTTTGCTATAAGCTTATGAATGTTTTTAATTTGTTTCTGATGCTGTGAGTGGTAACTTTTTGCTTGCTGATCTGTGGACTTGCACTGATTATTAAATGAGGCATGGAAAGCAAAGTAAATGGCACTTATTTCAGTTTGCATCAGCCGACTCCCAGCCACTGGAACGCTGTGACAGCTGTCACACGCAAGCCACCTACCAGCTTTATGGAGACAGCAGCCGAGCATCAGAGCAGGCAGCTCTGGGGAGCACAACCTGCACCAGTCACCGTACGCCATACGTACAACGTACCCTGGCAGTATCACGGTGGAGGAGACACATCCAAGGAGCAAAGCTAGAAGCCACAGAGGTGTCTACAGGCAGCTCTTCTTGGACATCAGAGCAGTGTGACAAAACTAAATGGTGAAAGAGGAGGAGGCAAAGGACAACTGGAGGTGGGCGACAGCCTCTTCTACAGAATGAAAAAAAACACATTGGGCAAAGATAGGCTGCAAAGGGTTTATCTGTGTGAAAAGACTGAGGAGGGCAGGCGGCTGACGGATGGAAACAGAGTGATGACTTGGTCAAAGGACAAGCAAGGCAATTATTTCTGTGGTCCAAAGGGTAGATAGCACCTCAAAGAGTTCTCCTCCAGCCCATAACCGTGATGGAGCCTCACCATTAGCCTGTTAGCAGACCTGAAACAGACTAATTTGGAATAAACAAACACAAACATTACAATGTCTCCCCCCCAGGTACAAACACACCCTGCAAGCCCTGTCCAGCTGAAAGAAGTGTCACCTCTCTCGCGCAGCCTTTGAGCTACCAGACATGACAAATGGGATTATCTGCTCCTGTCCTACTTACAGAGGAGTCGGTCAGCTGAGGGTAATAACGTGCACATTATAATCCAAAGAGCCTTGTTCTAAAACCACTGTCAGGTATCTCCTTCTGACATTCAAGTTCCACCTCTATCAGAAAAGGTAAAGGCAGATGTATGGTTAAACTACTGATTGATGTCCTAAGGGATCTGAGTTTAGTTCCCAGAGGTACCTCTGATCCTGAGACAGGGAAGCTTTTTTCAAGAGATACTAGGAGCACATGGAATGATACACAAGGTGCCACAGCAACTCCTCGTGGATGTACAAACAGATCTGGAGCTCCACAGAGTCCCAGCCAAGGCTCTGCGGGGTTTCGTACCACTGGTATTAACGGATGCTTCAAGGCTTGAGGCTGGCAAAGAACCCGTAAAGAAACCCCTCACCTCCTGAAATTGCATATGAGCGGTTTGGGAACTAAAAAAAAAAAGGGTTACTATGGAAAAGTTTCCAGAGTGACCTCTCCCCTGAGGGTAAATGGGATTATGGGAAGGATGACTAAGCTACCTTGGCTAAGGAGGCCAAACAAAGGAGGCTGGAGTTTTCCAGGTGGCCAGGACTTCTCTCAACCCCACATATTTCTGGAGAATCTCACTACGCAGAAAGCCATCGATCACTCATCAAGCAATGAAGCCGTCTCTGTGGACCACTTCTGACGTCTTCCACTGCACAGACACAATGAGCATCACCAGGAGAGCGCGCACAGAATCTCTCGTTACCACACCTGGAATATGAGCTGGCAATGGCAACCCTTAAACAACAAGGAGGGAAAATTATTCAACTTTTAAACTGGGAAGAAAATCACTCTGTTTCCCACTCCTTGCTTCAGGAGTCTCAAGCAGCTGTGGCTGCACACAGCCAGCCAGGGACATGGCAGCACAGTATCAGTCATCGTTGTACCTGCAACATGTGGGAGCCCAGCAGAAGCAGAGGGGTGATGAAGAAGGCTCAGCAAAGCGAGCTCACTCTCTCCTGCAGCAGGGAGACCTCAGGCAGCTGTGGAGGCATCAGCAGTTCCTGCTGGGCTCAGATGCATCTGTCAGCTCGTGGGAGCTAGTGCAGGTGACAAGGGGGAAGACCTTGTCCCTGCAATCCATCTTCTATATCCTTCTACCAGAGAATGCCTTGTCCAACCCACAGCTCCTTAACTTGCCTCCAGGAAAGAAAGAGAGACTGCAAAAGGGATTCTACAGATGGCTGCAGGAACCTTGCTTAACCCCATCCCAGCACAATCACTCTGGACCACTGACTGCCCCCGTCTTCTCCATCCCAAATTGTACCTGCTAGAAAATGTCTAGATGATTCCTGCATTCAGGGAGACTGGGAGGTGATGCGTTTTGCATGATTTTTTAGGTAACATCTCTACTTTCCCTTTGTTCAGATGAAAATGTAACATCCTCAGTTTTAGAGTCTGGATTGTGCTGAAAGAAAAGATACATCAGAAAATAAAACGGACCTGGGCTCCCAGCAGCTACAGCCTGAGCTACAGGAAAGACGGTGAGTTCAGAAAGGAGAAATTGAGAGCAGGAGATACAAATAATGTATCTTCACTGTTTTCTGTTTAACACAGGTTTAATTTCGTAACAGTGGAATAAGGTTTGGAAAAAACAACCCCAAAAATGACTGTCAAGCATGGCACTAGTTCTCCCAGACCAGCGAACAGGCTGTACCAGTCAGCAGTGGTAGCTCTGACTCCATTTCAATTTGAACTCTCGAGTTCTCAGTTTTGGTCCCTGTCTGATCTTCCAAACGTCACACCAAAAGCAGGCAGGCAGCTCTGTGGCACAGAAGCAGGACACAGCTCAGCCTTGTGCTCAAGGCTTTTCTTCAGGCAACCAAAACAGGTGCCCACAGCCATTCAGCAGAAGCTCTGGTGGAACCTGGAGGAGCTCTTAAGCAGGGCTGAAGCCGCTCAGAAATGATACCCCAAGTCAAACCCATCTGGGAGTAAGGCATGGTTACTGCCCATTAAGAATGAAGCGGTAATTGCAATGATCTCCATGAATGCAGCACCAAGTGCCTGCTGCTCTTCCCAGCCAGGACCAGTTAGGCAGCGGTGCTGGAGGACATGGAAATCACACACTTTACTAAGCCAACCTTAAGCAAAGGGGTTAAGCACCCTCAGTGGCGCACTGACAGCTGAATGAAGGACCATGCCTGCTCGTGATGAATCCCAGGGCAGGGAGAATAGGAATACATATAAACATATACATAATACATACAAAAAAAAAAAAGTCAGACCAAAGCAATGAGACACCAAAAGACAATTTAAACTGGCATCCTACCTCTGACAGAGGCCAGGCATGGAAGGACACAGGGAAAGGACACGCATGCTGTGCTGCTCCCTCCCAGAGTGCTCCTCACCTCTTGCAAATTGCTGCTCACAGGTTCCCTGAGAAAGAAGGATTCAGCAGCCCTAGAAGACCTTTTTTATAAACTCTTCCAGTCACTTCTGAACCCGTGCAGGCTCTTACCCTCCGCACCACGCTGGGGCTACGCGTCCAACTGCTGAGCTGCCCGTGTGCAAAGAACAGCTCCTGGCTAACAAGGTTTGCTGCCAGCTTCCCAACAGCTCCTAGTGCCTGTACTGAAGAGGCCGTGAGTAAGGACCGATTGCTGGCGTTCCCCGCACCACTCATGATTTTATAGGTATGCAACATTCAGATATGTCAGGAGAGTATATATACTGCCATGCCTGCTGCCGTGGCATCCTAATGTCTATACTAATGGCATTTAAGGGCAAGGACAGGCATCTTCCCAATCGTGACAGACAGAAGGTGGTGGCTCTTCTCAGCCTGGGGAGCAGAAGGCTCTGGGGAGACCTGAGTGCAGCCTTTCAGTACTTAACGGGGGCTTGTGAGAAAGACGGGGACAGATTTTTTAGTAGGGCCTGTTGCGACAGGACAAGGGGTGATGGCTTTAAACCAAAAGAGAGGGTTACTAGACATAAGGAAGAAATTTCTTACAGTGAGGGTGGTGAGGCACTGGCACAGGTTACCCAGAGAGGTGGTTGATGCCCCATCCCTGGAAACATTCAAAGCCAGGCTGGACAGGGCTGGGAGCAGCCTGGGCTAGTGGAAGGTGTCCCTGCCCGTGGACAACCTTTAAAGGTCCCTTCCAACTCAAACTGTTCCACAATTCTAAGAACAAAGTATGACTAGACGCCTGCAAATCTGAGCAACCATTTCCAAAGAAGAGATTACATCAAAGAACATTTTTTAGAGCAGTTTACAACCCAAGCTCCTCAGCCAGTAGAGGAGGGCATTCACTAGAACATAGCCACAACAATCACAGCATGGTCAGGGTGGGAAGGGACCTCTGGGCACATTCTAGTCTTGCCCTGCTAAGGCAGGTTCTTCTACAGCAGGTCACACAGAATACCCCAAGTGACCTTTTTCTCTTCAGTCACTTTTGCTCAAGTTAAAATTGACACCCAACCTGCTCCTGAGTTCTCATCTGGTAAGGCACAGATTAGGTAGTCTAGTTATATTTCTAACCCAACTGTCAACATCTCCACCAAAAGAGGCCTCCAAAAGGTGCCACGAGATGCCATTCTAGGACACATATCGGCACTAATCCACCCTGTGAACACAGGCCAGCCTTGCTCTGCTTGGCATCTCCTCCGCCAAGCAAGGAAAGCCACCCTTCAGAATCAGTGGCAGCTTCTGCTGTGGTTCTCCCCAAGGGCTTCTGCTGAATTAGAGCTGCTTTTAGCAAGTCGCTCACAGTATTTGTTTCTCTGTGAGCAAAAGGAAGTCTTGTTCAGAGGTCAGTCAACAAGTATTATTGATTGCTTCTTACAGCACCCAAAACTCCACTAAACACAGCACAATACAGATAAAAATAGCCATGAACTTTGTTCCCAGAAGAAAGCAAGCACAAACACTGCAGCAAGGAGCAACAGCCCTAGGGCTAGTTTGTGCCCCATAAAGCAGATGGGCTCTAACCAGTGACCCTGGTGCAACTGGGAGAGCCAGCTGACCCTGGAGCTGCCTGCCGCACCCTCTCCTTCCCTTCCCTGCTCCAAGGCAAACACACATGAAAATTCCCAGAGCTTTTATTCCCCCTCTTTGTTTGCAGTAAGAGCAGAGCCTGCAGAGAGCCACGATATTTTATAGCTGGCGAAGGACTCCACAGTAAGCCGCTCCAAGGAAGGAGGAAGCAACAGAGCTGGGTCAGCGCCCGTCTCTCGACAGAAAGCTGCAGAGACGCGAAGCTGCTCTGCTTACGCTCAAACCACCGACAGCCACATGAAGGTCACCGGTGCAGCGTCTGCCCTAACCACGGCATTTTCCCCCAGGATTGCACCAAAGGCATCGGGGTGCTGTCAGCCAGCCCTGAGCATGGCCACTGCGAGCTCACATCGGCCTTAGTCCTACGGGCTGGACCAACCTGTGCTTTGGGAATGACTGAACGCGCGGGGCTCCCAGCGCTGGCGGTGCCTCTCCTTGCAGCCCGTCGGCGAAGGAGGGACACTGAAGGAAGCAGCCACTGAAACTTCAGTAGGATTACAAAACAGCTTAGCATGGAGGCTTTGCCCTTTGAGAAGCACTTTTCTTTCAGCCTCTGTAATAGAATTGCATCCTAAGGAAGAATTAGAAAGCCTTAAGAGCCAAGACTTCACAAAACCATTTCAGAGGAAGCTCACGGTGTCTGGAAAACTGCAGGAAAAGCAATTTAAAGGTCGCTTTTTAGCAAGCAGGAGAGATGATAAAACTCACCAGGCTCATCTGTAGAGCAGAATAGGTGATTTGAACAGAAGCACAACCAGATAAGTAGGGAAGTATTAAAAAAAAAAAAAAAAAGAAAAAGAAAATGATTCTAAGGCTCTGGGTTTGTGCTCCTGACAAAGAACCTTAATTCATACTGAGATAGCTTCAGAACAGCGCATCACCACTTGGCCCTCCTTGCTAACCGGTTTGCTTAGATCCGCTGAGCTGTTTGGGCTGAATGAGCAATTAGAGTATAAGAAAACAGATGGCTCTATTTGGCAACTTCTTTAAAAGTGTCATTTTGAGACTAGCCAGGTCATATCACAACTAAATTACTCCAGATTAACTGCTTTCAGGCGACCTGTAATAATGCAGGCAGCAACCTCTAAGCCTGCCAAACCGCCTGCACCCATCCAGCCAGCATCGGATCCTATACTGCCAGCAGAGTCGATTATTCCTCATTAATAGGATCACAGAATCTCAGACTGGTTTGGGTTGGAACAGGCCTTTTAAAGAAAAGATGCACATTTGGCAAAGTATTTATATGCTGAGTGTGTCCATTTGCTTTTCCTTTTTTATTCAAAATCCCAAAGCTTTTTGACACGTGGAGAAAGATTTCTCTTCTAAAACACCTTTGGGATTGAACAGGGATGCTACTGGACAGCAGCACTGCACAGTAACCCCAGCGCGGGACTGAGGAAAGGCATGGAGCGCATTCTCACAAAGAAAAATTTCATTGCCAGTCTAAGTCTGATCTGGAACCCAAGAGCCAAGGTGCCCATCCATCCCTGTCCATCAGGTGTCCTTCCCCGTGAGGGCGGCGAGGCGCTGGCCCAGGCTGCCCAGAGCAGCTGTGGGTGCCCCATCCCTGGCAGGGCTCAAGGCCAGGCTGGACGGGGCTGGGAGCAGCCTGGGCTGGGGGGAGGGGGCCCTGCCCCTGGCAGGGGGGTGGGACTGGCTGGTCTGTGAGGTCCCTTCAAGCCCAAACCCTTCTATGATCCTACGACACACACATTCAACGTCACAGGCAACAGAAGTTCTGGAGGTGACTCCCCATTACCTCCACCTCCAAACCAATTTGCTGACAAATGATTGACAGGAGCTTAGTAAATAATTCTGTTGGGATGACAAAATCACAGGCTGGAAGGGACCTCCAGCAGGGATCTTACCCAACCTCCAGCTCCAAGGAGGGACAACTTCAGAGTTGTGTTAGGTTGCTCGTGGGCCAGCCAGCCAGAGTTTTAGCATCTCTAAGGACAGAGACTCTAGTGTACTATATTAATACAATGTTTACACGATAAATTCTCATTCTGTTCATAATGATCTTTGTTCAGAGTAGAAAAACAAGAGCAAAACACATACTAAATTAAGTTAATATAATCTGAAGACAAATTCAGCCAACAGCATCATTCTCAAGTTGCCCATTTCAGGCATCAGCTATAATTTGAGAAAGGACTTGGGGTTTTCAAGGCTTTGTTGGAATTTACTCTGCCTGATCCCTATTACCTAAAATTTCTACATTACCCCCAAGACATCAGCTTGAGCAGTATAATGTTTCTTTGTGCTTCACTGAGATGTCAGTTCAGGACAGCTTCAGAAGAATTAGACAGCGGTCTGAGCAAAATAAACAGTTGATGTTTTCCAGGATGAAACCAGTTCTGATGACAAGCAAACACCAGACTTCTTAACTGCTGCCAACATATGATTTCAATGTCCAATTTTAAATCAACAAGTACAATACGAACTTCCAGCAACACAAAACACATGAAGGAATTTTAAGCTGGTATTTTTATGTTCAGTAGTGGACTATCTCATTCAAACTAACAGAAAAAAAGACAACACCACCCAAATCCATCTTTCATTTACTCCTCTGTAGAACGGCACTGTAAGCCTATGACTAATTTCAAACCCAAAGCTGCTGTTTACAATTCTGATGAGAGACTGGCAAACACATTTCTCAAAAAGCATGAATCCTACTTTTGCATTTCAGTTTAATCATAGATAGGTCCAGTTGGGGAAGGGGTAATTAATTTTTTCTGACAGACAGTGACTGCATTCTATGCAAACTGATGTTTTAAAAATACTATTATAGGCTAGGTGTACAAATGAAGCCTGTAGTTTAGCGATGCCACCTCGGAGAATGCTTCCTACCTAACCCATTACCACCGAGTAAGTTCTGGCAACTTGTTTCATGCAGAACTAGAAGAAAATTGGATTCTTTAACCTGAATTTAACCATTCATAATTAGGTTTTAACTGCAAAATGAGTTAAAGATGAATACTGCCTAAACCAATTCTAAAATGTAATTTCAAGAACATATTTACTTATGCCTCTTTTGCTATTCCAGCTGTCCAAGGCTAGAGTTTGCTGGGAGCACACCTTCCAGGGTTGTTACCAAGAAATTCTAGGGGATTTCTAGTTATTAACAGAGTCCAGCAGAGAGAAAATCTGATCTGACAGTTCCCTTTTCAAAGGTTATCTGAAACACAGGTGAAAGAGCTGGGAGTTATTCTGGGAGAGGGATTTTAACAGTTCTGGGGAAAAGGGAGCCCCCAGAGGCATTCTACTCAATTTTAATTTATTTTATATATATATATATATATACACACACACACATATGCTGTTTAAATAATTAGGCACCTAGCTAGCACCATTTAAAAAAAACCCTGATCCGTCATACGCTCTACTTGCATCGGTAGCTTTGAGTCATTAGATTAGTCTTAACACTGCCAATGGACCATCACTTAGTGGGGCTTATGAAAACATGATACTTAAGGGAAAATAATATTTTGCCTACATATTTTGCAACTTTCTACCAATATTTTTTTTTTTAAAAGAAGGACTCAGGCATATACAAACAGCTGTAGACCACCCAAATTACTGAATCTTTTCCAAGTTCAATAATAGCCAGGACAGATGTATTTCTGGTTTTGGTGTACCTGATGCTCCACACCAGCATTGTATCTTTATATAACCAGTCTAACTGAAAGACCTTTTTCCCCAATATACTTCTATTAATACTAGTAAAAAAATTTAAAATTAACACCACTAGGTTTATAGAAGGCACTACAACATCCCGCAGCCCAACATTTTATCAGCAGTGACTTTGCCAGCCTAAAGCAAAAATGTTATTACAGCAGCACTCACCTACCACCATCACCGAGACCTGGCACAGCGTTTTCCCTAGTTATTCTCATCACTGTTACCCAAAAAATGAGGAATTTTCAGGTTACGTCGGAACACACAGTTCAGTGGTTTGATATACCTAAAATTTTCCTTTTCTTTCCCCAGATTCCTTTCACTATTTCCTCCCTAGCCAAGAGCAGCAAATGGAAATCTGCTCCACATCCGTGTGAGATAATGGTCTGATGTAAGTGGAAACTATTTCCTTACACCAGAAGAAAAGAGCCATCAACAAGACAAATAGGTGGAATTGCTCATTTCTAAGCATTTCCGGATAAGTAGGAAAAGGAAAAAAAGAAATGTTCTGGCTCTCCTTGCAATGCATCTGAAAGACATCACTTCTGTATCCCAGAATCAAACGAACTACTATTAAAAGCCACATGTGCTGTTCCTAACTTGAGAATATTGTACACTCCCTGGTGTTTTTTTCTGGATTTCTGACATACTTTTCAACAGCAAGAACTGCCTTTAACATGAGGACTCGGAGGACTGAACGTGCTGTCAGTCATCCGTAAACTCTGCTAACAAATAGCACTTCAGATCTTCACTGCCAATCATTAAAGTTTATTTGGGACAGGGAAAAATTGCCACTGAAGCTGTGTCCAAGGCTTTTCTGCTTGGAGTGACAGGGTTACATTTTTACGACACAACTTGTCTCGTTATATTTTAAATATCTCCTCAATTACCCTCATTTCAGAGCCATCTCATGAGGAGAGATCTCCACAAGTCAGTGGTCAGGCACGTGGGCTTTTTGGGTACAGTGTAGAATGATCCATTATTTTTTTGGACTCCAATTGCCTTCAAATGACATCAGTATTTTAAATTCCATTTCCAAACTGCTTTTATTTTTGCCTTTTTTTTTTTTTCTTTCCGTGTCTCTGAAAGCCATCACTCCTGAGCCCTGGCCGAGTTTCCATCTGCTGAGCCCTGCCTACGGGATCTGGTGTACCAGAAGCAATCATCGCAGCCAGGATGCAGCCACCTGCAGCACTTACAGCTACAGATCATTTCCTGGGCTGTTTCACTTCCAAGCATGCTGGCTCTGCTTTGCCTCTCTCTTTTTCATCTTTTCCAGCAGTCTGATCAATGATCTATGCCTACCTGGACCAAACAGACTGCAAAATGCTGCCAACCACACACCTCCAAAGGCTGCACACTTGTCTCATGGAGGCGACGTGGGAGAACGCCTAAACCAGTGTGTGGACTTCATGACGGACAACACAGTAACAAGAAGAGAATCCGTTTCCAGTCCCAGAGGAAAAGGGACTGTCATGGATTAGAGAGCAGCTAAGCTATAGGGAACAGCCTAGTATTAAACACTGAATTTTCTGGCTCCCAAAAGGGTAACAGCAAGGTGCTCCAAGATCCTTTAGAAGTATTTTGTATATGGTGTTAAAGCTGGAAAAGAGAGTGAAAGAAATAAGGTAATGTTTCCAGAGATGAAATTATTCATAATAGTATAATTAAGTTGAGAGATTCAGAAAGCTCTGACAGAAGCACAGACGGTGAAATCATCTGTTGAGAGATGCAAGGTAGTATGTGTGTGTACACTGAACAAAACAATATATCCTGCTGATATATAGCAAGGACTTCGGCTACACAGGAACAACTTGGGGTAGCAGCATCTTCCCAAATCTCTGCAAACTAAGCACACTAGTGTATGCACAACACTGCTGCTCAACTAGACACCCAGATGTCCACGGTGCTCCGAAGGGTGGGTATTTCAGGGCAACCAGTGCAGGACGGTGATGTACACGTCAGGGAAAATTCCCTGGAAAGCTGAATGACATTGTAGCCCACTGCCCTTCCACCTCCAAGAACAAGCTGCTTTCAAGGTCAAGTAATTCAGGCAGCCTCTCAAACACACAGGCAGTAATCCTCCTACATCATACTGACTTGCACTGGCAGCTGACAACAAATATAAAGGGCTCAATTATATTTTTGTTAATAATTTCCCGAAAGGTTTATCAAAATATGAAGATATTAAGCAACGGTGACAAGAACTGGATGAAGAACATGGAAGGGAGCACAAAGAAGCTGAACATCATCAGCTAGAGAAGCTGCATAATGTACTGACCCCCGATGCACCCACATTCCCCCCGACCTCTTCTTTTCCACTTCAAGTGGCTGATGAGATGAACTGGATGCTAGGAAAAATTTCCTCAGGTAAAGAAACAAAGGTTTGCATTGGTTTAAATTCAAGAGAAAAATACCATGCCTGAAAGCAGTATCTTAAAAACAGACAGTATGAGAAATGAAATGAAATGCCACTGCTTATCCACTATGTACTACACGGACAAGGCATAAAGAAACAAAGGAAAATTCAATTGCACTTTACTCCAAGTTTGCGAAACTCGCTACTAAACGCTCTGTGCAACAGCTTAGTGTGATTGAAGAAGAGATTTGACGTTTGAAATGGATTCACGTACACACACGTTTTAAAGGTGAAGAATCTAAAGTATCAGGGCTTATAAACCTACAAATAATGTGTATTAAAAGGATCTCCTAGAAGCAGATTATTCCAAGATCACTTGAAATGGGGTTTCTTTAATCTTTCATTGAATGCTGCAGGTTTTGTATCCACACAGTTAAAATCAAATGGCCAGATGAAGGAAAAAATGCATTATATACCACCACTTTTTTTTTTTTTATTTCAGAAATAAACAGCATTTCTGCACTATATTTGTCACTGTGTGAAACCTCTCATTGCCTTGAAGAGCTTGGGTAGGGATGAAGGGGACCTTAGCAAGGTTTGCTTCCTTCAGACGTTACTGCCCAGTTAGTCTGGGCAGCACCATAACTCTAACCCTAACTCTAACCCAGAAAATGCACGTTTCTTCCCTTACAATTCTTCTTGCCTGAACATACGAAGTCTGATGGATTTCAAAGCTGTAACTTACTCCTCAGTGTGAGATGACAGCTCCCCGAGCTCCCAGCGTATCCAGCTTTGAGAGGCAGGAAAACAACCACACAGAAAAACCCAGCCACGTAACATCATCCCACACCAAGTGTTCCCAAATACAAACACCAAACATGAGGTGCTCTGGTTTATAATTTTGATCGGGCTGGCAAAAAGCTAATACGAGATGACAGCAACATTTGCAGCTCCAATTTGATGCTCATACAATCACCTGTAGCTCAGCTCCAGCAAGACACGACCCATTCTTCCAGATGTGCAACACCCTTTCTCAGATTTAATTTTAATTTTAATTGCCCCTGCTTAAAATTTATCATCCTGAAAACACATTTAAGAGCCAGCAAACCCGTTTGCGCCCATTCTAAGTCCGACACTCATTTATGACACACGGCAGAGTGACACAAAAACCAGATCATAAACCTGGCGTTTGGGTTTTCTTCTTTAAAAGCACACCTATTTCACAGGTGGGATGGGGGGGGGGGGGAAGATGGACACAAAAGTTGACAATGATAATGAGAACTGAAGGATCAGCTACGTGCCTGGCTTTCAAAGGAAAAAGCAGAATCAAAGCAGCAGAAAATATTTATGTATTTAAAAATACGTATAGTTGACGGCTGAGCTGCAAGGCATCATACAACGTTCTCCCTGCATCAGCGATCAGGTCCGGAGCCGGGGCGTGATAATAAGAACAACATATGTGTATGGATAATTTTTTCCTCTTGTTTTACCGACGTAGATATTCCTACTATAAATTGATTTAGTTAAATAAGCAGGAGAAAAGTAACGATTTTACTGTTGCCCACACTACTTATACTATTGCCCATCTACACCCCTCGGTGAGATATCAAAAGCAGCACGTCAGAACAACTTCTCTAAACAATATCTGACTGATAACCTCCTGTGCCCAAGCAATTCTATTTTTTGAAAAATCACCGTTACCACCAGCCAATTCCTACATGGCATTCACAGCTGGGATCCTGCAGACACAAAACCTTCACACAAAAAAAGTAATTTTGTTTCCCCCAACGAATCATTTTAAGGTAGCACAAGGAATTTTTTTTTCCCCTTAAGGCAAGCTGTATTGCTGTTTGAGGAGAAAAATTCCATACGCATTTCCTCTTGTGTAGAAAATATTCCGATTGCGCTACAGAGACCCATATTCTGCTGATACACTTTCAGTGTAAAATAACACTCAGGAAAATGAATTTTTAAAAACGTAAAAGACAGTAAAATACATACATTAACAGTTTTGAAAACCTACACCCCCTCTGTAATCCCCAGGGATAAACCCAACAAATTCATACGCCTGTTAATTAGCTCTTATTGCCTGCCACACGTACAAATGAACAGCCTTCCTGCCACCGCGGCAATAATCTGCAGTCAGGACGCGTTTTATCATCGTATCAGCTGCAGCCACCACCGGCTCTGACAACAACTGAACGGTTTGGCAGAGTGCCTCAAATTACTGCCGACTAAAAGCACTTTAAACCGTCCTGCTGGAGCTTGACATGACAAATAAAGCAATGATTCATAACTGAATTACAGCGAGACTTTCTGGAAGGCAACGAGCAGGCTCGCCGACGAGAACTCGCCATTCCTCCACGCCAGCAGCTGGGGGAAGGGAGTCCGAGGATGCTCCGGTGACATGCCAGCGTTACCAGCCCAGCTGGAGAGACTGCTAACGGGAGGGCAGGCAGCCCAGGGAGGAAGTAACAGTAAATAAACTACGGTGGTCTTCCTATACAACATCATTACACTCAATCACTTTCCGTAGTCTGTAAGCTTTCTGCCTATAATCCTTTCTAAATCAACAGGAGAATTGGCTACCGATTCTAAAATCCCACATTATGTGAACACAAAAAGCAAAATATTTACTAACCCAAAACCACGTCCACCAGAGCAACGAAAGCTATCAGCTTGCAAATCCCCACCGAAACCTTTAATGAACTGACAAAAATAATCCTGAAGGAGTGAGTACCTGTGAAACAACCCTCACAGCCCACCGAAAAAAACATTGTATTGTTAACTTGTGGTGAACAGCAAAATTTTCAGTTCTTTTCCAGGCCTTTTAGCTGAAGAAATACCTTTCAAACCTGAGCTGCCCATAGACAAGGAAATAGCATTTTTGCAAATGTGGAGTGCTGCCACAATCGCTTCCAAAGTGCCTATTTCTAAGTCCCTTTCAGAAACGAGACTGCAGCTCACACGTACAGATGTACTACAGTAATACATCTGCTTTGTACTGCTTTTGGAAGATGGTGCATTGAAGTTATTTTTACGATCACCTTTCCTTCCTTGAGCAAGATATAAGTCCTGTCAGTTCCCCCTTTAAAAGAAGAGGAATAGGACACTGGCCACCCAAAACAGGTTCAAAGCCAACGTATGACTCCTGGAGAAACCATTTGATCTACAATACTTGGTTTAGGTTCACATAAAGAAGACTAATTTTAATTAGGTATCTTAGAATAAGCACACGCGTATATCCAATAATAGCCACCAATGCAGGCAGGACTTGCAGGGTACCATTTATCTTCCCTAACTATAACCACTACGCTATGTTAGCGGTTCAGATGTCCTCCATCACCAACTGGAAGAAACTTCAAAGGCAAATTCACCCAATTTTAACTCAACCATCTATAGCAGGTGGGATGACCACTTGCTGCAGGTGTCTACACGTCCCCACCAACTGAGAGGAGCCTAAAGAAGAAACGCGGTGCTTCACTTCTAGGTAGCTCAAGTTAAAAGAAATTCATTTCCCTCAAATTGCTGTAGCCCTCAGACCAAGGCACCTTTCACAAAACAAATGGTGTTTTTAGGGAGAGAGAAACCTAGACAGAAATGGGGCTGATAAGGCCCCACACACATATGCAACACAGTGAGGGTACAGTTAGCGACGTGCAGCCCTGTCAAGCTTCTTGAACTTGCAATCTTGGCATTAAGCTTTTATTTTTAACTAGAAACTATACACTCAGCTGTATACAAGCCACAACACACAGCGTTTCTCCTTATCCCCAGCTGTGACATCCAGAAAGACTGACAAGCAGGCAAGCAGCACACAGGGAGGTGCCAGGGAAGATGGCTTCAACATTGCTGGCGTTCTTCCTGTTTACATTTTTACTACATCTAACTGCAGCCTTTAGACTACTCATTCACCTGTTTCTATTTCCTCTCCTCGGAGCAGCATCTCACATAGCTGCAGATTCACGCCAGCCATGGGTCTCAGTCTGGGGATGAGTGTGGCCAGCACCTTCACAGATCCAGTGTGCCCAGGTGGCCACGGCGGCCAGCAGCGCCCTGGCCGGTGTCAGCAGCAGCGTGGCCAGCAGGGCCAGGCAGTGCCCGTCCCCCTGTGCTGGGCCCTGGTGCGGCCGCCCCTCGAGCCCTGGGCTCAGCGTTGGGCCCCTCACCCCCAGGCAGACCCGGAGGGGCTGGAGCGTGTCCAGAGCCGGGCAGGGGCTGGGGAAGGGGCTGGGGCACAGCTCTGGGGGGGCGGGGGGAGCTGGGGGGGCTCAGCCCGGAGAAAAGGGGGCTCAGGGGGGCCCTTCTGGCTCCCTACAGCTGCCTGGCAGGAGGCTGCAGCGAGGGGGGTCGGTCTCTGCTCCCAAGGAACCAGCGGCAGGACAGGAGGGAACGGCCTCCAGCCGCACCAGGGGAGGTTCAGGGTGGGCACTGGGAGAAATGTCTTCCCCGACAGGGTGGCCAAGCGCTGGCACAGGCTGCCCAGGGACGGGGTGCAGGCACCGTCCATGGGGGGGCTAAAATACACGCAGACAGGCTGTGTGGGGACACGGTTCAGTGGTGGCCTTGGCAGTGATGGGTTAACGGTTGGACCTGATGATCTTAAAGGCCTTTTCCAACCTGAACGATCCTGTGATTCTATACTTCCTCAGGGAGGCCCACAAACGGAAAAGCCTCTCACAACTGCAAGAGAGCCTATCGGCTCTTTTGGTTGAAGTGGAGATTGTTATTTCCACACTTCAACATAAAAATTGAAAAATAAATACGCATAAGGAACCCATCTCCAAAATGAGGGAGAACACCAGGCAGAAAGAACATGTGACAACATTCTTACAGCAGCTTTTGCTCCCCTACTGATTTGTCTTCAGTTTTCCCAGTGTTTTTGTACCTGACCCCTCTTCATTACATACTAGACCACATCTAAAGGTAAATAGACTCCTAATGATCTCTCATTAGCCAAACTTCCCAGCAGAACACCTTCAAAGCAAAAAAAGGTCAAAACCTCCCACCAGTAGAAAGAAAATTTCAAAGGACCAGGAAACCAACTAAGTTGTTAGCTTTTCCTACTCAAAATCTGTAGCATGTAAGGATCCACTTCCACACCAAAATGCTGTACAACGTGGACCCAAGGAAAGGCTGCTGCATTAAGTCATAAAAGAAATATAAAAAGTTAAGAGCAGCTGGTAGGTGTTGTCTAATATCTTGTGATCGAATACAGCATTTGATATGAAAAAAAAAAAAAAGAGAGATTTTAAATGAGAAACACTTAGCCCGTACACCACGAGGGCCACCAGCCAGAGCTCACCACATCTTGCTCCATTGACTCTGCTCCTGCGGGGCACAGGCCACTGACTCCCGGATTGCACGCTTCTGTCCCAAACCGTACATGGGATTTCATCCCTCGAGCAACTGTCGATTGGGATGCTTAGGGGCCTATGACGTGGGATGGAAAGGAGAAAGAGGGGACCCTCAGCCTTGAATTAACACATGGGAAGAAATCAAATAAAATCTTTTGAACAACAGTGTCTAGACATTGCCACCTTCCTTGTCTTTGGGAAGAGGGATTACAACTGAAATCTGGCTGTGCTGTTCCTCATTCGATACGAAAGCTGGAAGACACTTTAGACTAAAGGCCTGGCCCTGTTCCAGAAACTACCTTATTATGAAGGAACTGAAGAGAAGAAGGTCTGTAAGACAGGAGAGTAAGATTTCTGCCTAGCAGTCACAGCAATTAAGCAAGCTGTCTTGATGAAGAGGAAAAAACCATCAGAATAGAACCCAAAGGCTCAAAAGAGCAGGAGAAAGTAATTTTTAGAGTAGGTCAAGGCTCCAGAGGGGATTACCTTTCCAGTTTGAGACTTAATGCTAGAGACATGCCTCAAAAAGCTGACCAGCGAGATCTGTTGATACCACGGATGACCCCATAACGTCTGCATACTCAAGCAAAGTCAAGTATTAAAAGTGAATGTTGAAAACTGTGTGAGTTAGGATCAAAAACAGTGGAACTAAAGGTGCCTGCTCCTTCCTTCCTTCCCCTTAGATTAAAAAATACAGATTTTTTTTTTTAAGAACAGCTAAATATTTTGAATACCTGGAGGTATTAGGGTATGCAACATCTCAACTTGAAAACAGTGACTGAAGCACAGATCTCTGAAAGAAGGACAGCGTGGACTTTACATAAAAATTTTCAAGAGAGCCTCTCTTCCTGTATTTGAATTGATTCCACTGTAGCTTGAACTTGTTTTTATTAGGCATTGGTATAACTCTACTCCCTCAATTACTGCAATATCCGTGCAGCTAACAGCCTCAAAATCGAAGGAAGGTTGCTTATATTGTTGGACCTGAAATAGCAAGTGAGATTCTCCCAAATAAAATGCCTGCTATGAGACTGCTGGGTAAAAGTGGCCTAATTGACTCCCAGATCATACAAGAAACTTCAAAGTTGCTACTTCAGCAAAGTAGCTGAGTCAATTTAATGCTTCTCATACTGGAAAAAACCACCTTCCTTCAAGCAGGGAAGGAAAACTGTCCTGGTTTCGGCTGGGACAGAGTTAATTTCCTTCTCAGCAGCTGGTGCCGCGCTGCGGTTTGGGTTTGGTGGGAGCGATGCTGGCGGCCACCCGTGGGTTCGGCTGTGGCTGGGTGATGCTTGTGCTGAGTCAGGGACTTTTCAGTTTCTCGGGCCGAGAGGGCTGGAGGGACACGGGGAATGGGGAGGGGACACGGCCAGGGCAGCTGACCCCAACTGGCCAAAGGGATGTTCCAGACCATGTGGCGCCATGCTGAGCAGATATAAGCCGGGGAAGAAGAAGGAAGGGGGGATGCTCGGAGTGATGGTGTTTGTCTTCCCAAGTCCCTGTTACACATGATGGAGCCCTGCTGCCCTGGGGATGGCTGAGCACCTGCCTGCTGGTGGAAAGCACTGAATGAATTCCTTGTTTTGCTTTGCTTGTGTGCACAGCTTTTGCTTTACTTACTGAGTTGTTCTTATCTCAACTCTCAAGTTTAATGCTCCTTTCCAATTCTCCTCCCCCTCCCTTTGGCTGCATGGTGCTTAGTTACTGGCTGGGGTTAAACCACGACAAAAATGATGTCAAGTCAAAGAGCTAAAGTTGTGAATAACTGTCCTCAGGCTGTGGCCGTGAAGAGGTGACGGGCTCATGCATTTTCCTGGCTGTACTGGCACACAGTACGATGCCCTGCACTCTGGTGGTCTCAACACGCTGGACTCATTTCTAAGGATGTGCTGACTAAGAGTGAAAAAGCGCAAACAAAGAAGCTCAAAGGCTTCCATTCCTACTCAAAAATCTGTCTGCAAAACAAGGTGGGGACAGGCAACTCACTGCCCCAAGGACTTGGATGCATTCGGGGAAGACAGAAGGGCATACAGCTCTTTCAAGCAAATGGAAATGTTTTTACCTGTCAGAACCTGAGCCTGGGCCCAAAGCATTTTGCTTATTCTCCAAGCAGGAATATCAACAACTGCAGTGGATAAAGGAGCTGCACTCCTCACTCGGCTTCAAGCGCTAACAATGTTATCAAATGCAGCAGGAGAAACAAATGTGGTAGCCCAAACAAACTGGCAGAAAATTGAGGGAAGAAGCTCTTATATATCTTCTTGCTGTTGAAGATATTATTTTACATCTGTCTGTGTTGCTGTTCGGAATCAAGTTTTCCTAAAAATGTAGTTTAAAGGCAGTTTCCATGTCCCTGAATACGCAGAAGATGTTTACAGCTCAATGCTTCAAAGTCCTCCACAACCACCATCACCTTGTGAGGTGCGTAGCTGGATTCCCAGATGTCTCATTTTCTATATTCAGCCATTCTAAAACATCATGGTGGGCTGACCCAGGCTGGACATGAGGTGCCCACCAAAGCTGCTCCATCTCCCCTCCTCAGCTGGGCAGGGGAGAGAAAATACAGCAAAAGGCTCACGGGTCGAGATGAGGACGGGGACATCGCTCAGCAATTACCATTGTGGGCAAAACAGACTCAACTTGGGGAAATTAATTTATTACCAACTGAATCAGAGCAGGATAATGAGAAATAAACCCAAATCTTCAAAACACCTCCCCCCACCCCTCCCTCCTTCCCGGGCTCAACTTCACTCCCAACTTCTCTGCCTCCTCCCCGCCAGCGGCGCAGGGGGACGGGGAACGGGGGCTGCGCTCAGTCCATCACACGCTGTCTCTGCCGCTCCTTCCTCCTCAGGGGAAGGGTCCTCACACTCTTCCTCTCTCCAGCAGGGTCCCTCCCACGGGAGACAGTCCCCCACGCACTGCCCCAGCGTGGGTCCCTCCGGTGTAGAATCCTCCCCGGGCTGCGGGTGGGGGTCTGCTCCCCCGGGGGCTCCAGCACGGGCTGGGGGCACAGCCTGCCTGGCCGGGGGGCTCCATGGGCTGGGGGCACAGCCTGCCTGGCCGGGGCTCCATGGGCTGGGGGCACAGCCTGCCTGGCCAGGGGCTCCATGGGCTGGGGGCACAGCCTGCCTGGCCGGGGGCTCCAGCACGGGCTGGGGGCACAGCCTGCCTGGCCGGGGGCTCCATGGGCTGGGGGCACAGCCTGCCTGGCCGGGGGCTCCATGGGCTGGGGGCACAGCCTGCCTGGCCGGGGGCTCCAGCACGGGCTGGGGGCACAGCCTGCCTGGCCGGGGGCTCCAGCACGGGCTGGGGGCACAGCCTGCCTGGCCGGGGGCTCCAGCACGGGCTGGGGGCACAGCCTGCCTGGCCGGGGGCTCCAGCACGGGCTGGGGGCACAGCCTGCCTGGCCGGGGGCTCCAGCACGGGCTGGGGGCACAGCCTGCCTGGCCGGGGGCTCCAGCACGGGCTGGGGGCACAGCCTGCCTGGCCGGGGGCTCCATGGGCTGGGGGCACAGCCTGCCTGGCCGGGGGCTCCAGCACGGGCTGGGGGCACAGCCTGCCTGGCCGGGGGCTCCAGCACGGGCTGGGGGCACAGCCTGCCTGGCCGGGGGCTCCAGCACGGGCTGGGGGCACAGCCTGCCTGGCCGGGGGCTCCAGCACGGGCTGGGGGCACAGCCTGCCTGGCCGGGGCTCCATGGGCTGGGGGCACAGCCTGCCTGGCCGGGGGCTCCAGCACGGGCTGCCAGGAATCTCTGCTCCGGCGCCTGGAGCCCCCCTGCCCCTCCTGCCCTGGGGGGGCTGCAGGGCTCTGCCTCTCACACAGTCTCACCCCTCTCTCCAGCTCAGTCGCTGTTCCCCTGGGTTCCCCCTCTCTGAAATCCTTTATCCCAGCGGCGCTGCCACCGGCGCTGCTGGGCCTGGCTTTGGCCAGCGGCAGGTCCGGCTGGGAGCCGGTGGCACTGGCTCCACTGGGCAGGGGGGCAGCTGCCGGCACCTTCTCACAGAAGCCACCCGCTACCAGAGCCTGGCCACACAAAGGACTTATTCTAGGGTATAAATGCACAACCAAATTTTTCCAGATGGCTTTAATTCAAATAAATAAGTCAATAAAGCCCAACCAAAACAGAGAGCAAGGCAGAGTTTCCCTCTCTCTAGACTGTCTGAGACCTGTTACAACAGCTTCCCAATCCTGCCTCCAGTCCTCCCCAGTTCCTTCACCAGTCTAATTAAACCCATTAAACACTGGAAATTCTGGAAATTCTCTTTCCATCACCCTTTCCTGAAGACGACTGGACAAATTGCCAAGTAGGTAGTCTCAGTTTGGGTTTTTGCAGGAAAGAGTAAACACACCTATTCTAAGGGTTTTCAGAGAAAGTATTCTGAATACATACAATTCTGAAATGACATGCAACTACCCTACTCCTAACTCTCATCATCTTACCTCATCACTCAAAATATTCTTTGACCTTTTTCCCCTGGAGAAAAAAGCCTGAGATATATTGATGCAATGACACAAAAAAAAAAAAAAAAAAAATACAAAAACCACAAAACCACAAACCAACAAGGAGCTCCTTGAGCGCTTGTTTCCCATGGAGCTGCTTCTTGCGCCAATTGACTTTGGTCAAGTGGAAATTCAATCCAAAGCTTCTCCCATGACAGGGCATTTATCAGATCACTGAACATTTTCTGGTATCTTGTGTGTGAATCCATGTTGCCACTTTACCCTCGTACAAAAACTCATCTTCTTTTAACTTGCGGCATTTTCACGAGACCTAGAAGATACAATCATCTCCAAGACTTCTCTTTCCCTTATCAGACTTCCAAAGTTTAAAGAATTAAAGTACTCACGCAGAGAGCATAAGGCATAAGCCTGATTTCCCTAGGATATCAGGTTTTAAAAGAAATTGTTAAATCCTAATTATTGTTTTAAATTAAGTCCTGATTCTAAATTAATCTAAAACTAAACTCCCTGCAGAATTGTTCTGCTCTCCCTACCACCTAGCTCTGTAATTTATCCAAAGAAATTAGGTTAGCAATGTTTACAAGACTGCTGAAAATAAAAGCATCCCCCCTGCCAAGACGCAATCCTAGGCCCTCTTCGCTGTTGTTCTGCCCATGTCTTCCACATCCCCTGCCCATACAGTCCTCTTCTGCCTTACCGCATTCCCCTATCCCCGTTAAAGACTGGGTTTTCCCCAAACTCCAACACAAGTAAGATCAAGTTCCCAGCTCACTTTCTCTATTCCCGATACAAGCTTCCCAGGGAAAGGGAAATTACTCCTGGAAGGTCCCCATATCATATCACGTGCCTTGTCTTACACTAATAATAATGAGCAAACTTCATAACTGAAGCAGAAGCGTATGCTTTAAACTCTTCTGAAAAGCAAATATTGCAGAGATGACAAATTATCATTAATGTCTAACCGAGCAGGCAAGGAGAAATCATGTTTATTATAGAACTCAGCCTGCCTAACGAAAAATAGGTCTTCAGCTATAACTAATTTTCTCTTTTGCCATTATTTGACAGCAGAGAAGGAAGGAATCATTAGAAATTGTTTACATCATGAAAGAAAAAGCAAAAGCAAGAGGGACTGATGATGATAATGAGCAAGAGGATGATACTCAGGAGGCAAGCGCTCACAAAAATCCTTCAGGAACAATGATATGGTGGTGAAGCAGCACATGCACTTGCCAAGCACTAACACAGGTATGTACATAGGCAAGCCATGCTTTTTATTTTAATTGCAACATCCTCTTCTGAATATGCTTCTTTCTGCACCCACCTCTAAGCAAACACAAAAGTCCCACCTAAGCACAAGTGGCGAGCTTTAGTATCAGTTCATCGTTAGCCTCACTACAAGGTGCAAACCACCCTCCTGCTGCAGAGGACACAGCAATGCAGAGCTTCTGGGGACACACAAGCACTGTCTATTTTGTCATATTATCTCTGTAAAGAACCTGGAAACCCATGATGTAGCACTGGGTACCCAAAATTTGACACTCGATTTAATGTTCAGCGATTTCACAATTTGTGCAGCTGTCTGATTTTTAAATTACAACTTGTCAAAAAAAAAAACAACCAAAGAAAACCAATCCTATTTTGTCATTTAATAAATAATGCAGGTTTCTTTCTAATGCCAACCCTTTAGTACAGTAGGCAGAATTATAATCACAAATCTTTGCCATGGCTCCCTATTTTCATTTCCATTTCCATTCGTATATGGATTCAAGCAAGGACTCTGAACAAGAGGAAGATGATAAGAAAATCCCCAAACCCATCCTAGCATTGCCTTACAACTTCGCTAAAATGCCAAAATCTGAGACCCCTTTCTACTTTCACTTATTGAAACTCGGTTATTTAAAACAGAAGGGAATTTTCCATAGGGTTGGAGAAACGCAGCATCTTGACAGCAAAGCGTAGGCATGTGCTAGTCCATGGCCTGGCAGCTTTCGGCCACGGGGCCACAGGTAACATGTGGACACATTTTGAATGGCACACCATGGGCTAAGGAGCAGGGCAGGAGGCTATCTGGAGAGAGATGACAGCTCTCCCTGTGTCCCAACCCCAGCAGAAGCCAAGAGGCTCTCTCCAGCAGTGACCCGTGATAGCCTCTAATAAAACCATCATTCATATCTACCTGCAGAAAAGGTCTCCAGTTGCTATTGGGTTTCTACAGACATAATTAATGGTTAGAGAAGGGAAAAGCATATGCTATTATGCTTTCAGAGCTGCCAAACCTTGAACCAGCCTACAGAGAACGGCAGGCAACTTCACAGTGTAAACATCTCTTAAAATACAAATTACAATAGATGTCAGTATGTTATTATACACATTTAAAATATTCAGGAAACTGAAGAAGGTTTTTTGTTAAGCTGAGGAGCTTCAGATATGTTCCACCATTCTCCCTCATCTAAGGAGCCAAAACCTGCTGTGAGCTCTGATGTGCAACAGTGGGAAATCCCGAGGGATCCTGACAGGCTGGAGAGGCGGGCCTGGGCGAACCTCAGCAAGTTCAACAAGGCCAAGCGCAAGGTGGGGACAACCCCAAGCACAAATGCAGGCTGGAGAGAGAATGGATGGAGAGCAGCCCTGTGGAGAAGGGCTTGGGGGTGTTGGTGGATGAAAAGCTGGACATGACCCGGCAATGTGCGCTCGCAGCCCAGAAAGCCGCCCGTGCCCTGGGCTGCATCCCCAGCAGCGTGGCCAGCAGGGCGAGGGAGGGGGCTCTGCCCCTCTGCTCCCCTCTGCCGAGACCCCCCCACAGCGCTGCGTCCAGCTCGGGGGTCCTCAGCATCAGAAGGACACGGACCTGTTGGAGCGGGCCCGTCGGAGGCCACGGAGCTGCTCAGAGGGCTGGAGCCCCTCTGCTGTGGGGACAGGCTGGGAGAGCTGGGGCTGTGCAGCCTGGGGAGGAGAAGGCTGCGGGGAGACCTTAGAGCAGCTCCCAGTGCCTGGAGGGGCCGACAGGAAAGCTGGGGAGGGGCTTTGGGCAAGGGCAGGGAGTGGTGGGACAGGGGGGAATGGCTTGAAGCTGAGAGAGGGGAGATTTAGGTTGGACATGAGGAAGAAACCCTTCCCCGTGAGGGCGGCGAGGCGCTGGCCCAGGCTGCCCAGAGCAGCTGTGGGTGCCCCATCCCTGGCAGGGCTCAAGGCCAGGCTGGACGGGGCTGGGAGCAGCCTGGGCTGGGGGGAGGGGGCCCTGCCCCTGGCGGGGGGTGGGACTGGCTGGTCTTGAAGGTCCCTTCCAGCCCAAACCCTTCCGTGATTCTATGATGAAATGTGGAATTTTCATATGCTGCTGGATAATTGCATCTTTAGAAAACACTTCTACAAGTGGGGTCATTGCTAGCAGGTCTCCCAGTCAACTGTCACAACACACACTGTCAAACGAAGGAAATGAAGGCAGTACTGGAGGTACCGCACCAGGCAATTGTTGGCTCTTCAATGACAAGTGTTAACAAGTTTGAATAGAAACCCAGTCCAACATTCTTTTTATAGAGCAGTTAATGTAATAATATGTAAGACAGAAGGAAACTTTATACAGACAGAGGAAAAATCTTAATTCACAAACAAACCACAGGCAATCACCAAAATTATACCAAAGGTATTCTTTTTTTGCAGTCAGGCATAATTATGGAAGGTCTATTAAAAAAAAAAAAAAACAAACACCTTAGCCTATGATTTGCATTTTAATTACATTTCAAACTTTTGTGTGGGGAATGGATGGGTAGAATTGGTATTACAGAAACTACCATAATGTTTATGAGTGTATTTCATTATATAAGGTAGGAATTCCAAGTATAAAACCCAGGCAATGCTTCAAGGTCTGGGTTCTTTTCCTATTAGCCTGTATGTAAGGGTGAAGATGTAGGGGGAAAAAAAAAAAAAAAAAATCAGTGCTACCTGTGGTGCCGTTTACCAAACCCCCATGACATTCACATGATGCTGAAGCACCACACAACAGGCAAGTCCAAGGCTCTTGAGAACATATTCTTTCTGAGGCTTACCAAGAGTACCCACAGCTTACAACAAATCATCTGGTTATCGTTAATGCACACCTAAAAATACCAAGTTATCACACCCACATGGTAAAAAGAACCTTTCTCTATTAAAATATATGTAAAGTTCTGGCCAATTGCTTTATAACTTTATTGCTTATAATTGTACAGGGCTCTTGCTCTTCAAGCCCAATCACTGTATTTCACACTAAACTCTAATTATATAATCTAGCATGAAAAAGCCAGAGATACAGACCCTTTAACAAGCTTAGGCGAAAATCAAAGGCCCACAAAGGGCTAAATCAAAAGCTGGCTCACACCAACTCTATTCTTTGTGCAGTCAACCATGACTAATTAATGCTTTTAATGTCAGTTTACCCCTTCTGGCACTATAAATCAGAACACGCAGCTTTTATGAGTTAACAAAAGAATCTGCGAAAGGTGTAGCTTATTAACCAAACTCAGAAATTCAAATGCACTTAATCAGAAACAGGTATATTTAGCAGCATTGTACTCGACGAGCAGAATTATCTGCAGGCTGTACACAGAGAACATTCATTTATCAATACAAACAAGGCTGGCACACTGGGAAGAGGTGGTAAATTATACATCTGAAAGAAAGGGCAGTGCTTCCAGCATGGCTTCTGCGAGCAGAAATGCGGAGCAAACACTGCGGGAAAGCGCTCCGGAAAGGTGTATGTTCCCTACAACGTCAGCCACAGAGACTGCAAGAACTGAGCGCACTGTTGCACTTCTCCAGCAGGAACAGAAAAATCTGTCCTCAAGTAGATCTCCTACCATCACCCACTTGGCTAGGCCCTTCCTCTGTAGCCTGCTGCACTCGTTTGGATGCATCATTTGACGAGTTTTCATAAGGATTCTGTTCCTTCCCCTCCTCAGGAAACACAGATCTCCACTTTTGTGCTGTTTCTGAAAACCACGATGATCTCCATGCAGCAGCCAGCTGGGACTTTGACTTTGCAAGCCTGCTGGACATCAGTCTGGCCTCTAAGAGAAGCAGCTATCACAGGGCTACAAAAAGATACCCACATAGTAAACCTCAGTCCAAAAGGAAGCCAAGGCCACAAAGCTTTCAAAATACACACTTTTTTTTTTTTTAAGAAGAGATGTAGATACAACTCACATCCTAGGCTCAGAGAAAGAAAGAGACCCTAACTGTGTCCTTCTGGCTGAGGAGACAAAGTATTTTAGTGTGCTCTCCACATACCCCAGGGCAATATCGACAGCTCACTTTAATGTGCCATATAAGCTTATAGATCAAAAGTAGAAAGTCAGTCCAGTGCATATTAAAGAGTCTGGTCTCAGAGATCCTCTCTGCCTGCTTATGTCCATAAATCTTATTAAAACCTTTCTTTGTTTTTAAATCAGTTTTTGACAGCTGATTTTTTTTCCTTGTTATGGGAACTGTCATCTTCCTAATGATGTCTCACTCCTCTAACAATTACTGTATATCAGCAGTATTCAGCCATAAACAATCACAAAGCAGCTTTGTCAATAAAATAGTTCCTCTACGCCCCAAACTCATCATCCTGGGATGTTCAGGCTGATGTTTCCTACTCTGACACTTGATTACGATGCATCCCAGTGGCACAGCATTCATCACACACCACAGACAGGCAAAGGACACTGCAGGTTTCATCAGGCGTTCTGCCGTGGGTACGGGCAGAGGCACAGCCCAGCCTGGGGACCCGCAGGCACAGTTCGTGTTTGTGTGATTAGCTGGTGGCTCTGGCTGACACGGAATACTGAGGCAAAAACTTAAAAGAGAATTTTTTTTAAGGGAGTAGACCTGACTACGAGAAGCATTTGCACAAAGGCTACTTAAGAGGAAATGCCGGGTCATTAATCTTTATAAATTCAACACCTTGTGCAGGGAAGAAGTTTCCATATGTGATATGTTCCAGTGTATCTAGGTACCTCGCAAAGGGGGAGGTCCTTCCCTTTCACCGATACATCCAGCGTTGTGGTAGTGTTCACAAAGGGACAAAAATCTTCTCTGAAAGTGAAAATTCCCATGAAGCAGGAATGGGCAAAGTAATTACAGATCCCAAAGCCTTCCAAACCCTATAATCATGGAATCATTTAGGTGAGGAGAGACCTTTCATAGAGTCCAACCACTAACCCAGCACCACCAAGGCCACCACTGAACCATGTCCCCACACAGCCTGTCTGCGTGTATTTTAGCCCCCCCATGCACGGTGCCTGCACCCCGTCCCCGGGCAGCCTGTGCCAGCGCTTGGCCACCCTGTCGGGGAAGACATTTCTCCCAGTGCCCACCCTGAACCTCCCCTGGTGCGGCTGGAGGCCGTTCCCTCCTGTCCTGCCGCTGGTTCCTTGGGAGCAGAGACCGACCCCCCTCGCTGCAGCCTCCTGCCAGGCAGCTGTAGGGAGCCAGAAGGGCCCCCCTGAGCCCCCTTTTCTCCAGGCTAACATTTGCAGCTCGCACAGGAGAGAGGGAAGAAAGCCAATCCAACATCTTGTAGGGCTTGAAACCATCCTGAGCTGAGGTACATTTAAAAGAGCCTTGGTGCTCCATGACTATCAGACTGTGTGTGAAGACAGGTGCCTAGCAATATGGTTTGGTGATGGACTTGGCAGTCCTGGGTTAATGGTTGGACTTGATGATCTCAAAGGTCTTTTCCATTTTAAACAATCCTCTGATTCTATGAGATATAGCTTAAGAGGAAGACTAGTACCTATATTCCCCACTACAGACCAAGAATGTCCAGTTCCCTGTTTATTCTAATATATGGCAAGAGGATGCTGGGTAAAACCAGATGCAACAAGAGCCTAAGAAACACATTGGAGGGTTCTGCTCTTGAGGCAGCAGTTCCCACTCTCTGTAAGAGCATCCTTAGGAAATGCCCGAGCATGTCACACACTCAGCACAGATTCAGTGATGTTGTATGGTAGGAAACACTGGTCTTCTCACCTGCCCTCACAACCAAACCCATGCATCTCACAACAGTAAGCCTTTTCTTCCCTCAAGCCCACCATCTGAATCGGAAAACAGCAACCTCAAGCCAGCTACTAGCTTCATCTCTTAGAATGTAAGCCTGAAATATCTCACCAATAAAGAGCTCTGAAGCAATAAGCAATATTCTCAAACTCCAGTTTGTGCTCCACCTATTTGCACACTACTAAAGTGTAGATACAGCCACACTTTTGCCCACATTTTACAAGTCGCACAGGAGCAGCATGGTTCTAACTCAGAGGCATGTTCACAGACACAGCTGTGCCGTGGAGCATATGCAAACAAACACACTGACAACCCACAACATGTCCAGACTACATCGAAGGCTGAATTTTAAAACATTAACAATGTTCTAGTATGGCATATTTCCCTCCTCTAAAGATCACCCAAAGGAAGGAAGGTCCTTGGTATCACAGTCATTAGACTCCACCAGGAACAAGGACCAGGGATCTCCTTTCACTCTTAAATAATCATGTAACATCTCATAGGATCCTGGGAACTACAAAGCATCACAGAAGTTTTTGGGTTGGGAGGGACCTCACAGACCACCCGGTCCCACCCCCCGCCAGGGGCAGGGCCCCCTCCCCCCAGCCCAGGCTGCTCCCAGCCCCGTCCAGCCTGGCCTTGAGCCCTGCCAGGGATGGGGCACCCACAGCTGCTCTGGGCAGCCTGGGCCAGCGCCTCGCCGCCCTCACGGGGAAGGGTTTCTTCCTCATGTCCAACCTAAATCTCCCCTCTCTCAGCTTCAAGCCATTCCCCCCTGTCCCACCACTCCCTGCCCTTGCCCAAAGCCCCTCCCCAGCTTTCCTGTCGGCCCCTCCAGGCACTGGCAGCTGCTCTAAGGTCTCCCCGCAGCCTTCTCCTCCCCAGGCTGCACAGCCCCAGCTCTCCCAGCCTGTCCCCACAGCAGAGGGGCTCCAGCCCTCTGACCAGCTCCGTGGCCTCCGACGGGCCCGCTCCAACAGGTCTCTCGTACTGGAGACCCCAGAGTTGAATACAGTACATAACTTGGCTTGACAGAAATCACCTCCCATATCATATATTCTCTGAAAGGAAATTTATTCTCCAAAACAGAGCTGGCAATTCAACAAAACTTAACATCTATGAACAAAGGATTTATTCATGCACTAAAAAAAAATCACTAATTGAGGTACCCATGCCCCAACAGCAGAGAATTAGCCATCAGCTGCTAGCAAGATGCTGCAGCGTCGGCTCTGGATTTGGTGCATTCCCAGCCCAACGAAGACCACCAAATGGACCCCACCAAAGTGGCATAAGTGATCAGGAGACTAATGACCAGAACTTTTCGATATAAGATCAGAAACACAGAGATGAATACAGCAAAAGTATAAAGTCCAGGGCCAGTTAACCACATGCCAAATTCCACTCACACGCACTTTATAAAAACCAGGCTCATGAAAAAACACATTTAAAATACTTGCATCAAACCATTACACAGATAAGAAAAGTATTTTTAGATACACACGTATTTTTTACACACACACACACACACACACAGAGTAATTAACTATTTAATTGCTGAATTCTGCTTAGGGTTTGAGGGAGTGGGGTATATCCCAAGTAGGAATTAACCTGACCTCAGTAAAACTACATTAAGAGGTCCGGCACACCACATTCAAGAGTTGAACTCAATTTCTTCCACCTTTTGATTTCTTAACACTATTTACCATCACGAGCCTAAAAGGGGATGCTTAATCCAAGATAAAGGCACCCAACAAGTAAATGTCTGAAGTGGCTGGTGGAGATCCCAAGCAGAGCCGTTACAACCAGGAAAGCAAACCCAATCAGCTTGATGAGGACAACCAGTAGCTCATCAGCCAAATCTCCCCAGGCTCCATCAGTTCCACTCTTGAGGTCTCCAGGGACCAGGCTGGGAGCTCAGGCAATCAGCACAAACAAAGCTTAAACTTAAATTTCTTAATGTGGAGCTGAACTGGAGCAGGAGCCCCTTGGACCAGAAGCTCTCTTTCTCACACAAAGCCAACACTTAGCATATCCTCATTGTTAAAAAACACCTTGTCTTCTGGATCTCCCATTGGTGCCACTGTCACTTCTCCAGTCTGAGCAACTCAGCCGCCACCTCTGCGCTCTCCCTACCTCGCAACCCATCAAACATGCTCCCTTGCCTTTGCCTCTCTCCCTTCTGCAGCCCTGGGCCTCTGTTTCTCAGGCCCACAAAAGGCAGCATGGCCCCAGCTGGGTCTCCTACTGTTGCTTCAACCTGGAGATATGGGAACAGTGGGCAGAAGATGCAGACAGAAGCACCATCAAAGTCCCTTTTTTGCCCTTTTATCTAGCAGGATATTCAACCAAAAGGGGAAGAGGGAGATGGAAAGGGGCCATTGCTGTTGCTTCAAGATTGGCAGAAGCAAGGACAACGCAAAGCTTTTCTGAAATGCTTGGTATTTTCTACCCCGTCCCACTTAAGATGGGTTGAGTTGCTGAGGGTGAGAAGAGGAAGAAAAAACAGCCCGACCTTGCCCTTACCAAAAGAGCAGGCATCTAATCAGGGCAGGAGTGCTCCTGCACGGTCACAGCATGCCTAAATGCTCGATCCCGGTGCAGTGCAGGGGATCCAAGAGCAAAGAGCACCCGTCAGCACTGCTGTCTGCCTGCATCTGCTTTTCAGCAAATCTGACTTGAGTGGGAGCAGAACACGCAGTGGGTATCCTGGCAGCTGACATTTGAAGCTCATGTTACTAAGCAAGCTGCAAAACGTATAAAAGGCTGGGGGTGTGGGGGGGGTGTGTGCAAGTCAATGCTGGATTTTCCATACTCCTGCACAAGCTGGATTGGGTCAGACTGACACTTCAGCTACCCCAGTATCTTCTCCACAGCATCAGCCAAGTGTCAATACCCAGGGGAAAACTGAAGCACAGGGCAGGCATACAGCGACATTTGTCCAGCATATTTTCCAGCCCATACCTGTGTGCAACACAGGGATTTCCTGAAATGGTATGTCTGTATTTAATAGCTAGCGGTATAGCACGTTATACCGCTGTTGTAACAGATTTGAACATTTAGAGGGCTTGATCTGTTCAGGTCTCATAATGCTAGGCACCATCCACAAAAATAAATAGTTCAGATAAAACCTGCGCCAACCAATTTACAGACCACATCACACTGCAAAGTTCCCATTTTAAAAAACTGTTCCTAGTTTTCTTTTATAAAAGGCTGCAACATAACCTAGTAGAAAATACTTTGCCTGTCTACAGGCAAATGACAGAAATTTATACCAGGACTCATGCCTTTGCCAAACCAGTGATTTTGACCCAGCTAGTGAACACAGGCAGTATTTTTCGCCTTCTTTTTAATATAAAAGAAAAATAAAATATTTATTAATAATTTAGTAATTTAATAATACTCATAAATACTAAAAAACCCTAACTCTCACAACTCTTCACAGGAGCAGCACATACCTGCTGTGTGTTCTACTCCAGTCTGCTGATTACCTCAGGTTTATTAACTTTATAAATGAACACAATAAAATGTGCTAGACATGCAGTGTTGCTGGAGTTTCAGCTTATGCATTTCTTGACCCAGAAATGACCTGCTTATTTTAAAATGTAGTGCGATTCTGTACCAAAGTTCATTTAATATAAACAAGGGTCCAACTCATGCCAAACACCAACACTTTTTAATCAACACTTGCAATTTCCGTGGCATCCAAAGCTTTTCTATCTGTGGAGAGATTGGGGAAAACGGTGTTTGGAGGAGCTGAACGGCGCACAAAAACCATGAATTCATACCTCTTGGATATGAGCTTCCTTCGGATGAAGATAATCTGGAGAGGAGTCTGCCTACGACTGCAGGGCAGTGAGTCTTCACAGCATTCCACAGCTCTGCAGTAGCAACCAACAGAGAGAAAGAGAGAGACCTGTGAGGCTCCACAGGCAAACCTGTCGAACAGAAAACACGGCTCTTTCTAGCAAAGAGTGGTCTTTATCTCCACCAGAGCAAAAGGAAGAACGGCACATGTAAGAAATGCAGTCAGAAAAGGAGGAGTGATGGAGATGCAGGATAAGAGGAGGAGAGGGAAGAGATATCAGAGCTGGCAACAAGACCGGCAGTTGCAAAAAAGACAGCATGATGTTCCATTCCCTACCTGCTGTCATTAAACAAATAGAGATGCATATCTACTGCAACTCTCCTACACATAAAGTATCTCAGTTTGCCTTCCCCTAAAAATACCATGGATACACTTTTTCATAACCATAGGTATAGGGAGAAAGAGTAGAAATTCAGCATCTGCACCTTCAAAGCAAGACGTGAAATCTTCCTGCAGCTATATGCTACAGCTCAACGACTTTGGGTGGAATGCTCACATGGCATGGCTTGCACAAAGTCTACATCAACTATGCCTACGCTCTGCTGAAGAACCGCATAGAAACTAGAAACAAACAGCATCAGGAGTGGATGAAATCAGAACTAAGGTCTTCTCAGCTTTCAAAAGGGAGAAAGCAAAGTTCAAGCTTCCATTTAAATACTTGATAACCAGCTATTTGTCAAGATATGAGACTAAAAGGGGTTTAGCCCAAGTTTTACATGTTACTCCCACACCCTCCCTTCACAGCTGACACAAAAGCTCAGAGAACTGAAAACAAAATACCTCAAATTTAAGTACAGCACACACACACACACACAAAAAAAAAAGCTCTCAAACAGCTCCACATGCTTTATGCATTATATAGAGGAACAGAAAACCTACTGTTCACAAACCAGGGCCAGTGCTCCTTGTAACAGTTGTTTATTTTAATCAACCCGGTACCAAAACATTCACATTAAATATTTTTTCATTGCCTCTAACCACTGAGCCAGTATTAAGTTTACATTCACTCAAAAAATACTCTCAGGGAGAAAACAAGACACAGAAAAGATCGAATCCAGTAAAACAACAGAGAGCAGCTGCTTCGGGAGTGCCGATCCATCCATCCTACCTTTCCCTGCAACGTTACACCAAGATGCCCTTCAAGCCCAGCAAATGAAACAGCATGAAAATGGAAATGAACAAGGGAGAAAAAAGAAAGAAAGAAAAAAAAGTAAATCTTTATTTTCACTGAAGTTCCCAAAATCGTCTACTGCAGGAAACCACGACCATGCCATCTTAGATGGCATCCTTGGAGAGAAGTCAAAACCCACTCTGCTGATGTTCAAACATCCTGATAATCCCAACACGCTCAGGGAAACGGCTCAGTAATATTCCCACCTGTTGTACAGGTGCTTGACCTCTGTATTTCCACCTTATAACAAGCATATTCATTGCTTGGAATTTAATTCTAGTTTTAGGCTTTTTGACTTGCCTTTATGGTCTGCCCCAGCTCAAAGACATAACTCTAAAATATATAAGCAAGCATCTTTAGGAGAGAGAGGGAAGCGTAAGTGAATTCTAGCAGAAATGAGGACTTGACAAATTCTCATCACATCAAGATCTGCAGTGGCAAATTAGTCTGTCTTTGAGCACATTCTGTACTCAAAGTAGCCTCAGTGCTTCAGGAGGTACCAAATATAACACAGCCCCATTTTAACTTCCTTCCAGGAATACACACAGCCATTTATCAAGAAGACGTGGGCTGCAGTTTCAGTTCCAAAAGCTTCAGTAACATTTTATAAAATTAAACAAACGACTCCTTTTGTGGCAAGAAAGAAGCAGAAAATAATCTGGGTTCAAGCAAATGGGGGAGAAAACCACCGCCCCCGAGTCTTCCTCCACCCTTTAGCTATTTTGTGAAAAGCACGCCTTGCCAGCTACACCAGGCTCAGCATCAACCATGGCATCAACAAGCACTCCTTCCACTGCTTTTACACCTCACATCTCAACGCCTTTGCCACTACTATTTCACTTAGCAGAGCCGGTTTGAGAGCTAAATTTGCTTCAAGTCCAAGTTTTGGAACATTTTTACAACTTTACACTTGCACAGCCAAGGAAGTCCATAAGCTCTGCTTAGCAAATAACAAAGGATCCCTGTACGTGTCCAACACTGTTGCATGTGCTGAATACAGGAGGGTTTCCAGGCACCACGTTGATTTAGCAGGAGGGCAGTATTGCAGCAACCTTTAACGCTGGGGAATTATCAGAAAGCTCACCTTTTTGTTCATCTCTAGCTGCTGAAGAGACAGAGAGAAGTACCGTACCCACCTCCCATTAACCTTTGTCACTGGATCTTTCTTTAGCTGCAACCGCTTCAGTACCTCCTTGGATCGTGCTGCCATGCAGACACTGAGTAGAATCACCCTGGGGGGGTGGGGGGCCCCTTTTCTGTTTTTTTTCTTGATCAGAAGTCAAAACGACTAGGTTCATTAATAACTGGATGCTGCTACTGCAGAGAGAAGCTGTGATGAGCTGCACAGAGATGAAGGCTACCCAAATGCCCATCGCTGCCCTCAGCCACTGCCCAAAAACAGTCGTAAATGCTCAGAATTTAACAGAAATCATTCAAGTGAGTACAAATACAAAAGAAATCTAGTTTCACGTGGATCTTTTGCTTAACTTGAGTGAGAAGTGCAAGACATAAACGTAATTGAAGCTGTGCCAGATTGCTCACCATACTCTCTTGCTTCGTGCTGTACCCCATCTCCTACCTCTCTTCAGAAGGAGTCTGAGACTGCCACATTCTCTAACCACAGCAATGACATACACGTGCAAAATTTAGATGGATTTGCAGAAACACAGTCAGTCTCAAGCAAGGCCTTCAAGTAGAAGTATGAAGACACTCATTAGACAAGAACAAAAAAACGGTTAAAGAGGGAAAACGCGACATGTGAGGAGGTATTAATCTGGAAAATGTAGGGCAATAGCACAGCACTGGGAAGTTCTGCTGGCACAACCACGTCCATCAAGAGTGTGATCTGGGATTAACCCCACAATGCCGTCAAAGCCCCTGACTCAGCATGCTGGTGCGGCTCTACCAGCAAACGTTGCCCCTCTGTAACCCACGGGAAAGGAGCAGCAGCCAGAGAAACCTCAGCCTGGTGGAAAGCTGAATAAATCTGCAGAAATCACCTCCATGCACATAGAAAGGGAAGATAAAAGCTTGCCTCTCTAGATTAACAACCAAAAAAAGCAAGCAAAGGAAATAAACTCATTTTAGTGCTGAAGACCATCAGGCATACAATGTATCCAGGACGGACAACATCGTGTTTTTAATTACCACTCTAAAAATTCTGGGCACCAAGTTAAAAGTCCTTCAGTACACACCTGAAGAAACTATGCGCCACTTCCTGAAGAGCGAGCTGGAACCTTCATGTGAAGCATCAAGAAATCAAGAGGCGGTTATCCAGCACACAAGCCCCTGTCAAGGAAATATTACTGCTTCCTGGGGAAAGAGCATTAGGGAAGACAAGGGCTCTCCTCGTCAGTGTTAAGGGGCTTTTTTTCTTGGTTGCCTCTAAGTCTAAACCTGGCTCATTGCTCCGCCTGCTAAAAGAACCAGGAAAGAAAAGGGAGCGGGGAGCAAAGACTTCAAGAATATAGAAAAAACCAACCCTCCCTTGACAGAGAGGCAGGCTGCCTCTTCCCACTCCTGCCACCCCAGCGGTCTCTTGCAGGCTCAGTTTCAGAGCTGACGGAGGTATGGCCACCATCCCTTGCTCCCACATGAAGCCAAATGATGTTCTCACACCGGCAAGCTCATGCAAGGCAAACACCAATGGAAAGCTGGAATACCACCACCATTAGCAAAGGTAGAGCACCAGCTCCCTCGGTTATTGAGCTGACAACATTACCATAGATAGGGCTGCCTGAAAAAATCGTCCATTTTTTCCTGAAATGAAATATGGACAGAAGAAAAGGAGAAATATTCCCTAGCTACAAAAGCTTTTCATGTTCGGCAAGTATAATTGCTCTTTTTATTTCAGAGTTATGATCTGAATATTGGAGGGTCTGGAAATGATGCTGGACCTGCCCTCACCCACTCACTCCTGAGGCTCTCCCCTCTATGGGCAGGGGCACAGCTCAGACCTATGGAGAAGGCACTCAGATGCCTTATCAAGTCTGGGAGCTGCTTGTTTCTTGGTGGTGAGGGATTTGTCCTGTCTGCGTCTTTTTAGAGCTAGGGGATGTTGCTAAACTTTCTCTCTTAAGTCCTCAGAGATTTTTGCCTAATTTGCTTGCACACCAGATTTTTGCAATTGCATGTGGAAAACCACCTTGGTTGAGAGTCAAGACTCTTCCAGGTCCTGTTTACTACATTTGACTTCCTACCAACCCTTCTCAACTCATCTTCTAGAGCCAAAGTTGCCCCAACTTGCTGAATAAAGTCATTAATTCACGTAAAATACATTTTGTACAAGTTTCCCATTAACTACTAATTTCCTAATTATCAGATTATGTGCTCCATCTTTTAAAGCAATTTATCGTTACCAGGTTGAGCAAAGAAACCTAACAGGGTTCCTGCAGCTTGCTCCATAACGAATTCCTCCCCCCACTCCCACTTTTCTTCTGGCTGTGAAAAAGTTTAAATCCCTTAACACTTCCTTATAAGATTACTGCAGCTACTTATTAAGGAAACTTGTTCCCTAATATCTTCGTTAACTAAATCTGGCATTTCAAGCAGCAAAACAGTATTTTTCATTTTAATTCTATCCTCCTCTCCTATGACCAAAATCCAGCTTGCTGCTTTTGTTTCGGTACCTACACCATTATGATGATCTTATTACAATTACTCTTTTGTAATTCTCATTTTTTATCCATTACTTTTGTCCTTCCTTCTATAAAACTGGACTCCAGTGGTAGGAGCTGGTTACATGGATTATAAAACAGGTTAAAAATTAATTAGAATGTGGTGATTAAAAAACCTGCCTTGGTAGATTGCAGGCTGTTATGATAAAACAGTGTTAGCATAATTCATTTTAAAATACACTCCACAGCTACTTATCAATGAAGATAAAAACATTCACTAAGTGTCTGATAAGCTGGATAGCAAAAATGCAGCGTTATCCACTGAGAAAACAGCTTTATTTAGTTGGACAGCACTGCAAAACTTTCCTTAAAAACATTCATTAAGTGTCTGATAAGCTGCATAACAAAAATGCAGCGTTATCCACTGAGAAAACAGCTTTATTTAGTTGGACAGCACTGCAAAACTTTCCTTATGAGCCAATTTTCCATCTCAAAAACCTTCCGTATCGCTTGAGTCCCCTGAAATGCATGACTATCCATCAGGGCATTCACCAAGGCTGGGATTTTGGAAGGAAGAGAAAAAACATTAAAAGCTAAAATCCAACTGGACAAGGTCTAATGATGCTTGTCAGGAACCAGGCACCTTCCTTTAAATCCCATTCCACAACATTTTGTGTTTAACCCTCTGAGTATCCAAACCAGCAAAATGGAAAGGGATCTTCTGGGCCCCAATAAATAAAATTAAATTGACTGAGACTAGAGAATAAACATCTCTTGGAGCAGCAGGGAGGGTTGACATTGAGCTTGTGTAGCCTTATACATTGGGCTTGTCCTCGTATCAAACACGTTTCTAATTCCAGCAGGAAAAAAATCTTCCAAAGTAGATGCTGAGGTTATTTACCTCCTGTTTTCATCAATTCTTCAAAACTGATTCTGGATTAGTTACCCTCACTTGTGCAATTTATATATTATAAGACACTTAGAGGTTTCTAAGACACAGATGACTTTGTAGTTGTAAGAAAACAATTTAATTATCTAAGATTAGTGTTAATTGAAGGAAACTATTTACTGCACTTGTGACAATACTCAACCTTTGGAAAGTTTCAGTATTAAAAAATTATATGCAGCCATCGTTCTAAAAATAAAAATAAACCTTTCAGCAACAGCAGCCTCAGTTTGACCTTTACCTCCATTTACAAAAAAGAAAATCTAAGAAAAACTTCCTAACACAAGCTTTCACACCATTACAAAAGAGGGATTAATGAGAACATGACAGACTACCTATTCAGACATTAGGAAAAGGACTGACAGTGTTTCATCCTGAAAGTTAATCCAGACACCTTTACTCACACAGTGAGTATCATTCAAGGACTATAACTTAAAGGCAATAATAAAGATGTGGTATTGAGCTGGGAGCAAGGAGACGCCACAGAGAGGATGCCAGAGACATCTGTCGCAGAGCCTAACGCATTCAGTATCTAAATTAAGGGAGAACAGGGCAAAATGTTAATGAATATACACAGATTATCCAGAACAGAGCCAAGTTCAGTTCTTCTCAGGGCACATTAAACAACAACAACAAAAAAAAAAGCAAAACCAAACCCTGAGAAACCAGTGGTATTGGCACAAAAAATACCAGATGAGATCCACCTGGAGGAACTGGAAGCCAAAACATCTGTGAAAATACCTAGAAGGAAATAAAGGCATGGAAAGAAATAATTTTGGAAGGCAGAAAACATCGCAGGAACCCGCAGGGACATTATTGGCTGGAAGCACCTTCCCATCTCTCCTCCCCTCAAAAATTGCCAGTTGCCTTTGTACCAACACGACCGCTATGGAGCTGTACAGTGAACCAGATTAGTGAACTGATCTGGGTTAAAAATAACCTTTTTTTGCTGTTCACTGATCTGGTTCACCATATGGCCTCTCGAATAGTTGTACCAGCACAGTCAAGGGAGCCCAGCAATGGCAGCAAGCAACAGAGGAGGAGTGAAACTCCCAAGAAAAATGCTTTGCCCTGAAGGAAGAAAATATGAAATGCAGTCAAGAGAATTTGCACCAAGCAAAAAGGACAGCGCAAGCAGAAATTCACCCCAGTCTCCCCGAACGCTGCAGCGTGTTGGTGATGCTCAGGCTGCCAGGACTACTTGCATCTCCCAAGCTTGCTCCTGCCAAGAGCTGGGCAAGCAAAGACCCAGCCCTGACACTTGTCCTGCCCAGCTGGTGGGAGCAGGTTGGGAATCACTAGCCATGACCTCAGGCAGTCTGGAGGGAAGCAAGTTTTTGAAGGAAGAGGCTGAAAAGGGACTGGAAGCAGCGAGCTCCCCAGCCAGCACAGGAGCTCACACACACACTTCACCACCAACTCTGCACACACCCATGAAATGTCAAGATACACAACAGCTCAGCAGCTCAAGGCCTGCAACGAGTTTTGAAAATTAAAGGGCTCTTTAAACCCAAGAGTATTAAATATCACATAGAGCCACCTTTGATCTTTTACATATAGGATGTAAGTGTGAAGTAGAGATGTCAGAAAGGTGCAGAAGTCATGAAAAGTGGCAAAGCTGGGAACCATCCTAACAGCCTGTTGTCCGGGCTTGCAAGGCAGACAAGTGACAAACATCGGTATTCAGCCACCGAACATCGCCCCTGACCGCACCTCCATTCTACATCATTTCTTCTACTCTATTGGCAGCATTACTTTCCTGCTTGAAGGATGCCACATGAGGGCCAGAAGGGCAAAGCGAGATTAGGAAAAGCAGCAAATCCCATCCGCGTTTTTACTTACTCACCAGTTACTGATTAAAAAAAGTCTGATTAATCCACTGGAAAACCAGAAGAGTTGCTTTTAGAGCCAAAGACTGGTGGAAAGGACAACTGCTACTGAACTACCAAAAGCATCCTACCCGGGCAGCTCCGCTCCCTGCTGCCACTGGCTCTGGGTTTCAGCCCCAGCGACGGAATTCAGGTGCAGAGCTGGGAGCCGACACAGTGGCAGGATGGGTGGATTCAAGGCATTTCAGTCAGCCACTCTAATCTGAACTCACATCAGCAGGTAAGAGAGATTTGAGCAAACAGACATCCGGTTTGCTTTTATATTTACATCTATTTAAAAAAACCTAATTCTTATAAGGCCAGTCTTTCAAACATGCCCGTTTACAAAGAAATGTTGCTATATACCACATCTGCTACCTTTTGTAATCCAGAAAAATAACACACTGGAGACAAATGCGCTCATTCTTGACTTTCACTTTCTTATGTTTAGAATAGCAAATGGCATTATGTTCTAGTCTAGTTTATTATACAGTCTGTCTTTTAAGAAAGGTTTTTCATAAATCTCCAAACTGTAACAGAATAACGAGGCTCAATACACTGCCTAGGAGCAGAGTTTGGAGAGACAGGTGCTACCCTCAATAGAGGACTAAATTAAGGACTAATTAAATAAGCCAAGGACACAGAAGTCCCCAGGACCAGACAGGACACATTCGAGGATCCTGAGGAAGGTGGCCAATATCACAGCAAGGCCTATCAATATCAGATTTGCAGGATGATGGCAATCACACCCTGACTGCCTCTGGCAGGGGGATGACCAGCTCTGTGCATGATAAGAGCGCAGTGGGTGGCACTCACTCCCCTTTAGCAAGGCTTTCCACGCGGTCTCCCACCACTGCACCATTTCCACACAAAACTCCCACCACCACATCCTTGTAATCTACCCATTTCCTTCAGAGCTTCCCCAGTTTGGCTGCAAGGCCCATGGAAATTTGCTGGGCTGTCAGACAGGAAAGGAGGCTGTCCACAGCTCGGAGTGCGGCTGGTGGCTGGTTGCACATGGCACCCCTCAGGGCTGATCATGGGACCGACGCTTCCTGACAGCTTTCCCAACAACTCTGTAGCCAGGACAGAAAATATTTTTAGCAAGTTCATAAAGCGTATCAAATTCAGGGCAGCGGCTGATAAAGTAGTGGAATTGTTAAGGTTATGGGAAACTCATGGAGGTTCAGCTGCATCTGGGATGGACTAATTCCATGCAAAAGCACATGGTGGGGAGCAGCTCTGAGGGAAACGACCTGGGCTCTGGGCAGAAAAGAACTGGCCTGTGAGTCAGCATGCTCTTGCAAGAGTGAAGACCAACCACATCCTGAGTTTTACTGCCATGGGAAGTTATTAGTCCCCTTGGTTTGGTACAACTGAGGGTTCATCTGAAATATTAGCTCTTGCAAACCAACATACTGGGGTCTCCAGTACAAGAGAGAGTCCAATGGAGGGACATCAAAATGGTCAGGTGGCCAGAGCATGAGGAAAGGCTGCAGGAGGTGAGTTTGTTCAGCTTGGAGAAGGTGGGGTTTTGGGGGGCCTTCCTGATGCTGACAAAGATGAAGCCAGACTCTTAGAGGTGCACAGTGAGGCAACGGGGACAAGTGGGAGCAGGGAGAATTCCACCCACGTGTAAGGCAGAAACAAGTTCACTACTGGTGGTCAAACAGCAGTGGAAGGCACGCCCAGAGAAGAGGTGCAACCTCCATCCCTGGAAGTCTCCCCAACTCAAAGGCCTGAGCAACCTCATCTAACTTTCAACCTAGCATCAAAAAACTAGCCCCTTGCTTTGAGCAAGAGGTTGGACTAGATGCCCTCCAGAACACCTGTCTCCAAGCTAAATTATTCTATGATCTTACCAACATAGATTTAAACTATTAAATTAGTATTAAAGCAGTAGATGGCAAAATAAATAGACAATTTCTTATTTGCACAGTCCTCCAGGATTTCAAAGGGCAGATTTCATCCTCTAGCACGTTAAACATTGTTTACCATCATTTCAAACATGCAACTTCTAAAGTGGAAAATCATTATCTATCAAATCTCTGGATATTAAAAGACCATTGCCAAGAGTTTATGAAAAACTGGAGGCCCAAATGTTAAATGTTAACCTTTGATTTACCCTTGAAAAATGCAGTAATTTCAGCCAAACCACCTAAATATCCTTACAACTGCTGTCCATCTATAGATTGATGCATTAAAAAAAATAAAGTTGTTATGATTTTAAAGGTCTGAGTGCAACTGGACAGAGACTCAGGTCCTCTGGAAGCTACTAAACATACAGTACAGACAAATGCCAATATCTGATTGCATGACCTTCAATAGCAACCTCACACAAAACATGTTCTAGTAAACCATGGGCCACGACTCCCCAAAACAAGAATAACAGGGCAAAAAGACCCAAAAGAAAGGACTGTAACTGTAGGTCTAACCAGAAGGCAAAAGGAAGCTTTCGGCCTTAAGAGCCATCCAGCCTCAGGAAGGGAGGCTGAGCAAACCCTTGGCTCGGGAGCTGGTACAAGGACAACTCAGAAGATGCTCCATTTGTCATCCCAGACTGCCAGCATCACGTCTCTCTTCCACCTAAAACCACAGCCGAGTCATTATGTCTCAGGTCCTCACCTCAGCCAGGTGCTAGGAAGCTTTAGAAAGAAACAGGAACCACTTCTGTTAAATTTTTTCCCCAAAAAAAAAACAAACCTTTTTGTGTAATTTTACTGTGTGCCGGTTTCTGGGCTCCTCAGCTCAAGAAAGACAGGGAACTGCTGGAGAGGGGCCAGCGGAGGCTGTGAAGATGATGAGGGGCTGGAGCATCTCCCTGATGAGGAAAGGCTGAGGGAGCTGGGGCTGTTCAGCCTGGACAGGAGAAGACTGAGAGAGGACCTCACCAATGCCCACAAATATCTCAAGGGTGGGTGCCACGAGGACGGGGCCAGGCTCTTTTCAGCGGTGCCCAGCGACAGGACAAGGGGCAACGGGCACAAAGTGCAAGACGGGAACTTCCATCTGAATGTCAGGAAGAACATCGTTCCCCTGAGGGTGACGGGACACCGGGACAGGCTGCCCAGAGAGGCTGTGGGGTCTCCTGCTCTGGAGACATTCAAACCCGCCTGGACGCGGCTCTGTGCAACCTGCTCTGGGAGAGCTGCTTCAGCAGGGGGGTGGGCTGGGTGGGCTCCAGGGGTCCCTTCCAACCACAAGCAGTCCGTGATTCTGTGAAAAGCTTTTGGCTTAGTTTTCACCTACCACCACCTCCGACTGTATTCTTACTACTGTGGCCTTTTTAGGAGCAGGGGAACGAAGCAGTCACACTCAGTATCCCGCCATTTGAATCATCAGCCGTAGACCCACGGTGAGATAATGCCTACGATGCTTCATCAAGTTTTTCTGAGAATTCTTTTTAGCTCTTTTAGAAAATACCCTATTTAGTAAAAGGGACTACAGCACAGATTTACCAAAAGAAAGTGCCCAAAACACTTACTATCGGGCTTGGTTTTTAGAATCTGGTTTTCACTGACATTCCTTTAACATGCTTGAAGGATGCTGGATGAAGTCTCCCAGTGGAGGCTTGTCTCTTGGGAGGAAAGCAGATGTTTCCAGAAATAACATCTTTCCAAAATAAGACATTTATTTGTCAAGTAAAAAACTGTATTTAGGGACAGGGAGATAAAACAATAGCCTAAGACCAGGACAGGTTTCTTTCACCGCTTCTGATGGCTTTATCCATTCTTTATCCTGTCCCGTAAAGCCAACTCCAAAGCTTGTAGTCAAATTCCAAAACAAAATCACAGGTTAAGAACAGACCTTGATCTCTTCATGATGTTTTGCTAATGTAGCTACACAAGGCAGAGGTGTGACATTTCCTCCGTTGTCCTCATGACAACAAAATCAATTTGCAGACTGTTGTATTGACAAAGAGACTTCTTGCTGAAGTTATTTCCATTTTTTAAAAAAACAGCTAAGCAACATTGATGAAATCATTGTTTTACCAGTATAAGCTATGTCTTCACCAAACGATTTTGCTAGCAACCCTTAACGTCTCTAGAAACTGCACCCAATTCTGCTGACCTGTATGTCTTGGGAGAAGGAAGGCGTTCTGGTCAAAAAAAGTTATTCACAAAAGTGATTATTGGGGTTTTCTTCACTTATCCATAGTTACCTAAAGCAACAATTGACTGTTTATCAGATCTTTTGTCTTCCATGATACCCAAAGCATACGCATATACGTTGACATATCTGAGAAGCATCCCTGCACCAAGCTACACTTGAATCAAGTAATTGAGCTATTCATACATAATAGGCAGCAATAAAAATATCTTCAAGGTGGGTAACTGCTTTTTCATAAAGGCGTTTCCAAAGTTCACCACAATTTTTCCAAGGACTTGAATTACTTATCTTTTCAATAACAAACTCACTTTTAAATAAGCCTTAAAGCAATTAAAAACTAGTTTAGTCAACATTTCTTTCACTAGGGTCTATTAAGCACTTGTTTAAAGTAGTTCCAATCTCCCCTTGCTTTGAAAGTCATTAGCAATTTCTGTCACCATAGACTTAATTCTTCTTCACTTGATTCCCTTTGCCGTGCAGAGGGACGCAGATATTACAGTAGCAATGCCAGTGACAAAGCTAGCTAAAATTTAGAGCAATAACCACCAGTTCTTAAAGAGATCACAGAGGACATTCACACACACATTCAAGTACTTCACCTTCTTAAACACTGTAGATGGATAAAAAAATTCTTGATAATATTAGAGAAAAATAAAAAGCTTACAGCTTTGGCAAAGGACTTTAATCATGTACTGCTCCACCGCTGCCCAATGCCAGCAAAGACCATGCCCAACAGCACTCTAATCCTTATCCCACACAGTTCGTTTCTTGCAATCAGGTCAGGTCTCTAAGCAGGCCAGACATTATCCATTATTAATTATTTAGTAACTAGAGAGTGTGGAGTTTCCCATTTTCGGTAATGCCATTTCCTAAGTTTCTAGTGTGCCATGGTACTCTTGAACTTCCACCACATCAACTCAGATGAACTCACGTACTCGTTCCCAATGACTCCAGGTTGCTCTGGGCAGCTCCGCCATGCACACATCTCCACGCCAGTTGTCCCCCCACCCCCCCTCTCTACCCTACACCTTCCACCCGCTCCTCTGGTTTTCGCCATGCTGACTCCTACTTTGAACGCTACTTTTCCTTCCACAAAAAAAACCCCAGACTTTCCTCCAAACAGTTCCTAAAACTGTCTTTTACCCATTCTCCTTTACACAATAGCCAGTGTTTCCAGTCTCATGTTTTCTTCTCATTACATTACCTTTCCATTTAAATGTAACTTCCCTAGCAAGAGGCCATGTCAGATTTTGTGCAAAGAGCGGATCAAAATTAAGCAACATGTGACAGATTTTTTTTTCCTCTCCACTGACTACATGAGAAATATTCCAAAGCAACAGCATGCAATGGCCAGCACCAAAGCTTATCATCTTCTGCTCAAGCACCCTTGATGTACCCTCTCTCAGAGAAGCTTCAACTCATCTTCAAACAACCCTGAAAATGTGCCTGGAGAACATATTCTGAGCCAAGCCTATTACCCTGCCCATAGCTATCTAATTAAGATGCCTACATAGCCTCATCTTCACAGTATCTGACCACAAAAAAAAAACAAAAAACAAACACACAACACACACACCACCCAAAAAAAACCCCCAACCATCCAAAACCTGAAGTATTTTTCTTTATAACATTTCTGCAAAAGAGAACCGTAGCCATCCACCTCTTGCAGAGATAAGAAATAAACCATATTATATAGACCAGTCTAATCCCTCAAAGATATTTAGGAGCTCAGCTCCCACTGAACTAATGAAGTTAAATTCCTCTGCAGATCTGGGCAACGGAGAAGTACAATATTCTCCTTGAGCCGGGTATTTCACATTCAATTTTTGTTGCATGTTCTGGAGAACCTCAAAATATGCCAAAGCCTCCAAACATACCACAACCTCCCAACCTTTGCTTCCAAAATTTCTTCGCTCCCGCCGTTATTGCAGCAGTTTCAGTTCATGCCGTTTGGTAGGGATGAAAGGTTCAGCCATTTTATGCTTCCAGCAACCATAACATAACTCCATTTTATTTCACACACTGCAATGAGGGTTTTGCCCTTAGTTTGGCAGCTTTTTATACCATGTAATAACAATTAACTCCCTTTGGCATAATTTATATGAATCATTGATTTAATACAGCTAGGTAGGAAAAAAAAAAAAAAAAAAAAAGACCTATTAAGTCATCTACATGACCCTACCATTGCCGCTGGATTGTTCCCGGCAGCACATTTTCCATGCTTGTTTTAAATGTGCTTGCCACAGCATAAGTACAAAAAATGTCTGCAAAGCAGAGACATGTTTCACTAACATATGCTTTAAGTCAACATGGTGTTGGAAATCTTCAATTTATGACTAAATGTTGCACTGCACTTTTATTCCTCCAAACAGACTTTAACATTTCTTGAGGGAGTGAAAAAGGGCTATTTGTATTTCACTCTGCAGCAAAAATGTGTAGCAAACACTTCCCCAGTGATTTTCAAGTTGAATCCAAGGCTTGTGCGTCCAACCAGGACTTGGAACACATTGCTGCCCATCTCTGAGCGGGTATGGATGCACTGCAACAGGATATCCAGTTCTAGAAGTACAAATAATACGTACTTTTCAGGATGTTTGAGGAGGGGTGGTGTTAATCTTTATAAGAAAAGAAGCCTATAGACAACTTCATCGAAGTCCAAGAGGTAAGACGATAACAATACTGGAACTATTCCTGGTAGATGTGCTTCCTAATCTAAATCTTTCTAATGGGGATTCCCACGTTTCCTTAGGCAACCGTTCAAGGTTTGGGGTTGCTTTTCCTCCCTCGACATGTGTAATCTAAATCCAAATTGTGTCTGTTGCCTCTTATCACTACACACCTCCAAGAAGCACGTACCACCTTCCCTGTAACCTGCCCTTTGGGCAGATGAAGTTAACGCCAGTAGTAAGGTTCCCCTTGCACCTTCTCCAGACTGAGCAGATCCAGCTCATCACCTCCTCCAACATCACGCACTCCAGCTTGCAACCACCCCAGAGGCTCCTCCAGTATTTCGCTGCCCTTCTTGTGCTGGGATGCTTCCTGCATGGGACTATTCCATACCAGGTGAAGAACTCCTCTGCTGAGCTTCATGGGTTTCCATCAGTCATGGTCTCCACCTTGTAAAAGTCTTTCTGAATGGGAAGCCCTGATCATGGATCACAACAAGGATTACTCCCAATTCCGCTCCATCCATTGATTTTTTTTTTTAAGTTGCATCCTATCCCATATATCAAGCTGCTGAGAAAGATTTGTCCCACTACCAATAAGCAGGGAGGTCACACATAACCAGCCCTCTGGTTCCATCAAACTACTGACCTCTGCAACCAGCTTTCTACCCATCTCATGCTCCATTATGGCCCAGTATGGCTACAGGACGTAGAAAGCCTTGCTAAATCTAAATAAATTACATCCACTGCACTCTGATCATCCGCAGAGCTGTCCATCCCCCTACCAGAGGCAATCAAGGAACTATTACGAGTACTATGGCAAGAAGAGAGGTGTTTGCAGCAAGTGCCTCTGCACAAATGCAAATTAAATATGCTCCATGCTTTATTTGAAGTTAGCAGTGTTGGCAGAGATTACTGTTTTGCTTTTGCTGGCACAGCTTAAAAAGCTGCAACCTGAGGGGGGAGAGAGAGAGAGCTGTTGAAGAAATGATCAAACAAAGCTAAGCAAAATCATTTCACAGTCCACTTTAAGAGCCCCCCTATGTGTGCTTCCTTGACCTACTAAAAGCCGACTGCAATAAAAAGCCAACCATACGAATGTCCAAGTCCCTCCCAAGGAAGCCATTGCCTTCTAAACAGTACATAAAGAGTGAAAAATAAAAAACAGCATTTCTGGAAAACAACAGAAAAAACCAAATGCCATGAACTTGCAAGAATTAAAAGTCCTTAATTTCACTTTCTGTCTCGCAACACATGCCCCAATCAGACCTAAATTTCCTTCAATCCAGAGGGAAAGGGTTTTTTGCTTCTGCATTTTCTATCAACCTTTGCTGCTCTGGCACCGTAGCGTCTACCACAGTTTGTCATTGGGTTTAATTCAGACACAAGGTACATCTAACTACAGCACACTGAGCAAAAAACTAAGGGGAAGAAAGTCACGCACACAACTGCCACTGTTAGTCCAACAAAAAAAATTCTGAAAAAAACCCCACAAGTTAAACCTAATGCCTTTTACACTGTTGCAGAAGATTGCATCCAGTACACTGAGTTATTCAACAACTGGGAGAGAAGATAAAAAAAGTGGAGGACCCTAATACAAAGGAATATAAACAGCTAAGTGAGAACAACCACTTGGATGGAGATATAAAGGAAAGTATAGGAAAAGTAAAGACAACAGAAGTCATACAGATCATACGTTTGTATTTCGAAGTAAGAAAAGACTTCCTGAAAAGTATAATTAAAAAAAAAAAATCAAACACCCGAAAAATATTAACATCCTTGTTTCATGAAAAATGACAAACAAGGCACAGCTTTCTCCAGATATTAAGCACTCTCCAGTTTTAAGTTATAAGGGAACAAAGGGATTTAGTATTAATTCTGATGTATTTCTCACATCAATATGAACAATATATAAAAAGAACAGTCCCATTTGCACTGGGGGGTGGTGTGTAAATACACACATCCATACATATGTAAAGTAACATTCCTGCATAATACAGCCAGTATCATCTTCGGGCAACAATTCTAAGAGGCCCCAGAACCAAATGAAAATGCTGGAACAAACCACTGGTGACAGAACCTCCATCCTCGCTCAGCTCTTCACACCGCAGCTGCATGGAAACATCACTGGGCCAAAAAAGGGCAACACCTTATAGAAATCTGCAGTGTCTTATCAACACGGCCCAGCAATGTGCGCTCGCAGCCCAGAAAGCCACCCGTGCCCTGGGCTGCATCCCCGGCAGCGTGGCCGGCAGGGCGAGGGAGGGGGCTCTGCCCCTCTGCTCCCCTCTGCTGAGACCCCCCCACAGCGCTGCATCCAGCTCGGGGGTGACCAGCATAAGGGGGACACGGACCTGTTGGAGCGGGCCCGTCGGAGGCCACGGAGCTGGTCAGAGGGCTGGAGCCCCTCTGCTGTGGGGACAGGCTGGGAGAGCTGGGGCTGTGCAGCCTGGGGAGGAGAAGGCTGCGGGGAGACCTTAGAGCAGCTCCCAGTGCCTGGAGGGGCCGACAGGAAAGCTGGGGAGGGGCTTTGGGCAAGGGCAGGGAGTGGTGGGACAGGGGGGAATGGCTTGAAGCTGAGAGAGGGGAGATTTAGGTTGGACATGAGGAAGAAACCCTTCCCCGTGAGGGCGGCGAGGCGCTGGCCCAGGCTGCCCAGAGCAGCTGTGGGTGCCCCATCCCTGGCAGGGCTCAAGGCCAGGCTGGACGGGGCTGCGAGCTGTTCTGAGATCCTGACACTCAGTCTCCTGACTTTGTGAGGTCCAAGTGGTACTCACAGGGACCCTGCTTGCTCCTCAGCTACTAGAAGGAAAATGATCCCATGTAACAGTACCAGATTTAACATGGCAAAAGGTCTGCTTGTGGCCTCGACAGCTGAAGTCCCAAAGTAGCACAAGGCTGGAAGAGCAAGTGGTTTTCCTTCTTTTTCTGCAACAGCAATGTCTTGTGCTCTTGAAAGCTTTGGTGCCTTGAGCTTCAGACAGTTTCTGCCTGCCAAAGGGTGCCTGTCATCTGAGGCTGCCACAGCATCCCAGGCTGAGCCTTTGGTCCCTTCTTGATACAAGGACACAAGTGTCAAAGACCAGGTAAACTCAATAGCACCACAAGCAGCATTTGCAGTAGCATGTGTCACGAAGGAGAGGGAGCCAGATTCCACAACTTGCATTTACCCCTCTTCTTTTTTGTTGAGATCCTTTTACCACAGCTAACAGGAGAACACCAGTATTTCTTCAGATGATCCAAGCTCAGCTCTAACCATAGGCAATGTTTCATATTTCTATCAATTCAAGCTGAGCTCTAAGACTTCGAAAGTTTATGGCAAGCATTTTCCTATTTGGACAGGATTTTAAAAAATAAACATTAAAAAAATCAATCTTCTGAGTCAGAAGTCCATATGGAATCTCGCTTTATAGGGAGTCTCCTCCATATAAAGGTTTCCAGGTGAAGATCAGTGACCTTGCAGTGCCTTGAGAACCGCTACGGAAAGAGCACAAGATCAAAACCTAGAAAACTGGGGAAGAACAAGTGGTACGTTAGGAGGACACCAAAGACCAAGTGAAAATTCTATCAGTCTCACGGCCTGAGGAATGATGTTAAATTAGGTTCGCCACAATGAGAATTAGGATCACTGAAGTACTGTCAAGACAATGAGTTATTTGGGATAAACCACCACAGAGCAACATAATCAGCATCCATCTTTCTTCCTAGCAGTGGCAGTATGGTCCCAGTGCCACCCCGGCAACCTAAGAGTCTTCAGACTTAAAAGAATACAGAAAGAAGAAAAATGTCAGTGGCTAGGGACGACAAATTCTAGGTTACACTGAATAGGTGCAGTAAAGCCATAAGAAATTGGACTCAATGCTGTCCTGCACTGGATAATGGGAATCAAATATTAATGACCCCAGAATTTTGACTGCAAGCCCAGAACAGCACGAACAAAGAGCAACACATAGAGAATGTGTCCCTGAATGTCGGTGATTTGTAAGCATCACCATCTGCCTACCTGTTCATCGGTCTCGGAAGTGCTTCTCTTGGACTTCCAACACAAACGATTACCCAGCCATGGACAAACATCCCATACAGCTCTGCAAGTCAGCATCTACCCACTGCCTTCCTCCGCATCCTCACATCATTACCACCACCAGGCTGACTATTCCTTCCGTGTCAAATTCTATTATATGTTATCAAATGGCTTTCATTTTATTTTGAATATGATTATCGCCATGTGTCCTGCTGCAGGTTTATACTTCTTTCTCAAAAGAAAACAAGAAGCAAAAGGTTGAGGTTCATTAGAGTCACTAACCTGTTTACACAGTTGGTGACCCACAGAGGAAGAAACAGTTGGTCTCCTGAACATAAATCATTGCCCTTGCCATGATCATGACCATTGCCATGTCATGATGTGCACAAATTAGCTCTAGAAAGCATCTGTACTATAAATTTTAACACAAAAATCCCTAAAAAACTCTCTACTCAACTACAATAAGAAGACAGAGAAAAAACTTGTATGAGTAATAGCAGAGATGTTTAGCGCTACAGATAATGCATCAAAATTTATCCTCCAACCTTTTACACAACCCAAAAATGAGTAATTATGTGCCAGAAGATATCATCTACTCCACAAATCAAGTCACTGAAACTACAGACTAAAAATGGTTTTTAAAAAAGTCAATTTATTAGAGATTACTGTGCAGACAGACATACGAGTGCTCTTGTGTACTTGCTGCATTAACAACCTCTCAAAAGCCACAGGAAAATAAAAATCAATACTGTATATTTTTTCTCACATCAATTTATCTAGCGCTGAAAAAAAATATCTAGCTTCTGTGTATGTTATAGATACCACGTTCAAGGTTTCCTTCAAGCAGGGAACATAAAACAAGTTTTTGCTGGTTTTAATCAACTAAACCCTGCCTTGCTGAACTCAGATTTTGCTTCTGATAGAACTGGAAATAAAACTTTAAAAAAATCAGAGCAGTCTCTGGCAAATTGGCACTTGTACACAGAGCCTTTTGTTACTGATCCTGTGGTACTGGCACAAATCTGGAGCCCATTAGCAGTGAACTAAATATTTCACGATTCTGGATTTCAGACATTTCCCGGGACAGGCTTTATCACTAGAGACTGTACAAACTGGCACGACAGTTCCTGAATAAAGTATGTCATGCAGAGTAGCCTCTCCAAAGCACTCACTGATTCCCCACCAAAAAAAAAAAAAAAACCCCCCAAAAAAAAACCCACACAAAAATAAAACCCAAGACCAAAAGTACACTTTTTTTTCTCTCCAACTAAAAAAGACAGAATACAGTCTTTCAGGCTGGTACTTTCACAGGAATCAAAATCAATCCCACGATGGCATTCCCTGTCAAGCAGACTAACCTTGCTTCCTTCATTTTCTTTTTCCAGGTCATCAGTTTCCTTCTCTCTGCCAGGAGCTCCCTGTAGACTGCAGGAGGGCATCTTAAAGAAACTCTGCAGTTGTAGCATTTTACCACCCCATTACAAAAGACTTAAGGGCCTTAAAATGGTTCTGCACATCTGCAAGATCCCAAACAGGGGCAAAGCCCTCTCCAAAGCTAGTGCTTATTCTCCAGGTCAGTTATAATTTCCAAAGGCACAGCCTTTCTGCTTTCCCACAGCTGGTAGAACCAGGAAGACATCTCTGTGAAGCCTACCTCAGGGTGGAAGCAGGAGAACATGGTCTCCACCTGCCAAGGTTCAGCAAACATTCATAGTCTGGATGGTGTGGAACAAAAGCGGGTGACATCTGCCTGGCAACCACTCACCAGCGGTGTTCCTCAGGGTTCCATTCTAGGGCCAGTTCTGTTCAAGTTATTTATCAATCACATATAATTTTTTTGGACTTGATGAACTTAAAGGTCTTTTCCGAGCTGAATGATTCTATGATTCAGCAATCTAGATGTAGGAGTTAAATGCACCATCAGCAAGTTTGCTGATGATCCTAAACTGGGAGGTGCTCTCTTGAGGGACAGGAGGTCTCGCAGAGGGATCTAGATAGACTGGAGTGCTGGGCTATGATTAACGGGATGAAATTTAACAAGTCCAAATTCCAGACCTGCACCTGGGATGCAGTAACGCCAGGCACAAGTATAAATTGGAAGAAGAGTGGCTGGCAAGCAGCTCAATGTGAGCCAGCAATGGGGACAAACCACAACCAGGGGGGCACCAAACGCAGCAAAACCAGCCCGTCAAGAGAGGTGATGACCCCACTGTGTGCAGCGTTGCTGTGGCCTCACCTTGAATACTGCACGCAGTTCTGGGCCCCACAATCTAAGCAGGATGTGAAGGTCCTTGAATGCATCCAGATGAAGGCAACCAAGCTAGTAATGGGGCTGGAAGGCACATACTTTGAGGAGTGGATGAGGACTTTGGGCTTGTCTAGTTTGGAGAAAAGGAGGATGAGGGACAACCTAAGTGCTCGAAGGGAAGTGGATAGGGAGGTGCTGATCTCTTTTCCCTGAGATTCAGTGATAGGATGCGTGGGAATGGTTCAAAGATGTGCCCGGGGAGGTTTAGACTGGACATTAGGAAGCATTTCGTTACCAAGAAGGTGGTCAACCATTGGAACAGGCTTCCTGGAGAGGTGGTTGGTGCCCCACGCCTGTCGGAGTTTAAGAGGCATTTGGACATTGCCCTTCACAACCCGCTTTAAGTGTCGGTCAGCCCTGAACTGGTCAGGCAGTTGGACAAGATGATCGTTGTAGGTCCCTTCCAAGTGAAATGTTCTGTGCTGTGCTGTGCTATTCTATTCTAAAGCATCAGCAGAGAAAACATGAGGACTCACCAACCTCTCTTCTTTCCACAATTGCCATGGTTGACATTGAGGTGCTGTCTGATACCCTCTCCCAGTAACACTTGCTCGCTCCCTTGGATCACACTCAGATGGCACAGCCAGCGGGACTAATCCTGCCCAAAGCCAGGCTCATTAAGTCAAAGTGGCTTTGCACAACGGGAGGAATGATTCACGCCACAAACAGGTTTCCCCCATTGTCGCCTCGCTGGGCTTCACCTTCACAATTGCTTTAAGCTGATCTAAGCTCCAAATAACACAGCCAAAAATGTTTCCTAATTAGTAGTGATCCACAAAAGTTCATGCTAGCACAAGGAGGGGTGAGAACAGAGCAGGAGAAGACATCTCTTTCTGGTGGGAGCCTACACCTAGTGACACAGGACAGGCCACTCTGAGCCAGGGAACTACTGCATCCTGGTCTTCCCATCACTTTTATTCTCTACCCTGACAGTCGTATCACAGCTTACCCGCCGCGAGGCACCATGTTCTCCTTCACCTCTCTTGCTCCCCTGCTTTGCGAGACCCCCTCTCTGTCGCGTGCCCCACCACTGGTGCCTGCAGGCAGGCAGGCAGAAAGAGATCCCCACTGAGCTCAGAAATCTGCCCTTCTCCAAATGTCACCATCCACCAAATGTCAAAGCCTGCAGCAAAACTTATTTTTTAATCAAAATTTGGTTGAAGTTGACCCACACACTTAAAATCTGTGAGGAAGCGGCAAACTAACAGATGTCACTGCTGCATAAGCCTCATTTCTTTAGGAAGCCAGGCTAAAAATGGAACCAGTGATCACCACCGTCATCTATGTTTAGACCCAATATTCTAAACAATTCCTTCCTCTGCAGTTTTTGGGTTTTTTTTTTTTTTCCTCCCCTGAATCTATCCTTGGCAGAAGAATTAAACAGCTGCCACCGAGAGTAGGAATTGCGTTAAAAGATGAAGAAATGCAGCGCTGGTAGCAAAGGAGACACACCAGCTGGATGTATTCCAGGTCACTGCAGCCCATCAGTCTCCTGAAGAGTACAACCCTGCAGATCTTAACAGCCCAGAGTTTGCTCCCCCCGCCCCCCCATGTATGCAAAAGCGGTAACTCCTACAGTGGCAATCATTTCATGCTATAAGCTATGCAATTAGTTTTTTAAAAGGTTTGCCAATCAGATTATTACGTTCAAGCTAAAGAAAAAAAAAAACATACAGAAAGACTTTTTCATTGGGAAAACATTCCACTTGAGATTTTACTTGTCTTCCTGTGCCAAACTGGCAGAAGAACTGTATAATTATAGTGCTTTTGCAAACAAAATTAATTTACTTCAAGTCTGTACACGGTCACCCTTACATACATGTATTTTATGGAGAATGGAAGGAAAGGATGTCATAGTTTTATTCCACCCCACAGTTAAACCACTCCCCACACACCCCCAAAAAGAGTATTTTTATATAAAATCACTGTGTGTTGCCACAGACCATAGTCCCCTCTTCCATTTTGAAAGACAGACAAACCTCACAACATGGAGCCACCGACAGCAGGGACACCCCTCAGGTCTGCGCTCCCATGCGGGGACCGGGATGCAGGCTGCCCAGGAGCGGCACCAAAACGTGTTAACGTGTTGTGCAGGTATTGAGACAGAGGAAAGGCTATGATGTGTGGTGTTAAGCATAAAATGTCATTTTCTTATGTGTCTGACCAGGAGACCCAAGCTCGAGATACACCATTTTTTAGACTAAAATATGACCAGCTACATGTATCATAAAAATCAATTATCCAAAAAATCCAGGCTGTTGTGCATTAAAAGTTTATTTCCCTTCATTATACCAGTATATCAGTTCCATTAAGATACACAACCAGCTTCCAAGAATCCTCTGCTGCATTCACAAATGTTCATTCTGTGTATCCTAATTTTCAGTTGTTTTCCCTGTCACATTTAATACGTCTCACGTTCATAAATTATAGACTTGCCTGATTTTCCTAACATTACCCACGAGGCTACAATAACTGCAGGAACCCAGCAGAGGCTGGAGAGGCCCAAATAGAGGATGCTGAGACTTTTTTAAGATGCTAAGAATACATGCTGGGACTTTTTTAAGATGCCAACAGACTAAGGCACCTAATTCCCCCCAGACTCAGCTGGCCACGTTCTTTTCCCTTATTCTCCCTCCAAAATTCAACCCCTAGCAATTTACAGTTGAGGTGCTGAAGAGATGAAGACGACCCATGCGTGTGGACCCCAGACCTCCTGGCGTAGGGTCATACCCCACAGTGTACACCCCAAAATTGTGCCAAACTGTTTTACGACATCAAACCACACATAGATTCCCTGTTCCCCAGGGACCTGAGACATATCCCCATTCACTCAAGAGTCACAATCCAGATTTTTTTGCAGAAACAAGACAAGATCTGTCATTTCACCAGCACCTCCGCATAACCGTAACACTGTGATGATTGAAGAAATTACTGGCTCAGTGACTTTTTAGCTGGCAGATAAGCAGATTCACCTCTCATACACAAATCCCTTCCAAACTCTCGTATTAACTTCAGTATTATTTTGGTAATGCTAGCGACACAACTGTAATTTAGAGCAGCAAATGTCAAAAACATTCCACTTCTTCACGCATGCGAGAAACTTGTCAGCTGCACAGCAACTACAACACACGTGTGGAGTTAAACGTGTGTGTGACAAAGGCACGCAGCCCAAGCTTCAGAGCTGCGGCACTGACGAGCTTCTATCTGACTAGTCATGTTCTTTTACCACTGCTAAGAGGCTTTGTTTCATTGTTTTGGGGGGTTTAAAGTCATCTTATACTTCCCTGTTAGCTCTCTTAGAGGAGGGGGAGGAAAAAAACCCTATCTTTAAGAGGATTTAAAATTATTTTAATCTAAGAGCACTATAAACATTTCCCACTATACAGGAAGAACAATCTGTTGTTGTTCGTGTATTAATCCTGGCAAGCACTTGAAGGGCAGAAACACAATGGGGTGAAATTGTTACAGATAGCCTCGGGGTTATTCCAATACTTGAACAACTAGAATAACGGGCTGGAATTAAAAACACAGGCCGAAGTGTAGGAAACATGCCTCACGATAAGATCACAGCACTCAAAAAAAAAAAAAAGAAACATAAAATTACTGAAAAGGAGGCAGTTTTAGAAATTAAAAATGAGCCTTGCAGAAGCGTAAGAAGTATTTGCTAGCCCCTACAGAAGACCATCCATTCTTTTCCACTCAAAAAAAAAAAAAAAAAAAAAAAAAAATCAGCAGGCAAATTATCTTTCTTCCATTTGGACAAGTAAGATTTCACAAGGTTACCATAGAGAACAACGCAGAACTGGCAAGATGGAAGAGAGGAGAGATAATCTAATAGGCCTTTTCTATCAAACTTTTATGATTCTTATGAAAAATGACCTGAATAACTGAAGTTATTTGCCCTTGTCCTCTTTGTTCATATTGAATTTAGTCATAAGGGAAATCCTGCCAAGGATAGTATGTTTTACTCAATTTACTATCCTTTGTGATTGCTCTATGAAATATTAGATACATGACAGAAAAGGTTATGGGGTTTTGGGGTGGGGGTTGTTTGCAATGGAAAAAGAAGGAACACCTCCGGTACTCGCTAGCAGAAAAAAATAAGACAAAAGGAATTGATGACATTTTCTGCAGAGAGTGTTTATCTATTAGTCCATGTTCAGAGGATTATATTAAACCCTAATGCGGTATAATTTACAAAAAAAAAAAGTAATTGAGTATTGAACAAACAGTCTCTTAAAACATTTCAGTTCCAAGTAGGTCACAAATAACACTGAAGTCAGAAGCTCCATCTATCTGGTGCACAGACTTCATAATTGTGAGAAGCCAAGGCTTTCCTTTGAAGGCACAGTATTTTATTTGTCTGCTACTTTTGGACTCTCACTGTTAATCATAGTGTTACACTGCTACTGTTATTACAGCAAAATGCAAGAAATAAGAACCTGCTCTGTCAGGGTTTGCATTTGTTGTAGCTGACTTACGGCACCTTATCCTTGCATCGTGCTGCAAGTCTCTGTTGCAGACTTTCCACGAAACCCATCAGTAGCCCCAACATCTGTGCCAACAAAACTTGGGTCACGCACAGTGCAGACTGTGAAACATAAATAACAGGCAGAGAACTATGGTTAAACCCAGGTGCAGGCAGTCACAAGCACCACTGATCAATTCTTTCAGACTCCAACAGACTGAAATTGTTTTTTCTAAAGCTATAGAGATGAGCCATAATTATGCAGGATCTCTTAGGTCTTGGGTAATGCACTCCCTGCACACCCTACTACATGTGCAAGCAATGTTGTAGGATTCCAGTAAAAGGTTTTGACGTTTCTCTCTCACCATTCGGTCCTACCCCACGACAAGGGACTGGGAGCTAGCAGCTGCACGGCATTGTAACAAGCGGTGTCAAAAATGCCAAGCAAATGAGTAATACATGTCTGTGAAACAGACCCTTTTCCTGGGCTGACCTCTGAGGCTGAGCGGCTGCCCCTTTCCTGACAAAAAGGATTGCAAAAAGAGAAACATCCCAACTACCGCTATGTAATCACACGGGTAAGGCGCTGCATCCCTTTTGGCATAAAGAACATATATCGCGCGTTCAGGATAAGATCGGATCCAACCGCGGTAAGCACAGCTCAGCTCCTTAAATACTCCCATCTTTCAGAAATTTCCTTTACAAGCTGAATGGACTCCCACAGAGCAGGTCCCCGTTCCCTCACAGGCATTTTATTTTTTTTATTTTGGTGGGGGATTTGCTAAATCACTGTTACTATAGTATTGCCCATGGATTTGTTAAGGCTGTTCTTGGAATGAATAGTGGGAGACAAAGCCAGAGCAGAAGCCTTGACTCACGTGTAGGTTTCTGGAGGTTAGGTTTTGTTGTCATCGAAAAGATGGACATGCTCTTCTCCAGCTGTGTCAGACATTAGCATCAGAAGGCCTAGAAGTTATACACGTTATTCTTTAACCTCTTTCACAGCAAGTTCCTCCTGACCCTTTACTTCGGGCTAAATTATACACGTTTACAAAAACTAATTGTCTAAGACACATTCCAATTACAAGTCTAATTACACTTTTCTAACTGTTGCCTGACTGACTCAGTATGAAATCAAGCCATGCTTTTTTTCTTTTATTCCATATTAAATTGGGCTGAAAGGCTTTCTGGAGTACCATGAAGTTTAGAAGTAGATAAAAAATAAGTATCTCAATTCTCTGCAGATAAAAGGCTGAGCCCACACGGAAGAACTTTCCAAGCGTACATCAGAGGGACCTGACAAGATGTAATGAATCTTAGACTCTGCTACCCTCACCAGGAGCATGCAGGAGGGAGAAGGGTAAAAGCACGTACTTTTCCCCCCTCTCCTCTTCATCCTCCTGCATCTGTGCTTCCTCTCTTTGGGCATGAAATCTGCCTTGGAGGAAAGCACTGGCAGCTGTCTGCCTTCTCCCTGGAAAGGGGGGCTCCCACACAGCTCCTCACTCATCTCGGAACCGCTCCGATTTCCTCCTCTTCTTTCCCAACCTTTCCGTGGTTGCCAGCTTCAGACCTTATCACACTCCCCACCCAGGATTTACCAAGCATCAGGCTCTGCCCTATCAGTCCACCCTGGTCAGTGCAAGCCAAAGCACCGTTCCTGCAGCTCCCCGGCCTGAAAGACAGCTCCTATGAAGTCTCCACTTGTTTCAAACCTGCCAGAAGTAGTTTTCTCTCCTCTACTGGGACTTCCTTAAAAAGGAGAGGGAGAGCAATTAAACACTGGACAATTTATTAGGAATAATGATGGGCTCACCATTGCTTTCTGCCTTTACTTGAATACCAAGTGTTTCCAAAAGACAAAAAAAAAAACCCCAAACCTCTATTCCAAGCTTTGGGAGGTTTTTTCATCCAACTAAATTACTATGTCAGTCCCTCCTGATCTTGGAACCTCTAACTCCATTTTACAATTCTTTCTGTTTCAGAGAGTCTGAACATGTCAATAAAAATCTTGCAGCTACCTATTATGGCAATAACGACAATCAAAGATACGTGTCTAAATGGGTTTAAAACAATCTGGACCACTGTGCTCAGAGGACAGCAATCAATGGCTTGGCATCCAGTTGGCAGCCAGTTACAAGAAAAGTGGGGCTGATACTTGGGGTAGTGTTGTCCAGAGATTTCATTGATTACTGGAATAAGACTACAGGCTCACATGAGGAGGAATGTGTCTAGAGGAGCCATTATTGCCCCAGCCTGGCGCGGGTAAGACAGCCCCTGGCAGGTGGCAAACACCCTTGTCCAAGAACGACATTCAACAAACCAACGAAAACCCAGCAGAGAGCTACCAAGATGATCGGGGCATGCAGCACAGGACTTGGGAACAAGCTGAGGAAGCTGGGCTTGTTTCACTGGGCAAGAGGAGGCGAAGAACAATCCACAGCCTGCAGCGACCTAAAAGACAGCTACAAAGATGACAGAGCAACAGCACTGTAGGGTGACCTCTGCAGTAGCTCCTTCTCAGGCACCCCAGAGCATCACGCCCAACGTGCTCAGGATCAGTCTGAGCATCAGTATAAGTCCAGGAAGGAAGGAATCCTCTTCCCTCTTCCTCTACTGCATGAACTGTGCTCAAGTGAACCTTCAGCAATGCCCCAGCAAAGCCTACTTGGCAATTAATACCCTCTTCTCTCCCATCATTCACTTGTGACAGAGTTTAGCCCATAAAGACTAAAAGCATGTATTTAGTTTACTACTCAGAATTTGTACCATCTAATTTACTCATAATTAGCACAGATGATCTAATATCCCTTTCTGACCTTAATTTCCACAAAACCCATCAAATTAATTCTTTTTTTGGATGTGTACACAGACTACAAAAGCTTGAGTCATTACAATTCCTATCCAGTTCCGTCCTGGTGTAAATGAGAGAATCAGACCCTTAAATTCCCGAAGAACTTGTAAGCAGCGTTGCATTAATGAACCTCCTGGAACAACCACGTCTCTGTGAAGAAGCATGTCAACCACTTGTACGGCAGCCTTTGAAGCATCTCTCCACAGAGGAAACAAGCCATCAGCCTAGACAAATTCACCGGCTGGGTTTTGATGGTTAGATGGATCACAAGACAAACAGATCTGTACGCTGCATTTCAAACAGATGCTGAAACTGCTTTCTGCTCTGCAGCTTATACTCCTAGGAATCACTGGTGTCAATAAACTGGAACGGCACCCAACTATTTTGCCTTGCGTCGTTGTTACCGAGTAAGAAAAATACTCACCTTCTGATAAAAGCACTGGGCTTTTATGCAACCTTGTATTCTTGACCTCAGTCCTAGCACTGTCCTGCTCAGCTCTCCCCTCACAGAGCCTGTTACAGAAACCTTAAAGTGGGTACATACGTATTTGGGGGTGCAAAATGTTTACTGCAAAATCCAAGCGCAAAGAGAGCACTTACACATCTGAGGAGAAAAAGAAAAAAAAAGCAGCATCTTTCATTTGAGTGAGCTGGACGTTTATTTTCTACATCAAAAAGCTGAGACAGGTTCACACTTTATGTACCTTCAGTTTTCTAAAAGAGTCCAAAAGCATTGAAGATATCATCTCCCTAAGTACAAGGGAGAAAAAGCTTATTTTACAGGACCTGAGGATCCCAAAGAGTCGGCTATCTGTGCCAGGTCCTGGTTCTGTTTCCCTACAGGATCACAGCATGGTTTGGGCTGGAAGGGACCTTCAAGACCAGCCAGTCCCACCCCCTGCCAGGGGCAGGGCCCCCTCCCCCCAGCCCAGGCTGCTCCCAGCCCCGTCCAGCCTGGCCTTGAGCCCTGCCAGGGATGGGGCACCCACAGCTGCTCTGGGCAGCCTGGGCCAGCGCCTCGCCGCCCTCACGGGGAAGGGTTTCTTCCTCATGTCCAACCTAAATCTCCCCTCTCTCAGCTTCAAGCCATTCCCCCCTGTCCCACCACTCCCTGCCCTTGCCCAAAGCCCCTCCCCAGCTTTCCTGTCGGCCCCTCCAGGCACTGGCAGCTGCTCTAAGGTCTCCCCGCAGCCTTCTCCTCCCCAGGCTGCACAGCCCCAGCTCTCCCAGCCTGTCCCCACAGCAGAGGGGCTCCAGCCCTCTGAGCAGCTCCGTGGCCTCCGACGGGCCCGCTCCAACAGGTCCGTGTCCTTCTGATGCTGAGGACCCCCGAGCTGGACGCAGTGCTGGGGATGGGGTCTCAGCAGAGGGGAGCAGAGGTGGGGGCTCTTACCTAAGCCCCAGGACAGCACTCCTCACTGGTAGCTATTGCCTTCCATAGTAGCAAGCACGGGGATGCCAACTGAGACTGAACCACTGAACAGTCAAGAGGATGGAACCAAGATCTTTCCTTGCCAGTGGGGATGAGGCAGGGCAGAAAAGGAACAGGACCACACAAACACTTTGAAAATCTAGTCTACAGTGACCAGAAAAACATCTTGTCAGTTCATATATGCTGTTAGCATTGCATTCTGTTTGGAGAGAGGTCTGTTGTTCTCCTCAGGGATCCATCAAATGGAAAGTAGCTCTACCAACATACACATTCATGCAGCCCATACCATGTAAAACTCAATTCCAGTTTCCAAGGGAATTCTGACATTAGTTACTAGCACACATCATCACTGAAATGCATCATTGTTTCCTACATAATAAAAAATTAAACACTCTCAAATTACTAATGAGATGTCATTATTAAATAAGCGTGCACAGAAGCAATGGCCAAAATAAAGGAGTTCTAATTTTAATGAAAAGGCAACAATTTATGATTAATATTTGAAGGCTTGTCCCAAGCAAGGAGTACAAACTTCTTCTAGGAAAACAGAAGCCCAAAGGAAGAAAAATAAGTTTACAATCAAAATGTTTTAAAACAGCAATCCGGGATCCTTGCCTTAATTAAAATCAGCAAGAATATCAACTTGATCTACTGTATTAGCAGACAGGTGCCTTCCCAGCTTCACAGGTAACACTCCTCATCAAAGCTTTCCCAGGCAAAGCCTTTACTGTTCCACTTTACCAACACGACTCCTTTGCACACCAGGAAAGCTCTGGGATGCGACGGGTGGAATGGAGCCATGCACCTGCAGGCTCACGCAGACAGCGCTACAGCAGTTGTCTCACACTAGCCCAGGTTATTTTCAAGGATACAACGAATTTCATTTGTTCTTTAAACACAAACCAAAAAGAGTCAATACAAACTGAAGATTCAGCAGCACTTGCCCAAGGATGTTCCTGCACATCACAAACCACCCACTTCACCAAGCCCCAAGTATCGCATTTACGCCCAAGAATGATACAATCTACGGCCATAATACAAACACATGGGTACAGCAAATCAAGCCTGACAGTTACAGGAACCTTGGTCTTAGAATTTCTAACACTTGTTCACGTTAATGTCAGCACCTCAACACAATGGAAACAGCACGTTGTCCTGCCTGGTACTTCTGCAGGTGGGAAAGGTGCCATGGTCCTCCTGCAGCCCCTGAATGCGTTTCCAGCTCTGCTCCGCACCAACAGCCCTTTTCACACTCTCACACCAACTATTCGTACATCATGACAGACACAATTCTTGCTTCCCATGTCCTGCAGCTATCTCACACATGCAAGACTGTTTCTTAGCAAAAAGTCCATCATTTTCTTAAATCAACAGGAAAATTTATCTCTCTCCAGAAATGAAGGCACATCTGAATCTGAAGGAAAGATGAAGAGGATGGCGAAATAGCAAGCTCTGACAGATAGGCCACACCTACCGAACCAGGTAACAGCAAAACCAATCACTTCCTCTCCCACCAGACAAGACTTGAAGATCCCCTTTGCCAAAAAAAATAGCAAATTTTAAGAGAAATTCAGTATTTAAAATACATTATGCCTACTGCAGCCCTTTCTCATATAAAATACAATAATCCTAAAAATAGAAGCAGTTGAGCTTCCCTGACAAGGTTATTTCTTCAATATTTGCACAATCATTTCTCATCTTTGATGTATTTCGCTAGGAAGGGGAGTAACTCCAACCTGCCGGCACGAGCAGCATCGCTCACAACTGCAGCCCGAAGGGGGGATGCAGGGAAAGGTCTGTGGCTGCAGCAAACCTTACGGGGTTTTGTAAATCCTGCCTGTGCTGACAATAGTGGAAAGGGTCACGCAGGATGGAAGAGAGGAGGTATTCCAGTAAGACTTCTCCTTTTTGGCCCCCACCATCACATCCTCTCCTTCCTTGGCTCACGGCCTCACCCACATTCAGTAATTTCAGGTACCAAGCTGTGCATACGCAGGCAAAGCCAAGGAGAGCAGAGAGATCAGCTTAAGGATCCTACTCCAGCAATTGTGACTTTCTTAGAATATATCAAAATACAACCAGAGGTGGACTTGGAGCAACACAGATCACTTCTCAGTGCAGAGAGCAGCTTCCTATTTTCTAGCACTTCCCCATTTACCCCGACTAGAAATATGCACGGCGATAACACCACAGTTTTAGCAACTTCTTCAAAATTCTTCCTATTTCAGCATAAGATAAGTGATTGTGCAAGTAAAACAGAGCATATATATATATGACCTAAATGTGTCAGATACTGAGTAGTCTCATAATCCAAATTATTCCATACGGAAAACAATATAAGAAAGGCAAAAAATATTTGCAATAGGATGGTAAATGCTAAAATCCAACTCCACCACCCTTCCCACCAAAAATGCAGTCACACACAGACTATGTCTATACGCAGAAATACAACAGGAAAAATTAAACAGGGTGTAACAACCACAAATGGAATGAAAAAAGAAGAAAATATTCAGATCCTCCCACTATTGAATTCTTTTGACAGTGACTGCTGGGAATTCACACATATCCACAGTACAAAACCCAAGAAGATATACAGGTTCACTGCCACTTCTTACCTTTGCTAGTATTTGCCACACAAGGCACTTGAGGACCTCGGCGCATTATAGAAAAATCAGTTCTTTCTTCAGCTCTCACCATTATAAGTGGGAGCAACACCAAAACTCAGAGCTACAAGGACTTTTCTTCTATAGAACTGATCCCTGCAAAAGTTTTATTCGAGAAGCCTAAAAACAGCCTTACAAGGGAAATATCAATCATTCCATTTCAGGGATGTGAAGAACAAATATCCAGACAAGATCTTGCTCAGATTCATACAAGAAGTCACTCCAGTGTCATGCACAGTCCACGTCTAGGTCCCTGCTTTTGTCTTTCCCTTGCCTTGATGGAGACTCTCTTCATTCTAAATCTGAAAAACACCTTAGCAGACTGCAAAAGATTTCATTTCCAAGGAAGAAAAACATAACTCTGCCTCAAACAACAATTTTTTATACTGCAATATGCTATTGATCAGATGAGTTTTCCACAATGAAAGGGTCTGAAAGCCCTCCAGCTTCTGCTGGCTAAGTTTTAACCAGCATTATTCAGGACTACCTTCCCAAGCACAGCTAGTAAACAACTGCAAAGTAGCACATAAGCACAGTGGTTAGGCCAAAAGTTTCGGCAAGGTTTTCAGGTACACTTGTTGTATAAGGGGAGAAAATGGGTGGGGAAAAAGGAAGAATCAAGTTACTGTAGCTGAATGAGCACTGAAAATGCAAAGTTTTGGGGGTTTTCCAATCCCATAGGTAGCTCTGCTGTCTAGTGCTGAATAAAACTGGTTTAACTCCACTGCAGATACACAGCACTTTGTAGGCTACAGCAGTTACATCCATAATTCATGTTATTTACACACCTACCGGCTGCTAGGGAAAGATGAGCAGAGACACACATGGCATGGTGAACACTTTTTCCCATCTTCTACTCCCATTTCCAATTTCTCAAAGTAAAGAATTTCTTCCTAATAGCTAATTTAAATCTCCCCTCTCTCAGCTTCAAGCCATTCCCCCCTGTCCCACCACTCCCTGCCCTTGCCCAAAGCCCCTCCCCAGCTTTCCTGTCGGCCCCTCCAGGCACTGGCAGCTGCTCTAAGGTCTCCCCGCAGCCTTCTCCTCCCCAGGCTGCACAGCCCCAGCTCTCCCAGCCTGTCCCCACAGCAGAGGGGCTCCAGCCCTCTGACCATCTCTGTGGCCTCCTCTGGACCTGCTCCAACAGGTCCGTGTCCTTCTGATGCTGAGGACCCCCGAGCTGGACGCAGCACTGTGGGGGGGTCTCAGCAGAGGGGAGCAGAGGGGCAGAACCCCCTCCCTCACCCCGCTGGCCATGTTGCTGGGGATGCAGCCCCAGGGCATGGGTGGCTTTCTGGGTGTGAGAGCACATTGCTGGGTCATGTTGAGCTTCTTGTCCAGCAGCACCCCCAACCCCTTCTCCTCAGGGCTGCTCTCCATCCATTCTCCACTCCATGGTGAGTCTTTTGAGTAAACATCATTCCTGCACCCCATGAGGGCAGCTGTCTTCCACACAAGCCATCAGCTGGCCACTGTCCACACCCACATATGCACACTCAGAAAAAAGTCTTGCATGCAATTTTGAAAAGTTGAAGATAGTAGTTTACCTTTGCAGTCAGCAGTTTGGATATCATAAGCCCCTTTCAAAACTTAAAACAGTCAAGATCATTCAGATGTTTCAAAACTGTATACTGCCAAACTTGGAAAACTTCTTAAGTAAGTCTGATAAATGGGGAAAGCTGATTATAGCAAAGAAAAATCCTTGATTAACACTACACTAAATCAAGTAGGCTATGTTTTCTTACTGAGCAATTGCTATTAGTAGATGATAGCTAGCTGGGGACCACGTCATGGAACACTCCAGTACATGAAGTATCCATGCATTTAGTTTGTATGCAATTAAGACTGTTTCATTGTCTCATCGGGTTCCCTGTGACACCCAATTAAGTAATAACACAAGGAAAGTGCTCTTAATTAATGAGGAAAATCCTCTGCAAGCTAGACACAGGTGTGTATATCTCAAGTAGAGCCTGAAATAGTTGAATAGATCATTTAATCTTTATATTAAAAAAAAAAACACACTCAAATTTGTATCTAATTAACTCAATAGCAGGATTCTTTTTGATTTCTTCCAAGGAGGTTACATTTCTTTGCAATATTCAACAATCGAGTGGTTTATAAAAGATAAAAACTAAAACTGACACTTGGAGTAAAAGAGTGGTTGCAAATGATCCAAATTTGCATATCGTTATTCCCACTTTTTCCACAAATCTGTTTAAATCATCTTTCGTCTTGCAATTTTTTTTCTTCAAAACCAATCCCTATATTGGTATTGAATGAGCACATTCGTATTTATTTCTAAGCAGATGCTTTTCAGTGTATTTTAAAACATTATCTCAACCAACTGAAAAAACACCAAGGTGAGACCATATTACATTTCCATTGTCTCTGTCCTACACAGCTACGGAATCACGACGCGTGTGATGGACAGGAAAGACCCAGGTGTAGTGAAGTTGGCCCATCTTTCCAATCCAAGAGAAAGACGACAGACTCGTACCTGGTCAGGGGCTTAAGCCCAGTTTCTTTCAACAGTCAGGCATTTTTCTGGCTCCTTTGATCAGAGGTGCATTGCTGTTCTCACACTACAAAAGAATATTTCCAAACCACAAAACATCAGCAACAACAACGCTCACCACCTGGTATGGTATTTTCCACTATTTATTTCTGTTTTCCTTTGTAGGCTATCTACTCGATACAAAGTTTTCTTCAAAACAAGGACAAGGTTTTGATTTGTGAAACTTCTACCCAAATCATATACATCCCTTATAAACTACAGGCACAGACCTTTTTCTAAGCAGCAAAAAGATCTTTTTAAGGTTTAATCCTATAGATATATATGTGTGCCTATATAAGGCTAAGGCCATACCCATGAGTTGGTGTGTGCGTGTATTTGCACATATACAAACAGTTAAGGTCAAAAACCAGTTAAGGACAGATTTACAGATCTGTCTTAATACATAGATCTATCTGAGATACATAAAACTGTTCCTTCTTATACACAGCTATGCTATTTTGGCTGAACTAAATGAAACCCCAGTGTAGCCAGCGATGTTAGATTAGTCAGTGCAACATCTTTAACATTTTGTGATGGCTGTCAAGGACAATGTCGTTCAGGCTACAGCAAAAAATGATACCGGAAAAAGTCAGAATATCATCCCAGGTTTCTTTCTTACATGCTTCACTAACCACAATGGCAAAATTTAACTGCAAAGAATGACATTTCCATCAAGTACAGTAGTTTCATATCCAAATTTCTGCAGCTGAATAAAGCAGATGTGAGTCTTTCAATGCATTAACGCACAGGACCATTGTTCGTAACTGTACATAAAATTGTGTATCATTAAAGTGCAGCTAGTATGGACAACTTTAATAAAGGTTATCCCCCACTTTCCATTCCTTGGTTTCAGTGACATTGCAACCTGAATAAAGTGTAATTCGTCAAGCCACAGTTTTCTGCCTTTGGTGTCTGACTTTTATTTTGCAGGACTTCAACCTGAGAAGCTGGAAATTGGTCTGCTTCCTCTCAGACCTTATGTTCAGACCTTAGCTGAGTATTCTGTACCCAGAACTTGGTTACAGGACTTGGCCAAAATGTGAGGCAAATTTAACAGACATTGAAAATGTGTTTTTAAGTATGCTCATAAAAATCAGCCCTAACTGGCCAAATTATACACCTCTGAAAAGTACAGCTTTTACAAGTTAATTTGCACAATTAAACACATAATATTTCATCCTCCTACTCTTTCACTCGGGCCCTTTATGTATGCCAACAGCAGGCACCCTACTCCATCCCCACAGGCTCAGCACACGGGGCCTTTGCCACTCCCCATCATTATGTTCTTTGGTATCCAGGATTCAGGATTTTCCCAGTCTCAGCATACTCCAACATCAAATAAAATAAAATAGTAAGAAACATAAACTATTTTCTTATGTTAGGGAGAAACCCTCCTAACACTATTTGTGCAAAGTAACTATCAACCTCACACTATTTATGTTAGAGCTGCAGTTCTTATTTAACATTTTAACAATAAACATAGTTCCATACTGCAAATTTTTATTTTTCATATTGCTAGTTCATTAAAGCCTGACATGCATACGCATTGTGATTGCAAAGCCACACAACAAAAAGAGAAATTCCAGCACTGATAGTGCATGATATTTTAGAAACATTTTTTTTTTTTTTTGGTATGACACCTATCTTGATCCATTTGAGAACCAAGTTACCCTTAAGAGTGAATGAAGTCATTGTCTGCAGGACTCTTGCCCCCTCAGCCGAAGAAGTTGGATGGTATGTATTACAGACGACAAGAAGCTGCAAGAACAGCCAGTATGGTCTTGCCATCAGGCATTAAGACAAACACTGCCCCAAGGAACTGATCTTTCCCAGCTTCTGCAATAGAGATTCTCCGTGATGCTCAACTGAAAACTCTTTCTAGTCGATTAACTAATTGTGTAATCTTCATTTTCCGGACACTTGAGGCCAAATCTGCAAGTTAGATGCTGAGACCTGACAATCGCATCTGTGGCCAACAGAGCTTTGTACGGAATATATGAAGTGATAGGAAGATGCAAAAATTCTCTGAAAACACACGCTTCTGGCATCTCAAAAAGGAAATGCAGTATTTGTGAGCAGATATTTTTCTGATGAATATTTAAGTCTCCTCTTCGAACCTGAGTTCCTCCACTGTAAAACGGGGCCCCATTACACAAGAGTTAACGTATCACACTCCTGCTTGTGAAGCCACTTGATCCCGCACTCGAATTCGGACCTGCCATATGAAGAAGGGATTTCTCACATGTATTTCCAGCTCAGGTGGCCCACTCTGCATGCAGTCATACTGAGCGACACAACTCGTGTACGCTGCCCAACAAGCTGCTTCCAAACAGACGGACAGCTTAGTCAACCAGGTACAAACACAGTCTTTATCAGCTTCCACCTGCAAGCCCTGCTCAGGGTAGCGCACCAGGCACCACAGATGTGTTCCTCCAGCTCCTCACTCCGCAACAAAGTGTGACCCTTTTTATTTTAACTACACCATCTTGGTGTGTGTGTGTATCACACCAAGAAATAGGTGTGTCTCAGCCATGAAAGAAGTGCATAGTTAAAATAACTCTGAGCACCACTGCATCTGCAAGCTCCTCTGCTCATTTCCAGCCTCCTCTTTTGCCCTGTGAGCATCATCACTGCCAGACCACCCCATCTGGTGACATGCTGAGAAATTCTAAATTTCTTCCCCTGACTGAGAATCAGGTATGGAAACAAAGTCCTAAATTCCTACTTTAGGGGCAAACATGGGCAGGAGTTGCTAGAAACATTATTTGCAGAAGACAGGAGAAGAGCAGGGAGGGAAGCAAAGGAAAATTTGCACTTGCCTTTCTTCCTAGGTTCCTCAAGAACAGTCACCTCCCCTCAGCAATGAGCCTTCCACCTCTTCAACTCTTTTTTTCCCCAAACAGTAAAGACAATCAGCTTTCCAGAAACTCAAATCTTCCTGACAGCACAATAAAGGTCTTTGATTAATAAATAAACTAATTAAAAGTAACTATCCAGGCTACACTAGCCTGTCCGAAGTCTTCCACAGCACATCCCTATGGGGAAAATGCTGAGGACAGAACTGTCAACCTGTACTTTCATAACCTGCTGCTCCAGTTTCTTTCATCACGTAGGTCCTTCCCTAAACCCCAAATCTCTCGCCTCAGCTGACCATTTTCAGCTCTTGAAAGTTTTGGTACAAAGAAGCCATTGAGCCAAATTTATTTTCTTTGATCAATCGCGTCCCGCTGTTCAGAAAACAGGTTAAAACCCATCAGTCTCGCTCACATTATCCAAATGCTTGCTCGGATCTCATCTTTCCTAGAATTTATTTAGCACCGAAACCCTTGACAATACACCTAAGTATTCTTAGATCACTTCAGATATCACTCAAACCAGCAGTTTTGATTGCAAGGCAGAACTGGCAGAAATAGGTTTTAGATGCAGACAAAGCCTGATCAACGCACGAGGCACATTTTCTGAAAACAGCTGTGAATAGGGTCTGACCGGTACCTGAGCAAAGCCTGGCTTCAATGGCCACAACAGATCACCCGGAGACACCCAGGTACTGTAATGCACCACCTGGAGCCAGTGGATTTAAACAGTCTTTGTCTCGCTGCTCACATGCCTTATTACAGCACTGGTGTCACATCACTTCAGCTAGTGCTGACATCAAACTCCATTTTATAGAGTGTTCTGAATTGTTTTCCAAAGGCACAGCAGTCAGAGGTAAACACTCCCCCACTCTGGGGAGAAAAAATGTACAGATGGTTTGTAACCAGCTATCATACAGGTGGCTCCATTTTATAAATCCCTCCCTCAACTGATCCCAAATTGAGATCACTACCCACTGCCCTGTGAGCATCATCAACTTCTAAAACAGTCCAGGTTTCAATGCGCATTTTACAGCTTTTAGAGACTCCCTATGAGAAATAAAGAGTTTTATCCTTAACTCCCAGCAATGCAAATCCATTCCCGTGGCCGCCATATGCTCTACATTTCTGAGGCTTGTCTTGAGCTCGCAGTTCATTTGAGCTATAACCCACAACCGCCCTTACCAGAGTGCCATCCTGTACAGAAATTTTTAACTTGAACGAGGTAGTAATTATAATGTGAAGGTTGGCCCATTAAGTAAAAACTAATGTTTCAATTAGCAAACTCCGTCAACTGCGAACAGGACCTCTGTGACACGGCCACAGGTTAACGGTGTCTGGTGCCCTTCCACAATTCTTTCTGCCTGGGAAGAAAAGATGTGTTCATAGTTTCATCAATTTAAAGGTCAAGAAGAGGCGACAGCTTCCCTGAAATTCCCCTCCTGCCTACCACGTGCCATTAAATATCACCCACAAACTGAACCTAATGCTCGCTCGACAAGAACATACCCCATGCTGGCCAACACAGTTTTAAAAGAAAAGCGATCAAACAGGGGAATTTCTGGAGGTGGACAGTGCTCTTTTTCCTTTGATCACTTATTACAATTGGCAGTCCACCTCCCTAACAAAACCATGCTTTGCGTCAACTCTGAACTGCCCTATTTCCCCTTTAAAACATTGATTTTAGGTACAGCTTCCTGGGATGCACAGGGGTACACCTGGTGCCTGGAATTTTCTGTGATGCTACTGCAGTCAAGTGCTCCCTCTGATAAGCTAACAGACTTATCTCTAAGCTTCTCTGTGCGTGGTTTTTCTAGTCCTCAGACTATTTTTGCGTTTCTTCTGCTCCCCTACAACTTATCCAAGAGCTATTTCAAGATGTTGGAATAGAAAACATACACAAACTTCCCATACAGAAGTCATGAGTACCAAATACAGAAATGAGATTTGTTCTCTTCTAAATATTTTCTTGGTCATAAATCTTAAAAAAAAAAAAAATTAAAAAAAAATGCCTTTTTTCCTACAGCATCAACCTTAGCATTTGCACTAACCTGCTTTGCACACCACTGACCTTTTAAACCCTTTCAGTATTGCTACTCATAATACAACTCTCTCCTCCTTCCACTTCATTCTGTAGGCATGGCTTGCAACTCTTACCTCCAGCAGCATTGCTTTACATCTATTTTATTTTCCTTTTGGAATCTCACTTAAATCAAACACAAAGGTGCTGAGCCCAAGGTACCAAGCTATCAGTATTACCTCGTATGATGATACCTGCCCTTTGTGAGCACATCCAAGGGGGAGAGAGAAATGATCTCCACATGGCACTGTCCCTCCAGGCTGGGCAGTCGGGGAGCAGGAGACACCACCCAAGGTGTCCATCTGCTCCTCTGCTTAATGGGTCATGACTTACTGTTCCACCTCTCTGTATGACATGTCATTCACAAACAGTACTAGTGACACAACTTCAAGAGCAATAATTACTTTCTGAGTAAACTCGGGAGGTGGAGGTTAGAGGAGCGGACAGGCAGGTGGGTTGAGAATGGGCTGAAGGGCAATGCTCAGAGGGTTGTGACCAGTGGTGCAGGGTTTGTCTGGAGGCCTGTAGCTCGTGGTGTTCCCCAGGGGTCACTGCTGGGTCCAGTAATGTTCAACTTACTCATCAGTGACCTGGATGAAGGGACAGAGGAACCCTCAGCAAATCTGCTATGATACAAACCTGGGAAGAGCAGTCGATAGGCCAGAGGCTGCGCTGCAGTTCAGTGAGACCTGGGCAGGCTGGAGAGCTGAGCGGAGAGTGACCTCATTAATTAATTAATTATACCTAATTAATATTAATTAATATTAATAATAAATAATAACTAATTAATTCAAAAGCAAGTGTAGGCACCAGCAGAGGCTGGGGCTGCCCTGCTGGGGGGCAGCTCTGCGGGGAAGGACCTGGGAGTGATGGCAGACAGCAAGTTGCCCATGGGCCAGCAGTGTGCCCATGTGGCCAAGGTGGCCAGGGGGATCCTGGGGTGCATTCAGGAGGAGCGTGGCCAGCAGGTCAAGGGAGGGGATCCTCCCCCTCTTCTGTGCCCTGGTGAGGCACATCTGCAGTGGTGTGTCCAGTGCTGGGCTCTCCACTTCAAGAGAGACAGGGAACTGCTGGAGAGGGGCCAGCAGAGGCTGTGAAGATGATGAGGGGCTGGAGCATCTCCCTGATGAGGAAAGGCTGAGGGAGCTGGGGCTGTTCAGCCTGGACAGGAGAAGACTGAGAGGGGACCTCATCAATGCCCACAAATATCTCAAGGGTGGGTGCCACGAGGACGGGGCCAGGCTCTTTTCAGCAGCGCCCAGCGACAGGACAAGGGGCAACGGGCACAAAGTGCAAGACGGGAACTTCCATCTGAATGTGAGGAAGAGCATCGTTCCCCTGAGGGTGACGGGACACCGGGACAGGCTGCCCAGAGAGGCTGTGGGGTCTCCTGCTCTGGAGACATTCAAACCCGCCTGGACGCGGCTCTGTGCAACCTGCTCTGGGAGAGCTGCTTCAGCAGGGGGGTGGGCTGGGTGGGCTCCAGGGGTCCCTTCCCACCCCAGCTACGCTGTGACTCTGTGAAAAATACTGTTGGCTCCACTGTTAGTCCACTGAAACCCTTCTAAAACCCATCCATTTGACAACAACAACCTGCTGTTCTTAATGCAACTAACCACAAATCTTTATTTGATAACATACTGCCAACCTTCTCTAACTGGGCTATCACTTGGTACTAGAACACCTCAGCAGTCACGGTTCTCCGGGACACAACGTAGAGAACAGCTTCATTTGCCAATACATCCCCAGAGGTTTCAGCACAGCACCAGGTCTGCAGGCACGGCAGGTCTAGGGTTACTGCTCCATGCTGCTGCTCTCCTTCGGGCTACTTAATTTGAGAACAGTAATTTGAGCACAGTCAACCCGATTTAATTTCCTACTGAAGAAATAAACTGGCAACCTATTTAGGCATTATTAACTTAATATTAACTAGATATTCACTTGATGGTAACTTGCAAGGTAGATCTGCTCTAACAAGACTGAGTTCAAGTCTTTAAGCACTCCTTTATTATTTGAGTTTTGGCTGTCTCTCAATGTTCTCATATGAAGACATCTAAGAGGTGGTTATTGCATGCCTATGTATACAAGGCAGAATCCCAAACAGGTAAGTTGAAAACAACAACCTCTGAAAAACTGATTTGCTATAGATCAGGGAAGTTGCGGTTTTAAGAGACAGAAGTTTTGAGAAACATAGGTACACGAAGTGAAAATTCACATAAAAACACCTTTAACCTTTAATTATGAGTTCACATCCATTTTGCATACTTTACAAAGACCAACTAGTTACCTAATGACCGCTTGCCAGCCCAAAACCCAAAACTGCTCACCCAGCAAAGGCACTAGTCCAGCACCACCCAGGATGAAGAGCACACATCAGACAACCTGCCACTAAATTCACCACAGCAGGAGTCCTGCAGGTCCAAACACATATCATTATTACTATGAGAATAAAATCACAGCAATTTGCGTCCTGCAAATTACACCGTTATTAAGACAAGCACCATATTTAAACAACTCTTAACAGATAAATAGCTTTATTGTATCTATTGCTGCATCCAACTTCTGCAACAGGGTTCAAACCAGATGATAATTTCCTTCAAAGAGCAGGCACTATGAAATTGCAGTAGAGACCTCCATCTTATCACTCCTTTTGTGTCCTGCTAAAGGCCCCCCCAAAAAAGACAAAAAAAAAAAAAAAAAAGAGAGCATACTGCTCTGTGCCTGTACTGATCATCTGTGTCACAACAGCACACATTAATATAGGTTTATTTTACTGTACTGATTCTCCTATCAAATGAGGAAAATATAGCAAAAATACAGTGCATTCAAGACTTCCAAAGAGAAAAAGGGAATCAGAGCACCCTTGGCAAACTTCAGTTTATCTTTTGCTAAACCCTAATATGCTTTTAGTTCAAGACTGTGCGACCCTGTGCTATATCACTTCATTAATGAGTCCTATAGCTGACACTTCAAACAGCTGTGGTTTCAGGGAATAAGGACAGATTGCACTATTGTTGCCTTTAAGACAGTCACCCAGATGAAAATCAGCGTTAAGATAAAAATCAGCTACTTCTGGTCAGATACGCTACAGAGAGATACAGCAATAATTCTGAAAGCAGAGTAAGTTAAGGAAACTTAGAATTAGAGGTAAATTTTAGAAGGACTTAAACTATAATTAGGATATGAAAATGAAGACTATAGTACACAGTCTTCCCCGCCGTGGCAACAAACTTAGATTTATAGCAAGAGATATTCTCACATTCATCATCCCAGATTATATGAAATTTATTTTTAAATACATACTTTTAATTTTCCTTTTCATTTTAGTATGTGAGAACAGAATTCTGAGATTTTATTATTAACATGTATTACAGGTACATTGTCCAACAGGACTAAATTATCCCTGTAAACAAAAACTTGTAAGACTAAATGCTGAAGGAGCAGCATTTTAATGGCTAAGCTCAATTTTTCCAGGCATTTTGGAAAACAGAACTGGTTTTAAAAATAAGGTAACTGCAAAGCTTTTTCGTTCTGAAGTTAGAGAGATACAGTTATCTGCCAAAAAGACTACTTTTAAAGGCTTCCAGCTATATAACTTCCCTGGGTTATCTGATAACATTTTGTCTTTGTTTCCTAGTGTTAATTGTTTTTATTTCTTCACTTGCGTGTTGCCTAGAAATACAGAAATGAACCACATCAGGAAGAGATCATCAGGGTTAATTATACATAAGTAAAAAAAAAAATAAGAAATCTCGAATGCTATCTGTGGCAGCAGTGGATTTTTATCACCTCTCTAAGTACAAGACATTCCATAAAACAAACACAAAAGGGGAACCCAGGACCTATGTCCCAATTGATTCAGGTACTTTTGGGGGAAGGTTTAATACCTAGTCTCCGTTTTCCCAGGTGCTCCCCCATTTTTTTTGTTTCATACTGTACTCAGGCTACTTGAAATGGATGCAAAATGCCTGGGGTTTTTATAATTGCTTGTGCTACTGATCATTCTTACTGTTACCACTTTGGCAGGAAGCAAGGCTCCCAGAAAGCTGCTCCAATTAAAACAGATTTCCGTTCTCAGTACCAGGAATAGATTCTGGATACTCCCCAATAATCTTAAAATGGATACTCCCATTAAATTACTTCAATATAAAAAGATTTGCAGAGACTACTGATCTCCAACAAAGCATCCGTGTTTCTTCTTGAGAACACATCATAAGTAAATTTAATCTCTGGGGTTTTTTTCCTCTTTACTAAAAGGCAAGACCCCTAAAAGTACAAGATTGAGTCAGCTCCTGTTGTCTCTCTTCCTGAGCCAGCAAAAGAAACACTGTATTGCTATAACTTAAAATAAAGTAAATAAATCAAAAGGAGTTTTTCTGCTAGAAGTCCCAGAAAATGCCAGGCATTATCCCTGAGCTTATTTCTTCCCCTTCCAAATTGTGCTTTGCAAGGTTTTTCCTGGTCATTTGCAAGGCTTTTGAGTAGGTTATTTTTCCTGTTGGCTCAGTGCATGGAATCAGCTCACCATGCAGTCAGACAAGCATCACAGACAGCCTAGCAAGGTGGCCAGTCCCCTTACTTCAAATACACCGTAAAGCTACACCTTGGGGACATAAAACCACCCCTCAGTTCCCAAAGCCAAACTTAAAGTCATTTAAGCCAATAAATTCAGGGTGTTACCAGAAAGTGCAGTTTCACCTTTCCTCCCTTCTTCTGGGCCATGTGTTCCCAAGCACAAGTTCAGACCAGGTGGAAACATAACTGGGCAGCTCCAAGCAGAAGGTATGTCAGTCCCACCAGTTACTCCCTGAAGCCATGCCTTCGCACAAGGCACGCTGCAGTGTGCAGCAGGAAGGAGCACAGAATTACATCTTTTGCAGCACTGAGCACTTGCACCCACCTAAACCATTGACAAAACCAGGCTCTCAGCCCATCTGATGCCCATGTTACAGATGGGGAACTGGAGTAAACGACACTCCCGTACCTCTAAAAGCACTGCTAACTACAGTTTGTAAGTGGCTCAGATGGTCTGAGAAGGAAACCATAAAAGTACTTCAGGTGTTTTTACTACGTAGTCTAAAAGCTGTATCATCAAAATACTACCTCCTGATAGTTGGCTACCAGAAGAGCCTTTAGAGCACACTATATTTCACATCAGGAGGCGAGCAAAAGCCTTAGTTCAGAGAGGGTATGTGCTATATCAAGAGAATGAGCTAAAATTAGTGCAAGGCACCTACACAAAACTTCTTGCCTTCAAAGCACAGCATCAGGATTTCTGGATTTGGGTGCCAGTGCTTCAGGAATTTGCAGTCATGAAATACAATCACTATTCTTATCCTGCTGAGATGTAGATGCAGACGGTGGCAAAGGGTGCCTTTGTCTTTAAGCTTATTTTGCACTGCAGCATCTCACAGTTCAGGGTTGTACCCTTTATCATCAACAAGACTGTTTTAGCATCAACAAGGATTTACAGCTAGCTCTTCAGGTAGCAGTTGTTGCTTGAAAAGTTGTACAGCCGCTAGTAAGAAAATCAGTATCTTATATCCACTGGGTGCTACTGATTTACATATTTCTTCTATGGGTGTACCATGGCCAGAAGTAACAGTAATGGGCATCATCCAAACTTTCTAGATGAGTGACCTCAGCCCAGAGCAGCCAACGCATACACAGCCCCACAGATCTGACACCTGCAGAAGTTCACGTTTATTAATCCTGACAGCAAAGTGAGTTTGAAACTTATCAAGATACAGAAAATGCATGTTTCCATGTTGGTCCTTAAGATTTTCCAGTTTCATTTTCTTTTTAAATCAGAACAAGTTATGAACTTTGAAGACCGAAAAAAAGTCCTTCTAGAACTTAACCAAGCAAGTCCGTGTGGCCCTGGGTTGTCCTTCCTCAGGACAACCCATGCTCCTGCAATCCTGTCAGCATCTCAGAGGGGCAGGCAGAAACCAAGAGCCAAAGAATAACAGATTGTTTTCCCCCAGTGTTCTTCCCACTACATTTTGGCTAATATAAACACACATACAAAGCCAGAAATAGGAAATACTAATAAAAAGGGAAAATCATAGGAAGGTCAGATAGAACCTAAAACCACTGAAGACACACACAACTTCCTGCTGCTGTAGGAAGAAAACTCGGTCATCCGTACACTCCGTGGCTTATCTCAATAGCCAGAAAACCCTGATAACACCAAGAAAAACATATTCCAGAATCAATGCCCCCCCTGCCTGAGGAGAAAACTCAGCTGAAGTCCTCTCAGATTTAAATCAAGATTGCCAACAAAGTAAAGCCCAGCTAATCCTGACTGCCAGCACAGTCCTGGGGAAAGAGGTCTCACAAGCAGATAAGATTCAAATCAAGAGTTTCACACATCAAAGGCACCAGCCTGAATTGTAAACCAAAACGAGCAAGACACCATACGCACTTTTTGTGAGAGCCATTTCCATGTATGCGGAATAATTTGGTGACGGTTTCAAATGTGTCCAAAAATTAAAAGAAAAACGCCATATAGGGCATAATGAAGGAAGCCAACCAGGCGACCACGGGCGCAGGGTCAACAACCTTTTCATTCTTTCATGTGCTGGAGAAGGGGAGAAGTCATCACAGTGGCATCTCCCAATGTTTCATTTATGTATCTTGGGAAACAGAGGCATTAGAAACTCTTTTTACCACATTCCAAATGGGAAACTGAGGCACTGCTTATGCAGTTTGTCAACGAGAGGGAAATTGTGGGCATGGAAAGAACTGGATGCCAGTCTCCCAGTGTCTGACCATGAAATCATTTATTGCTCGCAAAACACCGGTCACAACAAAAAAGGTTGGGGGATTTGAGTTACCTGGCAGAGAGATTGTCCCTGAAGAAAGCACAAGGCTGAACCAGATTATTAATTCACCCAAAAAAATCTCCATTGAAGACAATTCTGTTACGTGGAATTTTGGATGAAAAGATTAAAAAGCCACAAACTGGCTTAAACAGATGTGCATTAAAAAAGCTTCCCAAGGGCTGAACACAAACACAGAGCACCAGGCTTTGTTTTGGTAGAAGGGGAAACTACTTAAACCACAGGGAACAGGAGAGAAGCCACACGCTGTCGAGCCTACTGACAGAGCCAGGACCGTCAGTGAAGAGCGTCGGGAAAGCATGAGGAAGTCAAGAGCAGCCAGAGAATCACCCGCAGTGTAAGTCACAGAAAAACTCTGCACATACGTGTGCGTGCGAGCGCGCATGTATTGAGTGTTGGCAGGAAAAAAATGACCTTGGAATACCAAGCAAAATGGTGTCCTGCTGTTTGCTTCAGACTGTGTTCGGAAAAACTAGCCTCTGCAAACATGCTCTGTGAATCAGCACGATTGCCTCTGAGAAATACCTGGCTGTCATTGATTTCCTCTTTCAACAGACTATCACAAATATTGGCTAATCAGTCTGGTCAAAAGAAGTAACGGTGCATACCAGGAGCAGCAGCCCTGCGTCAGATGGAACTAAGCAGACAAGAAAAGATTTCAGGAAACCTGGAAAAGAACTGAAAAGGAAACTCTAAGTCAAGGTTTGGCAGTCTTTGTATGGTGCCATGCCAGGCTTTTTCTTCCCCGTGCTACAGCTCGAGTGTGCTAAGGGAAAGCTAGCAGGATCTGGTAGAAGCCGCCTCTCAAACAGGCAGGGATCTGCTAGTCAATGGTATCTTGCTTCTACACAAGGTAGTGCCTTTTGCTGAAAAGTAGAGCTCAGGGAGAGTCAGAAATCGCAAGCGGCTGCCTCCTGCAAATGAGCGCCTCAAAATGCCAATGTTATTAGCCCTGCACCCCGTTCATAGTCTGGTTGCACATCCACAGGCTGTTGATCCCTGAGCTAAAACATTCTGTACAAGATGCAAGAGAAAGAAAAAAGAAAAAAAAAAGCCGAACAAAACAAGGCTGCCCGACTGATGAGAATATTTGGATTTGAGTGATGGAACGATATTGCAGGGAACAGAGATCACGAATTGCAGAGCTAGCATCTTTCCAACTAATAAGACACCTTCCCAGATGAAACTGCTGATGCATCCAGGAAAGGAATAAGCTAAACACAAAAGAAGGACACTTAGAAGGGGAAATGAGGTTCAAAGTCAGACAAGAGCGTCCATAAAGAAAATGAATTTTCTGTTGCTATATATGGCTGCAAGGAGGCTGAATAACAAGCAGGAACAAATAAAATCCTGACCGGCAATAAGAAAAAAAACGAAACCTGGTGTGATGAGCATGTGACTGGACTTTAAAACTATTAGTTCAACAGCATTCCAATACGAAAGGGAAGTGATGGCTGCAACACACCACTACAAAGAGCAGGGGGGAAAAACGCTCACCTCTCCGACAGTGATCAGTACCGCAGAGTAACGGAACGTGCAGGGCAACGCAGCAGTAATTCGTGTGGTTTAATGGGTGAAGCCCAGGAGGAGGTTCTAGGAAGCACCAAGACAGGGAGCAGGGTATGTGACTCCATAGGTACATAAAGGGGGAAGTGGGGAAGATGTGGGGTTATGGAGGAGACAGGAGGGCTACAGAACCTCATGCAGCAAGTAATTACAGGGGATTCGTTTCCCAAAATCATAGGTGACAATTTAGAACACAAAGTAACTATTTTGGACCTCATTACAACCAATACATAATCACTGGACTGTAAGTCTTGACAGTGAAGAAAAAGGACAAAGTTGCATTTAAACATATCTAAGTGTCGCAATTAAATCAAGATTGCAAAATTTCTTGATTGAAATAATTGATTTTGACTTGTGTGATATTTGTAGTTTTTAATCATCATCTTAATGAAATACCAATGTATTCATAGAATCATTTAGGTTGGAAAGGACCTTTAAAACCATCGAGTCCAACTGTAATGAAAATAGGCATCACTTAAGATGTTGATTTTTCACAAATATAACTTAGCAAGGAAAAATTAAGGAATTTGCATATAAATGATCCACTTACATTCACTCACAAAGTGCTTTTGGGATCAAAAAGGAAATAGCTACAGAGTGGAGTTTGGAAAAGCTTCTAAAGCAAATTAGAGATTCAACTCCCCTTGTAATCAATGGGAAGAGACTAGAAAAATTATTAAGCAACAACACAATAAAGCAAAGAATGCAACAACATGGATGCATCAAGATCAAATTGTGCTAGTCCAAAATAGCCTGGTGAAACCTAATAAAAACAAATGGACGAGCAGCATATGTTGCTGTGCAGGTGGAGAATAACTAGCTAGGGTGATGGACAAGAGAAAATAACCTAAAGGGTATATTGGAACAGAAATTAATATAAATTAGCAATACAACGGATTGGGGGGGGGGGGGGGGGGGGGGGAGGCATTTCAGATTTTTTGTTAATAGTGCCATTATTTTATGCAACACTGACAAGACCATGGAGCACCAAGTCCATGTATAGTAAACACATCAAGGTACAGACGAAAGCTGCAAAAACAATGAAGAGATTTGGAAACAATATAATCCACAAGAACAGATTAAAGGATCTCATTCAGCCTAGAGGAAAGAAAACTGAAGGACAACGTAACATGCCTCCATCAGTGACAACAAAGGGATGGGTTATTTTCCATGTCCTCTGGAGTGAAGGAACGTATCTTAACTTGCCAGAGATAAAAGATACTGGAAAAGCTTTTAACTAAACTGGTTAAGCATCCACTATCAGCTACCTAAGGAAGCTAGGTACCTCCTATATGGGAGGATTTTAAGGAAAAATTAGAAAAATATTTGTCAGGGATGCTCCAGAGACACTTTATCTTGCCTCAAGGAGGCAAATGAGCTGGAAAGTCTCCCGAGCTCTCTCCCAGCTCCACATTTCAGTAAGGAAAGGTGCCTCAGAGGTCCAGGCTGTTGAACCGGTGGAAGACTCTTTGAGGACTCTCCATTTCTGAGCCCCTGAGTGTTCATTCTCAATATTTTTTGGAACACAGGAGAAAATCTAGAAGACAAACATTTCTAACACAACATCAGGAGAGGGCAAAAAAGATGACTCAAGTAACTCTCAATCAGTTAGCCAGACATTGGCTTTGGACAAAATAAGGGAAAACTGAATCAGACTTGATCTGGACTTAAAAAGGCCAGGAACAAAATTAATGACAGTCAGTGTTTCGGAAATTAGGTCTTGTCAAACAAAGCTGATTTCATTCTTCAATGAGATTCAAAATCAGGTTGATAGTGGCAACTGCTGCAACGTAACAGGCAAACTTTTGTTGCACATGACAACTTAATCAAAAAATTACCACTATGCTATGTCAACAAAGCACAGTAAACACATTTAGAGTTGGCCAACTGACAGATGACTAAAAGCAGTCATCCATGGAAAATCACCACCACCAAAGTTAGCTGTAGTAGAGTTCTGCTGGGCTTGCTAAAGAGCCTGGTACGATTCAAGAGGTCCACTACAGATCTGAAAATTAACATTGATCACAGACAAGATTTATGAATGGTCCTCTGGATGGTAAATGAAGAGGACAGGCCGGCAATACACAGCCATTTGGACTGCAAAGATCACTCAAGGTAGATTTCAATACAACCAAATGCAAGGTGCTACACCTAGGAAACAAAATGTGAAAGCCAGAGACCTTGAAACACAAACTGAGGTACTGCCAGGCAAGAAACCGCCCAACACTTCCAAGCTCAATGCCACATGTTTAACTTAACCAAAATAAAAGCTGAAAGACCATTTGGTTACGGAATTATGAGTTCCCTTCAAATGGAAGAGTTATTAGGTACCAAAGGACCTTTTAGTTTAGACAAGAAAAGGCTTCTGGAAGCAATAGTTGGAAACTAATTCAAATCAGACCTCCATTTTTTAATCAAGGGGGTAATTATTTACTGAAAATATATCAAGAGAAGTGGTGGACTCTTCATGACTTGAGAGCTTCGAACTAAGACTGACTGTCCTGGTAGATGGTAAGCAGTAGCCCAAAATAAATAGCTTTTAGGCTTCTTTTCTGTGGTTTCAAGGAGGTCAGTCTAATTAAGCCTCAAGCTCTAGGAACTCTCTTCTAAGTCTATACAGAGAGCCACCAACACAGCATCTGAGCACATCCCAATAGCACACAAAGCAAATCAAACCCATCTCCTGGCCCCTGCAGAGGGAGAAGCAGCACACCACCTGACCCAGCCTCGCCATGCAACGTCAGCAAGAAATCTCCAAGCTCTGTTTTCCCACAGTGAAAACAGAGCTAGTGCATCTACATGCAAGGATCTTGCTTAAGGACTGCAAAGACCTTCCAAGAATCTTGGACAGGAGCAGCCGTAATGGTATGAAAAGCTGCAGGTCACTGTGACAGAAGCAGCACCAGGAAGGAAAGGAGTAATCTCTTGGACCACCTTCGCAGTAGCATGGACAGAACAACAGGATTCGTGCTAGGCATTTTGCTACATGGCAACACAAAAGCAGCCAAGAGCTCTCAGGGGTTTATGACTTTTCTTCAGAAGTTGTTCATAACATAAAATGAGGGCTTTGATTCACAAACCAGCAAAAACTCTTAACACCCATCTGCTCTACAACATTCCAACATCATTTTACTAAGCCTAAAGCAATTTAAGACATTATTTCTTTATGGTAATGCTAACACACACATATGTAAAATCAAACTCCAGGAATTATGCAAGAAAAGCTGAAACTCTGATGAGAACAGATACGATACCACATTTATCTACTGAGCCCACAACAGAAGTCTACTACCACAGAAGCAGCCAACTGCAACCAAGTATCTTCTCTACAACTTCAACTTGTGTACATGCATGTTACATACAGACAGTGCAAAAATTCTTATGGAGTGAAATATTTTCTTGAGCTTCCAAATGAGATCAGCCCATATTCAGAAGACTCAGCTCTACAGGAAAGCTCAGCAGCTAGGATTTGGATGCTACAGTAAAGAAAAAGAAACCATTTTGCAAATTTATGGCACTGCATTTTAAGACTTAAAAAAATTCTGTTGTGAATGTAAGCCAAATCAAGAGCGAATTTGAACTTTAACAAATCTCCCTTCCATTGATTTCACCTCACACTACAGGGATGAGCAATGGGAAAGCCTTTAGGTGACCCTGTTCTTGTGGCCAAGTGACCACCCTGAGTCTGAACACAGCAGTGGTCACTCTAGGACAAGAGTTGAGACAAGCCCGATTTCCTCCTCCAAACAACCACAAGGCCAAATGGAAACCTTATTCTAGCTGCCTATACTACACAACATCAAATCTGAAAAATAAGCAGAATGCCATAGTTTTTGCAAAAGCCATTAAATGTCTCATTAAGGGATGACATACACAGGCAACTGAAGAAAATTATTTGCAGAATAAATTACCACAGAATAAATGTTTATATGGGGACCTATTCCAAAGTAATTGCACTTTAAATGCTCACAAGCTTAATTCAAAATACTTTTCAACGGGCACAAGGCCTTAAGAGCCCTTCTGTCCGTAGAGACACTTACACTCATCTTGGCTGAAAAATCATCAGCAACTGTAATGAGTGATCTTAGATGAAAAATCATCAGCGAGTGTAACGAGTGATCTTACTTTGCCCACCTAAGTGGCAGAAGATGATCAAACATGCTCAGGGACTTCCTTCAGTCAGGGCCAAGTATCTCCAGGAACAGGCTATTACAAGTAGTGCCCATCTATGGACATTTAAACAAGTTGTCTTCCAGAGATCACCTCCAACTCTGTATTGTCAATAACACCAACAAGGCATCTCATACGTAAAAAAAATAAGTATACACATATGCACACAGAATGCCACCAGGTCCAAAATCTTGCATTGAACAGGACGACCCACAGAACAGGAACACTCACTCACCTGCTGGGACCGCAAGGAGTTTGAGGAGTTTGTTATGAATAACCACATAAATGCTCTCGTCCATTAAAAAAGCAAGCTGTCATCACCTACAAATTCAAGTATAAAGAATTGAAAGGAAAATGAGGGGAAAAGCAAGCTGTGCTCAGAACTTTTCACTAGCCTTCAGGATGTATTTCCAACATCAAAATTATAAAACCTACATGTTATCACATTTAGAGAGTTGAGTATCCAATACCAACAAAAGCAAAAGCCCAAACACTGTGCTTTAATTCATGGCAGATAAACTAAGAGTCTGATACCACAAAAGAGGCAGATCTTCTTTTTTGCTTCTGATTTGCTGTAGAACTTAACAAAAAAAAACGAAAAAAAAACCCAACCCTGCAGAACCCAAGATGTTATGGTCTATTTTAACTTTTGCTGCAGTCTGCAATCTTTATCCATTTTATCAAGGAATTAGACATGCCTAGCAGGCATGATGGCATCTATTCTTTTTTTTGCCAGTTTAGTACTTTTTCTCTCATAAAATACTCTAAGCTTGTCTTCAATAATCCTCCCAAATCTCTAACCCTTGCTAAGACAAGGAAGGCAAAAATGTTCAGCCTACAAATACACTCCAGCATTAATCTTCCTATTGAGAACGTTATCGTACAAAAGCTATGATAAACTCCATTTTTCTGCTCTGACTTTTCATTTTCCCACCTTCCAGTTTTCCACATGATCGTTACACCCAAGAAGAGGAAGGAAAGACAGGGAAAAGTACAGCCAAATACAAAACAGCACCTCCAACAGAGGACAGGAACACATTTTTTCAGCTTTTACAAATCCTGTGGTGATAATCTCCTAAATGGTTTACAGGAGAACGTCAACAGGCTCACATTTTTTTCCTCCCCAGAAAGCACACAGTCACTTGAAATTCCTTTGCAGTGCTCAGGGCTTTCAGCACATTCATAGTAAACAAAACTCAGAGGAACTTTTTAAAAATTATTCAAGTCCCGCACAAGCTGTGAGGAAACCAATGCATCTCCATCATCCTCAACAGAAGCTCATTCCTTATACGATTCTTTGAAATATAAAATATTGTGCCATTAATATCATCAGCAGCATTGCTCCCCTACACGGATACAACAGGAAAGAGGGAAGAAATACAAGGTTTACTTAAACACAAGCATGACAAACTGTCATCTGCTTTCAGACCGAGAGGCAGCGAGACAGAGATTTCAGAAAAATAGATAAATAACAAAATGCTCATATCTGAGTGAAGGTATATATTAAAATAGACCTGGAAATGACTCAGATTTGTGTATTCATGTTCCTGTTTGGAGCCCAAGAGGAAAAAAAAAAAAATGGTCTGGTTCTCCAAAGCTGCTTCATACTCATCAGCTTCCACAAATTTTAGAAGATCTGCAAATGCTGGGTATACCTCAGGAGCTGGATCTTCCCTGACTGGGATCTTAATTACAGGTCTGGGATTCCTGCTTCAGCCAGCCATCACAAAGCACACCTGCCTCTCAACAAAAGAAAAATTGAAAATTCACAACACCTTCTGTTGCTACCGGTTCAAATCAGCAAGGAAAATAAACATAAAATCCCATGTCAAGATCGCCCACCCAACAGAGCAAAGCATCAATATATCAGAGCAGAACAGGAAATATAGATCCTATACATGCTGTTCCAAAATCAGCAAGACAAACAAGCACTTACTTCCTATTGATTTTTACATGAAGGCCATCAATCACCACCCACATCACACTTCCAAGCTCTTCCCTGCTCAAAACTTCTCCCAAACTCCCTCCCGCAGCCCCTATCTCTGTTTGGCAAAGGAATGCACGTGCTCCAGCTGCACATGACCTGATCAGCCAGCAAGATGCCATCTCCTACAAAAATAAGGGGAACTGTTACGAGCCCTGTTCCCCAGGTAGAAGCCCTCATTTTATTCTCTCCCCTCTGCCCAGCAGCCAACTTTCTCCAAACTTACAAAAAAAAAAACAAAAAAACACCACACTAGATGTTCTTCCACGTCTAGAGCCCTTTGAAATCTGAATCAAAGTGCAAAGGGAATACAGAATCACTGGCAGGCAGGCAGATAGTGTGATCACATCATCCTTACTTCATCAAGAAATCAAGTTTACATGAATTTGCATAAACAAACATAGCACTGCCACTGACTTTTTCCTCTCAAATTTCATTACATCAATGCTTTAAACACAAAAATAGGAACCAAATGACTCAGTTCAGTGGAAGGAACAAGAAGGTAAGGCAATTTAGACACCTCTGGAGAACTGCAACCATTTGACCAACTGGTAGTAGAGTCACACGGAAATAGTTTTCAAAAATGTATTCCCAGTTCTGAAAAGCTACAAATTAAGAGCCAATATTTCTTAATTCAAAGAGCTAAAAGACTGTCAACTGGCAAGAAATGGATAGGTGGATTTCATTTATTGTCACTGGAATGAAAATATTCATCTATTTATCAGAGATGCATGACTGCATACAAGAATCCAGTAACATCAGACAGGACTTGCATTTGAAATCAGCGAAAAAATACTATTTACGTAGTATGGAAAAAACCACCGTAGAATACAACAAGAACACTTTTCCCAGTCAATCATTTCGGATCAAATATTTCTATGGACTGAACATGATGTCTTACGGAGTTTAAGTAGCAAAATTGAGTTTAATTGATTAGAAAGATCACGGTACATTAAGAAATGAGACCAACGCGAAGAGCTACAAACCTCTCCCTCACAGCCAGCTTCTTCTCAGGCACATGATCTCACCCGCAAATAAATCAAAGACGATGCTGTACAAAAAATCACCTCGTTTGCACTTTGAAAGCAATGCAAAAGTCACTCCTCCCCGAGCACGCTGGCTAATAACACAGTTCTCTAGGGGATGCTTCAAATACTTCTTTGCCGTACCAGCGTTGGGAGGAGGAGATTGGCAGGACATCGCACCTCTCACCTTGTGACAAGGGTCAGCCCCAGCACCTCCACGGCACCGGGAGACAGCACTCAGCCCCTCCACAGCCACCCGAGGAAAAGCCAGTCGAGCAGAACACCGTCCAGCTGCACATCAGCGAGCGCGAGGGGAGCTAATTCGGAACCCAAACGCACAGTTAAGAATGCCGCAGTTTTAGGAGAGACTTTATGAATTACAGAGGAAACAGAAAGTACACGGAGCACTTGTGCTGCGGAAAGGGAAATCAGGGGCCTCTGCAGATACAATCAAGCCCAAAAGGCATGACTGGAAGACAAATGAAGATCATAATCCGAACTGAAGGAAAGAGTGAGCTCAGAAAGGAAGATATAAAAGCTGTATTTCCCTTCTGACAGCCTCATCAACTGCTACCAAGCGCTTGAGAGCTGGAAATCGGCAGAGAGCTCCTGGGTGGAAACGTGGAGGTTTCTCTACCAGGGGATAAAGGTCTGAAATGCTCCTCTACCACAGGCTGTGGCAGAAAAACACCTGGGTTGAAAATAAAATGGAATTTCGTTTATGCCACAGCAGCTGGCTTTTGCAGCAGGTAGGAGCTGGTGCCCCAGGAGCTCCATCCCAGCTGCGAATGTCCCACTTCCCATAAAAGGAGATCAACACCAATCTCACAGTGGTCGTCTCTGAAAACTTACCAAAAGCGGACACTAACCTGCATTAAATACACGCTTCCCACACCTAAAGTGGCCACGCTTGCACCTGTGTCCAAACTGAGGTTCACAAGCTCTTCTAGACAGATCAGATAATTAAATATAGAGTCAATTTAATTATAATATTAATTACGCTTTCAGTTGAAGTACTGAAGGCCTTTCACAGAAATAGTTCTCTGAAGCATTTTCACTTGCCTGGGAAATGTTCTCAGGAGCACCAAGCGCAGTATCACCATTCTTTCCTGGGTTTCCCCATTACCCATGGGGGCGGGTGGGTACTGATACTGAGGAGTATGAAAACTTAACTGCAAAAAGGGGTTTTAAAAAAATCTCTAAATAGCTCACCTACTGCAATGCAGACTTACCACTGAATTTGACAGGTGAATATCACCTAGACCAGAAAGGATCTCTACATGTTCTCCCTAAATGACCGTATCCTGTAGTTATTTCATATGAATTTTGACACAATATGGGTGTACCATTCAGGCTTCTCACTCCAAGCAGTATTTCCCATTACTGAACACATTCAAAACACCTTCATGGCATGCAGTCATTTTGCTTCCCATCCCTTTGTTCCAAAGGAGAAGGGTTAGGTATCTACCTCTACAAAAAAAGTGTGTCTTTACTAACAGCCAGGAATTTTAATCAACTAAATTGTATACAAGCCCACATACACACCCCTCTGAACAGTAACATCTGAAATACTTAGCACACACTAAAATGAAAGGCCAGTATAAGCTCATCATTAGGGAGAGAGAGATTCCTTCTGAAAAATGTAAACATTTACTTTGGTTAAAACAAAAAAAAAAAAAGTTAAGATGCACAACTAGGTAAGTTGGTATTTGTAACTTCCACAACAAAATTTAATCAGTTTTAATATGTATTTTATCCGAAAAATACACTGCTAACTGATATCACTCCTTTTAATGACTACATACCTCTAGCAGGAATAAATATTCAGGCCATGGTTGTTGGCTGGGGTTTTTTTAATGTACTCAACCATAAAGGTCAAGAGAATCCATGAAATGATTAAAAATCAAAATCTGCACCAGAAAAAAATAAAAAAGTATATGGCCTCCTGGTACTAATTTCCTTTTTCTTTACATTGCTCAACATAGCTCCTCAATTTGAGTTCTAATCAACAACCACTTCACAGTTAACATTTCACGAAATAAAGTGGTTGATGCAATCAAGTCCAGCAAAATATTTCCCTAAAGATGTTTCCATCATTCACATTCCTTCAAAAAAGAAAAAGAGCTCTAGCTTCCTCCATCGCTATTTAACAGCAAGAATAAACACACCACTGCATCTTAAATCATATTTTGGTTAAAACATAAATAGAATCACTTGGAGTTTCTTTCTGGTTAAAAACAACATGCCTTTGTCCAGAAGGGGGGGGGGGGGGGGGGGGGGGCGGGGGGGAACAAAAAACCTCAACCTGCTCATTTTTCTACATTTGACAGTATTCAGCACTAAATGAAAGCCTTTTGAATGAAATTCTGTCTATGAAAATACAAGCCATAACCTGAAAGCTTCTCATCATGATGTGCAGGGGGAAAGAAAAGAGGAAGAAAAAAAAAAATCTCCTCAAAATCCAACACAGTACAAAACCTTTTTTTGGTAACGAATATTTATTTCATTTCCATACTTCCAGGCTCCTCTGCTTGCTGTGAGGCGTCTGAAGCTAAGCACCTTTTTAGCGTTATTAACCCACGATACAGTGATGGACTTCATCGCCCTGAGAAACCACGATACCCATAACAAAGTCTCCAAGCAATCATCACAAATAATAATAATAATAAAATAATCACCCCTTTCATAAAAACGAATAGAATATACTATCTTATAAGGACAAAAAAATAACACCGCCTTACGTTTCACAACCTCGCGCTCTCGGCTCTCAAGCTACAGCTGCTGCCCGCCGCCGTCCCCCTCCTCAGCGACCCCGGCCCACGCCGAGCCCCCGCAGGGGAAGGGGAGCGGGACGGGGGGCGCCGCCCCTCGCCCTTCCCCATCCCAGAAAGTTGCCGCCGGGCTCGTTCCGTGTTCCCGGGCGCCGCTCCCGCCGCCGCCGTCCCCACGTGCCCCTCCCGGCATTTTCCGTGGGTACGCGGCGAAGCGTACCCCCACCTCACCCCCACCCCGGGCGGCACCCCCACCCCCGGCATCCCCTCAGGGCTGGGGGACAGGCACCTCCGGCACCCCTCCGGCATCCCCTCGGGGCTGGCGGACAGGCACCTCCGGCACCCCTCCGGCATCCCCTCAGGGCTGGGGGACGGGCACCGCCACCCGCACCCCCCCCCCGGCATCCCCTCAGGGCTGGGGGACGGGCACCCCCGGGCAGCACCCCCCACCCGCACCCCCCGGCATCCCCTCAGGGCTGAGGGACGGGCGCCCCCCACACCCCTGCGGCACCCCCACCCCCGGCATCCCCTCAGGGCTGAGGGAAGGACACCCCCACCCGCACCCCCCCTCGGCATCCCCTCATGGCTGAGGGACGGGCACCCCCACCCCCGGCGGCACCCCCACCCCCGGAGCCCCCGACATCCCCTCAGGGCTGGGGGACCGGCACGCAGGAGGGAAAAGGGAAAAAAATAAACCACGCGTGATCCCGGCGATTCCCACCCCTCTTCCCACGCGGAGCGGAGGGGAAACTTGGCTCGGACCCGGCGGGGGGGGGCGGCCGGGCCCCCCCAGGCGGCCGCTGAGGGGAAGCGGGGCCGCCCCCCACCCGACCCCAGCCGCCCCCCGTGGCTGGCGGCAGACCCCGCCGGGGGGGGTCACACACACACACGGGGCAGCGGCGGGGGCCGGACCAACCCCTCCCCAGGGCGGTGGTCTCCTCTTCCCACGCGCGACCCCGGCCCCCGCGGACGCCACGCAAAGCGGAGAGGATCCCCCGCCCGCCGCCCCCGGGCCTGTCCCCTAGCGGGGGGGCTCACAGTGACCCCCCCTCCCCGCTCCCCTCACGCCGCCCCCCCGGCCGCTGTCACCCACCGGCCCGCGCCCGCAGCCCCCCCGCCACTACCGGTCGCCCCTAAGGGGGTTTTCCCGCCCCCCCCTCACCTGCGGCTGCTCAAGCGGCGGCGACGGCGGCGGCGTCCCCTCTGCCGGTGCGGCGGCAGCGGCAGCGCGCTCCCCCTCCTCCCGCTGCCTGCTCCGCGGCTCCTGCCTCTGCCCGCAGCCGCCAGCCGGTGGGGGAGGGGGCGGCGGCGGCGGCGGGCGGGGGGGTGGCGGGGTTGGGGAGGGGTGGGGGGGGGGAGTACCACCAGCGGGACCGTTACAGTGAAGCGAGGACTACCGCTCCCAGCATGCGCCGCGCGCCCCCGCCACGGCACGGCCCTGGTGGGCCGCCGCGGGGCATGCTGGATAATATAGTCCGCGGGGGCGGGCGGGGAGGGAGACTGGGCCCCGGTGGGCGCGGGGCACGCTGGAAGCTGTAGTGCCGGCCGAGGGGCATGCCGGGAGCTGTAGTGCGGCGGCGGGCTCAGCGAGGCGCGGCCGCGGGGCATGCCGGGAGCTGTAGTGCGGCCGCGGGGCATGCCGGGAGCTGTAGTGCGGCCGCGGGGCATGCCGGGAGCTGTCGTCAGCGCGGCCTGAGGGGAGGGAGCAGGCCGCAGCCGGGGTCCCCACCGGGCCGTGCAAGGTGGGGATCGGCGGGACACCGGGGGCCAGGCCCCGGCCCCAGCAGACGCTCCCCTGGCCGTCCGGCGAGAGCAAGGCCGCGGGCTGCCAGCAGTGAGGCCAGTGGAGGGAAGGGAGGGGAGAGCCTGGGCGCCCGGCCTTGCACCCCCGCCTCCTCCCCCTCCTCCTCCTGCCACGGCCTGACTTTGCCCCGTCCCGTCTCCTCACACCTCTCGCCCCCCTCCCCGCTAACAGCTGCATGCCCCCCACCTCAACCCCCCCACACTCCCCCTCTCCCCCTCGGCAATGCTGGCAGCAGCGGGCACAGACCCCAGCCTGCTCCTCGCTTCCCCTCTCCCCTGCAAAACCCCTTCCTCCACATTCTGGGGTGCAGCCACCCCTGCAATATTTGGGGAAGGCAGCAGCTTTGGCCCCCTGTGGCCCTGAGAGGAAGGGCCCTTCTCCAGCAAGGCAAATGAGTGCTTTAATTTTTCATGTAGGAATGGATGTGAAAAATTGACATTAAACCTTTTAGAATTACCAGCATCATTTAGGTTGGGAAAGACCTTTAACATCATCAAGTCCAAGCATTAACCCAGCGCCACCAAGGCCACCACTGAACCATGTCCCCAAGTGCCACATCCACATGTCTTCTGATCACCTCCAGGGATGGTTCCTGCACCACGTCCCGGGGCAGCCTGTGCCAGTGCTTGGCCACCCTGTCAGGGAAGACATTTCTCCCAGTGCCCACCCTGAACCTCCCCTGGTGCGGCTGGAGGCCGTTCCCTCCTGTCCTGCCGCTGGTTCCTTGGGAGCAGAGACCGACCCCCCTCACTGCAGCCTCCTGCCAGGCAGCTGTAGGGAGCCAGAAGGGCCCCTCTGAGCCCCCTTTTCTCCGGGCTGAGCCCCCCCAGCTCCCCCCGCCCCCCCCCCAGAGCTGTGCCGCAGCCCCTTCCCCAGCCCCTGCCCGGCTCTGGACATGCTCCAGCCCCTCCGGGTCTGCCTGGGGGTGAGGGGCCCAACGCTGAGCCCAGGGCTCGAGGGGTGGCTGCACCAGGGCCCAGAGGATGATCACTGCCCTTTTAGGAGGGATTGGCAGCACTGCCTGGTGCACACAGCTACAAGGTGGGTGCAAGGTGCATCACAGCAGCTCAGTGCCCTAGTTTTAGGGTGGGAAAGGAGTATTTTGGGAAAGTCCTGGTGTCTGGGAGACAGAGAATTCCTATGGGTCTTTCCCCCAGGGCTGACACCAACACCCACATCTCCTCCCCAGTCCCTCAGAACATTAATTGCTGTTTGAAGTATTTTGCTTTTTTGTGAAGAATCACACCAGCAATTTTGTTTCCCAAGCAACTGATCTCGAGCACCCCCCTAGGGAATCAGGGAATTGGGATGGGGCTGTCCCCAGGGCAGAGCAGGGGTCATCATACCCCAGGCTGCTTGCTTCAGTTTCTCACCCCTTGGACATGCTGGCATGGGGTGGGCGGTGTTGTGAAAATAATGTCAAAGGAAAAATTTCTCCTTGCATGTTTCTTCCGCAGGGCGGAGGATGCTGGCAGCGCTGATGGGACATGCTCAGCCACAGTGACGCCCAGTGTTGGAGCCTCCAGTAGGATCTGGGGGCTCTTTAACAGCCCCCGGGGGGGCAGGGGTTATCCCCCCTGGAAGAAAGGTACTGACTTGTCCCAACGGCAGATGTGTGTTAGTAAAAGAAAGAGCAAATGTTGGGGTGACCTCACCTGGGTTCCAGCATGGGGGTAGCATATCCGAACCCCCAGAGCAGGAGGAGACAGGGGAGATCCACTGGGGAGGTTCTGTTTTCCTACATCATGTGAGACATGGGAAAAGTTTCAAAAATCCTTTGTTTCATATCCCAACCCCAAGGCTTTGGCTGGGATGGGGGACATATCCACCAGCACCGAGCCAGCGCTCTGTAGCAGCTTCTTGCTGTAACAACCACCCAGGTGAGGCATGGATGGAGCCCAGCTGGACAAAAGACAAACTGGCAGTTTCAAAGTCCATCTCTTCTACTAAGCAACACCCAACTGCAACGGAAAACAAGGGGAAATCCGTGATTTGGCTACCCTGAGCCAAGAGCCAAGTCTGTTCCCATGTTGCATCCTCTCCCTTCTTCCACCTGCGCAGCTTTGCCAGCTGAAAATAAATTCCTGGCTCCTCAGCTCACTATTTTCACCCAGCGTGCCTCAAACTTACCCCAAATAACTGGAAAAAAACGGCCACCAAACCCCAGTTCTCAAAAAATAAATAAACCAGGCCCCCCAAATCCTGCGCCAGCATAATTTTCTTCCCCAGTGGAAAGCAGAGCGATTTGGCGACATTTTTAATGGTACCACGTGTGGTTTGCAGTCTCCAACGCCTGCCTTTTCAGCCTGTCCATCACAAACGTGTGGGTTGTGTTGATGTTTGCTCCCTGGAGGCTTTATTTCTGTTCTTTTTCTTTGTAGTTGTTGTTGTTGTTTCCCTCCTCTCCTTCTTGGAATAAACTTGATGTCTTATCTGCCAGCTGACCAGGGGCTGCAGCCAAGCAGAACCCATTAGTGCGGTGCTATAGATTTTCAACCCCATGAAAATCTGCTGCCATTTTAAATAGAGCATCTATTTATTTCACTTGGCGGTGTGTCCTTTTGCTGTCAAGGAGACAAATTATTCCAGTCCTGTGGCAGAGCTCACAATAACGTGGCAGAAAAGCTTGGAGAACAATTTATACCAAACTGTGGCATAACATCTACCTATAGAGCGGCAGCCCGATACCAGTGGATGGCCCAGAATAAATCCACATTTCAGCCCAAGTCCCTTCCTAAGGGAACTTTTTTATTAAGTCATTGCAGAACAAAGTATCTGGCCTGGACCTTGATTTCTCAGCGTGCATCTCTAAATATTTAGCGTGACCAGGATGTTTTGCAGCCCGATAACCAGCATGGAGGGATGCGCAAGGCTGCACGAGCGTGCCCCAGCCGATGGGGTAATTGCAATTTAACTCCTTTATAATTAATCTGCATGCTGCTGGATTAATCTAATTCCTTCTGCTGTTCACCACAGCAAAGCCAGTGCTGGAGGGAGGGAAGGGGAAAGGGGTTTTGCATTGAAAAACCTGCTGGAATAGATGCGGGGTTTTTTGTATTAAGGGCTGGCATATTCTTAATAAACACCTTTGTCATCAGCCTAGCCTTAACTATATATAACCTGACCTGTATTTTAAGCCACATAATGCCAGCCAGCTGCCAGGGATTGCGCTCACTGAATTGTCTTGGGCCTGTTTCCAGTGTGCGCGGGGAGCCACAGGAAATGTGCCGTGTTTCCTTCCCCGGGTGGCAAAAAAAGACTTTGGAAGAGGCGCTTGGGCTGCCACTGCAGGCTTGTCTCGATGGAAACGCATCCCTGCCCGCACGCAATTCCTGCCTGCCTGCTACGGCTAATGCCTGCACATTCTCCTGGGCATGCCCTACATATGTGTATGGAGAGAGAGATATAAAATATATAGCCATTCCTTCTTTTAGGGAAGGAGTGGGTAAGAGGGGTTCCCTGCAGTTCCCCAGTCTGCACTTTCCAAACCTGCCTGGGGGCCGGGGACCGTGCCTTTGCCAGCTGCTGGCCGGGCACAGGGATGCATCCCAGGCTCTCCTTCACTCCTAACCTCCTTATTTTTTTCTTTTCCCAACAGGTTTGCAAAGCCTCAGCTGTCTCGAGCAGGGTGAAGGGGTCCAGTAATGTGCAGCAACAACGATGTCCAGCAGCTTTTCCAACCCTGCAGCCTTTGGGCACCTGTGACTCGTGCCTGCCTGTCTCCAGAGCTGAGGATAGTTTTGCTCTGAACTCCAGCAGGAGCCAAGTCACACCTCGATTTTAACCCAGAGGATAACTTGCTCCACTTGGAAATCCAAGTTAGACGAGCACTTAGGTACTTAAAATCGGGGTTGCTCCCAGTTTATGCTCCTGCCAGTGGTGTGCCCCTGGCGCTGGCTCCAGCAAGATCCTATTGTGATACTAAACGCTCCCTCAGACCCATTCCCAGCATTGGAGGAGGGTCCTGCATCCCCCAAGCATCTCATGGGCCAGTGCCCAGCTCCGGTCTCACCTCTGTGTGAGGCAGGAGACCCCCGGGCACCCCTCGCTGCCCTAGGCTTAGCTTTGTGGCTCCCGCTTGGGCTGAGCCATCCCGAGGGCACCCACACTGCTGCCACCCGCGCACGGGTTACGTACGTACGGTCCCCGTTGTCCCACTCCGGAACCCCTCGATCGCCCAGCCTCTCCCGACCGTGCGGCTGCTCCGTCTCCGGAGGAAAAGGGGAGCTCTGGGGAGAAAGTGGGGCTTGGAGGTGCTGGATCCCTCCTCGGTGGGTCACGGCTGAAGCAACCACGGGCACCGCCGGCGGCACCAGCCCCGCGGCCGCGCAGGCAGCGGGCAGCGGCGTTTGGGGGGATGAATCGCTAAAAGGTGACATTTTCCGCCGGGCCGGTACTTCCAGGATGCTCCGAGCGCCCGGAGCCGCCGGCGCGGCCCCGCCCGCCCCTGCCGGTACCTGCCTACAGCTCCCGGCGGGCAGCGCGGGCGGGCAGCAACGGGCAGCAACGGGCAGCGACGGGGACCCGCCGCGCCGCCTCCGCCCGGTGAGGGGGGCGCGGGGCGGCTCCGGGGGGCTCCGGGCTGGGGGGAGGCGCGACCCCCGGGGGATGGGGTACCGGGGATGGGGGTAGCAGAGACGGGGGTTGTGGAGAGCCGGGGTCCCAGGGGATGCCAGTACTGAAGGATGTGGGTACCAGAAGGATGCAGAAAGGGAGCGCCCCAAAATACGGCTACGGGGAGATGCCAGGGGATGGGGGCACCAGGGGATGGGGGACGAGGGCACCAGATATGGGTACCAGGGGGCTGCAAATACAGGGGGATAAAGGTGCCACAGAGCTGTGAGTACTGAGGGATGGGGCACCAGGGTAGGGGAGGGTGCCAGGGGGGTGAGGGTATGGGAGGGGGAGGGTACCAAGGGCCGTAGGGACCCAGGGGCTGTGATTTCAGGGAGATGTGGGTACCAGGGGGATGCAGACAGCGGGGCCTCGGACTCCAGGGGGAATGTGGATACCTGGAGATCCAGGCACTGGGTACCATAGGTACTGAGGCACAGAGCTGCCGGGGGGGTGTCTGCCTTGGCCTGCCCCTGGACCAGGGGGGGATGCAACCAGGTGGTCCTGGAAACCATCCTGGGGTGCTGGGGTCCGTGGCTGAGGGGTGGAAGGGGGGGCTGTGGCACCACTCCTGCCTGGCCCTGGGGTGTTGGCTTTGCCTGGGGACCTGGGGAGCGATGACTTCATGGCCTTATTAAGGACTCATTTCCATCCAGGCACAGAAAATAAGTGTGGCTGCCGTCTGCCATGGAAAGTTACTGGGGCTGTGGGGAGTTACTGCCTGTTTTCATACGTGGCCCGGATTTCTCAATTTACCTCCATGGGATGATAATCCCTAAATCCCAATGAGATTAAAGGCAGAAAGAAAGGTGGCTGGTGTTCCTCCTCCCTGCCTTTGCCATGTTTCTCAGATGATGAAATCCCACGTCTGTCTAACCCCGATTAACCCATGTGCGTGGCTCATCCCCCCTATAAAAAAAGGGGCAACAAGGGTGAATGTCCAACCGACTTCACTCCCTGGAGTGCAGGGAGGTGGGAACCTGGGGGAGAAGCCGCAGGCGAGGTGGGAGCTCCTGTTTTAACTCCCATTATTTTTCCCACGCCAGCAGGTCCGGAAAACCCTCCTGCAGCCATGGCGCTGGTGAAGAGTGGTTGGCTTTGGCGGCAGAGTAAGTGTGACCCCCGAGCTTTCCAGGTTGGAAGTCCCCCCAAAAATAAACCTGGAGAGATTTTGGCTACAGGATGCCAGGAGAAGGCGTTGGGGGGATGGGCCCCAACCTGGGCAGTTAATCCACGGTGGAGAGGAAATCACGGCTCAGCCGCTCACAGATTTATGTAAGAGGAGAAAGGGAACGTCTGCCATGAAAACAGATGCGTGGCTCCACGTCCGGGACTGGATCTGGTCCCACATGCACGGCGGGGCAGCAGCAACATGCCCTGATGGCTTTTTTGGCAGCCCTTCTTAATTTAAAGCCACCTGGTCATGCTGCCCTGGATCCCGTGCCAGGCACAGGTGCCCTGCAGGACGCAGCGGTTCTTGCAAGGGGCAGTGGGATCTGGCTGCAAATTTGGGGGATGGCATTGGGTCTCGTGAGCATGCTGGGCATGTCCCCGTGGGCTTCCTGGGGTCCTCTACCTCCTCCCCATCCCGACAGGCTCCATCCTGCGCCGCTGGAAGAGAAACTGGTTTGTCCTCTACCTGGATGGCAGCTTGGTTTACTACCACGACGAGACGCAGCGTGACATGGATGGCCGGATCCACGTCAAATACAGCTGCCGGGACGTGAGGACTGGCCGTGAGTGCAGAGGTGAGCAAAGCGCCACGTCCTCAAGCCCCATGTCCCCAACCCCAACCCGCGCCGGGCTCTCCGCGTAGCCGTAACCCTTTAAAATGATGTTCTGCTTGTGCACGTCTAAGGTACCCCAAAAATAACCCAAGCGAATTCACCCCTTTCTAGCTCCCAGCCAGCCAGGCCGTCCCCCATGAGGTGCACATTGCATCTTCTGTTGCTTTTCCACAGGGAAAGGAGGAGAAACTCTCCTCCTGGTTTGTGCTTGTTCAAAACACGATCCCACAGCCCTGACTCATCCCTTGCCGTCTCGCACAAACAAGGAGAACAAAGCAGGAGCTTGGTGTGGCCCCGGCAGCCCACGGCCACCGCACAATGCGCCTTTCTTGGGCTGCGAGCGGTGGTGGTGAAGCTGGGATGCCGCGGTGGGAGCACAAACCCAAAGGTTCATGCGCACTGGAGGGTCCTGCCGAGCGTCGAGAAGGGGGGGAAGATACATGAGCCTTTTGGGTTTAAGATTTTGTTCTTGCTCAAGCTCATGATCTAGCTCCAGCAGCATCTCATGTTTCTACAAAACGTGGGTGCCTGCTGCAAGCTGGCAAATTAAAGCAAACATAGCTCGGCCTGGTGGCCTGATCGGCGATTTTCTGCCCTTCCACTTTCTACCGTGGGGGTGGAAGTTTCTGCTCGCCAGCTCTTTGCTTGTGTTGGCTTTTAACCTTTGAGATCCCGACTGGGTCTCACAAGTTGAGACTGAGCCAAAATTAAACGCAAATCGTGAGCACAGCGTCCCAGTTTTTTAACCATCGCACCCATTAGCAGCACATGGTGGGGGCTGCTTGTGCTGGGGGTAATCTGGAGGCTGCCCCTCTCCCTGAGAGGGTCTGTGGACAGATGGGAAGGGTCTCTGGGGCACCTCCTTTGCTGAGGCTGGATCCTGTCCCTTCCATTTCCAGATGTGCAGCCACCCGAGGGGAAGAGCCGTGACTGCTTGCTGACCGTCGTGCTGCGGGACGGCTCCAAGACGACACTGTGCGCCGAGAGCGAGGATGACGCCGTGTAAGCTGAAATCCCACCGCGGCAGCACTGAAATCCCCTCAGCAGCTTTTTCATCCGAATTATCTGAGCCTGGAAAGGGCCTTGGCCACGCGAGAGCCCTGTCCCACTTGCCCTGCGTCCCACCCGTGGCTAAAATCCCACACAAGCCCCTCTGTTTCTCAAACACCCATGTTTGCTTGCAGGGCGATAGGTGCAGGTGAAGACTCGGGTTTCCTGCTGAGTAATTCCAAGCCAAAAGCAGCGATGTTTAAACAGTTGGCCTCCTGCAGGGTGGGTTTCCCTCATGGATGAGAAATCGCCTCTTGGGCTGACCGAGGATCACTGGGGAAGGGTTTTAATCAGTATTTGGCAATGAATAGCGTGAAAATGAAGTCCCTACTGGCTTAAGGCCATGCCAGGCAGGAAGAAACACCCACTTCTAGCACTACTCCCCTTCTATTTATTTCTGTAACAATTAAGAATTCTATTTTTATAAAACCTGAACTTTTAAATAAAAGTTTAAGACATTTATTAAAAAAAAGAAGTGGGAAACCGTCAGCTGATCTTAGACAGAGGGATCATTCAGCTGGGCCAAGTCAAGCTTGATCAACTGAGCTTGACCCTAGTTGTGTGAAAATTCATCCGCTACCCCCTTTTCCCCCCAGTTTAGATGTAACTTTCCTGCCGGCAGCAAATTGTTTTAGCCGGGGCCATTCCCAGGGACAGCATGTAGCCCCTGTGCCCATCCCTGCGGCGCGGGGTACCTCCTGGCACCTTCCCATCCCCACCTGTTAGCCCAGTGCTGGGCTAACAGGGAATTAAGATTCACGCCAGTGCCACGGCCTCATCCAGGTCACCGGGGGGGTTGGGGGGCTGTGTGTGCCAAGCAATTACTGCCCCCCAGCACCCCCCAAAAACGGGTCCCTCTGTTTTGTTTGCAGCGCTTGGAAGATGGCTGTGCTGGAGGCTAAATCCACCCCGGTGAGGCTCCATCCCCCCAAGCAGGGGCACCATCCAGGCACGGGCTTTGGGCAGGGTGGGGGTGACACCAACCCCCGGCGCCCCCCACCAGGGCTGATGCTGAGCACGGGGTGGCCCCTGAGACCCTGTGCCCATCGGGCACAGAGAGGAAAGCCCCTGGAGCCAGAGAGGGTGAAGAAACGTTAGTGACACAGCAGCCTGCTCGTGGTGCCACCAAGGGAAGGTGGCAGTCAAGGGTGACCCTGTGCAGAGGTGACTGGCAGAGGCACGGTGATGGGGACACAGTTACTGTGACAGGGGACACAGCTCAGGTGATGGGGGCAGAGTTAAGGTGACAGGACACGGTTAAGGGGGATGGTGACAGTTAAGGTGACAGGACACAGCTGAGGTGGCAGGGATGCAGTTAGGGAAATGGGGACAGAGTTAAGGTGATGGGGCAGAGTTAAGGTGACAGGACACAGCCAAGGTGACAAGGACAAAATTTAAGGTGACTGGGAAATGGTTAAGGGGAATGGCGCCAAGGTTAAGGTGATGGGGGCAACACATAGGGTTACGGGGACACAAGATGACAGGGACATGGCAAGGTGATAGGGCAGAGTTCAGGTGACAGGGGCAGAGTTAAGGGGCACAGGGGCAGTCAGGGTGACCTACGCGCAGCCAAGCAATGCGGGTGCCTGAGCAGAGGCTGCCCCTGGCATTTTGGATGCTCCGGGCCCCCCTCTCAGCAGCGCAGGGGAACCCCGGGATTCAGGCCCCCACCACACACGGGGAAACTGCGGCACCGCTCCGGCCCGGCCCCACCGGCTGGACCGTGGCTCCGCCGCATGCGTGCAGCCCCGCTCTGCACACCAGCCTCACGCCATGCTCCTGCCGCTCCCAGGTGCACGTCTACGACCCCTACGACGACGACTACTACCAGACGGTGCCCCTCGACTCCCACCAGACCGCCTACATCAGCTCCGGTCACTACGGCCACCAGTATGGAGGTGGGTGGCCCCAGTTGGTAGCACGGGGGCAGTGGCCGCATCCTGATCCACCCCATCCCTCCCCAATGTTCGTTTGATGCTTTGACTTATTACCAGCTGGGGGATGCTTAATTTGGCCGGGGTGGGGGGGGTGGGGGGGTGGGCTGCCCCCCTTGGCACACGGAGCCCCTGAGGGATGGTTTCGCGGTCTGGGGATTGATGCCTGGCTCCCGGAGCCGCGGGGCTGAGCCCTGGCCAACTCGGTGCATGGTGGCACATTCAAGGTGGGGCTGGGGAGGGGACGGCGGAAGGAGCCATGGCTACACAGGGGATGCAGGTGACAGCCAAAGCTGGGGGTCCCTCTCCATCCCACCCCTTGGGGGTGCTGCTGGCAGCGGGGGGGTGCCAGGAGGATGGCAGCCCCTCATCACCTCCCCCCGCTCACCCCCCTTCTTGCCTTGCAGCTCCTGGGGTGACCCACGTCATCGTGCGCGAGGATCCCTACCGGGTCTCCGGGGACCAGATGGCCTTGGGGCTGCTGGCGGGGGCTGCCACTGGCGCTGCCCTCGGCTCCTTCATGTGGATGCCGTGCTGGTTTTAGCAGCGCCCTGCCCTCCTCCTGCAGGATGTGCCCCCCCCCCAAGCCGGGTCGCAGCCCCCTGACGTGGCCCCCTTTGCCTCCCCAGCCCAGTTTATCTCGCCCCCGGCTTGGTGCCTGCTATGAGCCACCCTCAGCCTACTGAAACCAGCCTGCTCAGCCCCCTACCCCCTGGGGACACAGATCCAGCCCCAAACCCACCCCAGAGCCCCTCCCAGCTCCAGCTTTTGCATTAAATAACCCCCACGTGCTTCAGAGACCCCCCCCAACCCGCCCCGCCAAGACCCCACAGCATTCGATTCCCATCTGCAAAGGGCCTGGGGAGCTGCCTGGGCCGTGGGCAGGCGGGAGGGCACAGTGCCCCAGCCCCGCTCTGCAGGGAGCTGGCTGCAGAAACACTTGTTTTTTGGAGCAAGGGGAATTATCTGGGGGGAGGTGGCTGAATATTTTTGCAGCCCCAGCTGGGCCAGGTGAAGCCCACCGCAGAGCTGCTTTTTAACAACTTTTTTAGGGGGAGGCGCCAGCACTAGAGCAGGTGCTGACATGAGAGGCAACCCCAGGGGTGCTTGAGACAGGTTATGTTCACAGTTAAGGGGGATGAAAACCTTTGCTGGATTTTCACCCCCTTTCCAGCCTCGCGCCCCCCCCAAGGGCTTGGCCAAGCTGGAGAAATGGTGCAACCTCCCCTGGGAACTGGGCTGGGAAGAACTCTGGGAATATCGTGGTTTCCCCAGCCAAGCAGCAGTCACTGTGGGAGGGACACAGAGCATCTCGAGTTTCACTCTGAATTTTGGGAAGGGGAAGAAATCACCTGGGGACAAGGGTAGATCTCCCTGGGGACCAGGGACCCTTTCTGGCAGCCGACCCAGGGCTGTATAAGCAGGGATTTAGGGGGAGCACACACAGTCCCTTTGTGTGACCCTGAGGCCAGGGGACAAGCAGCAGCTCACCTTTGCGTTGGGCAGCACCAGGCAACCGTCGATGGAATGGGGAGAGGCACAGCTGCCAAGCATCGCCCTTGGAGGCAAGATTTTATCCCCATCGATATGAAACAAATTCAAGAATTACAAATAAAACCCACAGCTAGATTTAAAAAAAAAAAAAAAAAAAAGAAAAAAAGAACCAAACCAGTGACGCCAGCGCCCCAGCCCGCTCTCGCTGTTGGAGCCCAGATCGGTTCACTCTGACAGCTGAGAGGGGATCGGGATATCTCAAACCACTGTCCTCATCCTCCCCGGCCTCCCTCGCCTCGCTGCTGCTGCAAACCCGCTCCCCTCAGCTGCATTGATTTTTGAAGAAGAAGAAAACAAAAAAAAAAAAAAGAAAAGAAGAAAAGCGTGCTATCCGCAGTCTAATAAAGGCAGCGAAAAATGACAGCCAGCCTGTGGGTGAGTGCGGGTTGGGGGGGGCTGTCCGGCCTTGGCGGTCTCCAGCGGTGGGAAGGTTCGGGTCCCTCTCAAGAGCTGTGTGCGGGTGTCACCAGCTCCCCCCTCTCCTCCTGCACCCCTTTTCTGCCCTCCCTTTTCCAGTGGGAGCACCGAGGGCAGCTCACAGGGAGGGACGGGCTGCTGGGAGGTTCAACACCCCCCTCTGCTCCTTCCAAAAACGGGGCTCAAGGAGACCTCGCAGCGCCCAGACACGGCCCCGGCACCGTGGGGTCTCGGGGGTCCCACTTGCAGCCTCTGAACGTGGCATCATGGCCCCGAAGAGAAGCAGAAAAGAAAAAGCCACCTGAGAAATCCCGCTGGCCGTGGCTCTGCCGCGGTGCTGGAGAACCACAACCACATGCTGGCAGAGCAGCTCCATCCTCTGCATCCCAAATTCAGACCCCGCGGGACGAGCTGCCTGCGCCCGGGAAGGGATCCGCGCAGCACAGGCCCTGCCAGCCCCGCCTTAAAAGCATCGCTGGGGCTGGGGACCCTGCGGAGAAGCCGAGGGCGGCTGCCCCCTGCGTTTCGAAAAAAAAGATCAGCATTTTCTAAGCCAGGGATTGAGGCTTTCCCCCAGGGTCCCGCCACGGCTGCGTTAATCCCAGCACACAATCCCTGGCTTTCAAGGGGTGGAGAGGAGAAGAATCCGGCTCCATAAGCCCCCTCGTCCCTTCTGCCTTCGCCCATTTCCCAGCCCATTTCCCGCAGGCGCACTCTCACCTTCACGCCTCCTGCCGCACCACGCGCTCTCTTCCGCCGCCGATCCCCCCGTTCCCCCGCGGTCATTCCTGCTGCAAGGAGGCTCTGGACAGAGAAGGGAAACAAGCAGCCCAGGACGTTTGTAGGATGGACGTCAGATGGGAAATGAGCTGCACGGAGCCCGAACAACGCTTGGTCCCCATCTGCAGGAGGCTGCCATCCCGCCTTCCAACCTGTTTCCCATCGTCACCTCCACCCAAACCTGTCCCTGCCGGGCCAGAAGACCCTTTGCAGGGTGTCGTCCCTGCCCCCAGCCCCAAAAGCAGGGCGCTGGCAGCAACAGCTCCTTCCTCCACGCAGCTGGGAGCGAGGGGCACAGGGCAGAGGGCCGGGGCATCGCGGCCAGCCGGGGAGGGCACCCACCTCCCGTCCCCACCACCGAGTCCCAAGTCTGGTTCAGCTCCAGGGGCTGACCCAGCAACAATTCGCACCAATGGAGACTCCCCGGTGCCGTCCCGGCCGCTGGGAAGCGGGAGCAGCGTACGTGGCTGCTAACGAAGCAGCCTGGGACACGGAGCTCCCTGGGTCCAGCCCAGCTCCGGTGGGAATAAAGCACCCGAGTCTCAGCATAATAACCCGTGGGTGCAAGACAGTTTGGGCTGAGTAGGGACAGGCCAAGCAGGGGGACATCCCCTAAAACCTTTTTCCTCAGGGACTTCAGCCATCCTGAGAGCTGGCAGATCTGGGAAAAGGCCGGAGGTTTTCCCAGGTAAGCACCAGCACCAGGCCAGGAGCTGTCAGCAGGCATTCACCGCACAGGGCACACAAGCCAAGGGTGAGACACGTCTGGAGATGGAATCATCTAGAAATGCTTCAAGAGCAGCATGACCTGGCGAGTGGCACTCCTTTCCACGCCACGTCCAGCCACTGACCTGCCAAGGCTCCTTCTCTCCCGCTCAGACAGAGCCCTTCGCTCCCTGTCCCCGCAGTACCTCAACATCCCGGGGCTGATCCTGCTTCTCTCCCGCCGAGCAGGGCTGTGCCACTCTCTTGACAGCCCAGGGACACCAAGGGATCCAGCAAAGCCACCGAGAAGGGCAGCAACAGACCAGCACGCGCCTCCAGCAGCAGTTCCTGGGGTCTTCACGCTGTCGGTGGGAGCAGCTGATGGCAGCCAGACCCTTCGCTAGGAAGCTAAACGAAGGAGCAATTAAATATGTTAAAAATAAATTTGGAAGCACAATCAACAGAAACCATCATCCACAAAACCACCTGGTTTGGTTTCTGCTCCACTCAGGCCTTCGCCCGCAGAAGGGCTTCCTGGGGGCTTTTGGTGCCAACTGGGACCGACACTGCACAGGACCAGAGGGACGGTAAGTGCAGAGAAACAGAAATTAGGGTTGACCCACTCAGTTCCCAACTCAAATGCAGACTCCCACGACCCCTCTCTCCTTGCAACGAGAGATGCTGAATCACCAAACACTGGCCAAAGCCCAGAACAACTCCAAACCCCTCGGAGACAACGATTAACGCGGCAGGGTCCGTAGTAAGGAGCAGGCATGAGCGGTTATGTCCAAGCGTGCCCACAAACAGCCTTGTAAGATCAGTCCCCGAATGTCACAGCCGTAAAATCAGCTGGAGGTCGCTTGGCCCTCGCTGTGACCAAAACCTCCTTATCTGGAAAAAAAGCAGCCGCATCACAGGCTGCTACACCTCGGCAAATGTCAGGATCAAGCCCAAATTTCCACCCATGCCCTCTTCCCGAGCTCGGATGCACGTGGGAAAGATCAGTGCCAAGTCCAGCACCAGCCCCAGAGCACCGATAAATACCGTCGTATCCCTCCAACACCCTGTATCCAAGGACACACAGCGCTGCGATGGACTGACTGGCTGCGCAGGGGGGGGATAGAGAGTGATTTCACTGCTTTAATTAGCAGTCATTTTAATCAAGCCTTTAATACAACCCTCGTTCCAGACGCACTCTCCGGGTGGCTGACAGCGAGCACTCAAAATGGTTTTAATTTATACCCAAAACCTCAGAAACAGGTGGCAAGCCAGGGAGCCTGGGCTCTGAGACAGCACTCGTGCAGCATGTCCTCCCTCTGAACGCAGCAGGGCAGAGCCACGGGGCAGCAGAAGCATCACCCAGCTGCTTCCACCCCGAGCTGCCTTCAGCCCTGCCCTACTCCTCATCCTCCAGGGAAAGGGCAGAGCTGCTCCTGTCACTGCGATTCAGCTGGTGTTTAACTCCTGACATGCCTGAGCCAGGCACCAGTCTGGGCAGTCGGTTATGTTCAGCTGCTCCAAGATCCCAAATACCTTACAAAAAGCTGTGTTTGACGCACACTCAGAGCAGGGTGGGGAAGGGTAAAGTGGCTGGAGGGAGGGGGGGAATAGGTAATTTTGCAAACAGATGAAAACCCGAGCCCAGCAAGCCTGGAAACCCCAGCTGGGGCAGTGACGGTGCGGCGGAGGAGGCTGAGCACCGAGGGCCGCTGTTTGCAGCCGCTTTCCTGGCTGCGGGAGCGTCAGCAGCCTCTGCCGCAGCCACGCTGCAGGTAGCACGGCAAGGAGCAGCCTGCCCACCGCCCCCCACCCCCATTTATCTTCCTGGTGGGGCTGGTTCATGCTCAGCATAGAAAAAGGTGCTGCTGCACCAGGGAGAGCCCTCTGTCTAGTTTGCTGAGGAACTGGGCGCTGGAAGCAAAAGCGACGCTGTGCAGCGAGAGGATGGCGTCAGCCGCTGCAGCAGCTCTGCAGACGCTGCAGCATCTCCAGCCCAGCAGAATCAGGGCTGACCCTAAGGCGGAGCAGACAAAGAAGCCATCGGCAAAGACCAGCATGAGGCACGGAGCATCCGAGCCAGCCGCTCCCCATCTGACTTTATAGCTAATAAAAACCAGCCAGGCTGGGAGCAGAGGGCTTGACCCGCCACAGCCACAGGGCAACGGCCAGGACCAGCAACAACCAGGTGCCTCCAGCCCACGCCTTGCTCGGCGGCAGCCCCTTCTCTGCAGATGAATCCAGCTCCCTTTCAGAGTGGGGAAACTGGGCCACCAGTACGTGGGGCGAGCCCCACGGCTACAGGCAGCGGCAGGGTCGTTCACCAGCGAGGGGAGCAGCGAGGAGGGGCTGAGCCCGTGGCCCTTGGGTGTTACCCAGGAGACAACACCCACTTCGTGCAAATTCAGCTCCTGCCAACAGATCGAGCCTAAAGCCCACTCCCGAGAGGCGAGCCTGTTGTTTTCAGACGCTCAGGCCCAGGGAACAGAAGCTCCCCCCAGGGACAAAATCCTTCCCCAGTGACCTGTCCCTGCAGGGCTGCCGCCCCATCGCTCATTTCAGCACAGCTCCACAGCTACCAGACTACGTTCCAGTTCCTCGCTCGTCAAAGTTCACAACCAATTTATCGACGGGCCTTTTAATACAGAACAACAATGGACAGAGGTTAGGCTGCCAGAGCCAAACCAGCGTATTCCCCTTGTCTCCTTTGGGAAATACAAGGATAACTCCATCAAAGAGCATCTGGTACTGGTACTCACCTCCCCGTTCCCACAGACCTCATCTGCCGTCTCCAGCAAGGTGGAGGCTTAAGGAGGATCCTCCGCAAGGAAGGTGGTGGGGCTGGTCCACCCGCGCTCACCCGGCATCGCAGAACGGGCACCCAGGGAGGCTGAAGCAGGCAGCGGGGAGGCCGCACAGCGGCCCGAGTCACCTTTGCGAAAAGGAACGGAGGAAACTGCTGGATTGCGAGAGCCAGAAAGGACCAGAAAGGCGCAAGTGCAGCAGGCAGAGGACATGCTCTCTGCGCCCATCCTCGACACCACCCGCCCACCGCTGGAACAGCCGCTGGGCCACCACACGGAACCGGGGAACAGTAAGCACACAACTCCACCATCCTTCCTCCAAAAACAGCCACCCCAAGCCTTAACTCCTGCCATTAAAAAAAGCTTCCAGCATCGCTTCACACGCGAAGAGCATGAGCGAGCAGCAGCAGCCTGACCCTGCACCCCCACCAGCCTGCCTTCGGATGGACGTACTTAGAGAAGAGACCCAGAGCTTTCCAATGAGACAGGTATTTATTTAGTTCAAGCGCTAAGGATTTTGTCGTCGTCGTCGTTGTTTCATATTATCAAACAGAGCTGAGGTACCAGTGACATTCCAACATGAAGAAAAGGAACCTTTTTCCCCTTATACAATTTCTCCAATTACTTGTATCAAGACAAAAAGTGAGTAATGGAATAGCTGCATAACGTACTGTACAACGATCAAGCCAGAGTGGGGAGGAGAAAAGAAACAGAGCAGAAACCTTCACTGTTTACAAAATCATCGTTAAAAAAAAGTCTGTTCCCATGGTTCTACTGGCTGTGTCGATGGAGGGAAATAAAACTGAAACCTAAAACCTGATAGACAGAGGGTGCAAGGAATTATGGTGAAAAGAAAAATAAATCAGACTGTGTTGCTCCTGTGCTTACTTCGGAAGTGTCTTTTCTCTGGAAAACTGGGATTAGGACAGGATTGAGTCCTGCAGTCACGTTAAGCACTGTCTATCAGCAAGGACATGCATTAAACATACCTGGCTGTCCTGAGCAGACCTCAGGGACCTCCTGGGGGATAAATGCCAAACAACTGACGACTCGTCCTCGTTCCTGCAACCAGTGGGCTGCGCTGAACGCGGAGCTCACGGGCACGCTCCTTTCTAGACCTTTTTTTAGAGCAAGTTGTAAGGGCCCATTGAACAAACCTGCTCGCAGACGTGCGGCCGCTCCCCACAAGCGGCTTCCATTAAAAGCAGCCGAGCGGCTCGTCCGCTGTAACCCGTGTGTACTAAGCCAGCTCCTTGCAAATCCAGTGCTTAAAGCTTGTAACTATGGGGAAACGTAGAGGTTTGATTATATCTGAGGCACAAATGTGCTTGTGGAAAACAGGCAAATGACCACCAACGTAAGTCGCATGAAGAACCAAAGGAAAAAAAAAAAAACAATAACCCAAACCAAAATGAAAAAGCAGCAAGATGAACCATTTCTGCACAGTGAAGAACAGTACAATACAGGAAAAGTAGCCAGGTTTCCTTCCCCCCAAGAGCTTCTTTTAAATAAAGAATGATCCTTTGTCACATATCATTGATGTTTATTTCAAGACATGCCACGTCAAAAAAACTCGCCTTTAATATTGCATTATAAAAGCACTTTACATCTCATTCTGCCTTTAAGTTATTGTTGTGCAGAGTTGCTATAAACCCAGGGCAGGGCACGAGTCTAGCATTCATTTCAGGAACGAAGAATTCCAAATCTTTTATGCCCATTTCCTGGTGAAAGTGGTGATGAGGACGATTCCCTTTCTTTTCCCCGGTTGGTTATTTTAGATGGTAGAGGGGCAGAAGAGAACAAAGGAGGAGCCTGAATATTTGCTTGCAATTGTTCATTTAAGTAGCAATCGCAACACAGACTCAAGAATTCCTTCCTGCACTGTAACTCAGCCATATTCACCCAGCAAACAATGTATTTACAATTGTGTTTATTAACTTACACAGCAACTTCACAATGACTAGTAAAGATTAAAAGGGTGCACTTCTAGTGTGTTCGATTCCGTGTTTCTCAGGTAGCTACATCTCGCAACATCAGCAAAGCTCTAAACAGATTCCTCAGCAAAACAATACAAAAGATAATTACTGAAAATAGTAAAAAAATTAAGCCAAGAAATAAATATCAAAGAAAAATGGTTAATGGTAAGCCTAGTTAAATAGAGAACTAAATTACTAGTTATTTAACCAAACTATACAGCTCTAGTGAACCAAACTAAACCAACTTGGAAGACGGAACATAAAAAACCGCTAAAAAATAAAGGCATAAATCTGCATAATCAGAAGTTGGTTTCCATCCTATTAAACTCCCTTCCTTTCCATCTAAGATCTCCCAACTAGATTTCTGCATGATCAAAGCAAACACCCCTTCCCCAGTCCACCTACGGCCACGCTATGGAAAAAGCGGGTGCCATTCCCCCTTCTGCCACCCCCCCTCTCCCAGCCGTGAACTGGCCTGTGAACACAGCGTCTCCGCTGGGCCATCCAGCCGCTCTTTCCTCCTTCTGCCAAATTTAAAAGGTTTCAATCCGCTTTGGCAGGTGTTACTGCCAGTCCCGAATTCACTTAAGTCTTTTCCCTAAAAAAAAGAAGCAAAACGCTTTCTCCTCCAAACAGCTGAAACATTACGTTCCTATCTCTCGGGCAGTAATAATTTACCTCATTGGTGTTCTACATAAAAGGAAAAAAAAATGCTCGTAAAACTCATCTTGCACTTGAAAAAATATTTCCCTGTTCCCTGCAAGTGTTTTGCTAATGCACATCCACCCTCTCCTTCCCCCCAAAATCCTCCAGAAGCCATTCGTCCCATTCCGAAAGACACTCTGCATTTCTCAGTATGCTTTCTCGGAAAAGTGTTCACGTTGCCTCTGCAAGAACTAAAAAATCCAGTAGCCTTTCACGGTGTCGAAACCCCTGCTAAAGTTGGTTTCCAAAAATGTTTGGGGGTTTGAAAACCGGTCAAGACTATCTCTGCTCAAAAGATTAAGAGCTTGGTTTTAATTTATTTTTTTTTATTACTGTAAGGATAAGCATTTAACCCTCAGCATATGCCACCTCCGCTTGCATTTCTGACTGCTGTCCAGTCACTTCCAGTTTGTTAGAGAAATCAAATGGGTAAGGTTTGCAAGCATTCTTCTGCACATACATCTTGTCTAAGTCCAATCCAAAACTTACTCAGTTGCCAACATTTCAAAGTGCAATATCATAACATATTAAAAAAGGAACAAATATTAAGAAATTGTACCTATTTATTTTTAAAGTTATAACTAGAATACGCTGGAATATTTTGGCTTTTTTTTTCTTATAAATAATGAAGACACTGACATTTTCTTTGTGTGTGTGTGTGTGTGTGCTTGTGAAGCTAATAGATCATCTCCACGAGACAGCCAGCGATGATGAACTGCAATACGTTATTACTGAAAGGGGAAGGTTCAAGCCAATATTCACACTGCAGTCAATGAAGAGTAAAGGGAGGGAAAGCAGTGATGTTCTGGAGAAAGGTAGAAGCCACATGGTATTAGCAGGAACAGCCTCCTTCACTGACAGGCTGCTCTTGAGGCTTTTCCAGTTTTATGTCAATCACTGGAAGAAATAAGTTAAGGCAAACAGATATCCAACTCTTTCCCTACCGAGCACAGGTGGAGCAGGATTTTGACTGGCGTTTTCAATTCAGTCGCTCCCACCAAAATATTTGAAAAGTATTTTCAAAAGCTCCTAAAAAGACCAGCTCCCAACCCAAGTCAAGACACAAGGTTTCCCAGCAGCCCCTCCTGCCCTGGCATCGGCAGGCTCTCAAGCACGCAGCAGAAACAACGTCAGACCCCAAATGCCTGTCTCTAATCAGAGTTTGCTCTTCTCCTACAATTTCTTCTTTGAAATCAACGCTAGACTCAGTCTTCCAGCACCTCCAGCTGGTGGGCACCCAGGAGGATGTGGCTCAAAGAACAGCGAAGCCCTGTGGAGAGCAGAGGGCTGGAGAAACCCATGGAAGGACAGCTCGCCGCCTCCTCAAACTCCTGCTCCTCTGTACTTAACGGCCAACTGGCCAGTACTTCCCTCTCACTCCCCTGTCCATGCTCAGCTCTGGGGCAGACGGGAGAGGCTGTTCGGGTTTGAAACCTGGAGGACTACGAAGATGATGAGGGGCTGGAGCATCTCCCTGATGAGGAAAGGCTGAGGGAGCTGGGGCTGTTCAGCCTGGACAGGAGAAGACTGAGAGGGGACCTCACCAATGCCCACAAATATCTCAAGGGTGGGTGCCACGAGGACGGGGCCAGGCTCTTTTCAGCGGTGCCCAGCGACAGGACAAGGGGCAACGGGCACAAAGTGCAAGACGGGAACTTCCATCTGAATGTGAGGAAGAGCATCGTTCCCCTGAGGGTGACGGGACACCGGGACAGGCTGCCCAGAGAGGCTGTGGGGTCTCCTGCTCTGGAGACATTCAAACCCGCCTGGACGCGGCTCTGTGCAACCTGCTCTGGGAGAGCTGCTTCAGCAGGGGGGTGGGCTGGGTGGGCTCCAGGGGTCTCTTCCCACCCCGGCCACGCTGTGACTCTGTGGACACGGATGGCAGCGTATGCTCTGCTACGAGAATCCCCTGGCAGCACGTTCTAGCAAGGCCACTCCTCCTCACGCTGTGTGCACCACTGACCCCAGGTACTCACACCAGCACGGCTCGCAGCTGGAACGCTCCATGTGTGCCATCCTGAACTCGCCCGTCAATCCTCCCTCTAGCTAAAGCGCTCTGCTCACCCCACGGCCGGCCAACAAAACGCCTGCAGCTCCCTGGACGTGACCCTTGCGATGGCAGCTAATGCCCAACCAGAACAGCAGGTCACAGGACAGCATGCTGCCCTGAACCAGCCCGGCCGAGCTGCTCCCCCTGTGGCACTCCGTTCCTGAGCGATGCCCTGCAGTTACAAGGCTTCCGTCGCCTTTCACAGGGGGGCTCGGAACGCTGGTCCCCCAACCCTGACTCACGGCCGTTCAGCACGAGTCTCAAGCGTTTTCTCTTATCAGTTAACACAGAGGTAAATAGGTCACACAGCTGGTACTTCCAACTTATTTCTTCAGGGGGTTGAAGCTGCTTTTTCCAGAGGTTAGGAGGAAAAGAAACATGAAAAGGGAAACAAAAGACCAATAATTCATCCTGAATATTTGGCCCATTTGGCTAATCTGAACCTCAACCGATATTTAAGTCAGAAGTGCTCAAAATGAGCCTTCATGACCGAGCATGAGCAGATCAAGATCCTTGAACCCTCAACGTTCTGCAAAGAACCTATGGGAAATCCCCCACCATTAATCCCAGCACAGCTGTCTGGGAGACAATCACATTCCGTTTCTATTACCTGCAGTCTGCAGCACGTCCGATTCGAAGCGCCCTTACTGCACTCCCATTTAGACACCAGTGATCCAACCCCCTGACAGGAAAACCACCGGCCCATCGGCCAGAGCCTATGCATTCTACCGCCATCCTCATTAATAAAGCTTCTTGCTCGTTAACCTTTTGGTGACCTACGTAATGAAATATTTTTGATCAATCAAGTCCACAACACACACAAAGCTTGTGCCTTAGCAGTTGCAATCCACAGCTTCCCAAATCCTCCTTTCTCCTATGCAGCAAGAAGCTCTATAGATGTACTTTCAGCACCAGGCTCGTCCCCCTCCCACAGTTCCTGCTGCATCCTTCCTCCAAAGCACCTTTTCTCCTCCATTTACCAACTGCCAGTTACACGATCCCTGCTGCAAATAAAATTCACAAGCCTGAAGAAGTTCCTCTTCTCACAAAAGCTCACCCACTTCTAGCATCTCATCAACTCTTTCAATCCAGATGCAACGTAACCCCTCTTTGCTCCCACCACTGCGGGAAGTACCCGCCGCGATTATCCCCGCTCTCTGGCCATTCCAGCACTCTTGCTGCAGGAGGAGCAGCACGCGGAGGCAGGCAGCCCTCTCTCCACCTCCTGCACAACCAATCCAAGCGAGCAGAAATGGGTATTCAGGTGGAGCAGAAAGAAGTTCTATGATAACCAAGCCGCTTCTTACACCCTCAGAGCTCTGCCGAACAACCGCAGCTCCGCCTTGTCCCAAGCCACCCACAAAAGCGCCTACATGGGTTTAAGTACCCTCCCCAACACAGCCAGCTGCCCAGGTAAGCCATTCAGATTCAGCCACACTGCTTGTTACGCAGCAAACTCCGTCCTTTCTCCATCCCTTGTGCCACCTCCTTTCCCTTGCCCAAGACTGATCCCTTCAGTCGAGCATTCTCCCCCTTCCCATCACACAGACGCCGGCCCAGAGCTGTCCGGGGTCGCGTGCTGCAGCAGGCTGCCCTGGGAAGTTACGGGATCTCCATCCTTGGAGATTTCTGAAGTTTCCCTGAAGATGACCCTGAGAAACTGGCCTGATTTGGGAGACAGCCCTGCTTTGAGCAGAAGGGTTGAAGAAAGAACCCACAGAGGTCCCCTCCAACCTAGCTTATTCTAGGATTCTGCAAGCCAGACCTGCAAGAACCACAGAGTTTTTTCCAGGCCTCTTTGCAGCCGTTTTCTGCCACTCCACCCCCTTCCTCCCCACATCTAAGCTGCTCAAACACCAAGCAAGGAATCCTTCTGGATCTGTTCGACTGCACCCTTCTGCACCTTCCCGCTGTCCTCCTGTCAGCCTTCATTCAGTTGTCGTCACTTCTACACCACCCCACGGCCCTAAGCATCCCTACCTCTCCCGCTCTACGCTAGAGGCCTCCACCCTCCTCGTCCCAGCCTCCTAACACACCCAGCCTTCTTCCTCAGTACTTCAAGCTCAAACGTTACTTGCCCCTACTCCCCCCCGCAGGCCTCCTTTTGGGATGTCCATAAGCTGACCGAGGGCTGCAGGAGAGACACCGCTCCCTCCTTCTTCAACCTTGTTGTTCAGGGCCTGCATTTTCCTTGTCCGCAGTAATGCCTGGCAGCGCTTTGCCACCGCTGAATCACACAGCACGGCCGCATAAAGGATACTGTCTTCTCTACTTTTGTCTTGTGTGCTTTCCATTCCAGGCAAGGCAGCTGCCACGCGTCGGAAAAGCTGCAAAAAACACACAGGGAGCAGATCAAAACAATTGTACTTTAAAAGAGCGCACCCCAGTTGATACAGTTCAAACAATGATTCGATACATCCTTCGGTACTATTTACACTGCTTACACCAAAAAGCCTGACACCAAATATAACCTTTATTCTTAAGAAATGGCAAACCACATTACTGTTGTGACTGAAGATCAAATGTTACCGGCTATAAGCAGCAAACCTTCCATCACCTTCTCTGCAAATATGCTCTGTTTAGAACGCAGCATCTCCACCTAAGACCCCCCACACATGTCCACAGACCCCAACAACTCGACCTTCACACCTCCACAGAGCCTTAGTTACACAGGAGCACGGACACACTGATTAAGTCAAACACAGCATCCAGGAATGTGTCACCAACATTGGCCAAGCTGCCACAGACAGAAGAGCGTCAGAAAACGGGACTTATGCAATGACACCCCCTTCTTCCAGGCTCCACGTATCTGTGGCTCAGGCTCCCTGTGAACCAGACAAAGGATCTTTCTTTCAGGCGTTTGCCCAGTCCTTTTCTGAGCACCCTCAAATTTTAGCATCCATGCCACCGTTACCGTATACCCACACTCAGAGTATGAAACACGGAACAGGAACATCTGCCAAGAGCACCTGCAATCCCAAAGCAGCTGTTCTACCTCTCACTTGAACACTGCCTCCAGTTTCCCAGCAAGGTCTTCGCTCCAAACTTTCTTCATAGTTTTTTTCCACTTGAAGGAGGCTGAGAGGTAAGACTGAACAGGACTAATTCCCTCTCCTGCATTTCCTACCTTTGCCGCTCAGACTCGTGGCTCCCACAAGGCTTTTCCCCAGTCCTCTGGGTGAGAAGCCTACAGATTTGCCCACCATTCGTGCACGAGAATTCACTTGAATTTCCTGAGCCCGCAACATCCGTCTCCTCCGCACAGGAACAGCACCGTTAGGGACTGCCCTTCAGCTGAGTGTGATTTCTCTGAGAAGCTCCATGTCCGGTGGCTAGGGACCACCCAAGCCTGACCAGTAACATTCACTTTTTCACATACCTTGGCAAGCGAGTGTGCAGCAGGGCGAGAGGACAGGACAGATCAGACGGACGGAAGGATAGAGAGCACCTTCACTATGCACTGGGGTTATCAAATGACTACCGAACTGGTTTTTACTTTTGAAGAACAGTCCTAACAGAGTTTTGATCCCATGCTGATGTGTTCAGCACACACCCATTTATGAACATCTGACACCCACTGCATTCATATTTTTACAGAATTACAGACATTGTTACTACTATGTATTTCTTGCCTGTGTGTTATCAAGCATGCAGGACACTAAATGTTCCCAAGCATTCAACATCTCCATCCACCACGTCTTAAAATCACCCCACTGCATGCCCAACAGCAGCTCAGGAATCCTGAAACACAAGGTGCAAGCCTGACATCAGCCTTCATGTCATAAATTGACATTACTGCACTGAGAGGTGGTCCACGGCAACCTCACAGAATTCAACAGGGCCACGTGCCAGGTCCTGTACCTGGCTCAAGGCAACCCCCAGTATCAGTACAGGCTGGGCGGAGACTGGATGGAGAGCAGCCCTGCCAAGGAGACTTGGGGGTGCTGGGGGATGAAAAGCTGGACATGACCCAGCAATGTGCGCTCGCAGCCCAGAAAGCCGCCCGTGCCCTGGGCTGCATCCCCAGCAGCGTGGCCAGCAGGGCGAGGGAGGGGGCTCTGCCCCTCTGCTCCCCTCTGCTGAGACCCCCCACAGCGCTGCGTCCAGACCGGGGGTCCTCAGCATCAGAAGGACACGGACCTGTCGGAGGCCACAGAGCTGGTCAGAGGGTTGGAGCCCCTCTGCTGTGGGGACAGGCTGGGAGAGCTGGGGCTGTGCAGCCTGGGGAGGAGAAGGCTGCGGGGAGACCTTAGAGCAGCTGCCAGTGCCTGGAGGGGCCGACAGGAAAGCTGGGGAGGGGCTTTGGGCAAGGGCAGGGAGTGGTGGGACAGGGGGGAATGGCTTGAAGCTGAGAGAGGGGAGATTTAGGTTGGACATGAGGAAGAAACCCTTCCCCGTGAGGGCGGCGAGGCGCTGGCCCAGGCTGCCCAGAGCAGCTGTAGGTGCCCCATCCCTGGCAGGGCTCAAGGCCAGGCTGGACGGGGCTGGGAGCAGCCTGGGCTGGGGGGAGGGGGTGGGACTGGGTGGTCTTGAAGGTCCCTTCCAGCCCAAACCCTTCTGTGATTCTGAGTATTTCAGTCCTCTCCTCGAATGACACAAAGCTAAACCACTTACTCCCACAGAAACCCTCTGTCAGTCTGTTTATATTATGAAGGTTCAGGCACCTGAACAGCTTTGCAAATCAGTGCCTGAGTGCTTTTCAGATGTGGCCCTGAATGTCCAAACGATGCTGGGAAGACATCAAAGCAACTTTGTCAGCTTGACAAGTACCCTCCAAGCTTATCGGAAACAAGTGCCCAGGTTTGTCAGGTGTGGCTGTAACCTTTGCAGGGCAGGACAAACACACTGTGCTCGCTGGTGCCTGACCTTTGCTGTCACCACTCTTTGTTACTGGCTGAAGAGACTGCTATGTGGGGAGAGGACAATACTGACAGGTAGAAGGCAGCAAAGCCACTTCTTTGCCATTCCCATCATCTCTCATCTCATCATCTGGAGCATCTCCCTGATGAGGAAAGGCTGAGGGAGCTGGGGCTGTTCAGCCTGGACAGGAGAAGACTGAGAGAGGACCTCACCAATGCCCACAAATATCTCAAGGGTGGGTGCCACGAGGACGGGGCCAGGCTCTTTTCAGCAGCGCCCAGCGACAGGACAAGGGGCAACGGGCACAAAGTGCAAGACGGGAACTTCCATCTGAATGTGAGGAAGAACATCGTTCCCCTGAGGGTGACGGGACACCGGGACAGGCTGCCCAGAGAGGCTGTGGGGTCTCCTGCTCTGGAGACATTCAAACCCGCCTGGACGCGGCTCTGTGCAACCTGCTCTGGGAGAGCTGCTTCAGCAGGGGGGTGGGCTGGATCACCAGAAGTCACTTCCAATCTCCTGCCATTCTGTGATCTCCCTCATAGCCACTCCAGAAACCATCTGCAGCATCCTCACCCCTTTTCCACCTCCAGCAACACCCCTTTGTAGGCATACACTGAAATCCAGACGAAGGAGAGAGGTCTGAGAAGCTGGTCTGTGATGTATCTCACTGATTTTAGCCAACAATTTCAAGGCAAAAAAGCTTAGTATCCCCCCTTAAGTTTCTGTTAACTTTGGCCGTTATCCTTAGCCTCACTGAAAAGTTCAGGCAAATTCTCATACGCCACCAAAGAAGTAACAGAGATCATGTCAAAATTCCAGATGCTAAACTGTACTAGGCACCGATGGCTGAACAGACAGCAGAAATGCACAACTACCCAAAAGCGTAAAGGCAAGAGAGACTTCCTGGTCAGAATTAAAGATAATTTTAGGACAGGGAGAAGCTAAACATTGATCTAAATGTAATTCTTGTACAAAAAAACGTCCTATCATTTGAACTCACCACTTCTTGTCACTTCATCTGCTTGCCTTATCTCAACACCACTCTCCACTGTGCTTGAAAAAGCAACGTGAGTATAACTTTCCAAGCATTTTAAAACCAGTCAGACATGAGCACTTTGGCCTGTAAGAATGAAATGGGGGAGAAGAAAGAAGCTGCAGGCTTTCAGAGCCATCTCCCATTGCATCCTCACACTCGGTATTACTCTTCCTTGCCATTCCAGTCAGGTAAGAGGACAGCACTGCCAACCCTTCGCTTTATTACTTTTCAAAAGGCTTTTAGTTCACTCGGTACAGCACTAGACTATACGTTGTAAGTTTTTTGCATCTTTGAGATGATAAAGGAAGTAACTGAGGTTCGATCTCATCTTCCTCTGGAAGCCTTAAAAGTTTTAGTACTATATTTGCATCCACAAGCGCTTTGTAGTCTTGATGCTTTCTTTGCCTTTAACAGTCTTCAATAAACTTCCTGACTTGATCACATTTGGGTACAGAAGGTTCTGACTCTCCTCCTTTACTGGGCTTTGCCCCTAAGATTACTTCTACTCTCAAAGTGTTCAATATTCAGTGAGCTTTCACAGGTTAATTAATGGATCTCAACTTCAATTTTGTGAAAGAGAATGGCTTTGTGACTTCAGGGGGGGGGGAAGAGAAAAGGATTACTGGACAGCCACCAGGCTGCACTGCAAAATATTCACATACCATCTACAGTTACACTCTCAGAAGCGTACTAGTATGTTTTCAATGCATAAAATAGATGATAGAGTAAACTCTGCTCCTCTCTGGCACATCACACCACAGCTACATCGATCCCTATTAGCTCTGCAGGGGAAGATCTGTTAAACCTCTTGCGCCTCCAACACACACGCTCCTGCCGACAGCCAAGTCATACATCAAAGGTAGAGAATGGAGCAAATCAGCTTACCTTCGCTCACAGTACACTGGGGTTTTTTGCTCATATACTGCAGTCTTAAGAGTAATTTTGGCCCAGTTCTTGACACAGAAGGTTTGGGGGAGAAAAAAAAAAATCTCATCCATTTTAAGGATGGATATGTAACAGAGTTTGGCACAATCCTACCAGGTTGTGCCTAAATTAGATTGCTCGCTTGACATCTCTGCTTTGATAGCAAGAAGGAAATGCATCATTTTGAACAGCTCTTTGCTGATGTCATGCACTTTGAGATCCTAGGCGGAAACAGCATTACAAAAAACAAAATTGTTTTAAACTCTGGCATTGCTATTGATTTGCCCCTTGTAGAATATTGTGGTGGGCTGACCCAGGCTGGACATGAGGTGCCCACCAAAGCTGCTCCATCGCCCCTCCTCAGCTGGGCAGGGGAGAGAAAATGCAGCAAAAGGCTCGTGGGTCGAGATGAGGACGGGGACATCGCTCAGCAATTACCATTGTGGGCAAAACAGACTCAACTTGGGGAAATTAATTTATTACCAACTGAATCAGAGCAGGATAATGAGAAATAAACCCAAATCTTCAAAACACCTCCCCCCACCCCTCCCTCCTTCCCGGGCTCAACTTCACTCCCAACTTCTCTGCCTCCTCCCCGCCAGCGGCGCAGGGGGACGGGGAACGGGGGCTGCGCTCAGTCCATCACACGCTGTCTCTGCCGCTCCTTCCTCCTCAGGGGAAGGGTCCTCACACTCTTCCTCTCTCCAGCGGGGTCCCTCCCACGGGAGACAGTCCCCCACGCACTGCCCCAGCGTGGGTCCCTCCGGTGTAGAATCCTCCCCGGGCTGCGGGTGGGGGTCTGCTCCCCCGGGGGCTCCAGCACGGGCTAGGGGCACAGCCTGCCTGGCCGGGGGCTCCAGCACGGGCTGGGGGCACAGCCTGCCTGGCCGGGGGCTCCATGGGCTGGGGGCACAGCCTGCCTGGCCGGGGGCTCCAGCACGGGCTGGGGGCACAGCCTGCCTGGCCGGGGGCTCCAGCACGGGCTGGGGGCACAGCCTGCCTGGCCGGGGCTCCATGGGCTGGGGGCACAGCCTGCCTGGCCGGGGGCTCCAGCACGGGCTGGGGGCACAGCCTGCCTGGCTGGGGGCTCCAGCACGGGCTGGGGGCACAGCCTGCCTGGCCGGGGGCTCCAGCACGGGCTGGGGGCACAGCCTGCCTGGCCGGGGGCTCCAGCACGGGCTGGGGGCACAGCCTGCCTGGCCGGGGCTCCATGGGCTGGGGGCACAGCCTGCCTGGCTGGGGGCTCCAGCACGGGCTGGGGGCACAGCCTGCCTGGCCGGGGGCTCCATGGGCTGGGGGCACAGCCTGCCTGGCCGGGGGCTCCATGGGCTGGGGGCACAGCCTGCCTGGCCGGGGGCTCCAGCACGGGCTGGGGGCACAGCCTGCCTGGCCGGGGGCTCCAGCACGGGCTGGGGGCACAGCCTGCCTGGCCGGGGCTCCATGGGCTGGGGGCACAGCCTGCCTGGCCGGGGGCTCCAGCACGGGCTGGGGGCACAGCCTGCCTGGCCGGGGGCTCCATGGGCTGGGGGCACAGCCTGCCTGGCCGGGGGCTCCAGCACGGGCTGGGGGCACAGCCTGCCTGGCCGGGGGCTCCAGCACGGGCTGGGGGCACAGCCTGCCTGGCCGGGGGCTCCAGCACGGGCTGGGGGCACAGCCTGCCTGGCCGGGGGCTCCATGGGCTGGGGGCACAGCCTGCCTGGCCGGGGGCTCCATGGGCTGGGGGCACAGCCTGCCTGGCCGGGGGCTCCAGCACGGGCTGGGGGCACAGCCTGCCTGGCCGGGGGCTCCAGCACGGGCTGGGGGCACAGCCTGCCTGGCCGGGGGCTCCAGCACGGGCTGGGGGCACAGCCTGCCTGGCCGGGGGCTCCAGCACGGGCTGGGGGCACAGCCTGCCTGGCCGGGGGCTCCAGCACGGGCTGGGGGCACAGCCTGCCTGGCCGGGGGCTCCAGCACGGGCTGGGGGCACAGCCTGCCTGGCCGGGGGCTCCAGCACGGGCTGGGGGCACAGCCTGCCTGGCCGGGGCTCCATGGGCTGGGGGCACAGCCTGCCTGGCCGGGGGCTCCAGCACGGGCTGGGGGCACAGCCTGCCTGGCCGGGGGCTCCAGCACGGGCTGGGGGCACAGCCTGCCTGGCCGGGGGCTCCATGGGCTGGGGGCACAGCCTGCCTGGCCGGGGGCTCCAGCACGGGCTGCCAGGAATCTCTGCTCCGGCGCCTGGAGCCCCCCTGCCCCTCCTGCCCTGGGGGGGCTGCAGGGCTCTGCCTCTCACACAGTCTCACCCCTCTCTCCAGCTCAGTCGCTGTTCCCCTGGGTTCCCCCTCTCTGAAATCCTTTATCCCAGCGGCGCTGCCACCGGCGCTGCTGGGCCTGGCTTTGGCCAGCGGCGGGTCCAGCTGGGAGCCGGTGGCACTGGCTCCACTGGGCAGGGGGGCAGCTGCCGGCACCTTCTCACAGAAGCCACCCGCTACCAGAGCCTGGCCACGCAAACCCAATACAAATACATTGGAAGTGAGGGAAGCAATTTATAGAGGGGAGTGGTAGGGAGCCTTATAAAAACCTCAGTTGGTGGGAACCAAGTGGAATTACTGCATTTAAACCAAGCTGCTGACAGAAAGGCTAAGTGTTTATAATACTGTAATCCTTTCTTTACATTAAGACCAGGAATAAAATTATGCCTTTAGCAGTATCTCTCCCCTAAATTATTTGACTAAAAAAAGGAATTTGGCAACTAAGAAATTCAACTTACTTATTAACCTTCTGCTTATCAGGCACAGCATATGTGAACAAATCCAATTAGGGAAACTTCGTGATGGTTAGAAAGCAGCCTTCTACACAGGGACCTTACTGCTTTGCAGTGCCTCCAGGACCCAAGCCAGCAGCCTTATCTCACTGAAAAATGTCTCGGGCAGTTGCACATATATATGCATATATAACACAGTGTCTCTACACACACATGTATGTCTAAATATTTGTGCATGTGTGTGCGTGTGGGTATACACACACGTATTGGTGAGCATTCGGGGCTTTTTTTCCAAGGCAGGAGTTAAATGCAGCCATCTGAAAGACTTCAGAGCCACACAAAGTCTCTTTCAGCATTCAAGCCTGCAATCTGCTACCAGATTAAACTCTGAAAAAAACCCCTCATGTCTCGCCATTAGTTTCAACTCATTTGCCAAACTGTGCCTTTCTTACTACTTCAACCAATAAATCCCTAGCAGATCAGTGTCACAAACAACTGTAGGGATAAAACAGTTTTCACAGTAACACTCCTGCCGCAATATGGAAAGGACAGGAGGATCACTGTCTAGATGGAAAAGCCAGGCAAGAAACCTGTTCCCCAACGCAAAGCAAACCAAAATGTTTCCCTAATTCTCATTCTTCGAGGAGAGCAGTGCAACTCAAAGAGTAAATCTTGCCCACCAGATAGAAATCAAAAGATAGGAGAAAGAGCCAAGCTGCTAGATGCAGCCAGCTCTGTGAAAACGGGGTTACTGGAGAGGCCATGGTCCTTTAGCTACTGCCGTGAGAAAGTTTTTCTGCCAAATACCATATTCAGCCTGCAGCTCTTTGAGAGCAAATGTGAAGTGTGCCAGGTACCGCTGTAAGGAGGTCTTCAGGGCTCTGCCTCCCCTCTCTTTCCACAAGACAGCAAAATGAACCCTGACATATTCTGGGCATGAAATCCAAAGAATAACAACAAGATTCCCTGAAATACAGACTGCCGAGAGAGAGCATGAATCTCAAGGTCTTTTAAAGCTTATTCAGGGCTGACAAATAACATGAATCGGAGACTACGATTCTCTGCATTAAATGAAGCAAGTTATCTAGTTCTCACTCTTAAGGCTCCCCTGGCAATCAGTATTTGCTGAAACCCGCAGGATCCAAAAGCCAATTTTTTCCCCTCTACTGCATCCATTTAACCCCAGAATACCGCTATCACCGTTTTTACTCTGTAATATCATCCACTCATTTTTCCTTCAACGCTCCTTCCCCAAAGCCAGAAGGAACAGTAAGTGCATAGGACCTCGGTGACTGGAGACAGCTCTACCTTAACAGGTCCAACAGCTGTACATTACAATCTAGTTTGACAGCGTGCAACTAGGAGAGATGAAGTTTGCACCAGCAGCTCTTCAGATCAGCCTTTGGGGAAAAGAAATGCCAGAGAAGGCACAAAACGAAGCCTGCCGTTTCCAGGTTTCAGGTAGCACGGACACAGGCTGCAAATCCTCTGTACCTCTCTGCGGTGGCTACACAGAGATCCAGGGCTGAGCCTCTAAACTAAGCCACAGGTTATCCACTTCAACCTCAGTCCCCAGTGCTGTGCTAGCTGAGGTGCTGCCTTCTGATCCGTCTCCTTTCATGTCACAGGGGAATGGCAAAAAAAAAAGCCTGTCAGCAGTATGGCTCCCCCCTGTTTCTTTGTTGGTAGAAGATTCTGCCACTGAAATACATACCGTTTGAAGCAGGGTGCAACTCACCTTCTGGAGTCACACTACAAAGCCGGGCACTCTGGACTTGTAGGATAGCTACAGGGAGCTGAAGGAAGTGCCCTCTCCTCTTATCAGGGTTGCTTTCCAGCAGAAAAGGATGAATAAGAAACTAAAAGTAGCACACAAGGTCAGAAGTCCCCTGGCTTCCCACTGATGGCCAGCAAACAAGTGACAGGGCTCAAAAGGTGAACAATTCTTGGCCATTACCCTCCCCAAGCAGGATGAGAAATTAAGCTGCTTCTGCGTCCTCAATGGGGCAAACACTGATTCTGAAACCTTGTGGACGGCACCCCTTAGCCCCAGCGCCTGAGCCAACAGAAACAGCACCAAGATTCACCGTGTGTGAGATGACATTATTCTTCACCATCTGACATGGACTGGAACGAGATCAGCATACTGGGTAGCGCCCCATGGCATCTCCCAAGCTGCCTGAACTGCTGCCTCTGCTCCTGCTAACCCTGCCTGGAAGTCAGACCTAGGGCAGTAAAGGCAGGTGGGTCAAGTCACATCTCCAGGACTTGCCTGCACACAAGTGACACTGGAATTCACATTTCTGACCTGAAAGAGAGGACAGAAAGCAAGCAAGGAAGCTATGGTGGGCCATACAAGAGGCATTAGTAAAAACAGAGCTCGCTCTGGAATTGGTAACATCAAGATGTCTGCATCTGACACCACAGAGAAACCAAAACCTCAGTGAGAGGTGGATGGAAATGCAAAGAAGCCAACAATGGAGGACAGAGGGTTCAACTTCATCTCAAGTCTCCTGCGTTACCTTCTGCCATTCCGTAACTTTCATCCAGGGCAAAGGATTTAGATCCAGGAGACAGATTTTATGCTGGGAAGAGAGAACAGCATGGAAGCAACAGTGTTTTGTGTGTTTTCTGGGCTGCCCAGTCAGGCTGCCAAGTGAAGCACTGACAACCTGAGAAGTTTTAATACTGGCAGGCAAGAGTTTTGGGTGGAAGGAAAAAAAAAACCCAAACAAAAACCCAAACACCAACCACAAACCAAAACAGTTCATATTCTCTAATCCACACATTTCAGTCATAAGCAGTATCAAAGCCGCATGGTAACTGCTAAAGCTGATCTTAATTTTTACATAAATATGTTTCATTACATGTGGTCAAAATATGGACTTTGTATCTAAAATAATTTTCATACAGCATTTTTAAGTCAAGTATCAAATTAACTTGGACAGTAACTGTTCCGTAGAATCAGAATATATTATGCATGGAAGTTGCCTGTTATGGGAAGGTCAAATTTGCACTCAGCTTACTAAAGAAAGATTTTTATACTGGTTATGGGGAGGGTATCCATTCTACAGTTGCACCCACATGCTCTCCCATTTCATTGGGGAATAATTTATTGACAAGTTAGTAAAATAAATTTGTACCATTCAACAGAGAAGTTTCAAGGAAACAGAGCGCTAGACAACCAGTGGTATTAAAAATCTTATCCTTTGAGAATCATTTCAACAATTACTTCTTAAACTAATGAAAAATGAGAGTTCCAAATATTCTGCAGTATAGAATAGCTTTGAAGTTCTTGAAAATTCTAGTCCATGCCTGCAACACAAGGATCAAAACTCAGAAGAAAAATACATTTTTAGTTCTTTTAAAATAACCGGTGGTGGTTTTTGTTTTGATATTTTACACAGAGAATGAAGTCACTTAAACCCTGACCCCCTGTCTGATTCTGACAAGACTTCACACTACATGAAGTACCCACTCGGATTATGATGCAGTGATATGTAACAGCCCCAAGTTTTTTAGATACTGCTGTTTATTGATGTTAATGAAGAACAAGAATTATGTCTCAGAACACCAAATCTTCCATTTAATACAGAGGGAAATAGCCCCCAGGTTCCCAACACCATTTTTTTTTTTTGCTGAAGCTGAATTCCCAAACCTATTTTCTCACAGAAGCAGTCTTACAGCATGTAACCTGGCAATTAAAATCAGAGGTATAATTTGTCTAGAGCTCCGTTATACAACTAAGAATTTTCTCTAGAGAGTGTGCAAGTGAGGCTACAGCTACAGAAATGGCTTTATGCTCTGACAATCTCATTAGTTCAATCCCTGAATGGCTTCAGCATAAAATACAAAAAGGCAAAGTTTGTTCCTTCAAAATGTATTAAATGGAGCTACCATCCTTAATGATGAAGGCTGTGGTAGCTTTACAAAGCACAAGTTTTATTAAACGGTGGTATCTTACGCCAAAACAGACTACAGGCACAATTTTCTTGCTTACATCTCAAACCATCAGGGCTCCAACTGGCCCAAAAGCCACAAGCTACCTTCCAGGCTTGGACACAGACTTCTGGAAACGTGTCGGCTGCACAGCAACTCCCTCATGAAAAGAGGGAGTACAGAGCTTCATCATCATCATCATTCCTCTCAGCAAGGCAACTGCTGTCAAATGCACACCCCCTAGTCTAACTAAATATTAAGGATTCCAGCACGGAATCCAAGCCTTAACTACAAGCCAGCCTCTGTGTTGTGGTAGAGTAATTGGTGGACCCTGGAACCAAACACTTCAATGCTTGCTAATACACTGAAACTCAGTGCTAAGTTAACACATCTAATTATTCCGTTACATAGGGAGTAATTTTGCTACTAATATACAAAGTCAAGGGACATTTTAATAACAGACCCTTTAGTCCCATCTATAACGTACGAAGTAATTTATAACACTGTTTTAGCAACTCCTGATACAATTCTGCATACAAACTGCTTGTGTAACTGCACAGAAAAAATACACAAGTGTGTGCATTGCTCTGTGGAGACACCAAAGAACGAATGTCTTCTACATCTTGCAGTACTGCATTTCCTCCCACCGTAAGACCAGCTGCCAAGTGCTTAGCGGTCATGACACCATATGAGAAATTGCTGAATCAATGAAAAAGCAGCATGCCATTATGCACTGAGTCAGGAGGGATGTACAGCTCTAGCTCTCTATTCATGCTCTGCTAGTAAGCATATTTGCTTACACAACTAATAAGCTCAAACAAAACTTTTCGTGTACACACCAGATCAGTTCTGCAGTGTTTACTACTTTCACCAGTCCACTGTCTGCCAAGTGATTTATCTTCATTAACACAAGTGCTAAAACTTCATCTAGCAGGTCAGAATTTAAAGAGCCGCAGCTCATCTCACAACATAAAACCTGACTTCATTGCAGTAGCACCAACTCAAAAGACATTTCACTGCTTTTCCTGATTCAACAGCAACTCATCATCTACCAGAAATAGCTAGCTTTGGCTGTCCAAGAACATTTGCTCACACTTCCAGTGCCTTCCAACAGAGCGGGAACACTGGTCTACACTGTCTCACTGCACAATGGAAGAAGCATTCTAAGTCATCACATTCCTCCTTGACTGGTTTGTCCACATTTACACACTGAATCAGTATCAGAAACAGTCCTCAGACCTGTGTTACCCGAACTTTTGGGCTCATGCTTTTAATCCCTTCAATCTAAACACCAACTATAGACTATCAAAAATCCAGGAAGGTATGATTCTGTACCCACAAAGCTGCTTCAGTAATTCCTCTTTTCTAAGAGGAAAGAAGTTCCAAGTCATTTCCTGCAAGGTCAGAGATCCTTCTGAACCTCAGCCAACAATTCAATTCTGAGAAGTTGCTGGATGTGTATGGGCTACAAATGTCCCCCTGACCCCCTCTGCAAAGGCTTCCCAACATCTAGGGAAGTCCTACTTGCACAACGGTGCATCAGCAGAAGTAGTCTCAGGGCTGGCTGCAGCCCACACGTTACTCACCTGTTTTACATTGTATCCTGCTTTTGCACTAGTTTCAATGAACATTACATTCAGCTCTTTGGCTTTTCTTTCTCCTTCCTCAATGGACACTTGTCTGGGGAAAATAACATAGAATTAGGGGGGGAAAAAAAGGACAAACACCTTAAAAATGAAATTTTTATCTTCAACTCAAGGAGGTGACTGCTTCATTACAATACTGAAAGCATTTAATGGGTTTTTTTCTCCGCACACAGATGCTACATAACTGAGCACAGCTGTAGACAACTCTCACCATTTGATTCTATCAGATGGAATTCTACAGCACACCTGGATCCCCAAGAACTCAGCTTTCCAGTGGAAGACAGCTAACTGGGCCAGCTAGACTCCCCCAGATCCCTGTCCAGGAAGCTATGCTTTTATGTCTGCACAATTAGCAATCAATAGATTTTAAAATCCAATAGTAATCATCAACTTGCAGCCTAAAAAACTGTTTTAACAAAGATCCAAGTGTAACCACCTCATCTCAAATAAATCTTGGGCCCTTTTCCCCTGGCTAGGTGTTCTACCCATTAAGCACTCTGCTACAGCCAAAACCAGGGAGGGGGAAATTTTGGTTCAAGAGCTGCCAAACAAAAACCATGCAGTACCTGAGGGGTGTACACATATGTGTACAAACAATTCTTAATAGGAGGTTACAAATCTGAAGTAAGGGTCACAAGAGAAGCTATTGTGAGGAAACAGGGACTTCAGTCAAATCCAGACTACTTATATCTTGTGCTTTTGTTTTGGCTTGGTGACTTTTTACTCATCTGTGTTAATACCATAAACCCAGAAAAAACAGCAAACGGAGCAAAAGCTGAAGATGCACAACTTCTAATAAAAACATTTAACTTTGCCAACATACGAAAAACCCTGAAGAGTTTCAAAAGGGAGGATTACTGGCACTTATCATTCATTTCTGAGCAAATTTATGAAGTATTGATATTTGTAAATATTTTAGTTTATTCATTCACTGACACAGGTTGTAGTTAACACTTTGTTCTCTCCTGACACCTGAACAAGTCGGTCACAGTTTCTTCACTCATTCACAGCATCATGTTGGAATCTTGTGCTTAACCAAATGAAAGAAGTTTTAAAATTGAGATTTCTCTAGACACAGCATCATGTTGGAATCTTGTGCTTAACCAAATGAAAGAAGTTTTAAAATTGAGATTTCTCTAGACACAGCATCATGTTGGAATCTTGTGCTTAACCAAATGAAAGAAGTTTTAAAATTGAGATTTCTCTAGTCACAGCCACCTCCAGCATAGTTAAAATAAGCTTCAGCATTTTTGAAAAAGAAATAAATACAAGTGTTCTTTTTAAAATAGTCATGTAGGAGAAAATGGCAACAGATTAAAGAAAAGCATTTGAAAGATGAGTTATTCCTCCATACCTCTTATCTGCTAGATCTGTTTTATTTCCCACCAGCATAATGATGACATCACTGCCCCTTTCCGTTCTGACATCATCAATCCATTTTGTTGTTTGCTGGAACGAGTTTACATCTAACAGAGAACAGTGGAGAGGATTATCACTGCAGGTATTCTTCACAGATCAGTAATAAATACATTTGTCTCAAAAGCTTCATAATCTCTGGAATTGGCATAATAGGGTGATGAAGAATCAGCAACTGAAACCCTAAGTCTCCCAACGCTGAAGTATATGAAAATTTTGGCATTAATTTCCAAATGGGCTAGTACTTCATTCAGGTGAATTCAAAGCCAGGGAGTGAACTGAACTGGTCTATATTTGTTTCGACAGGATCTAAACTGAGAAGCCTTGTCACTGTGTTTTAGACCATCTTCCTTTTTTTTTTTTTTTTTTTTTTTTTTTAGCTCAACATAAAACATTTTATATGGAGAATAGGGATTAATGTGATATTGCATTCTACATTGCTCCTGACTTGTGCATCTACAGGAAGAGGTTCCTACAGTTTCATTGCTTATCAAAAGTTCTTCACATCAGCTACACATTTTGTTAATCACTTTTTACCTGCTAGGTTCAGGATTTTCTTTAGGAAATATCAGGGTTATACAACATACTAGCAACTCCTGTAGCATTGAACACTGAGTACAAAATAGTTTCCAAATCATTTGCACAGAACCAGAAATACAGATCTAACTTATTCACAGACACTTTTTCTTAATGATATGTCCTTAAAAGCTGCAAGGTAAGAATTTTAGGAAGCTATCCCTGTCTAATAAGATAGTATGTTGTTCGAAAAGATGCATCCTGAAAGGAAAAACGAGTTGTACAGAAGCTGCTGTGGAGCTCAGCATTTGCCAGTTAGCTGCACAAAGAGTATCTGAATTGCCAAAGCCGTTTTCAGTACTTAAAAAGGGTGGGGGGCTCTGCAGCAGTTCTTGACAAGTATTGATTATTTTTTTTAATGGCTTCTACTGCATAGTAATATATTGTATGCCAGACAGTCAAGACTTGATCACTTGCCAGTGACTTAATTCTTCTCCTTACTACTTGGTAATACTGAACTTGCTAGGTCAGTAAAAAAATTTCCAAGTTCACAGCTAACCTGTAATTTTAGATTAAATGAAAGTGTTATTTTTAACAATTAAAGTGTTTATAGGTAAAACCCATGTTCCTGCTGTAATCCTCCAGTATTTATAAATCAAAGGGTAAGCACTTTTGCATTTGTATAGAATTAGTCCATTGCTCTCAGTCAATTCCAGTTGAGAAATTGAAGTGTCTGAAGGTTTAGTTCTCCTAAACTAAAATTTCTGTTCTTTGCAAATACAGAAAGCTAGCAAGTTAGGGGTCTCTGGACTGAGGGGAGGGACAGAAGGATAAAGGTTGAAAAAGCACTAATATTTTAGTTCACAAAAATGTACATACCTTAGTAAGAAATGCAAGAGCAATTGTTAAAGGATAAGGGCTTAGTGGTTAAGTTTTACATATTGCAAAATGTGAAAGTGACTGCTTCAAATGAAAATGTGATGTTAATGCATTTTCCCCCCATCCCATGCCCAGACTTTTTTTTTTTTTTTTTTTGGGGGGGGGGGGGGGGGGAAGGGTACATGGAGTGAAGCAGGCTACAGCTATCAGTGCAAAGTCTCAAATTTCAGAATTCAGATATCTATGAACATGATTCAGGTGTTTGAGACCAAAAGTCATAGGTGATATTACAACCAAAAAGCAGATGAAAGGAGGTAAAGTGCAACAAGACCAGCTAGGACTCAAGGCTTCAGGAGAACGCGGTAGGAAAGGGTTACAAAATGATGTCATTTATAAGACAGTTTATACATTACAACAGCAGCAGTCAGATGGCTAGCTTAAAACTTGACTACAATAAAAGAAAACATTTTTTTCCATGCCAGGATGAAGAACAAGCAGATGACTGTGATAGGACATGCAAAGCTAGGCTAAAGGATGAAAGGGGCAGAGTATTAGAAATGCAGAATTCCCCCCACTCACTTGTGATATCATAAACAACAACTGCAACAGTGGAGTCACGAATGTAGCTAGGAATCAAGCTCCTGAACCGTTCTTGACCTGCTGTGTCCCATAATTGCAACCGTACCTAACAAAATCAGTCAAACAAGCAAGAAAAATAAGAAAAAGGTCAAACCCAGTGCAATATACCTACTTGTGATATCGTAAACTACTACAGCAGCAGCAGAGTCACGGATGTAACTGGGAATGAGGCTACGGAAACGTTCCTGACCCGCAGTATCCCACAGCTGCAACCTGATCTGTGGGTGGGAGAAAATTAAAAAAGCCAAACTGCCACTAAAAATAAAATAGTAAATGAATTTTACTTTTTGAAAAAAGCTAAATAAAAATTATAAACTCATGCAGGGGATGACTGGGGACTGGGAGCAGCAGCATACTGTCTCCTTTACAGCAATCTCTCCCAAGCACTAGCAGCAGCCAAACTGGTACATGTGCACCTATCTTGCCTTTCCGCTGTCTTTGCTTTTTTAAAAAATGCTTCCCTTCCAAAAGGGGAGAAACAGAATCACTCAGCTTTCAAACTGAGAGGACCAACAAGAAAGCTAAGACAATGTTCACCTGCAGTCTACACAAGATTTTCAAGCTCTGCTGCTATCCTTCCTCAGAACTCACACATACAACCCTCTGGCAGCCTGGAGGATGGCTGCTGGTGGAACAATCAGACCATACACCGTACTTCTCATGGAAGAGCCTTCAGCTGCTGTCAAAGCACTGGAAAAGCTCCTGATGGGAATTTTTCAAGGAGGATAAAATGCCAGTTATTACTCTATATTTAAGCCTTAGCCACATTGCAGGGTAACACGCACAGAGACAAGGTTGAATGTTTCTCACCATCCAAGTTCTGAAAGAAAAGGCAAGGTATACTAAAGCAACACGTATGGCAAGATGTGCAAGGGCCAGTTTTGCTATGGAAAGATCATCTCATCACTCAAGCACTTTCAATGCAATCACATTTATTGTGGATTTATACGATACCATAAGCTTATGCAGCACTGCACAATTTGCTTCTGCAAATAGCTCAATGGCTGAATTTCTTAATTAAGAATCTGAGCTCATTTTAAACCAAAGGCTTGCTTCCACAGAGGACTGATTTCATTTCAGGAACCAGAACTGCACCAAGCTAAGAAAAAGCATCATTTCTGGGTTACTACTGAAGGCAACCTTCTTTTTAAACAAGTAATATTAAGAATATCAAGCTAGCCGTTAACTGGCAACATTTCTCAACTTACATTTTATCTTTCTGTCTTGCGACAGAAAACCGAAAGGGGGTTAAACACAGTCCTTCCTCCAAACTCCCACCATTATGTACTCCTCAAACTATCCATATCGACTCTTTCTTCAAAGAGAATGACACTATAGCACCTTCCATGGCACTCGTGAGCCCCTCCACAGATGAGCCAAATGGCGATTTCCCATTTCCCCAGGCGGAGAAGGGAGCTGTCTCCACAGCACTTGTCAGTCTGGAAGCAGCTGGTAGATGAAGGCTCAGGCTGTACTTCCAAGTGATCTCAGAACTGTGGGCTGCACAATTACAACAGATGCTGATCCTCATTCCTACTGTACATAGAGAAGCACAACAAAAATCTTACTCACTGTTCGATCCTCCAAATACATGGTTTTCGATAAGAAGTCAATGCCAATTGTTGCCTGTAAAAAAATGAAAAAACCAACACCTCTTAAATAAAACGTCAGAACAACTGTAGTGATTTTCAGAGGAACAAGCGTTACTGCCACATCAGAATTCAGCACCTGTAGCACATCCGCAAGAAAAATACACTGGCTTTCTCACTTTCAAGATATTGCTCTACCTACAAGCAAGATTCAATAAGCAGTTTCCTTCAAATCCATAACTGGAACAACTTAAAACACAAAAAGGTGCTAACCTTAACTTCAGTTTATGCATATTGACAGTTTAATCTGTACAGTCATGTGGGTATCGGCAAGGATTTTTATGCACGTGACTTAAGTTAGTGTCCATCAGCAGAACCTGGATATCTGGGCCCACCTGAATTCTTCCCGACTGCCAAACACCTTCATGTATCTTAATGTTTAGCCTTTTTCGTTAAGGCGAAGGTGGATGTCTTCACACCTGCTACAACAGGAGGGTGCATGCACACATGGCCCCCAACAATTCCTAAAACTGTTAATACTAAAGCTCGCTGCAGCATAACTGCATCCAAGTGTCTAGACACTAGCGGGAGCTTCACGTAGAAGCATCCTTACGTGTGTTTAAGAGAAAGAGCAAAGCACTACTAAGCACTATCAAGAGCTGCTTCTTAAATACATGATCTTCACCCCATTTTTTAAGGCTGCAGTGAGGGTGCATCCAAGCTCTAGGAGTTTCTTTGCAGCAGGGATACAACCGAGCTGACCTGCTGGGGCCCTATGGCTGCTCTGGCTTCAACACGACACAGCATCTCAAGCAGCTGCACAGCTCAGCAACATCAATAGAGCCTGGAAAACATTCCAAATTGATTGAGAAAGAAAGAAAGAAAGAAAGAAAAAAAAGAAAATATCACCCTAAGAGGTAAGTCTTTCAGCTAGGGCAAAGAGGCTTGATAGAACATTTTCCACGCTCTCCCACACTGAAGCAGGCATTTCTAAAAAGTCTATTTTACTATATGTGCTCCATATTGTTAGACTGCTGTTATGCCCTCACTATATATCCCTGTAATTAATTCCTTGTATTCTGGCAGATATCTTATGTGGCAGGAATAAAGCATAGAGTCAGCCAGCCTGCTTGTGAGCTATACATGAAGACCAGCTGCAGATGAATAAAAAAAAAAAAAAAAAAAAAAAAAAGCAGAACTGAACAATCCAAACTGAATTTTCACTTCCAGCTAAATATAACACATCAGGAAACAAACTTTCCTGGCTGGATCAGGACAGTAGATTTGGAGTACCAGGGATGCATATGGGAAAAATAAATAGTGGTGGATCGCGAGACAGCTACACAGTGGTTTTTCACCTGTCGCCAGCGACATTACCAGTTCAGAGAGATAATACTGAAACTGTAAGGCAGGTATGAGAAGCCTCAAAAGACTAATGCAACAACATGCTTCCCTTCTGCTTTTGTTTTCTATTGTTTTTAAAGGGTACTCCTCAAAAGATCGCCTCAAAGATGCTTCTGTTTTCCCTTATGTCTATTTGATTTCGCTTTACAGAGGGAAAGCTTCAAAACCCCTAAGATCTTACACCATTTATACAAGTCAGGCTCATTCTGGCTGACAAAACTGCTGGAGACTCAGATTTTCTCTGCTCTCAGTAGGAGCTGGAACATCAGCTGCAAAGCCTGAAACCTGCCTCAGCCTGTACTTCACACCACCCCTCCCACACAGCTGGACGGCAGCAAGAGCTCTGAATCTCACTCGCTTCCAGAGTACTCTGTCTCTGGATGCCTGCTGCAAATGCAAGTACCACGCAGAAACACATCAGGTCAGCAAGATTCCTGCACTTGGACACTCATGACATGCAAAATGCAACAGAAAGGCCAAACACAACACTTATTTCATCTGGTCAATGAAAATGTTTGCGCTTATCACATTGGTAAGAATGTATGGCAGGTCTGTTACCTTCAAACTGTGAAATGGCTCTTGATCCAAGCCCCCGCGAGCTTTAAGAATTACATACAATAACTGCAGCCAAACGTATCTGTCCACCTGTACTGTTCGGACCACACCACAATACAGAGCAGCAGCAGTATCAAGGAGTGGATTCAAGCACTCTGTGTATCCCAGACTTTAAAATAGGTAACCTACAAAGAAGCATTTTTGTCACAATTCTGACCAAAGGAGCAAAAAAGCTTGGGGGATCTTTACAGATCAGTTGTAAAGAAGAGCTGTGCAATGTATGAGCAGAGGAAAAGTCTGCTTACTGATGGGGGAAAATACATGGACATGAAACTAAGCTAATTACCATAATTACGGTGGAGACAGGTTTATACTGTTTGTGGAATGCTGTGCACCACATGGAACAAGCAGGAACTAGGCATGCTCTAAACATGATGCAAGGTACTTTAAGTCCCAGCTGTAAGTTTAAAGAAGACAAGCAGAACAAAGAAAACCTCAAGAAGGCGACACCATGGATAGGGCCATGTATGTGAAGACTTTTAAATCTATCTGTCCTCACAACTCTACTGTCTAACAAGGAACTGTTGTTACCCTATTGTATAGACTAGAGCTGCTGACACAGAATTACCCAACACTATGCAAGGAAGCCTGGGGCAAAGCAAGAACCTGAATTATCTTTCAGGTCACAGGCCAACGTTTCAACACTGTCCTCCCTCTCCCTTCCTTCAGGAGGCTGAAGCTAAAGGGAAGCATTGCCTGTAATTCTCCTCTTGAGTAACACACAGAGAAGCATCATGTTTGCCAATGTTGGTCTTTCATTATATATCACATACGCTGCCACAGAACAAGGAAAATGCTTCTCAGCATGTCCACGGAAAGGAATCACTCCTGGTAAAATATACACCACCAATGGCACAATTTTATTTCAGGTGTTTGGGTTTCCCTGACACAGTACAGCAAGCTCTTGCTTGATTCACAAATGCTGCTTTCATGAAAACAGCTTATTAACAAGCTGCGTGGACAAAAGCTGATTGCTCTTATCTAACAGCAAGCACAAGAAAACTAATGTACAGCACAGATTTTATTAAACAGCAGCTTTCTGTTTTTACCAGCTGAACACAAAACCCCTTGTTCAAACGATAGGCTGTGGCAGCTTTCAGAAAATATGCATTCAAAATTTATCAGAGATGTCCAGGATGAGCAAATCATCCATCAACTAAGCTACAGCTAACCATGTACAAAGTGGTTTGATATGCATTATCATTCAAGTAGTTAGCTTTGAGAGGTCTCTGTGTAATCCTGGGCATCAAGAAATTTATATTCTGGTTTGACACTAAAGCGTCGTGTGATTTTGCCCAAATTACTGGAGCTTTTATGACTCATTCTTTCTTCCAGCTATAGCAAAATAGGACATATAACCCTACCTCAGTCATGACTTCAGTAGAATAGAGGTCTTTGGATGAATGACACTTTACCAAGTACATTAACACCCAAACTAGGCACGCATCAGTGATAGCTAAATTGAAGCTATCTTGTAAGCCCTTAAGATTTCTAACTGGTTAAAGTCCCACTCATTCATTTTGCAATCATTTAGTGTATTCTGTCAGACCAGCTTCCCATGGAGACAACTATATTATCATAAAGCACAGAGGGTCAAACCTCTGTAAGAAAGAACTAGGACGCAAGCTCCGCAGAGAAAAGGAGCAGACCTGAAAGAAAAATACTGTGGGAAAAAAACAGATTAAATAAAAGAACTGCATTCACATGTCCATGTAATTACAGTGGGTAGAATTTGAAAGGATGTTTGCTCCCTTGGGAGCAATGATGTGTACTCTAGCCCTCCTACACCACAGAAGCTTTGCTTCTCCCATAGTTAAGTGAGAACTTGCATCTCATTCTACCCAACTTAACTTGCCTAGCAGCAATGAGGAATTACTGAAGAGGCAGGAAGGAAATCATTAAAGGGTAAAGAGATTTAAACGAGATACTTGGATAGACACTAAGCAACAGCAGAGTCACAGCATTTTTCTGATTTTTTTTCCCATTACCTCCTCCTCCCACCCCCCTAAAAAACCCTTCACATTCATCAGGGAACAGATTTTTCTCAGCTTAGTGTATTCAGAACGTCACCAACTAACCAAGTCATGAAACATGTTCTGCTTGAAGACACCCTTTATGAAACTGAAATACTTTTATAGCTTGCCACCTTTTCAAGCTCATCCTAAATTCTGGGAGTGGGCAACAATGATTTAGAAATTCTAGAATTTAGAAAAGTTAGCTTGCGTCAACTTGAACTGACTTGTCACCAAACACAAAGCAATAAGGGGGCTGCAGGGCCAACTCGAAAAAAAGACACCCAGCTTCAGCCCCAACCTTGCCAACCCAACCTTATTTAAATAATAAATAAGCATAAATAAGCAGTCACCGGATGGGGACATGCGTAACAACCAGTTTTGTGGTCTTTGTTCCAGCAGACAGCATAAAATAGCATCCTAAAGCACACCCAGCCTTACAATCCACTGCTTTCTGCTCCACAAATCCTTGTTCACCCTGCTGCAGAACCTCTTGCGGCTCAGCTTGCTGCTTTTTTTAAAAGAGCCAGGCATCTGTTACATTTTCCCCACAGAGGCATTATAGCTGTGATGAGACCATCACATGTGGTAGCAAATCATGAAAAAACCTCAAACTGGTAGACTTAACAACTGCTATTATTTGGGTATACCAAAGAAGCCTGTCCTTTTGAACGGCAGCTCATCCTGCTGCAAGTAGCAGATAAGCTACTAGAGCAGAATCCAACACTGAAATGCCATTTTGAAAGGTTATTAAAATACAAAGCTTAAAGATGTTACAGTTAAGAATTTGGTCTGTGTACCAACTCCTATCCCCTGCAATCAAATTGATTCTTCCCGTAATGGATGACATGGCAACAGAGGGGCCTTACAGAAGACAATAATACGGATTAATTTACCTGATAGGTGTTGTCAAAGCTGTCATACATGAACCTGGTGATCAAGGAAGTCTTCCCCACTAGAAGAAAAAAAAAAAACACCACAGATTCAAGGAACAGTTCCAGTGCAAGTTTTAAGCAAGTGATTTAAAAATGGTTTCAGGAGTTTTACTCTGTGTCCAACAGATCCGGACTATGCAATTAAACCTCCTACAAGAAAAAGAGCAGTTATTTGATTTTATGATTGTGAAGTAACTAGTAGGCACATTTTTTTCTGAAAAAGGTTGGCTCCTGTATCATTCCTGAGCATCAGTTTTATGCTTAAACATTTGTGATTTGAGACGAAAATTGAAATAATTTGATTGTTCCCGGTTCTACCAAGTTGTTCAGAAATCTTAGTTGAACTAAGTAATGTAATAGGCCTGACAACCCCTACAATAAGTTATTACTAACAAGACAGCTCTTCTTGCTCATGAAACAAGGTAGCTATGTCACTTTAAAATACATCTCACTGTGCATCTCCTCAATGTCACACTCTTTGTACTTGTCACATAAATGGCAGTCCCTGCTGTAGTATCACATAGCACAAGATTGAAGAGCATCATTGTTGAGAGGCTTGTTTACCATCTGCCCACAACGCCTGCAGGCCTTATTATTCCATTAACCTCACCCTTCCTTTGATAATATATTCGCTATACCTTCTTGAATAAGCAGGCTCATACGCTGTTAAAAATGCCATTATCCACTCCAGCGACGGTTGCAGCTTCGTGACTGGTATATTCACTTGGCTGTTCAGCATTAGGGAGTCAGTTGGCACTGCCATCAGAAGGTGTCACTGCAGCCTGTGCGGGCACACCTGACAGTCACACTGACACAGGCAAAGCCTTTTTCACATGCAGCCATTTGTGATGCTGCAGCTCCTCTGTAATTGCAACTCATCTTGGCCACACTGAATCACAACCTATGTCAAACTACATCAGTACGTCAAGATCCTCATTTCATACCTGAGATCTACATAAACTGCACGTACCATAACATTCCAGCCATGTATCAGAATACCTTGTAATCTCATTTTTCTTAAAAGACAAGTATTATGAGGTTCATTTTAAAACAATCATCACAACATTGACCTTCTACTCCTGTCAGATCAATCATACAGCTGAGCTGGGACAAAGACAGCTTTTGTTGTCAGTGGACACCACTTTCCTACTCTGTGCCATCTTCACCTGGAGGGAACCAGCAAGGTGCAGGAACTGGAACATCTCAACCTGCCTCATTTCAGTATGTTTAAATACTCTTAATTGTAGGCAAATTATTTAGGAAACAACTGAAGTTACTCAAGAATACATCACCTCCTGTTGTTTCCTTCTAACCTCGTCGCAGCTGGACTTTGCCATCTCCCACTGGCAGGGGAGAAGAGCTGTATGCCTTATGTTCGCCATCAGACATCACAGGTACAGACAGAAGGCTGACAGATGTGCACAAGTCAAAGCTTGTGTTCTTCAAATAAGTTTCCAGAGATGTTAGTTCTCTACAAGGCTGACCATCAAGACAGCAGGGGAATTTAAGCCAAGATTTTGGGGGTGGGGTTTTGAGGTAGGTTTCTGGGTTTTTGGTTGTTTTCTGTTTGTTTGGTGTTTTTTTTTTAAATCTTACTACAAAACTTTCAACAAAATCTCCAATACTTAAGTAAGTACTTAAGCAGCACTTTCATCTATCTGCAAACTTCAGTTAACTCAAGTCCTAAGCTAACAGGAATCCAGTAGACAACCTTTGAGAAAAAGAATTTGCCAGGTCAAAACCTGAATTCCTGTGCAAATTTTTCTTGTTCATAGACACCAGCCAGGTTTCCTACAAAGTTAAAAAGCTGCCTACACAAAGGTAAACATTCCCTTCAGGCAGTAGGTTTTCGGAAGGAACACATCTCAGATGGGTAGGATTCCTGAATCCCTTATTCAAATCTGTCCCTGGGCCCCACAGATGTGTTGAACAATAGCACAAGCTGGTGCTGGACAAAAAGCCACAGGCTGCGAGATGAGGAGAGTTTCACTACAGACCCAGCAACAATCCTCAAGAGACAGAGATGAGCAAATCCAATACCTTCCCACTGCAGCACATGCTATAAATCCCTGTAATGGATTTGCGGCACCATAAACAAGCTAGCTTTTCCTCACACGGCCATTGATATGCAAAGGGACAAATTTAACTCTTTAGAGGTGGCAAGGGGATGTAATCAAACCCATGAAATAATTTGCTTTGGTAAGTCACAACCCCTGAAGAACACTGAAGTCTTCTGGCAAATCATTTCCCTTCCCACTATGCTCTGAGAAGTCTTGGACGGAGTCTGTCTAGAAGCTATAAAATCAGAACAGATTTTTCTATTTCATATTGCTGGAGCTTCCCTACCCTACCTTCAGTCACTTCACAAAGAGAGGGGGAAAATACAGCACCACCTGCTTTGCTCGTATTTAAATATCTCCTTCAACCAACATTTGGATAGAGTGTCTTAATGCCCTTTAGTTCTAAGACATTCCTTCTCCAAACAGACCAAGGTTTTCTTTACATAGCATGTCAACAGGCACCAGAACAAATTAGTATTAATACCAACTGCTTACAGTTTTAATTCCACCATGGCTACTGAAGCATCCCCATTTCTCCTTAAAAAAAACACACACACAAAAAACAACCAACAAACACACAACCAAAAACCAACTTGCTTTTAAAACCCTGGCAGAAGTGAAAGCCCACAATTCCCACTGTATCTATAATTATTAAGTCAGTGAATCTTCCTTCAGAAAGTCACAAGTTTATATTGTATAAACAGACACCTTGTCCAGCAGGTTTCAGACTTTAAATATTCCCTCTTTTAAAGAGCCATTCCTTATAGCTAACGCGACCTCACCTCTCCCCAGGCTCCCCACACACACCGCACTGCTTGCCAATAGCACAAACTATCCCCAGCCCTACAAAAAATAGCCAGATGAATCACCTTAGGATTCATATACCATCTGTTGCACACTAAAGGGATGTGGATGCATGTGCTGATTCTCCTGTTGAAGCCATGCTGCCATAAGCCCCGTTTCAGAGAGCTTGAGGAGAGAACAGAAACACACAGAAATTAATCTATTGTCAATTAGGTTGATCACATTTCTCCCGTATGGAGGCACAGCACAGGCCCCTGGGCAAGTCATAGCTAAAGCACTGTCACATGATTCTGTGAGTACACGGCGCACTTAAACTACATGTATTTATCACGGGCCTAGCACAACAGTTACAAACTAAATTCCCAGTAAGGATAATCCCTTATGAAGGGAAACCTCACCGTGCAACTAGCATCCCACAACCTGCAGAAATACTGATCTTCCCACCACCACCACCCCTTAGCAGAGCAACAAAGAAGGGCTACCGAGCCACAGTTTACCATTTGGAGTCCAGCCCCTGGGCTTATGGACGAGTTTTATTTTTACAGCAGTTTTTATTCGGAATGTCGTAACAGAGCACTAAGCCGCTCCGCATGACTTGAAAAATAAATAAAAATAACAATAATAAAGAACAGTGCCCAAAAAACCCCAATTTGTTGACTGTTGGGATCTGCAAGAGAGTTTGAAACCCATTCCATTACACATTTTCACTTGCTTTCTATTCCGTCCTGCTGGCTGTATGTTTATCGAATTCACAGAAGGCATTAATTTGGGAGTGATTGCAAATAAGAGGACAGGATCTGAATTCAAAGTAATCTTGAAAAATGCAGAACTGACCTCAAGAGGAAAATGAAGCTCAACAGGAAGAAGCAGCACAAGCTAATACACAAAAATAACAACTGGCTGCTTAAAATACATATTGCAATCAACTAGGTAAGCAATCTGGGGGTTCTAACCAAAGGAAGCAGTAAGACAGTCAAGACCTCAGCCTTGTCTCATTTAGCAAGTTTTTTTAAGCCAGTGGGTTAATTTAATCTCTTGAAAAAGTTTCAACACAAAAATATGTCCAGGGCAGCATCAGTCAGCAATGCTGTAGCACACGACATCCTTTAGGCCAAAATATTTCTAGTATGCTGCTGGGACAATTAAAAAAAAAAAAAAAGTTAACATTATCTTTGTAGGAATAAAGGCAGGGGAGGAAACGCTTCGCATGGGGTTTTACCACAGTGTACAGCTTTGGCTGGAGCAGCAAGGGGGGTTCTCTGCTGGACGCACCGACAACTGCGTTACAGGAAGAGAGACAAAAAACTCAAAACAATTCAGGAGCTGAGAAGGAGCTTTTTGGCAAGAAAAAGAGCCAGCTTGCGTAGTTTACACAGGATGACTGAAAGGTGACAGAGAGCAGAGAAGTAACTTAGTGACAAGGAAAGGTGGTCTCCAGCCTCTCTTCTTTCTGTAGATGAAGATCTAACAGCTAATAGTCCAAACAAAGTCCTAAGAGAAAAGGCATGCAACTTTAACAGTGAGGGTAATTAAACTCTTAACATAACCTATTCAGCTGGGCAGTGGATTCTCCTCCCCTCCTTGGCATACAGAGTTGTGAGATGTGTTCCATTGTAGGAATTTACATGCAAGCCATCCAAGAATTTTTTGAAGCGGAGGGAAGCTAAGAAAAATAAGTGATTAACCAAAGAAACCATTTGTTCCAAACAGTGCACCTGAACATCAAGTTTGGAAACTCTTCTGTCATTAAGTGGCTGAAGAACAGTAGCGGCGTGGGTTTCATAAGATGACTTTTCTGCTCCTTCAAGCTTTTCATCTAATGAAAACAAAGTCCACGTTAACCAGCTCCTAATCACACAGCTGTAGCTCAGACATCATTGCTTAAATGCACAGATTACCAGCGTATACTCCTGGATGGGAAGGCAGCCAGCTCCAGCAGGAATAGTTAAGCTTCTATCTGACTTGCTCAGACATTTTTCTTCAGCTATACCAGCTCTGGAAGAATTTGGACCTAGAGGTGGCTCCCATACTGAACTAGCTACTCACGTTCCTAACCATCAAACCTGAACAGCGCACATTAATTACACACTGCAGAGCCTGCCCAGTGCTTTTTTCTGGGAGGCTAGGGGAAAAGCAGAGAGAGGAGTTTTGCTGTACAAGGCAGTAAGTGGAAGCATTCATCCACGTTAATCCTGATAAGCTACAGTGTTTTAATGTGTTATGGGACAGGAAGAAGTAGGTTGTTCTGATATATAAAAATCGGAAACTCCTAAAAGGAAAGGACTGATCACTGGTTCAGCACACAAACAAGTAGATGCCCAAATACTAACATCCTCCTAAATCGGCAACTGAATCAGTGGCAGCAAACAGCAAAGTATCCAAGACACATAACCGAGTTAAAAGACAGGAACTTGTGAAGTTCCTATCAGCAAAATTGCCATTAGCTATGAGGGCCCAAATTCAAAGCCTTGCCTTTAACAGCTAATTGAGTCAACCTGATCGATACTCTTTGTCTGGAAGCCTTGAGCCACTGCCTAGCACTTATTTCAAAAGAGCATTCACCTGCAAGATAAAATCAATACACTAATCTCATGGTTCCAGCAACTTTGATCCGACAGCAGCGGCTGGAGAGATTTCAAGGTCATTCATCTGGTTCTTGAAGGCTGCCTTGTCCCACTTCTGCAGCCCTGCGCACTGGAGATTTGTATGTCCAACGCCAACCATCACTAATGACACTGATTAATGGTGGGTACCAACAACTCCTCTGCGCCAGCATGTGCAGAATACGTGCTACTGGCTACCGCTGGCAGCACAGCAAGCAGCACTCCACGCCGTGCGCTGTAACGAGTCACTGGGGAGGCTCACGCAAGAGCCAGGGATGGAAGAGACCCATTAGATAATACAAATCATCTCCCTGCCAGCACAGGATTAGAAGGTCATTTGTTGCCAAGGCAGAGTCTGCAAAAGGCTCAGGCAACAGTCAAGAGTGACCTACAAAGGAAAAGTAATTGGGATTGTGCCACTTCTACTGTATGCTGTACAAGGAGCAGGCCTTACATCCCCGTTTCATTTTCTTAGGCATGTGCTTGCCTTTTATACCAGAGATACCACATTTTGCCCAAGGATTCTTCCAGAAAAGTCACAAAGTCACACTTAAATCTCTGAGTTCGTACCAGTTGTCAAATACTAACACTTTCAAGGCATCAGCAATAATAATATTAAAAAACCAACAGAAGAAACATCTGAAAAGCAAAATAATCTTAAAAATAATCAATCTATCCATCCTTTTCATTGTAAAGCTGAAAAATTCCACGTGACCTCTTCCCAGTGAGAGGCAGATTTGGTTAACAGAGATCCAACTTGTTAAAAGCGTAAGTTAAAGCAGAGGAAGAAACCCTTCTCATCACACATACAGATAAATCACAGTGTAATCCCACAATTTCACTTGCCCTTTGCAAGACTCCCTTAAGATTTGGTTGAAGGATAAATCCCAGTGACACTGCAACTTCCTTTCACAGAAAGGAATCTTCACTGTATTTCCTTTACTAGACACACCACAGCACTGCTTGTCCAGCGATAACTGACATGCTGACAAGCAACAGTATTTCTTAACTGAGAAGTCAAACTCTGTTCTGCCCTCAATTCTCAAAACAGATGACCCAATACCACCCGAGGAGTCCTGTTGAAACATACAGCTTCAAGATCTTTCGACTACCAGCCTCACATCAAGTTTCATGCTCAGATTTGCTGATACTTCAGACCCGATGCTTAAAAGAGTAGCTGAAATGCAAAGATTTAATGCTCAGGATCAGAGAACTTGCTAGTCCACATGTGGAAAAAAACCACCCAAGGCAACAAGAGGAAAAAGCACTGCTAAGAACAATATACTGAATTATGAATACATGAAAACCATTTTTAGATTTTTATTTTAAAAGGAGCCCCAAAAGCAGGATGCTCATAGTTGACAAAATGATTTGCATTTTGTATTTTTAGGTACGTCAGTCTGAGCTTTTAAAACAGAAATGCTGTAATAAAATGATTAAAGCAGCTTCCTTACAAAAAATATCCTCCTCTGCTCTTCACTGTCAAGCTATGGAAATTTCACCCGGTTCCCCCAAAGCAAGAAACAAAACTCATTCATTATCCCAAAGACACTGACAGAGCCAGCAGACTGCATTCATCCAACAAATTCTCAGTAAGATTTAGTTTATCCAGTCACAGCTGAGGAACTCTGAAGATAACATCAAGTCTAGTCACAGAAAGCAGAAGTAAAAGGCAAAGTTAATGTGGTCTCGACTCCTTGCTCCAATTGAAGAATTTTTTACCCTGAAGTTGGGGGGGGGGGGGGGGGTCGTCCCCCATTGATTCCACTTCTGCTCTATTGTCAAACCTCTTTTATTCTGCCCTTTCTTTCCTGATGCAAGACACCAGATGAGATCAGACCAAAAGGACCATATGAGCCAATTCTTTGCATCCCTAAGTCCCCGATGAATAAAAAAAAAAAATAAAAAATCCAGAGGAACAGATGAAAGCCTGCAGAGAATAAACCACCTTGAAATACATCCGTGGTCCCACCCACTGGAAGTAGCTTTGTTTACAACAAGAATTTTGAAGTCTGGTAGAAAAAGTTATTTTTGATTAAAAAATGTACAGCTATAGATTATTTTTTTTTTTAAGAGCAAAGGGCAATATTAAATGCACATTTATCAGACGTTTTCAAAGGCTGTTTTGGTTATGCAGGATAAAGCTGGCTGAAGGATGCCCTCCCAGCCTGATCGCTGAAATGGAACGGCTGCCCTCATTAATTCTAGGAAATAAGACCATTTTGTACTGTTAACACTACAAAAATTGTGCAAGTGTCTTTCGTGCTACTTCAGTGGTTCTTGCATTATACTAAAGCAGCAATGGCTTCTTTATGTACAAACAAAACAGTTCAAATAGCCTCTTTTAAGATAGCTTATTCCCAGCCTAGGTTACAAATTACACTCTTGTCCTACTAAACAGATCTGCTCCTTTAAGCAAATTCCTCCTTAAAAAGAGGGAATTTAAGATTCTGTTTTGGAAGTTGATGTAGACTATCCAGAGAGTTGCAAGGAAACAAACAAGACCCAGAAAAACAAGGCAAGAGTTTTGTTTTGGTTTAAATAATTTTAGTAATTGAAGCAATGTTCCATCATTTTCTACTTCAAATATACTTTATTTCATTCATCCCAGAGAAGAGGGGACTCACCTAGATTTTAATTGATGGTATTTTTTGTATTCATTTGAAATAGAACAAACAATAGACTAAAGCTTGCAGCCTAGATCAAACACATGAAGATCAGGCAAAGGAAATTCAAGTACCTGCAGTGAAATCAGTCAACTTCAGACTCTGTGAAGCACAGGCAGCCCCTGAGCAAGCAGCATACCCTGAAGAGAGAGTCCATTTAACACACTTCCAGCAGCTTTGTCACTTCTACTTTAGATGCAACTTCTTTGACAAAGGAAATTTGCAGCTACGTTGCTCTACGCAGAAACTACGGGCCAGTAAAGATCTGCAGGTAACTTACTTGCTGATGCAAAACATCCACATTTATATATTTCTTTGGTGGCTCGACAGACATTTTGGTCCATCATAAGGATGCTTCTAAAATGCAAAAAACCTAAGGCAATGTCCTTCAAGAACTTAAAGCAGGTTCTAGGGGCTGCAGACAACTGAAGTCCACAAACCTTCACACTTGGAGTCCTCCACAGACACCAAATAGTAGGCAGTGGCGCAGGAAACCAACTGTTGCTTTGCAAACAACAGATCATCACACAGTGAAAATGAGCAGCAAAGGTGCTGCTGGCAGCGGCCAGCAGTTTGTACATGATCGTAAGGGGAAAGGAGGACAGAGCAACCAGGTCAGAAAGGGATTTTTGGCAGTTCATTTGCATAGGTTTTATGGCATCCTACCTCAAAAAGTAATTCTAGAAAGGCAGACACAATCAATAACAGTGTCAAACAACTGTAGCCGACCTTTTTAGGCCAATGAATCCCTGCCAACCCTTAATTTCCTTTCAGGTCACCACCCACAATAAAGCTTTTTTTTTCCTCCTTTAATTTAAAGCACTATGGAAAACCGTTAGATACAGTCCTGGATCAATTACTTTAGCCTCAGGGAATGCCAGTAGTCTATAGCTCTCAATTTAAGACTCACTGGCTTGTACCCACGAAGCAGAGTAGGTAAGTTGGTTTACCACTCCTGGGGTATAGATCTTACACTTTGCACGTTGCTAGCACAGCTGTCTCGATCCACACATCTGTAAAATACACTGTGATGTTTTTATCATGTGATTCAATTATTCCAGGGACATACGCTACGTTCATCATTATCAGCAGTTACAAGTCTGCAAAAGGCATGAAACCAGCACCATAACGTTACAAGTCAGCAGGTACATGACAACAGGTTCCTTTGGATTCAAATGCAAAGGAAGCAGAAGCCTGTTCCCTTAGAGTGTTCCTTCATACAAAATCATCTCTCCATTCAGTAGCTTCTTACAGCTGGAGGTGAGGAAAGAAGAAAGCTCAAGCTGCCATCAACGACACCCTGCTCTGACACCTCCTTCTCTTCCTTTTCCTCCCCAAATTAAAACAGAGCAACTGATGAAGACAGTAAAAAACAGGCAAACCCATGCTAAAGCTCGCTAGCATAAGGTCAGTCAGGATTTTCTCTACCTACCACCTCTTCTTCCCGTGCCTTTGAAAACATGCGTCACCCCTCCCAGCTGAAGGTCTCACCCTTAGGCATCTTTCACATCTACCTTTGCGGGCTCCAGCACCGGCAGAAACATTTCACATTGTATTCTGTTGCGACAGCTCGGACTGACCAGGCATTATTTCTTCTCAGAAGTTTTAACACAGTGGAGTCCCAAGGAACTGGCAGCAGAGGATTCCCATAGTCCAACTTCATTTCCACAGCAGCCTGTCTAGCCTTAGTGAACTACAGGGAAAGGCATGCTTTGCATTTTCATGTTTTCTATATACATCTGTTAGCCACCAGTTGACAAAAAGAGTAAGAAATAAAAATCACAACCATCGCCACAGTTGCTCAAAGACAATTTATATTAGAAGCAAACAAAATAATAACTACAAAAATTGATCGACTGGAAAACATGAGAAATTTTTGGAAGTCTGAGGTAATCCTTAAGCATAACAACTATTATTTTTTTGTTTTCAACCCAGGCCATAGTTTTGGACATCACATAGAATCTTAACACTTTTACAAACTTTGAAGTCTCAAATTCAGAGAATTAATTAATATCAATGCCCAACCCTCTGGCTCAGGTTCAGATGTGCTGCTCATCATCCAGCCCCTGTTCAGGCTGAGGTACTACAGGGGCCTGGTTGACCCTCTTACAAATTAACCTCTTTTGGTTTTTTTAAATACACATTTTAACACCTTCCCAGACAAAGAAAACTGAGAGCAAGGGCTCTACACAAAGTGGTGAGGAATTTAACGAGATACAGCATCTGACCAATGGCCCAGTGAAATGAAACAGGAAAGGGGAAGCCTAACCCCATTTTCAATAAGGGAAATAAAGATGATCCAGGAAACCACAGGCTGGTCAGTCTCACCTCTATGCCCACAAAGATCATGGAGCAGACCCTCTGGGAAACATATACTAACACATGTGGAAAATAAGGTGATTGGTGACAGCCAACATGGCTTCACCAAGGGCAAATCACGCTTGACAAGTGTGGTGGCCTTCTATGACAGTGGACGAGGGAAGAGCAAATGATGTCATCTGCCTGGGCTTCCACAAACCATTTGACACTGCCCCACATGACATCCTTGCCTCTAAACTGGAGAGATGGACGGACTACTCTGTGGATAAGGAACGGGCTGGATAGTTGCACTCAAGAAGTTGCAATCAATGGTTCAATGTCCAAGTGGAGACCAGTGACAACTGGCGCTCCTCAGGGGTCCTTACTGGGACTGGTGCTATTCAGCATCCTTGCTGGCAGCACAGACAGTGGGATCGAGGGCACCTCAGCATGTTTCCCACACCACCAAGCCGTGAGGTGCAGCTGACACGCTGGAGGGAAGGGATGCCATCCAGACGCTGACAGGCTGGAGAGGTGGCCCATGGCAACCTCATGAAGTTCAACAAGGCCAAGTGCAAGGTCTTGCACATGGGTCAGGGCGATCCCAAGTACAAATGCAGGCTGGAGAGAGAATGGATGGAGAGCAGCCCTGCCAAGAAGGGCTTGGGGGTGCTGGGGGATGAAAAGCTGGACATGACCCGGCAATGTGCGCTCACAGCCCAGAAAGCCGCCCGTGCCCTGGGCTGCATCCCCAGCAGCGTGGCCAGCAGGGCGAGGGAGGGGGCTCTGCCCCTCTGCTGAGACCCCCCACAGCGCTGCATCCAGCTCGGGGGTCCTCAGCATCAGAAGGACACGGACCTGTTGGAGCGGGCCCAGAGGAGGCCACGGAGCTGGTCAGAGGGCTGGAGCCCCTCTGCTGCAGGGACAGGCTGGGAGAGCTGGGGCTGTGCAGCCTGGGGAGGAGAAGGCTGCGGGGAGACCTTAGAGCAGCTGCCAGTGCCTGGAGGGGCCGACAGGAAAGCTGGGGAGGGGCTTTGGGCAAGGGCAGGGAGTGGTGGGACAGGGGGGAATGGCTTGAAGCTGAGAGAGGGGAGATTTAGGTTGGACATGAGGAAGAAACCCTTCCCCGTGAGGGCGGCGAGGCGCTGGCCCAGGCTGCCCAGAGCAGCTGTGGGTGCCCCATCCCTGGCAGGGCTCAAGGCCAGGCTGGACGGGGCTGGGAGCAGCCTGGGCTGGGGGGAGGGGGCCCTGCCCCTGGCAGGGGGTGGGACTGGCTGGTCTTGAAGGTCCCTTCCAGCCCAAACTGTTCTATGACTATGATTCCATGACCAAGACAGTAGCTGGCCTCAGAAACACACTCTCTCCCCTCCCCTCTTTACAGAACTCCAAGTTTTTTAAAGTACTGAAAGATACTGAAAAAAGTTACCTATTTTCTCATAGTAAAATTGATTCCCTTAGTACTTGCAAAGATTCTCTCCAAAGTGGACTTTTCAAGGCAAGCTGAGCCAGTTTTATCATAGCTGAGCACCTGCTTAAGATGCAAAACCAAGCTTTACCCATTATTACAATTAATAAGAAACAGTGTGGCCAGAATTTTGCTGCTGAAGAAATTTCCATTTTTCCATGTAACAATCAAGCGCCATGAAACTGAGTCAACTCATTGCAATAGAAGAATTTCCGAGCAGAGCATTTTAAAACCTCAGTATCTCAACAGTTCCCAGCACCTTCACAAACCAGGAACTGTGACACCAGCCCTTTAGCTCACTAGACAGCCTTCAGCACTCCAGTGTTAAAAAAAGCCTGCGTATAACAAACTAGAACAGACCATAAGCTAGGTATACAAGCCTAAATGGATGGTAGGAAGAGTGCATGAATATTTATGACTGTCTGGTGCAGAACAGCAGGAAGGGAAGCAACAGAGTCGAGTGAACTAACATGATATAACAAGGAATGACACCTACCTAGCAGATGAGCACACATAAAGCTATTATGTGAATGCGTGATATCATCTGCAGCTTATTCTCACATGCTACAATAACAGGGACACAATGAAAAAAAGCAAGTCCATTTTCACAGTAGCACCATTTTAAACACTGAGTATGTGGGATTATTGCATCTTTTTTTCATGTTTCACAACATTGTTCACTCAATGCTTTTCCTTTCAGAGACAGAGGGTGTAATATGATTTTCCTAAAGGATTCTAAAGAGTTACAGCAAAAATATCTGCTGTATCTGTATTTGTTACAACCCCAGGAAATCAGTGAGATTTGCAGCTCCTTAAGTCTCAGCGAAGTCTTCAAACAGTAGACATCACTAACGCTGTCTGTCACGCAGGAGGCAAAGAAGGAACTCCTCTCCTTGGCCATAGCCAAAGACTAATTATTTTATGGTTTCTAAGAAAAATTGATGAGTACACATTTCAAGCCATGTCCAGAGTTATGCAAGTTTCACAAGCATTTGAGACCTTGCTGGAAGACATGCCCTTGCTACAGAGAAGAAAATAGGAAATATAATTTTCTCACAACCCAGATGTCATCAGAGCAAAGAGGGTTTAGTTCCAGTCAATCTCTCCAGGCAATAACCCACACAAACACGAGTTTTCATGCCTGCTGCCTGGCCAACTGCTCTTTCCTGTCAAGCATTTCCATAATTTACAGAAAGGGACCAATTACTCCCTTATCTACAACAACCAGTAATCAAATGATTAACACTTCAGTAACTGCCTTATAAAAAAGATGACTATGAAAATATATGTTAGCCTGAAAAGCTCATTAATTTTCATTCATTCTTTTCTTCGGGTACCTTAGAATAGCATGTACACAGTGCTGTTTTCCTGACAGAAGCAATGAGGCCCTGCTTATAACACAATACTTCATCCAAGACAGAAGGAAATTGAAGTTGATGCATTTTTCTGACCTAGAAAGTATTTTTTTCCCAGGGTCTTGCTAACAGCCATGGCCAGCAGGGCCTGTACTGTTTGAATGCTGGCATTAATACAAAAGCAGAAGCTTAAGCAACATTAGCTCTTCAGTCCCAGCTTCTTATATCCCTGGCTAAGGAAACCACCAGCTCTGGTTCAACAAGCTCAGACTTCAACTGGAAAGAATCCTGTGTCAACAGTAACACATGACCTTTGATAGCAAGGTTGTCCCTGTCAATATATGTTTAATATTTGGCCCATCAAATAGGGACAAGATTATTATTCACTAGTTAAAGCCCTGCAGATAAGAGATTATTTATGCTGACACACAGCTTTAGGTGCCTCATGCAGAGGGATTAGGACAGAAGTGCAGACTGGAGGAACAAAGTACTGAAAAGCTGCCCCGCCTATAGCAACAGTCTTCCAGAAGAAATCTGCTGTATATTCTGGCATAAGTATTAAGTTTTTGGGAGTACCATACTCCATGAGTAAACTGTAGGGCCTAGAGCATGTCTTGTGAAGAGCAGCTGAGGGAACTGGGGTTGTTTAGCCTAGAGAAAAGGAGGCTCAGGGGAGACCTTGGCACTCTCTCCCAAGTAACAAGTGACAAGACAAGAGGAAACAGCCTCTTAAGTTGCACCAGGGTAGACTTAGATTGAGTATTAGGAAAAATTTCTTCCCTGAAAGGGTGGTCAAGCACGGGAACAGGCTGCCCAGGGACACGGTAGAATCACCCTCCCTGGAAGTGTTTAAAACAAGCGTAGATGTGCTTAGGGCCGAAGTTTAGTGGTGGCCTTGGCAGTGCTGGGTTAACGGTTGGACTTAATGATCTCAAAGGTCTTTACCAACCTAAAAGATTCTATGAATCCAGTTCAGTCTGCCACAAGACAACTGTGAATATTTTAAAGGAGATTTGAAAGGTTCTGCATCTGTATTAACTGAAGTATTAGTTTGTGTCAAGTTTCTGCTCCAGACATTTTCTTTTTACTCTTCAATATTACTATAGGACATACACAGGAAACATCAGCTCTGTGAAACTACATTCCCAATCCTGTTATTAAGGAAAAGCCAATACAATTCAATGCAGAGAAACTTTGCACAACTTGAGATCCTCTCTCTCTCCAAAACAGGGAGGAGCAGCTTCCCAAAACCCAGCAGTTCAAGACTGGTTCATGTCTTAAACTGGAAGTTTCCAGCCTTGAGATGAGCTAAACATCCGGATATAGACACACACTTGGGATTAAACCTAGCTGAATATATCTTAGTCTCTAACAGGGAATGCATAGCTAGTTAGTGAAAGCTATTAAAAGACTGCTGTTTTTCCTTAAATGAAAAAGTTTTCATTTTATTCCTAATCTTGTACTATACATTTTCCCAGTCTCATTCCTGTTGTACACTATTTCAGTTTTCTATGAAAATTTGGCAACAGTTCTTACAGAATGGCTTGGGTTGGAAAGAATCTTTAAAGATCACCTTGCCCGCCCTCCCTACCACAAGCAGGGACACCTTCCACTAGACATTGGTTAGTACCAACTTTATTGCTTTTCGTTCTAAAAACCTCAAGTAAGACTTCCCTTCCCCAAGGGAACGTGCTCTTAGCACTGAGAAAAAATGCTCAAGAGTAACTATGAACAGTGTCATTTCTGCCACTGAAATAAATGCAAGCAGACATCAATAAGCGGAAAAGTCCCTTGTTCCTTTGGGAGAGCTCTTACAGTCACAGGTCACTAAAAGATTCCTCCTTCCACTTTGACCCCCGAGCTGGCTCACTGCATTATTTTAACAGCTTAGCATCTCCAGGTTGCTCAAATTTTCATACCACCCTTTTAACAAAGCAAATGTTCAAGGATTTTATGTCTTTGGGCTCTGTTGATCAAGATCTACTAACACCTCTAGAAGACTTTTGGGAAAGTGTGGACAATACTGTCCTTGCAACTGGCTCCAGAGCCTCTCTCTTGACTTCAGACTGCAGTGCTGGGACACAGAGCCTGCAAATCGCTCGTTCAGACCATCTCTGCAACAGGCAGGGGACAGGCAATTCTCAGCCAACACTCAGGAAACACTCAAGAGAACGCCCGGTGTCACAAGGCAAAGCCCAAAATATTAAAAGCATGACTGTACTGTATGAAAAATGAACAGCCTCCTTATACAGGTCAGAGAACCACCTGCCTAGCTCTCCTGGACACGAAACACTGGTCCTTCTGGCTCCAGGGTCCTTTTGCACAACTCCTATTAGTGAATAGCATGGTGAGGCTGTTCTGGCAGCTTTTAAGTAGCACACCCCAAATCTTGCTTCAGCTAGCCTCAGCATCCATGATGCCACAGCTCCTGAAAGGCTACATATGTGCTACCCAATACAATTATGTGACAGGCTCAGCATTACTTCAGAGTGCATGTTAAGCCTCACATACACATTCCCAAGGGACAGAAAACGAACAAGAAATTGCCTCTAACGAGCAGAGTAACAGTTCTCCCAAAGGATCCTACCTTTCACATAGCCACCCCACCAATATCCAAATGCCACACTATGAAAAACAAAGTAACTTTTACAGACCATGGCTAGATATTGAAGGATGACTGGATAAAAGCCTGCTGTGCCATCAATCTAAGTGTTTAGCACCATACAGATGTGTTTTATGCTGTCTTTAGGCATTTTAAGACCAGCAAGAGAAACAAAGGATTGTCACTTGTATTTAAAGTTTGGCAGTAGCTAACAAGAAAAGAGGCAGAAAAAGGTACCTTCTACTATCAATCTTTAAGTCAACATTAGCCTGTTTGCTTTCTTTAGACATGTTAGAATCCTCTTTTATTCAGTACTACACTTTTTTCTTGAGGGAGATGCATGTTAGTTTTACCTGGAGTTTGGTATCTTTATTTATTCAGTAATAAACTAAGCCACGTACTGAGACTGCTCATTAATGGCTTGTAGCAGGCCCGAGTAGAAGGCGCAGCCTAGACATGTAAAGCTGCACAAGGCTCCTCTTTGTATTTTGGTATATGAAAGGTTCACAGAAGTCAAAAAAAAAAAAAATCTGCAGAGACCAGTCACAACTTTAATGACTTAAAAGTCAGTACTTTTTTCCACTAAGTAAATCCTAATAAGCACTGGCATAGTTGATAAAAGTAGAACAATATGACTGATTATCAATGCATGGGCAAGATTTCCCTTGGGATACACATCAAACCTTGTGACAGTGACAAAAATACATGGCGATAAATAAATTCATTAACTCTTGCGGGTTTTGTCACTAATTAGCTTTACTTTTCTTTCTGAAATAGGAAATACATGAAAGCACAAAGCAAAAAAATCTCGTTCTATTTGCTCAGTCACGGCAATGAAGAAATGAAACACTGAATATGGGTCAGTCCTCTAGTTCCATCTCATAACCACTCAGTTTACAGACTTTTCAGCTGTGAGGTTTTAAACCATTAAGTGGCACACTGCAGAGTTTTCATATTAAAGCTGGGGGGTTTCCACCACACTCACTAACCTGTAGAAAAGAATAAATAAACAAGAGTCAGCCCCTCACTACTGAACAGGAAGGAACAAGTCTATTAAAATTACAGAAAGCAAAATATGATAGTTAGATTACTCTGTCAAGAGTAAAATAAAAAGCATGTAAACGTTACCTCTTAAGCATGGCTATAAAAATTCATTTTAAAATACAGGCCTCATGTTCTGAAGATTAAGCCACTAGTCTAGTTTTCTGCAGAAGAGTTCCAAGTCAATCACATAACATAACCAGTGCTATTTTTACAGTTTAAAAGATTTCTAAAAACAACAGAACCAAAGTTAATGTCACAAGACGACGACCTTCAGGCAATTTCAGTTTTCCTCATCTGGTGTAACACCAAGCATCTGGGAAGTTACACAACGCCACTTTACAAGGAAGACTTCCAGTTTTCTGTTAGTGAGAACATCTGTCATCTTACTTTCAGAGTTCTGAATCTCCCATCATTTTGTACAGTAGAGCCAAATATTCTGCTTAAATAGGGCTGAAAGCAACTGAATTTTGAAGAAGTAGAATCCTGCCCATTTCTGAATGACAGACAACCCTTTAAGCTGGTGTAGAAGCCAGAAACTGTCTTCTACTGTCTATAGCAGACCAATCTAGGAGGTTTTCCTTGGGGGAAGAGAGTTATAAAACTTGTGAAGACCTGTAACTAAGATACTAAGAGGGTAAAAGGAAATATGCAGGTAAGCATGTGCAATAACAGGAAACAACAGAAGAAGGATTAACAGAATTGCAGACACTAATTGCTACATAGCATGGTAAATGTGGTTTCATTCAAATGACCACAGAGCAAGAAGAGGAAGAATAAACCTAAGATAAGGTAACAAGAAGATCAAGAACTGGAGCCTAGTAAAGTCCCCAGATAAGGAAAACAAAAGAACAAGGAGACTCAGGAATTTTGCCCAAACCATAGGAGGAATGAAACAAAATACCTGGAGGAAAAGGTCCCAAACAGTCTTAGCTCCTAAAAGGAAAACAACTACAGGCCACAAGTATCAGTGTCACAAAATCAAGAAGAATCCAAGACACATGATGAGGATTCATATATCCCATCAAGCAACTCTGGCCACAGCACTTGGGCACATATCTTGATCCTTTTGAGGCCACGGGTGAGAGCGCGTACAAGTAAAATTATGCTAAAGCAACTGTGAGTGAAATCTGCTCAACTGGAAACAAACAATTCCTTTCACTTTCATAAGAGCCTGCATTAGTTTTGTTACAGTACTCTTTTTTTAATGCTATGACTCTGCAGAATGGATTCTGGAAATAGGTTTCTACTCCTGACTTTAAGCACTGGTTCATTACGTTAGAAGCAGCAGGAAGATACAGGACTGCCTTTCACACAGTCACCAAAATTCTTGTTAAAAAAGCCCTCATATTTCAAGAGCATGTGTAGGAGGAGTCTCAAGTATGAGACTATTAAACCTTTACATATTTCTAAAAGGGAAATTGTCACCTCTTGATGACACTTATTTTAAGTATTTTCAAAGAAACATCCTGAAGGGTATAACTATTCTTGCCCACAGTTGCCACGCAGATGAGATTAAAACCAAACAGAAAACAGGAAGCATGAACAATACACTCACATTTGCTATGTGGGATATCCAGGAAAATGAGGGGGGAAGGTATTAAGCTTGGTTAATTAACTAAAGGTACTCACAGGTCACCTCTATATTTCAAAGACTGCTGCGCAGTCTCTTAATAAAAAAACAACCAACATTTACAGTCTCATGAGGATATTTTTCATCACAGGCTGAAGATTTAGCTTTCCTTATCTTACATTGTTAAAGCTTTTAAAACAAGTTTCCAATTAGGCTTAAAATATTCTCCAAAGGACTTGATTATTTTAACCGCTCACTAAATGCCTCAGAAGTAAGGCTCTTTGAGCCTCAGCATAAATATCAATAACACAAAGCAGCACCTCTACAAAACTAAAAGCACTTGGAAATACTGTAAACATGTCCAAAGGATCTTCTGGTCAAGTCTGGATGACCATGAAGCTAAAGAAGAAGAAAGATTCAGTAGTACAGAAGACCACGGATCACAGCCTCTATTTAAAACTTAGCGGCAAGGCACAGCAGTGAAAGAAGGCGCTCTCATCTGCAGGTCAATGTAAGGAAGAGAGTTTCGGGTGGACCTAATCAGCAACTAAGCCAGCAAGGAGGAGGTAAGCACAGATTGGAAAGCAGAAGACATCCCATGCAGGAAATGTTATCGGGAAGCTCCTCCTGCATCTCAAGAGTGATTTTTTTTTAAAAAGGTGATGGAACAGCAGCAGTAGTTCTTGCAAAGTCATGTCTTCTGGACTCCTCACTGCTTTTAAACACTGGATTTCACCCAACACAGAGCAGTAATTCACTTCAGACTGTACAACCACCTTCAATATTAAGCTAAGTTACATTTATATGTACACTTCGGTGAAAAAAAACCATTTAAAACCAAATTTGGGAGGCAAAGGAGTTGGAGAATAATGAGCAAGGGGAAGGAGGAAGAACAGTACTTGATCTTTAGCAGCGAAGTCTGCTTCATTCCTGTTGCAATTTAGCTGGGAATGGCTGCCAGTCCCTAAGCCAGAGTATGAGCATTTACAAGATTCAGTTTAAAATCAAAAAATTAATAAATCTTGCATAATTTCATTACTAAAGACAAAATGGCACAGAGGTAAGCATGTGGAAAAGGATTCTAGTAAGTCCTACTGGAGAAAGATTAAATTCATTTTATATTCTCAGCAAATCAGTAACTAAACATTAATTCAGGCTCTAAAGTGACAGCCTTGGAAAAATATGGCAGACTGCTGGTACCACAGAGCTATCTCCTCTGAGCTGCGATTCAGGTGGCCTCTAAGCTGGACAGTAAACAGGAGTTCAAAGAGTCACAATAGATGCTATTTAGTATCTGCTTTTTACTAAAACATCCTGTTTAGTTGTTACTCCAAGTCCCCACAACACTCTGTATTATTAAGGGACTATTTAACCAATTTTGGGACAAAGTACCAATTTTGGATTGTGGCGTTGGGGTGGAAATTTCAGAATAACTCTACTTGGTTCCAAGCTATTCAATGATGAAACACACAGCTTTGCTACGAGCACATTCAGACAAATTAAACTCTTTTAGAGACACCTCATCCTCACAATGTCTCCAGTCCAGGCAGAAATGCAATTATACCAATGCTTCATGAGGTGCTTGGAGTACAAGCAAAGGAAGAAAAAAAATATGGTTGTTAATAGAATATCATAGACAATGTACTTCTACTTTTATGCATTAATGTTACACAAAATTTCAGACAGAATTTCAATTCCCATTTATGCGTATTTTTCACAGCATAAACACACTAGTACACATTGCAAATGCTAAGGCAACTTCAACTTTGCTAAACAGCCTTAGAACTTGGGTAGGTCAGGTTGTTTCCAAGAGAGCTCTTGTAAAGTTATGCTGCTAAGCATTTTGGTGAAACAACAAATGTATTACTGAGACATGTAATATATACAAATACCAAGTCACTTCTAGCCTAATCTATTGTTTTGAAGCTAGATTCATAGAATAAAGGCAAAAGGCTGAAAGTTTGACCCATTAAATATTTACTCTGCCTTTAATTTTAACTGCAGGCTTGTTTATTAACTGGGTGGTGGTTTGGTTGGGGTTGTTTTTATTATTGCAACTGCTTTAAGGGTCCATTTCCTTCTTACACAAAAATTTGAACCTATCAAGTTTAAAAGACCAGTATTTAAGTTTTACTACTGTCATGCAAGGATAGCTTAATATTCACTTTACATATGATGGCAGTTAAAGCCTATGGGGATTAATTTACTTTTTGATGCAGATACTACATATAGGCTACATCGTTCAGATACCCCATTAAAAACAAGTGCAGCACTGAGCAAAAATCCACAAGGAGACCTTCAGTAATTAATCATTCATAAGATCCAATCTTTACAGCTCAGTATTTTATTTTTAAATACCTAATTATCTGCTTGTAAAACACTTGGAAGATGTAAAATGCTACATACACAGATCAAAAGTAATTAAGCCACTCTGGACAGACATTACATGAGAAGCATGGATGTGCTCTTCAATGAGTAGCTCTGTTGCCCTGCACTGAGCTCCTCCATCACCTGGACAACAAGATTCAAGCAAAAGAGTTATTATAAAAATGACATTTCCAAATTCAGACGACTGCTCCAAATATTTTATACTGACATTAAGTCAGAATCAACACAATTGTTTCCCTCTCTTGCAATTACAATTGCTTTTGGAATGAGCATCTTAAGAGTAAAAATAAATATTCAGGACTTCACCTCTCCAAACATCAGTAAGCTTTAGGTGAGTATGAGCAAAAAGTACAACCCATGTTTTTAATGAAACATATGCTCATATTCAGTGAGGAGAAAGTGAGAGAGTAGCAAGAGAAGACACCCCTTCAACTAGATTTCCAGATTTTGCTACCACTGAGTTCTCAATTTGAATGAAAACTAATCACCACAGAAACATTTTGAAAACAACAAGGTAGACATTCAAAAGATAATAATGAATTTCCAATTTAAATACCTTTAACACTGTACTTGTTTCCAGAACTAACCATATTCATGGACATTTTACACAGGAATCTGTGTATAAATCCTCAAACATAACAATGTTTTCCAAAAATAACTTTCGTTAAAATAGGATAAATTAAAAATGATAGACTAATGTATCATCTAATATGAGAATACTCTTCTGGATTCTTCAGAATTATATTGCGCTGCTGACATTTCCCTGCAGAGTTATCTGTTTCATTATCTCTGTGGCGAGGCACCACAAAGTATAATGTCCATTTCTCTGCCACCATTGAACGATACATCTTAATATATGAGGAACATAACACAATAATAATAGTTAAATACTTTCAGAAATCCTGAATTTTTCTTTGCATCATTCATCATCTCCTGAGATTTCAGTATTAATGATAATCGTAATACATACACTAGAAATTACATCAGTGAAGAGATGTTACTATGTCTAATGATTTCCTACCTGAAACCAACAAGTTCAGCTGCTAGTTAGGCTCCTTCCTGAAAAACCTCCCATTATCTTCCTTTTCTTCTTTGCTACAGTCCCAGGGGGTCTGTACAGTCATGGGTTACTTTTCACTCTAACCTTCACAGCATTCAAATTCCAGTGGTCTTGCATCTTTTAATTTAAGGCATAACATTCAGAAAAATGAACAGCAGCTTAATAGTAAACAGCCTAAGAATAGAATGAAGTCATTCTGCATTAATGTTTAATTACAATTTAAAATTGGTTACAAAACTGAACTGCAATAAAGTGTTTGATGCTTCTTCCCTAAAAGAAGTCTTGATCAAAAATCACCTGTGCGATTCGCTCCTGCACTGAGACTGTCAAAGACTAAGATGTGAATATATTTCTATTCCTTCAGAAGATGTACACACCAGAAAGATCTGCCTTGGCCTAAATATGGATAAATATGGTCCAGTATTCTCTAGATGTTGGTACTTTTGGGAATGTTATCTAAGAACAACAGTATAATCACCATAAATACTGTTTGGATTTCATTGATGTACATGAAAAGCTGCATTCAGATACAAAAGGAATCACATCCGCTCCAGAAACCAGAAAATACAGACAGATATCAACAGGAGAAAAAAACAGATTGACAAGTCTCAAGAGCTACAAGGGGAAAAGGCTCTTTTTTCAATTGTAAAAGCATATTAGTACTCGGATTTTTTGCAGTCATGAAGGCACACCATCATGACTGCCCCTAAGAGATTTCTTCAACCTACTTTCATTGACAGTGAAAGTCAATGAATGCTACTGAACTGACACAAGTTGTAGAAAGCCTTGATGAGGATGTGTTCAGCTGCTTCAAGTAACTGTGTTGCATAACTACACATGAAGTTTTAATTCAGTCTATTAACAAATTTAATATAATGTTCATCATATTTTTTCCAAGAAATTGACCCCCAAAAAATCCTTACAAAAAGCCAAAACTGAACAGAGAAATTGGGAAGAAGTTCAATAGTCATTGCTTTACCTTAACTTTAGTTCTCAGAACTACTGAAGCAAGACAGCATTTTCTGTCTTTTAGGAGCAGCCCCAAACAGAGATGGTAAATCAAGCGCTTGACTGAACAGGTTACATGCAAGGAGTTCTGCTAGTTCAACATGTAAAAAGATTCTACAAAAATGTGAAGTCATTGCAGGTACACCGCAATAAAACTGAATTCCCTCTGCATGTTTTATTATCACAGCATGACTGCATCAAAATCAGCTGATTTTTTAAGCCTACCGTGCCCACCTCATGCCTCAACACTGTATAAGCATTATTTTAATAACCTGAGTGTTTGTAAAATCTCCAGTTTTCCATCTAAGAAAGTGTGACATTGAACTCTACACTGGTGGCTGTATTAAAATTTTCCAATGAAGTTTAGGGAGAAAAAAGGAGGAAAATTTCAAATTAGACACCCTAAACCAGATGAAAATATCCCAAAATTATTTATAATGTTGCCTATTAAAGGCAAACTATTTGAGTCCAGTTGAGGAGCTAGCACATCTGTCCCATCTTCCCAGCACAGACATCCCGGAACATGCCAATTCCTGTCACTTGAGGTTTAACCTTCAGATTCTTGTTTTTTCCTCTAGTTTGAGCTGTTATGCTTCCCACTTGAAAGCTTAACTAGATAGGACACAAAGCGCTGATGACAGACAAGGCTACTGAAACAAGGAGACACCTCAGCCCTCGTTCTAGAGCAGCCCATAAAGAGTACTCTATACATAGTCTTAAAGAAGGAAAAGTTCATTTATTAGACACTAGCAACACAGAACAGTACAGCCTTCAGGATTGCTCCTGGAGTATACAAATTTCATGAAAAAAATTGGGGGAAAAATAGGACAATATCTGACAGTTATTTTTATCAAAATTCTTAAGGCACTGTAAAGAAGTTTCTAGACTAAGCAGTTTAACCTTTAAGAAAAAAATTTGTCCTCTCAGGAACTATGCAGGCAAATGGGCTCCAGCAGTAACATAGCAATTGAATCACAAGACTCAAAGGTTTTGACTAACCTGTCTAGGGAGAGTCCCACAGAAAGTATTCATTAAATACTGCAAACAGGACAACACATAAAATGCTTCCATTCAAAAACATCTCAACAGTGGTTAATTAACTCATCAGAGGTGTTTTCAACTGCAAAACTGAGACAGGTTCTATTCAGACATAGCAAATATGTTAGGAAATTGAATGCTATGAATAAAAACCTGGAAGAGCTCAGTCTAAGCAAGGCAGTTCGAACTTCTAGACACCTCCATAATATCAAAGTGGGTCTTGTGATAATGCTAAATTAACATTTTAATTGGTATTCCATGCTCAGACAACACTGAAGAGAGGAATCTGAATAATTCAGCTTCCATTTGGAACGATTCCATTCATCTCAGGGCAAAAAAGAGAAACATAGGATTGGCCTGTTTCAGAAGATGTGTGACCCATGGCAAGCCTCAGACTTCTCCCAAGACAGCAGAAGTGGATTCCTCTCCTGGAACTACTGAGAAACAGGGAGAAAAGCAGTCTTCATTAGCTAGTTCTCATACATATAGATCAAATACAGGTTACGGAAGGACAAGTGAACCATTGCCTACCTTTACATTTAGCTGAATCACCCACATGGTTCTAAACCATGAAAAATCCCTCACTAACTCCTTCGCAGCTTTGAACCCCCAAAATTCTGACATGTTAATGTGGAAGTGATAACTACAAGAACCACATCAGTAAAACCAAGCAACCCTTCAGGAAAGGTGCTAACCAGACAAACTAAACCAAACCAAGAGGCCTTGTAAGCTAACAACAGATCACTCAGCATGGGATTCTCATTCACTTACTCTGAAAGACTCCCTGGTTAGGCAGGGCCTCACAAATACAGACACTAACTAAGCTTATACCTTTTTTTTTTTTCTAAAACATTCTTTCCAGGATTGTAGAGGGAGTGCTAGGACTATAAAAAAAGTGTTTGAATTTTGCACCTTTAAGGACAACACATCTCCATGGAGGAAGGAGATCTGAGAAAGTTTATTGGAAGGATGCTCATAGTTTAAGGAATTCTTGCTTTAAATCAGTAAAATCACCTAAGTTTGATGGGAAACATCACCCTCCTAACACCTACATAAAGCACAGTAATTCTCTTCCCCTATTAAAATGCAGATAAGTAGGGGTAAAATTTACTCACAATAAAGCAAATGCCCGATACCAGATGACATCCAAGCTAGTCACCCAAGGTTCCATTCCGATTGTAATCGGTGGCAACCATTTTATTAAAGATGATCTGAGTAGATAAGAGTCCCACTTCTTTGTAACGGGAAGCTCCTCCACTTCAAACATCTATACAGCCTTCTACGCCCTTCTGAGAGAGGTTTCAGCTCCCTGTAAGAAAAAAAAATATTCTCTTCTTCCCTACTCAAAATACCTGTATTACAGAAATCCGAGATTCTGGACACTTAAAGCAAACAAGAATCTCAATGAAGCCTGTAATGAAAAGGCACAATACAGACTTGCAAAGTATTATCTTTTAAGATAACGAACTGGATTATTAATTTCTGTAAAATGTCACTGAAGGCATTCTAATGTAATTTCTGCCTGAACAGCTGCAAGAATTTAGTGCATTGCACTTCACTTTTTATACTGCAACATCCCCTCATACATTATATATATAACTTTATACATAAAAGCCAAACAGAAGCACTTCCTTTCCCTAAATCACTAGGTTTTCAATTGTTTCAATTATCCAAAAGTTTCTTTGGGTTTTGCAAGTCTTTTATTTAGAGATCACCTGCAATCTCCTTCCAGGTTATCCAAAGCTGGCCTGTTCCCCACACCTCAAGACCATATTGGTCACTGTTGGTGTGAACGTGTCTCCATCCTCTGCCACGCAGATGTCTCTATATACAACCGTGGCTAACCCTTAACCTTGGATGAAAAAAGATCTGTGCTGTCTCCACTATCTTCTCTTTGAAGTAAGAGCCAGATTCACTGCCATGATAGGAATAATCTGAATTTTCAAAAAATAGCCCATCTGTCTCTCCCTATTCTACTGCCTTTGGAGAAAGCATGGGGAAGAAGTCATATTTCTGCAAACAAAAGCAGCTGAATGTGCTTCTTTGACCCGAGTATTTCCCTGTAATATTTGATTATCTGAAGTTTGGTTCACCATCTTTTCCTACAGATGCTGCCTTCCTAATTAAACCCTTCTCTCTGCAGCCACTAAGAAATACAGCTTTAGGACATCCGTTACCTCTACATCTGTCATTGTGCTTGAACATTATCTATTCCCGGCTTTTCTTCCTAAGTTCATTTGGGTTCCTCAGACCCACAATTACCTGACACCACGTTTCCACAATGTCAAGGCACAACCGGATCCCCTCCTAATAAGGATTTACAGCACTAGTAGTTCAGGTAGACAACGTCTTCAGCCCAGGTGCAAGCTTGGCAAATATGGATACCACCATTCCTCCTGCCAGGAGCTATCTGTGTAAACAGGAAGCCTGACAAAAGAAATCTTGGTAACTGCTACTAAGCATGCAGCCTTTAACTGACACCACTATGGGACTTCAAATGTTTATCTTCCCATTTCCCATCCAAGTATGCAGAGTACAACCTCTGTCTTTGTCCTCTGCGCCTATGTAGTCTCCCTCCACCCCATGTTAAGTATTACTTGCACGATTTAATAAGCTGAAGTCAGATAAATCCAATAAACTGTATTACAAGACGCAACCAGCACCAGCAGGTTAGAGAAAACTAGGTAAAACCCCACATAACAGACTGCAGTCATGAGAGAGAATCAACATAGAATGGTTTAGGTGAGACCTTGAAGATCATCTTGTTCCAGTTCCCCTGCCACAGGGCCCCCTCCCCCCAGCCCAGGCTGCTCCCAGCCCCGTCCAGCCTGGCCTTGAGCCCTGCCAGGGATGGGGCACCCACAGCTGCTCTGGGCAGCCTGGGCCAGCGCCTCGCCGCCCTCACGGGGAAGGGTTTCTTCCTCATGTCCAACCTAAATCTCCCCTCTCTCAGCTTCAAGCCATTCCCCCCTGTCCCACCACTCCCTGCCCTTGCCCAAAGCCCCTCCCCAGCTTTCCTGTCGGCCCCTCCAGGCACTGGGAGCTGCTCTAAGGTCTCCCCGCAGCCTTCTCCTCCCCAGGCTGCACAGCCCCAGCTCTCCCAGCCTGTCCCCACAGCAGAGGGGCTCCCGCCCTCTGACCAGCTCCATGGCCTCTGACGGGCCCGCTTCAACAGGTCTGTGTTGGGTGCCCCAGTGCTGAATGCAGTACTCGAGAAGATAACATAGATTAAATCCATCTCACAGAAGAAATTCCTCCTTCACAGTATCATGGTATAGGACACACAAGACCTTCTATAGCTATGGAAAGTAATGCTAAGATGGCAGTACCATCAGGCAGAGAATAGCTGCAGAAGTGAGGAGTTAAAATGGGTGGCCACCCAAGTACACATTTCTGGAGTGAAACATTCATGGCTTCTACTCTTTTGAGCACTAAACACTATTCTGATGCAAGCTAGAGCAGCATATGCTATCATCTAGCTCAGGGAATGCAGTTGTCACTTCCCTGTACCACATGCTAAATGGAGCCCTTGAAACAAGCAATCACTATCTTCCTAAATGTTTTGCCCTTGAAAGCACAACAAGCAATGCTAAGTCAGCCTTTTCAAGCAACAGAAGAGAAAAGTTTCAGGAGACCTATTAAAATGCTAGGGTTTACTATAGACTTCCCTTCCCTCTATCCTTTAATTTACATTTTGCCTTATATTTCCCTAGCACCATTAACCAGCTGGCAAAACAAGCAAAGACCACCTCCCGCTCCCTCTTCTCATGACTACCTACCCTACCCTAAAGAAAATTCTGCCTTTTCACACTGCAGCAACTTTTGTCCTGCCTGGGAGAGAAGGAAAAAAAAAAGGGGGTGGGGGGTGGGGGTGGAGAGCTGCATATAGCCTTCTCTTCAGTGAATCTATCTTACTCCCAGAACCTACCACCTTCTGGGCAGCTCTGCGAGGACTAAGACATGACCTTTATGCTTTCCACACGAGAGCTCTCCTCTCAAACTCATTCTTCAGGCAGACCACAGGTGACTATTTCTTCAGAACAAAGCTCGAACAAGATCTTAAAATAGTCCTGATTTAAGGTTGATGCAGTCTGGCTTCTGAGGCGGCAGCTTGTAGGGAAAAAAAAAAAATGCACCGAGTACATTCTGTGTGCTTTCATTAAGCACACCTCTCCACAAAGTGAATTCAGTCAGCATTTGCTGATCCAAGTTGACAAGGATGGCTGTCAAGAGTACCCGGGGACCGGTGCAAAAATAACCAGAGGTACACAATTCTCTGCACAATGCACATGGGTTAGCCTGTATGATGCAACTCCACAGTAACACAGGGATAAAAGAGCTGATACCAAAATAGAGTAGAATGTGTATACCAGTGCATGTTACAAGAGCAGCACAGAACCCTGTTTTTTCAGTACCAAAAAAAAATAACCAGTTTTGTTGTTGGGTTTTTTTTAGCAACAGAAACCAGAAACACATAGAACTTGAGAACAGCACAGTGTTAGAAGCTGCACACTCTGGTCTCCTCAGACACTCGCAAGAGTCCAGGGAACACTTGGCCACAAGTTCCTTATGTTAAGAATTCAAGAAATGTATCTACCCGTTCCTCCTTCACAACTCTGCTCCTGAGCTCTGCCAGCTTTCCTCCTGGGGACTGGGGCAGAACAGAGGCCACCAGCACGGACACTTCGACACTCTGCTGCCTCTGCTCCACCTGCACTGCAAATTAAGAACTTCAAACTCAAATGGTGCTAATCAGACAAACTAAGCAGCATTAATCCAGCACAACATTTTCTAGCCTTTCAATGTGCAGGCCTGTAAGAAACTTCCTAACAGACACAGACTTCTCTCTGTAGGGATTTAAGCCAGCTGACAATAAACTTGTTCCTTCCCAGCTGCATTTCACAAATGCCTTGGAAAGAGGCCATGGAGCCTGAGGGGTCTGCAGACCCAAGGTTTAATATTCATCCGGAAGAATAAAAAAAAAGAAAAAAAAAGTCTTTAAAAGATAGGTATTTGGTTCCAAATAGCCAATAGAAAAAGTTCTGGGGTTTGGTAGTTGATTTTTTGTTTGTTTGGTTTTATTCTGAACTTTCCTAGAAAAACAGTATTCCAAAAAGAATTGCAGGATTCAACTACAGAAAAAAAGAATGTGCTTATATGAAAAATTTGGTTCAGAGGAAAAAATCCTTTAGAGGAGAAATATCTGTGGCTCCAGCTGGGGTAAAAGATCTTGAAATAAATGTTCTCCTCTAGCAGTATTTTCCAGAAAAACAATCCCTTCATATAGGGACTCTAAGGATACATACTAGTGAAGTTCCTGTTTAACTACAATATTTACCCTCCAAGACACACAGAAAAGACTTGTTTCTAACTTCAGCCATTCCTTGTATAAACATGTACAAAAGGTAATTTTGGGTCTTCAGGCTGTCATACCTACAAAACCAGCTTTAAGTGCACCACAGGGTTCTCTAAGGATCTCAAAGACATACTACTACCAAACACATAAGGTCACATTTATTTCCCATTAAGATGCATAAAAGAGCTCCCACTAAGTCCAGCGAGTACTACGTGACATCTGGTTGCTGTCATCTTCCACTGCATGGCTGATGGTGGCAGCGGGGACTTACCTAGTGAAATGAAAGCAGCGTGCAGATACAAGATAAAAGTCAGGTGGTTTAGGCAAGCACTTGAGAAGCATCAGACTGGGGAGAGCATGGAACTGTTCTGAAACTCTTCAAAAATATCTCATGCAGGACACTTGTCCTTCTCCTCCTCCACTTTCCAAAAGGTAAAGGCTCCAGAAAGACCCCCAGCCATAGGTACATGGTTCCTCCACCTTCCAAGGGGCACAGTTCTGACTTGTGACACGCTGAGAACAACAAGGCCTGATTTAACCTGAAACCTGGCAGGTAAAGCCAGCTCTCAAGCTTAGTTGTGCAAATCTTGCACAGGCTACAACAACCGTTTAAAACATCATTCACACAATTCTATAGGGAAATTTTTTTCTAGCTGTAAGGGCTTACTGGAGGGAAGGCACGTAGTAATTCGCACAAGGCTCCTCTTGCTATGTATTTACTATATATCCTGCAGTTTAATGATTTGGGGGAAAACCCAGCTGTCTTCCAGAGAAGACAAAAAAAAAATCCCTCTTGTATTTTTAAACAAAATTGTAGAATCCCTAAGGCCAAGACTGTATTTAACTCTCAATTACTTGCTGTGACAGCATAAACAGTCCACCAAGCCTACAGATACAAACAGTGGCAACCTATCAGCCTTTTGCACTCCTGAACAGAGAGTGAGGGAAAATTTTTTAACAACAAACCAGCAGATTACAAGATTGTGATACTTTCACTGGGAAAAGCTTTTTTCAAGTCTGCTATTACACTACAGCATCCAAATAAAGAGGCAAATTTTATGGGACAAAAGCTTTTGATCTGCCTACTGTTTATGCAATTGCAGGAAAAAACCGATCCCCTTCTCCAAGTCACATTGAGGTTTAAGAGCAACTAAAAATAAAAAAGTAGAAAAGAACTATGATCACAAAGTTAATTGTATGATGGTGGATAAAAGCCACTCCAGTGACTGCTCAGCAAAAAAAGGCACAAGATAACTCAACTAGGAAAGAAAAATGGGAGGAACAGAAAGAATAGGAACATAATTATGACTTGAATATGTAAAGGACCAGTATTAAGAGGCAACTTTGAAAGCTGAGAAGAAATTACAAGAACCTGAACCAGTGGGTCAGTCTGGAAGTGAGGGGCTGGAAGAGACACAGCACACACCCCCACCCCTGTGAAAACCTCTTTGAAACCTCTTTGTAAGGCATTCCAAGGTCAGGAAGAAAAAAAAAGCTTGATTTCCTTGAGATGATACTCCGAACTCAAACCTTTTCCAGCCATTTTAATTTGAGCCTCCTCCAGCTGTGTTCAGCTGCTATGCTGAAAGATTCACCTACAGCTTTATCCAAATAAGCAGCAGAAGCTGTTTAAGCAAAGCCATCCTAGCTTTTATGCAGACACAAGTGATTTTTCAGCCATTTTGAGTGAGCCAAGGACACAACAATAAAAAACTGCTTCAGCAGCATATGCATCTGTCCAAAATCACGGGAAGGGAACTAAAAAAAAAATAGACAATATAGACAAGACAAATACGGCAGCAAGCCTCTAACATAAAGGCCTGTCTACTGCTGCCTAGTAAAGTCAAGAAGGGGTCAGAACTTCCTTTGAAAGGGAGGACAATGCAGTACAGTGTTTCACCACCAGTTAATTCTGTCATACATGAAAGTTGAAGCCTGTTCATCTACTCTCACAATACTGACTGCACTCCATCAGGAAACATTACCTGCAGATTCAGTTGCTTTTCCAAAAGCAAGCATTCTTCACTTACCTTCATTTCTAATCAAAATCTCTACCTGGTTCTGAGCTCACGCCACTCTCACCAAGATCTATTGACCACTACGTGCACACCATGCTTTTGCTCGCAGCACTTACAATAAGTTTTGTTCTCTCCATCTCCTCCACCACCTCGGATATCCACTGGATGATTCAATTGCCCATCTAGTTCAGATTCCTCTGCTAAGCCTTCCTTCTGTCAGGCCATAAAAAAACCAAAATAATCCATCACTGACAAATAGGGTTTCTCACAGCCATTTCTGTGCCAGCAGAAGAGGACACAGCCAGTAATGAGCGAATATTTTCTACTCCCACAGAAGGCAACATCTTCATTAAAAAAAATGAAGTGCCTAGCCCTACAAGCTGCCGAGAAACACTTCTGCACTCAGATTAATGCAGAGCTGCCTGCCCATTTCTGTGCACACAGCTTCAGAGCCTCTGCAGAGCTGAAGTCCCTACCTGTTTGCGGGAATTCACTCCCCCCAACTCCAGTAGCTGCTACTTCGACCCCTTGGCAGAGATCAAACTGACAGGAATCTTGTCAAACCTGCATCAGCCACTGCTTGGACTCCGCCACTGAGAATGCACCCTCCGAGGGCCCCTCTCCTTTTAGCTACATGTCTATTCTAGATTTAATTTCCCTTCCCTTTGTGTTGCACCTATCAAGAACATTAAGAAAATGAACTGGCTGTAACTCAAACCTAGACAGAGGCAAGTACAGGAAGCGTAGCAGGAAACATTTAGAAGCATGGAATAAACTGGTCTCTGCTTTAATTACAGAAATGGGGGGTGGGGGGTTGTTGCTGCTGCAGCAATTGCCAATTGCTCTCCTAGAAGCAAATCATTAAAAAACACCACTTAGCAGGATAAATGGCATTCATTTATATGGTCGCAGGCGTTTAACAGTGAAGAGGTTTAAGTGGCCACAATTCAAGACATAAGAGACCAAGTGAAAGTTAAGAACATTTTCTCATTAGCAGGTTTACCTGCACCTTCCACTGACATGGCCAGTTTGGCCACATCTGAAGACAAATAAGTTACCTGTTCATCCGCATTGCTCCAGTATTTCTTCCCAACTCTTTCAGTTCTGGGCAAATATGGTTTAGATTTAAACCAAAGCCTTAATTCTGTGTGTTGACGACACCTACACATGTCTGGATGAGAGAACACTACGAGCCTGCAAATCTCAGAATAGCTGTGTAGCATCTCCAGGGGATACTGGCAGCATGTCAGCTCATGGAAACTTCAAAAGTGTGCCCCAACTCTATGCATTAAAATGGAAGCAACTACCATGGGCGGTATCAGCATGCACCTGCACTTAGCCAGGCACCTGCACTTATGAAAGCAGCCAAGGTCAAGCAGGATTTGATTGCAGTTACCAGTTAAGACTCCAGCACACTGTTCCAGCTCTTGTCTTTGTGAAGGAACTAAAGGAGGAAGTCACAACATGGACAAAAAACACCCTAAGAGAAGGGGAGACTCTGGTGCACATACTCTCTTTAACTAGTTCTTATCAGTACCAAGAGTCTCAAGGATATTGTGTCTGGCTTTGTAAATATACTTCAAAAGCTAAACTTCAGGACATGACACAATGCACTCCTCAACCTCCCCTGTGAGCACGGTAACTAAACCAGTTAGCATCACACTGGGTATGCCCGAAGTCCAAGAAATCTTTCCAATCATACAGCAGACTGGGAAACTGTGCCCTCGCATTCTGGCAGCACTGACCTGCTGTGGTTTACAGCAGTCCAGCAGAAAGAACGTGCTAACAGGGAACAAAAAAAGGAAAGTTACGTCCTTGTTCTAAAAAGTCAAATTAAACAAATGTCACTATTGTGCTGTACAGTTGAATAAGGAATTCCTTCCTAATTTGAAAACTGTTTGACAGACACGACAGGAGGCAGCCAGAAGCAAGCCAGGGGCTCAAGAACTCAGAGGCACACAGAATAAGCCAACATATCCAAGGGGAGGTTTCAGCAGCATGTTTTTTAGTCGCACTGAGCTGCATGCAACATCAGGGTAGGAAGTCTTTCCCCTTAAACCCCCGATTTTGACATCGCTTTGCATTTAGAGTTGGTTATAAGTTGGTAATTTTACTGGTTGACAACCAATGAGAAGCGACTTCCACCTCAAAAGGAACTCAGCCACTCAGTATGGCCTTTGCACCAAGTTCAGTTTTTTCCAAGTACAATATACATACATACCTTGCCCCCCCCAATTTACTGAACCATTAAATAGTTCACACAAATGAAAAAAAATTATTTAGATTTGGTTTCATATAATAGTCGCTTCCTAGATTAGCATTTCTTTTTTGTGATCCACTAGGCTGCATTTGTGTAAATTAAATACTACTGAAACAGAAAAAAAGTCCAATTTTTCTTAAGTTAATGTTATGCATATATTCCAAAACAGATTTAGCCCATCACATTTTGAACATAGACGAAAATAGCCGATGTAAAGTAATAGATTCAATTGTTCACTGTCCTTGGGCCCTTCAATATATTAGAGCCAGAGGAGTTTGTTTTATGCTGAGGGGAAAACAAAGAATCCATTTAGCTTTTCAACTTTGTGTAAGCTCAGTAAATAAATCAAGAAAACAGACCTGAAAAATTCTACTTACACTGCCAGTCTGTATTTTGACTACTGTTTGTTGCCACGTTTTTCATTTACACTACTTCCATAAACAATTTATACTAATGCGTCAAACAATCATTTTGATTATATCAGTTAATTTTTAAAATAACACTTTTAGTCTTGTCCTAGCCTGCTCCATACGAAAAGAGATGTATGAGAGTTCCCATACCCTTTCAGAAACCTTCCTCTGTCACAAGGTAACCGTTCTTGCAGGTTACAGGACTCAGGTGAGTTTTGGAGGTTGTCTGGAAAAATCTGATGGTTCCATTTCTTCTGAGCCATTGAGAGGTTTCACTTGCTTGTTTCAGTTTGTTGGTTTGGGTTTTTTTTTTTAATCAGCAGCATATACAACAGGTACTTGTACATGCATGAACACAACAGATGCCTTTAAACACCTGGATTAAATTATCACATAAATAGGAAGGTAGCTACTTCCTCACAAACCAATCACAGAAGACAGATTTCTAACAATCAGTGAAGTCAAGAAGAATGGCTGTTGGCTTTGATAATTTCCAAATAGTAGATCTTGTGCTAAGGTGGCCTCAGAAGAGGTTCCTCACCTTTGTTTCTCTGTTAGTCCCATTTACAGCTTCAGCTTTGTAGAACCTGGATCATGTGCTAGGAGAGTGCCAAGTACCACCAAACACCTCAGCAGCTGCAGATATAAAATCCATTATTTTAAACTCAAGGAATAAGAAGATCTTCTTCCTAGTTCACAAAATATTTCTCGGATACAGACAGAAAAACATACCAAAGAGCAAAAAGGCACAACTACTCCCTTTGAAAAAAGGATCTAGCTGCTTCAGAGGCTTCCACAAATAGACAGGGATCAAAAGGCACCATGAAAACAGGCACCACAAAACATTTAAGTCTTTTTCCCCTAAGTGTGAGGTGCTTCTTCCAGATGTTGCTACAGGGAGGGCTCTTTCAGACATGGAGAAAAGGAGGAACAGGGACAATATTCAGCCTCCAGATGCACCAAGAAAATTAAGTTCAGCAACTCATGGAGAACGCACACAGTCCAAATATAAACCCAAATATCTGAAGACCTGGCCACAGGAAAACCAAGACATTAGGAAATTAATAGGAGGGAAGAGGATAAGATTTTAAACCACCAGTGGGACAAATTGACAGTTCTCCAGAGCTTGTAACGCCGAGAATTCCCTAGAAAGAAGGGAGTTTTAAGTTGCACAGGCATGCCAGTCTCTGCAGACAGGCTGAACTGTGACCAGTGTTACACCAGCTTCGTGTTACACACAAACTACCTGCAGTTCTCCAGTTATCTAATAAGACCCATCACACTGTTCAGCAGTGCCTGTACCAACACTGTTATGCAACAGTATAGTTCATTAGTGGTTTCCAAACCATCATATTTCACAAGTTATTACACTGTACTTATGTTTTCAATATTAAAAATCTCTGTTCCTGATAAAATATGCTAACTAGTTCTAATATTCTTTAAGATTTTATGCAATGCAGAAACGTCAGCAGAAAGACAACAGGGACTTATTTTGCTTTCTGTAATATTCATGCCCTTCAGACTTGCTCACCAATAAAAGCTACAGCATAAACCCACATGACAAAAGATTATTTCTGTTGCGGTGCCCCAGCATTCAGTTCTGCTCTTGATCAAAAAATCAACGTATTAAGAAGCAGAGGTGTTCCTATGTAAGACAGAACTAAAGATGTTACTAATATTTGAATATATACCATATTTACTATTGAGCTACCCTAACACAGGTGATGTGTACACTAACCAATGTGACCCAGAAATCAGAATTTCTTAAACTTGAGCCATTAGCACTGATGAAAATCACCTGATAAAACAAGATCAAAGGCAGTAAGAAACATACTTCCCCCTCACCCCCCAATAACTTCATCTAATCCCTCAGCACAGAGCTCTCTGCCTTTTCAGTAAAGATTAGCATGTTTAAAACTGCTAAACTCTGTATAATCTTCCATCATTTAGAAAAGTAATTCAATTAAGACAAGCACTGGTGAAGTTGCCTTCTTGCTAGCCAACCAATGCTATATCCTTGCACTACAAGTTAAAAAAAAAAAATGAGAGAAAGAAAGAGAAGCTTCTTCTAGCTGGACACAGATTATGTTGCAGGCTCGTGATGAATCCACTGTCCATGCGGCAAGTATCCAGGCTCAGCTGGGGAGGGGCGTGGGGAACACAACAGCAGTATTGCTATTGAGAGGCAATGACTTGCAGTAAATCCCAAAAGGAACCGTGAGTGACCTGATGTCATTTAGCCAACACACCCCACCAACCAAGCAGCACTAGCAGGACCCAAGGATAGAGCGCTGCAGCAGTGTGTCAGCTTGCTCACCACAGCACTGAGCACTCAAGGAGTTGGTGCAATAAAGGCAGAAAAGGCAGACAATGTGAGTAACAGACATGGGAGACAAGAAGATTTTGGGGGGTCAGGGAGCAAGGAAAGAAGGCTCTTAAAAAAAAAAAGTCAGTATCTTAGCACAGGAAAAAGAATCTGCAGCTAGCGGTGAGCAGCATAACTAGGAAGAATCACTGCAGTCCACACAAATGCCTAGGTATACGGCACTGAACTCCCACAATATGGCTGAGGATACCAGCAAAAATCAGCTATCACATCCACTTTCAAATAAGAATAAAACGTCTAGAGATGCTCCCAGATCTCCCATGGAATGATACCATCTTTGCTCACACAACTGCATGGAAGGGTTGTAAAGCCTGCACAGTAATGAACTCCAGTTAAGAATTTCTTAGCCATAACATACCCATTTATTGAGATGACTATATACAGTCAGCACAGAATGTCTGATATTAGCCAGCTTTGGTTGCCGAGGCAGCTAATTGACATTGTAGCCCTTTATAACATTTCATTTGTCATTGTGAAGTCCCCAAACTAAATGAAACAGAAGCATTCAGCCTCCCTACCAGCAGCAGTAGGATTATCTTTAATTATGGCCTTCCAACAAGGCAGATCACCTTTTAGTTAAACAGGTAGAAAATGCAGCAATCCAGCGCAACAGTTGTACAAAGAGATCTTCTAATTTATGAAAGCTGCTACCATAAAAACTTTATTTCTACATTTCTCTTACCCTTCAAAACAAAGAACAACATGTAAGCAAAGCCCACTCAAACTCCCTTTGCAGCATCAGAGACTGTTCTGTAAATATCTCCATCATACAGAAGAACATTAGCGCATTTATTCTTCCAGGAGCCATTTGTAGTGGGAGCTATTCACCCTACAGACAGTAAAAAAATAAAAAATTACAGAGAATGACATCATGACAGCACTATCTGAAGAGATTCAAGCCAAATTCAGAAACAGACACTTCTCCATCGAAGACAAGAATCATCCAAGCACTGTGTTGGAGCATGCCCTCGCTGCAGCGCCCGTGGATTGTATGGACACACCAAGGGCTATCGGCATCACCACATTTAGCATCGAGTTCAGCGCAGATCAGTAACGGAGTCATCGCCCAGGATCCAAGACAAAGGCAGGTCTGAAACCCACACCACAGCTGCTAGCCAGGCCCTAACCAACTAGATTCAAATCAGCTTTAACCCACCCAATAAGCTACAGTCAAGACAGCAGTTGCAGTGCTATGTACATTTAGTCAGGAGTATTTTGCTACACTATAACCATAAAACCCCTTCTCTCCTCCCCAGATTTGATGCTATGAACAGGAATTATTTAAAACCTTCCAGTATAAACACACAGATGATTAGCTGAGAGAGAAAAAAGTGACTGAGACTAGAGAAAGCAGGTATCTGATGTTAGAACAGACAGACAAGAAATCCACGTGTAAACTGAGAGCTGCTGAGATTTAAGATCTGCACGAGGTGCTACAACCTTCCATGGAGGTATTCGAAAAGCTTCATGAAATCAAAGCTCAGAAATACAGTAAAAGAAGCCAAGCGTTTTGCAAATATGCAGTTAATACTTAAGATTCCTGCTATCAAACAGCTTGGGAAAAAAAAAAAACCAAACAAACGAGCATCTTCTACACATGACCCTCTTCCAAAATCCTCATAAAATGGCTGGCCAAATAGCACCTCACCAAGTAGATCAGGTGACTTACCCCCCCCAAAAAAAACCCACCAAAGGCAAGTTGAACTTGTGGTCCCTGGATCCCTAATATGAAGGGGAGCTGTTCCAATCCCCAAAAATAAAATAATTTTTTAAAAAGGATGAAAGAGACAGACTAAAGGAAACCATCAATGTATAGGTAAATGATTTAAGAGCAGTCTTATCACCGAGCTCATCTATGTAACACCAAGATGTAAGTCATTTGGGGGAGAGGGAAGAAAAAAAAAAAAAAAAAAAAGACGGACGACTAGTATTTCATCATCTCCTACCACACAGAGACCAAAGGTGGCTGAGGGAGCAAATACCCCACCCCGAGCCAGAAAATATCTTGCACCTACTCATTATGTCAAAGATCACTCAATATCTGACCAGGATTACACAAAGCATCTGACAAACCAGCATTTTTTCAGAAAACTCTCCAAAGTGAAAGATTTGAAATGCAATATTGGAGATAGAGGCCTTCTGCTGAGGAAGAAGACATCGTTCGGGATTTTTTTTTTATTTTTTTTTATTCCAAAGACAGGGAAGGAAAAAAAAATCTCATTGACTGAATTAAATATTTAGAGCATTGGATCCGCTTTGCCAAGACGTAACTCCATTTTCAAAAAATGCTATATTTACACAGAAAACACCAGGGATTGAGACTCCTGCCCCCAAAAAAACGGAGGAGTTGAGATCAAATGAATCAGCAACTGTTTCTGGAGATGTGGCCGCTGGGTTTTGGTGGTTTGTTGCTTGTTGTTTGTTGTTTTTTTTTTTTAACCATAGCAGACCGACGCTCGATCTCTCCCTGTCACTGAGGGTGCAGCGACCACAAGGCAGCCTCTGCAAGGGGGAGGCAAACGCCCCGAGGCTGCCCCCCACCCCACGGAAAGCTGCGGGGGGGGGGGTGGGTGGGTGGCGGCAGACCCCCGTTCCCCTCATAATGTGGGGTTACGGCACAGCGGGGCGCCCCACGGAGGGCGACAAGCAGGGGGGATTCCCTCAGGTGCGACCCCAGCCCCCATAAGGGTGGGTCCGCCGCGGCGAGGGGGGGTGGGGGTGGGAAGGGAGGAGCCCGCCCCGCCACCGCTGTGTGAGGGAGACCCGGACCGAGCCGGGCCGGGCGGTGACTCACCGCTCTGCTCGCCCAGGAACACCAGCTTGAATTTCCGCAGCGGGTTGCCGAAGTCCCCGCCCGCCGACATGATGGAGGAGCCTCCGCCGCCCCGCGCTCGCTCCGCTCCCCGCGGCGGGACCCGCAGCCGCTCTCACACTCTTCTTTCCGCCCCACCACTCCCCGGCGAAGGCAGGCGGCGGGCAGGGCTCTGAGGCCGGGCTCGCAACCCCGGCGAGGCGCAGCCGGCTGGGTGAGGTGCCGCCGCCGCTGCCGTTCCCCTCAGGGCCGGGCTCCTTCCCCCGCGCGCTCGGCGCCTCACACAGCGGCCGCCCGCCCCACGCACGCGCGCCGCCGCCCCGCCCCTCGCGGCACGTCGCGCTGTGTGCCCCTCGCCCCGCCCACTCTTTACGTCGGGCTAATCACGGCGGGAGGGGAGGGGGAAAGGTGGGAAGGAGGCGGGGCTTGGTGTCCTGCTGCTGAGCTGTGGATGCGATCACTCTGGAGCCTAACGATGGCTGCCTGGGTGGCCTGGGCGTTGGGGGGAAATCCTGCTCCCTGAAGCAGCCGAGCTGCAGAGTGTGTGTTTGTGTGGAAAGGCGGGGTGCACGGGCTCTGCCCGCAGCGTTGCTCAGCTCCCAAGGCACCCTCTGAGCTGCGAGGGTGCTCCCCACGCATCCCTTCCTACTGCAGCCACCCACACCGGACCGCCTCCCCCAGGCCACCATGCAAGGCCAGGCTGGGGCCACGCACCCACAGGCTGTGCCACCAACTCAGCTTCCAGAGGCCCCCTGACACACAGGGCTGGGGCAGATGGGGTACGGGCGCTTCCGAAAAGGATCTGGGCTGTGGGTGCTGCTATTTATTGCTGTCTGTCATCAGACGAAGCCTCTCCTTTGCACCCAGACATGGTCTCATCCGGACCCACAGGTCAAACTCTGCCTGGACTGATGGAGCTTTGCCCCTGGGTTTTTTCGGCATGGATTTGGCCAAGTTTGGCTGCTACAGGAGCTCATGCTCATTTCCCAGCCGCAGTTAAAAACCCTTTTCATCATGTTGTCTATACAGTCCTTGGCATCAGCGCTAATCAATGGTTGCAGGACGCTGTTTTGCGGATTGACTGGATACTAAGCAAAAATGAATTCCAAATCAAATACAAAAATAAATGCAGTTTATTATATTACAATATAATAAAGAAAACAGCATGCAATATGATTAAAAAAACAGTACTAGTTATTATGCACAATATGATAAAAGAGCAATAGCAGCGAAGCATCAAGACATTACTGCAAAGTGTTAGAGAGACTAAGAAAAGGATCACATCACCAATTTCCACCTTAACATCCCTTCAGCTGGGAGCCCTGTTGCAGCCAGTGCCAGGAATCTCTCAGTAACTGGGAAAATTCCTGCATGGTGCATCCACCTGTAGGTGAGGCTTCTTGCCCAGTCCCGGAGCTCGCCCACCTTTAATACTCAGTTACACACCTAGTGTATGTAAATAAAAAAAAATAGGCTAAGTGCAGGTGTGCACTATGTCATGGTTCGTGAGGTTCACACACGCCAGGGATGTTGGCCAGACACCTGAGCGTGGTGGAGTTACCGTCATGACATAGCCACACACGATGTTTTATTGTCTGGATGCTGCTGCTCTTATCTTGCTTGTTCAGGGAGCTCAAGACAAACACCACCTGCCCAGTACAGCTGTCCTTGAGTTCCCTGAACTCACTCTCCAAGTTAAGCGATCCCTAATTAAAGACAGACTTCTTCATAAGCAGTAATCAATTCAAGAAATTTTCACACAGATGCACCCAGCCCAGCTGAGCTCAAGGGAAGAACCAGCAGAGTTCTTAAGACCAAAAGCTTAATTCTAAACTGGTACGGATATTCCTTTAGAGGAGTATCTCTTGGGGACACTCCGGAATGTCCCCAGCAGTTCCCTCCCATCAGGGTGACATTTCCCGGGGAGGTCAGAGATTCCCACTCTCATCCTTTTGCAGTGGCTGGGGCTGTCGTTCGGAAATGGCTCAGTGCTCCCTCCCTGCCTAGCAGAGAGGTTAGAACCCCACTTGCAGGCTAGCCCTCCCTTTAGCTGTTTTCTGCCCTTTTCTCCCCATTTAGCTCAGTTTGCCTTCAAGCTTCAGGGCATGAAGAGGCTCCCAGCTGCATCCAGGATGCTTCTGTTTAAACCTTGGCTTCAGGACATCTCTTTTCCACATAGTCTTCCTCCCTCCATTGCCACGCTGGTGCAATCCCACACTGATCAGTACTCTCTTGCTCAAATTTGAAGGGAAAATGTGATTTTTCAGAAGCGCTCACCGCCCTGGGGCTTCCCGGGCCCTCAGTTGGTGCTGGCATTGCCTGCTGCTCCCAGGAATATCTCAACTGGAACAAGAATGTGCTCAATGACAGAGCCCTCCGCAGTCTGTGGCTCCTACCCCATGGTTGTATTCACGTTGATGTTGGTGCAAATCTCTTGCAATCCACTCAACAAGATCCAAATAATACTCCATGGGCTATTTTCCACCTGGAAATGGGTAGGTTTTCCACCATTTTCCCATCTGGGAGATTGTTCTAGAGCCTCTCTGCTCTGATGGTCAGAGAAATGGCATCCACCATTCATTTAGTTCATCTAAATGTAGCTGCTCAGTGAATTTTGTTCTCTTGTGCCCTCTCACACCTTCCTCTCCAAGGCCCAAGGGCTACATTTCCTCTGCTATGGGGACACCACACGCAAACTCTTGGTCTCCTCCTTGTAAAAGATCATGGGTTGAAACCAGTATTATTCCATCTCCACATGACCTGCTGTCCTGGATTTGTAAATGCTCCATGTAGCCGAAGGGGGCACAGGCTCTCAGCAAGGATTTGCTTACAGGTAGGTCATCCTCAGCCATGAACATCCTTCGTTTGGCATCTCCAGCCATGGTCTCCGTGCTCCGTCACTGCCTGCTGAATGAAAACACTCATTGAACCTTCCCACTTCAGGGATCTTGTTCTGGGATATGAGTTTTGCCTCTTAGCGATGCCTGCAATCCAGGTGCAGAATTCAACAGCATTTTGAAAACCAAATGGTCTACGCTTTCTATTTCTGCTCATTTCATTTGTACTCCCTCAACATGATTAACTGCTTCTCCAAGGTTTGGAGTTTTTTTTCCAGGTCTTGAACTGCCAATGAACTGAAAGAGAAAACATGTCTTTAATAAGGTAATTAAATTTAACTAAGTTTTAATAAAGATATGTGCAGGAGCTCGCATTCAGCCTTGCACCTGGCATTTGGGAGCATTTCCCCCTTGCTGTGGCATCGGTCCCACGGCTGCTCTCCCAACCATGGGGAAAGGGAATCCAGATTGGCAGAGACCTACTTAAATAATTTCACTATCATCTTATATACATATATTGTCCTTGTTGACATGTCATTCAGGGATCTTTCCCACCAATCCCAGGGAAAACAAGGGCTCTCTACCACGGAGAAGTCTTGACTGTTAGTAATAATTATTTTTGTCACAAAAGCTCTGCTCAGGCTCAGCATCTCTTCGTGCTGAGCAAAGGAAACACTCCTGCGTTTCCTGCCAAAGAGGTTTCAGCCCAAGGGACCGGCAGGGGATATGGATGAGGCTTTCAAGATAAAGCAATTCAGGGACCTGCCTCCGCTTACTGAAGCCAGGGGGGATCATCCTGCTGACTCCTGCGGGCCTTAGGCATGGTCCTAAAAAGCGCCGCAGAAGGTAAAAAAGGAGACACGCAGATCAAAGGTTTTCTTCTAAGCTATATTTAAACAGTTTTTGGTTTTTTAATTGGACAAGTCCAAAAAGCAGTGAAGACTTTCAGGTGCTGGATCTCAACTCTCCTAGGACAGCTTTGCTCCTCTGGACAGCACAATAGAGAGCGGATTGAGAAGGGGCAGGGGCCCTGCCACAACCTTATGCATAGGTCGCAAACCGCTCGAGTATCACCTCTGCCAGCACCTGTGTGCACCACACTGGGTCATTGACAGGGCACATCCAGCTACATGACAGGGAGAAATCTGCAGCAAAGCAGAAGATGGATGAAATAATCCCTCCAGCAAGGCCTGGGCCCCTCAGCAGCCGGGGGAGCCTTGAGACAGAAGAAGAGCTCCCTGGGTTTTTTTAGTGCAGTACAGAAAAGGGGTGGTTTGTGTTTCTACAGCTGAGGGGGAAAGAAATGCCTTTGCTTCTTTTTCTAAATGTCACAAAAAGGCAGGTTGTGCTCCCGCAAACAGGGATTCGGTTACCTGGCTGTGAAACGATTCATTAGTCAAAGAAAGGCACAGTAAGGACTGGTGCTGGGAGCTGAAGCCGAGGCACATTCATGTTGGAAATAAGGTCCACATTTTTAAGTGAGAGGGTGCTCAGCCGCCAGAACAGGCTGTCAAGAGCAGCACTATCTTTGTATCCAGGGAAAATCAAGAGCAGGAGCCTTTATGAGAAAGATGCTTTCATCGAAACAGGAGTGATCTGTTTCCATACAGCTGTAAGTCAGCGGAAATCTACAGGCTGCAATGCGCAGGAGACCAAATTACATGATTTAACAGTCCCTTTTGGCCTTAAAATGTATCCATCTATGATAGATGTCAGAGAAACTCAGGAGTGAAGAGAAAGACTTGTTTTTCACTGAGACATGTAGGACAATGACGGTCATTGGGAGGGGGATTCCTGCAATATGTGACTGCTGTACCCCAAACACAGTCTGGGGCAATGCTTCCTCCTCAGCCACATTTTTTGGGTGGCTGAAAGATTAAGCACACAGCATTTGAGGTCACAGAACAAGAGGTCATTCTGAGCACAACTTGCTCTTAATTGCGGTGCCCATCATGGCCTCCCGCCACAAATGCAGGCCCAGCCAGTCCCCTCCAGTCACAGACGCCTCTCCTCAAGCACAGCATTTCCTCCAGGGCTTCAAAGTTCACAGGCGCAGAAAGCCCACCTTTCCTGCAATGGGAGTGCTGGTCTTAAGCCGGATCAGACTCACACAGTGCTCCTTGCTCAAAGCACCCCAGAGTTATCAAACAAGCGTCATTGCCAGGGTGGCCCTGCCTGGGGCTTGCGAGGTGAGATCAAAGGGCAGTACAACATCCACTCCACATAAGCAGCTTTGTCGTGTCCGGGGAGTGCCACAAAAAGACAGCTCAGAGCTGAGAGCCCGTGTCTTTGCGAAACATGGCAAAGAGCAAAGGTGGTGCAGATACCCTCTGCTTCCCCCATGCACTGAGCGGGTGGAGGAGACAGCACGGGCCTGTGCACAGTACAGAGCCCGCCCAGGCTCTTCTGTCAGGCAAACCTTATCCTCTCATGGTCCTTCTCTCCTCTCCATGCACCAGATGGCAATGGTGATGAATGTCTGAGGTGTCAGGTGTGTGTCGGGAGCTCCAGGCACCCAGAAATGCAGGACAGGCCCTGGCAGGGTGGATCACGGAGCAGAATTAAATGCATGAGTCTAGTCTGCAGCAGAGTTGCCATGTCAATGAACCAGATGAACTGGAGAGAGAAAGTCCATCATGAGCACCGACAGCTCCAGCTAAAAGCAATTGAAGCAGCCATCAGTCAGCAGAGGTAGAAATCCTGGCTTGAAATCAAGTTGCCAGGCAGCTGCTGCCCAGGATGGACAGCTCTAAGACAGGGGCTCAGAAAAATGGGCAGGAGTATTTGCCACACAAGAAGGGGGAAACTGGGGCCAGGCAGGAGAGAAGAGAGTGGGGAAGAGCCTAGGAGAAATGAAGGTTTGTATTGGAGATGGCCTGGTGAAGATGAGGAGGGCTGAAGAGACAGGAAGGGGCATTTTGCAACAGCATGGGTTTTCCCAAGCCAGCTCCAGACTACCAGGTTTGGGGGGCACAGGGCCACACAGCACCCATCTCTTCCTACCCTGGTCTGCCAGGCAGACCTCCTTGCTCACCTCCTCTTCCACTGGGAAACACATGCTGCAATTCAGGGAGGTCTCTTGTCAGTCCATCCTTCCTACAGTCTTCCCACTTAACATTTAAGGAAATGCCTCCAGGCAGCAGCTGGGATCAAAGCAGTGGCAGTAAGGCAGGATCCACTCTGCCTTCAGAGGGAGCAGTCTGCTGCTGAAAGGGGTGTTTGTCTTTGCTTCCCCCTCAAGCAGAAAGTGTGTCTGCATGGGGCCCAAATACCTCATGCTGACACACTCCTTCATTTTTAAGGCCTGTGGCGGCCTGCCAGCATGGACACAGCCAACCCTGGCCCATTACACAGATGTTGTCTACAGGGTAAGGTCCAGCCCTGCCTCTGCAACTGCAAAAAAACCACCCCCTTTGCAGTGCCCGTGCCAGATGGCAGGGCCAAACCAGGCAGGTTTAGTACCAGACCGTCTGGCCCTGCTTCAGGCCTGCACGCCCAGGCCAGCCCCAGCTGCCCCCACACCCCTCAGGGCCTGTCTCCAGGCTGGAGCTGGGGCCCGCTGATTCCCCGCCTCGGTCCCACAGCCAACAGGGACAACATGAGCTGGCTGAGGATTCACCCTCCCCTGAAGCCCGCTCGGTCCTGGCTGCCCTCCGGGCGCCCTGCACCCCCACTCCCCCTCACAGCGCTCCCGCGCCGCGCTGACATGGCCGCGCAAGGCGGGGCTGCGCAGGCCACACTCAACATGGCCGCCGTGCCGTCACTCGATGGACGCGGCGAAAGACCAATCAGCGTGCGAGAAGCGGGCGGATGGGCGGGCCACAGCTAGCAGGATTGGCTGCGCCGCTCGTCCCCGCTGGGGGGGGGGGGGCGCGGCGGGGACAAGGTGTCCGCCATTACCGGCCTGCCTGCCTCCTCCTTCCGCAGGAGGCCGGCGCCTGGCGGGCATCGGGAGTGGCGGAGTTGTTCAAATAACGTCACCCTCCCCGGGAGCCCCCAGTAGGCGGGACGTGGGGCGGGAGCTGTGGCGGCCGGGGCGGGGGAGCGTCGAGGCGCGGTGGGGCACGCTTGGAGCGGCGGACGCGGCTCCATCTGAGGCGCGGGGATGAGCGCGGCGCTGCCGAAGGTACCGGCGGTCCGTGACCGGCTGTGGGGGGACACCGGGCCCGGTACCGGGGGAAGAGGGGACAGGCCCGGCCCCGGAGGAGGAACAGGCCTGGCTGTGGGACTGGGGACCTGTGGGCCGGGCCCGGCCCTGGGACTGGGCGGGGGAGGGGAGTTGTGTCTCGGGGGGACACGGCCCTGGCCCTGAGTTAGTGCTCTGGGTCGCCTACCGTGGTGTACCTGGCCCAGAGACACCTCCCTACCCCTCCTCAGGCACCCAGGGATCACCCCAGCCACACAGGGTCCATTACAGCCCCCCCGCCTTGCCACAGCCCTCGGGGACCCTCGGGTCCCTGCGCCTGCCTGTCACTCTGGTCGCTCTTTGGGGACGGCGCTAATTATTTCCCGCAGCTGGCATGATGTAGCTCCTGCCTGCCAGGTCCTGGTGATAGCAAAGCGCTTTGCTTTGCGCTGCCTTGGTGATGGATGAGCTGAGTTTCCCTCCATTCATGTGGAGCTGGAACAAGCACGAGGGTTGTTCACATGACTCTTGCAACCTGAAGGCGGTGGAACCATGCGAGGGATGAACATGATGCGTAACTGCAGAGAGGAGAGCCTCCTACCCCAACTTGTCAGATCCTGAAGCAAAGCGAGGGGATGCATGAGAAAGTTACCACAGTCATCATCTTCCTTCTCCTTCATCCTTTTCTTCTGAGTTGTGGTGGTATTCTGGGGAGTGATAGTGGGTGGAGGCTGTGGAGAGGTTGGGAGGGTTACTAGTATGTTCACAGGGTCTCAGGTGTTGCTTCAGTTGGGTATATTCTGGGAAGCGTCAGTGAAAACTCCCTGAGTACCTGCCATACTTTGCATTTTGACCATGGTGGCTTATTGCAGGTGCTGTGCTTGAAGAAGGGAGTATTGCTAAAGCAGGTGTTTGTGCTCAGCAGGTGAGAGGTCTGAAATCAAACCCAGTAAGTAAACCACGGTATAAAGCATGAAAAATACTAGGTCACTTCTAGTGACAGTGTCAGAAAACATACGTGACAAAAAAAGTTCTTTTTGCCAAGGAAAACCTTTTAATTGCGGAGGGAAGACTTTCAGCTGGTGTCTGGGAGCTGGAAGGGCTGTAGGATGTGAAGAAGAGAAAGCTTTTTTGCTAATGGGATCTATCTGTGCCTGAGGGACTTGGGGTGTGAGCTTTTGTTCAAGGAGATTGGCCAGCTATGTTGTGTTTCCGCAGGTGGATGAAATCAGAGCTTTTAATGATTGTTTTGTTTCCTACAGAGCAGCAACACCCAGAGAAAGCCAACTGTGTGCTGCAGGTAAGGCCTCTTATTAATGTAATGCAAGGCAAAACTTCATTTACTGAAAGCGTTACACATTTGAGCATTTGTGTTTCCTTTTGATTTTTTTTTTTTAGCCAATTTTGGATTGGTTCATAACCTCAGCAGATGCTCTGCCAATTCCGTACCTTTTTAATAACCTTTTCTTCTGTTGCCCTGTTTTGGCTAAGTAGCTAGTACTAGTCATGGTGTTGTGCTGTAGAATGAAACCAGCCAGATGCTATTGACTGTATTACTGCCCAGGAACTGTCTTACAGCCCTGTGAGGTCCCGCTTCAACATTTATTGAGCTGGTGGAGTCTGCTGTCACAATTTAAAATAGAATTAGATTTTGATGTGGAGGCAAAGTGTAACCAAGTGGTTTAGATCCTTGGTATTCAGTTTCTCTTTGCTGTTCTGAGCTTTGTTTATTAAAACAAGGGTTATTGAGTTTGAACAGGACTGGATTTAAAATCTTAAATTTAATATTTAAGTGGGGCTCAGATCCATCGTAGTAACATCACTGCTGTCGCATAAGAGGAGACATGTAACATTTCATCACTGTCCTCACCATCCATTGGTGCTGATGAGTCTTTTTTTTTTTCTTTTTTTTTTTTTGTTTGCCTGAGAATTCACCTGGGAAATGAGTCACTCTTGATCTCTTCCTTCCTTATTTGCTGCTTGCCATAACCAACTGTGAACTTTAACAGTCTTTCTGTGATGCACAGGCTGCATGCATGGGGCAGAGACTGGCCGCAGCGTTAGCGTGCCTTTGCCTTCTGTCAAAGAACTGAGGACAAATTCTTGCCCTCAGTGTGGATTTGGGGCTCTCAAAGCACCCACTTACGTTTGCTAAGAGAAGGGCTGTTCAGCTGGAAACATGTTTGCTCTGCTTTGATTTTGAGGTGATGCACTCGTGAGTTGCCACAGACACTACAGATCCCGTCCTACGCATGGCATTGGGAGGTTTAAATACCTGCTCCCAAAGGAGGTATGTATAGGAACTCCCCTACTGCTTGCTTTCAGCTGACCCATCTTTTTACAGTCTGCTTTAAGCATTGGTATTACTAATTCCATGGCTGATCGATCATTAAAAAGGAATAATGTAATAATTTACTGCTACTTCTCTTGGTGAAGAGTGTTATGTCACATGAATTACCCACTCACAACACTGCATAAATACTTTCTTTTGTCTGGTATGTTCTTGTTAAAGAGTAGTTTTGGGAGGGAGGAATGTCTTCCTAATGGTGAATTTAACACCCCAACTTCAAATCACTGCAGAATATTGTGAGCAGGTCTTATTTGCATTTAAACTTTTTACATTCCCTGAAATTTGGAAAAATGACAATTTTTGAGGAAGGAGGAAACAATAACTCATCTAGACAGCTGCCTTGAAGGCAGGAACTGAAATAAAAAGCAGTTTGTTTTTCTGCTCCTTTTTTCTTCTGGAAGGAATTAATCATGGTGTGCACGTATTTTCTGTGTGACTTCTGTGGTGCTGCCATCCAAGAACTGAACTGCTCAACTTGAGAACATCTGTTAAGATAATGTTATCCCAGTTTCGTAGTCAGGGAAAGTGAGCATAGACAGGCTGTGGTATGTTTGACATCGTTCAGTAAACCTTTGTCAGAAGAGAGTACCTCTAGTGTGGTCTCCTGTGTGGGCAAGAGTTAATGTTTTATATTTCTAGCTTTGTTCAAAACAGACATGCTTTCTATTTTTTTTTTTCTTTTTTTCTTTTTTTTTTAACTGCAGGCTCCAAAGAGGAGAAAGGACAGAGTGCAGATGAAAGAGATAAGTGTTGGGACTGAATATGAGTATGGAGATGTCAACATTCAGATGACTTCCTATGATATGTGTCTCGTGGAGCATTTCGCTCAATATGTACATAAACTCTGCAACCGACTCTCCATTCAAGTGAACGAAAGGTACGAGGAACACTGCTCTGTGTTTGTCATCTCTCTCTTGTAGATGATGATAACTTGCAGACAAGGGCACAATCTGATCTCTGATAGATTCCCACATGTAAATCCAAATCTTCTGTCGTCTTCCTTGTATTCTCTTTTTGTGTGTCAGTACAGTTTTGGATGCTTTATTTGTATAAGAAGACTGAGATGGAGTTTTTCAGGTGCTGACTGAACAGATCTCAAGGAAAAAATAGCTGTTACTTTTCATTCCTTTGAGAAAAAAGCTTAAGCCTGTGGGTGCTGAGCCTGGGAATGTAGGTTTAAGTATTGCTGACTTTGGCTGCTGTTTTTTCTTTATAGTGTTTCATCCAAGCTCTGTGCATATATTGTGCAGTAAGCTAGCGATACCGATTATACAAACTAGAATGACCTTGGGGAACCCCTAAACATTATGGGAGAGCTACCTGCTACTTAAGTTTAGTAGCAGAGGGTGCTTCAGTTGCACGCTAGATCTCTGAAGCAGGTGTACCCCTGAGAGCAGCTTTGCTGGTTTTAATGCAGCTGAGGAACGTGATACAGTTCCTTGGTATGTATGTAGTGCACCCAAGGAGCTGTAGTCACTGGGAAAAGCACTGTGTTGCTGTAAGGAATAAAAACGCTTTAAAAATTCAGAGAATCCTCACAGTCTTTAACTGTACCTCTGAGTATAAACGCTGGTTCCTGATCATGCCAATTAAAACTCTTGGGTTTTTTTATGTTCATGCACTTTGCTGAACTGTCAGCCATGGATCTGAAATTCTCTGTCCATCAATCAGTCGCTTGTAGTCTCTCCGTGATGTCTTCTGCACCAAATGGCACTAAAAATCGTGACATGTTGGTGACTGATGGGTGTTTGTTTTGAGAAGGATGCCTGGCGACACTTAAGAAATTATAATGGTGTCAGCAGTGACATGCTGGAGAGCATCCGCAGGGAAATCCCCCAGCCTGAGACTGTTGATAGCACTTTCAGCTTTATTACCTTGTATCATACTTGTGCCCCCTGGGATTGGACTTGGTGTGCAGAGCTCAGTATGTACAGAAAGAAACTGTTTGCCCTTTATGAGCAACAATTGTAGGGTAAAATGTGGGCGGTAAGCTGTAGCCTGTTGTTATTGGTGCTGTAGAAATGGAGATGGGGAGGCTGAGGTCTCTGAAGTAATGCTAACCAGAGAGCAGGATCTGATCCAGTGCTTGATTGTAGTCCTCTTAAATTCAGAGGTGAAAATAATATCTTCTGAGTGGTGCATTGCAGCAGTGTTTTTTAGCTTTGTTCCTGATGAACAGATTACAAAGCAAGTCAGAACTGTTGCTGTAAAGCTCCCCTTCAACTATAAAAAAAGTTAAAAATTCTCTTCTCAGGCTGGTGTTTGTAGCTGAAACATTTTTTTGCTGGCAGTTGTACTGCAGGCTTCTCCGTTATCTCTTTCCAGTAAAACACCCGCCTTCTGCCAGTGCTTGATTTGCAAGATAAGTTGTTTGCATAATTAATTTCTCATAAAAAGTTAATCTCTTTCCACATTCTCTGCTGCTGGAGGTGGATTCATTCCTGTAAAGTAGTGCAAATCTATCCTCCCTGTCGTAAGCGCTGACCTGTGGTTCCTGCAGCTACGCGATGCCCACCAAAACCAATGAAGTGCTGTTCTTGGAAGAGCGAGGTTCCAAAATGCAGCTGGATGCCGTCCTCACTACCCATCAGAGGGTTGTCCAGGTACGAGCTGGCATTTGCTGATAGCGCTGCAGCTCTTGTGCAGCACCTCCCATTGCAAGCTCTCCACACCCCTTAACAATTGGAATTAAGTCCCTTGAACAAATGAAAGGTGTAATTTGTGCATAAATTGAAACACAAAGAAGTCTAATGAGATGTCTTGCTAAAGGTTACTCGGAGAGTAGAAGCAGAGGAGGGGTTCACAGATTATGTGTTTCAGCCAGAAGATTTATTATTTATTTTATGCACAATACTTGGTATGTTTAAGGATGAGCAATTGCACAAACTTGATGAAACTTCAAAATATATTAGTATCAAGGCCAGCTTCAAAATTGTAAAACTGGTTGAGGTAAATAAATATTTCTCCTAAGTGAGTTTTTCCTGTTTTGTAACGTGTTCCCTTGCTATATGCTAAACCTCTGCTGCATTACGTTTTAAACCGAAAGGTAGAGTTTTTCTACTGGAGAGAGTTGACATGTGTTTAATGTTGGGGTTTGTAGGTTTGCGGTGGAAGCCTTTGTATTAGTCTTACCTAAACTAAGATCTTCCTGTATGGCTAAGTCTCTTTGCATGCAGGCAGGGACGGGAAGCACAGCGTTCATGGAGAAGAGCAGAAATGAGAGCTTTGGGCTGTGCTGTATGCAAGAGCCCATGTATGTATGCGCGTGAAGCAGAGAGTGCTTCTCTTAATGAAGTGGTTGAGTGCCACAGGCTCATACTGAAATGTACTCTCTTTCTGTGCTGTTACTACGAGTCCATTTTGTATGTGGTGTTCGGCTCCTGCAGCACTTTTATTTCTTCTTTTAGATCAGAGGGTTGAGTTCAACGTTTGCTCCGATACTCTTGGAAATCATTCAGAGCAGTCAGCCTGAAGGGGTCCATCTGTTAGTGAAAGAGGTATGTTGAATTTTACCAGTGGCTTTGCATTTAGGAAGCAGGTATGGCACATGACATGAATTTGCTTCGAAAATACAGACCTGGTCCTGAGGCTGCTGTCTGCTTTGGGCTTATGGATACCCAGGATCTCCCAGAACCAGGTCCTCACTTGGTCTGTGAAAAACCATTAACTCTAATTCTTGATGAGTGTTTCAATTTCCATCTAGCCTCCTATAATTAGTGCTGCAGAAGGTGCCTTCCCAGCCAATCCTATAGATCTGCAGGAGTTGGCAGGTGCAAGTTGCTTTCCTTTGCTGCTGCAGATTCCCTGTAATTCAAAGGGAACGCTTTCCTTCAACAGTGGTTTGCCGCCTCATATCTGGCAATCACCAGGAACTTAATGGAGCAGTTGGTAGCAAAGCTGAGACTGGAAACCCAAATGCTGTGCCCTGTTTTGATGGAATTTGCTCTGGCAGAGGTTCAGCTTTTTCTGCAGAAAGGCCCGACAATTTTCTTGGCATTGAGGACTTCAGGACAGAACTCCACTCACTGGTGAACCAGGCATAAGGAGATACTTAAACTTCTGTCATTTTACATTCAGACAAAACAGTCCCAGGAAGCCCTGTTTATTCAGGGACTAAAATATTTTTTTTTTTTTTGTGGCTGGCAAGAGAAAGCAGCACACTAAATTCAAACATGAAAACACAGTTGGCTTCTTAGTGGCCTTTGAAGAATGTTTAGTGATCTCCAGCTCTGCAAAACCAGAAGGAATATGGGAGAAGGTCTCTTGAGTCCAGTAATCTTCTCTGCTTTGGTCACAGTCCCATCTCTGCCTTAGGGCTGCCATTTCTTCTCTTTTAATCTTAGCTGACGGCTTTGTCTCTGGAGGGAGAGCTGTGATATTGTGACATTGTACCATTTGCAAAGTCATTGCAGTCTGACGTGTGAAGCCCAGAGGAGAGACCCAAGCTGGCTTCATACAACTGGCAGTGCAGAAGAGAGATTAAAGCTTGGGGATGCTCCAGCGACATTCTGGAGAGAGTGGCAGGTCTCTCTTAAGAAAGTAGATGCTATGGTGATAGGCAGTGGCAGAGTTGGAGGCATCCAGTTGACTTCTTGAGCACAATGCCATTGCTAACTTTTCCCAAAGCAGTTAGCCGGGTGAGGAGGAGCCTGCAAGGCTGAATTTCAGAGCAGCCCAGGTGTGTGCGTGGCTGCCGTGCTCACTTGCTGCCAGAAGCATTCTGCCCTTTGCGCTTTACCCCCAGAAGCTGCGCCTGTTGGAGGCTGGATGTAAGAAAGGATCAGCTCTGCCACCAGCCTCCAGGTTGAGCTGCGCATGAGATCCAGCCTGCAGTGACTTTCCATCGCAGATTCCTGCTCTCTGGGTTCAGTGGACATACAAGTTTTTTCCTTTTTCCACTCTTAAGTGATTCTCTTTGGGAAAGGGTTTGTCACCTTTGATTTCAAGAAGTACTCAAGAGGTGATTCTGATTTGCTTGTTTGTGGGGTTTTTTTCCTCCCTTCACAGCACACAGAAGCTGACTTCAAGAGCCGATTAAAGTCTCGACCAGAACTTGAAGAGCTGCTAGCACAGATGAACTGAGATGAGGAAGAGCACCTCAACCGTCTGAGAGCTGCTCCTGGGAAGGCAAAGCTGCTCCTGGAAAGGCAAAGCTTCTCCATGGCTGCTCAAGCCTCCAGAAGGCAACTTCATGAGCGCTGATAACTACTGATAACTTGGTGAATTGGAAGAAATTTCCACTGAATAAAGATAAATACATGTGTTCATCTGGACTGATTTGTACTCTTAGTGAAGGGTGCTGCAATGAAATGGGTTACTTTTCTTCAGTTCTTTTTCTTCCTGCCTGTTTGCTTTTGGTGTGTGAGAATTTCTGCAAGTTTCAATCTGCAGAAATCCCTGCAAGTTAATAATAATGGTGTACTGGCAGCTCTCCCAGATGCTACTGATGTGGAAGTGACTGTCCTGCTCCTTTCTTCAGCTGAAGACTTGGAGCAATGCATTGTTCTCTTAGAGCTGCTGAAATCGGAGCTTTGCCAACACAAATGGAGCCTCAGAGCTGGGGGAGGGCTGGGGCTGATTGTCCCTGAGCAGCTGAACAACTGCTGCTTAACATAAAAAAAGCCTGAGAGGGAAGAGGTAGGAATTAGAGCAGTGTCAGGCAGCGTATGCAGAATTTCTCCTTAAGTTCTAGTTTCCCCTTCAAACCATAAAGGATAAACTTTCCCTTGAATCCCTGAGGTCAGTCTACTTTTTACAACAGCCATTTGGAAAGGAAGAAATGACTTGTGTCTTGAAAGGCCAAATCTCAGAAGCAAAAAGCAGTTTGGGGAATTGCCCAGGATGGTGCCAACTGCTTTTCCTAGGACTGCCATGTTTATTGCCACCCTACAAAACCCAGAGTCCCCAGGAACCACATGGCTTTTGGGTGCACGTATGGGTGCCAGGTCAAATGGGTTGCAGCACCTGGGTGTTTGATTCAATCCTTGTTCTTTCGAATTCTGAGAGGCAGCTGGTTTTATTTAGGCTGGAGCCAGGTGACTCCTGATCATGCCATCCTGTTAGGAAGTACATTACAACCAAATCTGAGCCCTGGTTTGATGGATGCCAAGAGGAGGTTCTTTTCCTGCCCCAAAACTGGTTTGTTTGGGGTTTTTTCCCCCCCTTCTTCTTAAGGAGCAGCCCTTTAAAAAACCAAAAAATACCTCACTAATTAGCACTCTTCCCTAAATGAGGGCTGCAACCCCAGATGTTACTTGTGGTCCTGTGCCAGTGGTGATTTTCGGCCAGAACCCAGCTTCCTCGGAAACAGCCTGGAAATTTCCCCTTGGCAAAAGCCAGGGCGCCCTTGTCTTCCCAGCCTACAAAACCCAATTTTGTTTTCTTTTTCATAGCTTATTTGCTAGGACATGGTGTTTAGAGGAGCATCCCACTCTGTAAGATTCCCTTTTCCCCCCCATCCCTAATGCTCCTGGGGCTTCCCAGGAGATACATCCCTCCCAAAATCCTGTCCCATGGGAGACAGGGTTATCACTGCTGGGGGAAACCTCTGGATAGCGCAGGGAAGGACACGGAGTAGAAATCTATGGGAGGGTTGTTGACCTAGCCTGGGTGCCATGAACCCTCCCAGTTTGGGCTGGAAATCCCCATCTCACCCCTCTGAGCTTCCAGTTATCCCCAGCAGCAATGGATGGAGACGAGCACTCTGGCCAGGATGATGAATGCCACCAGATTTAATTTCCCAACAACAGAACACAGATTTACCGGCACACCCACCCGCTTGAATAAAAAGTAATATTAAAAAAGGGTCAAATGATGCAGCCACCCCTGGGGTGCTGAGCGTGGGCTGGCCTGTGGTGCTGGGAGCGGGTGACTGTCACTCCCCGGTGGGTGACGGTTGGGCTGGGTGCAGGCTGGGTGCCCGGTGCAGCTCCTCGGCACGTTGCCGCCGGGCCATGCAGTCACCGAAAGCGCGGACCTGGGGCTGGCAGTGTCGCCAGTCCTGCCGCGCCGCCATGCACTCCTGCAGCTCCCGGTGCTGCGCCATGCAGCCTGTCCGTGAGATCATGGCGTCCACCGGGTCCTCGGCCTCCTCGGCCTCCTCCAGCGGCTGGTGGCTCCTGGCATGGCCCGGCCTCGCCATGGCCTCGCTGGGCTGCAGGGGGTGGCCAGTGGCGGGTGCCTTCCCCTGAAGAGACCTGCATGGGACACAGCACCCTTTCCGGGGGGGCACCCCCCTCCCACACCCTATGGGGGGTCCACCAACCTCCATGCACCCACAGGTGGAGCTCAGCACCCCCTATTCAGCCCCCATGCCTCCATGGGTGCCCAGCACCCTCCCCTACCCATAGCTGTCCATCCCCTCCGTGGGTGCTCAGAGCACTTCCCCCGTGCACCCTACCCCCACCCGTGGGTGCCCAGCGGTTCCCCCGTGCACCCTACCCCACCCACGGGTGCCCAGCACCATACCTAACCCACACCTGCCCATCCCCACCCACGGGTACCCACACCCGCCCCCCCCATCTCACCCCCACCCATGGGTGCCCAGCATCCCCCCCAGCTGCTGCCCACCGCCTCACTGGTGCCCAAAATTCCCCACGCCCTCCTAGTGAGCGCCTGGCACCCTCCATGCCCCTCCCACAGGCACTCAGCGCCTCCCCCACGCACTCCCCCAGCGCCCTCCACACCACCCCCAGCCCCCCCGTACCAGCCTAGCAGAGCAGAGCGGCCCCTTTAAGGATGGTGCCGGGGCGGTTACTGCCGGGGCGGGGCGCGGTGGCGGGAGCGCTCGCTCATTGGAGGGCGCTTTCTCCCTCTTCTTCCGCTTCCGTCCCGCGGGGGCCGTCGGGAAGGAAGGAGGCGGAAGGGAGTGTGGGTGCCTCGGCAAGATGGCGGCGACGCTGCGCATCCAGAGCGACTGGAATCAGGCGCTGGGGTGGGTACTGCCCTGCTGGTTCCCTGCCCCGAGCCCCGGCTCCCTTCTCCTGCCGCGCACTCACTGACGCGCTTTCCCTCTGCAGGCGAGACGAGGGTGAGGCCTGGCTGAGCTGCCGGAGCCCTGGTGAGTGGTGCGGGGCCTGGGGAGGCCCCGGAGGGAGGCGGCTGAGGGCCTCGAGGAGCCCCGTAGAGGTGGGTGGGGGAGAGGGCGGCTGAGGAGGGCGGTTGGGGGGCGCTTTGTGGCTGAGGGAGGGGGAGGGGAAGGTGAACTGAGGCGGTTGCGGGGGCTGAGGGCTGGCCGACCTGATGTCTGCTCTCCTCGCAGGGAAGCCGACCCTGTATGGCAGCCTGACCCGCCGTGGGCTCAGCACCGAGGGCGTCCCTGACATCGCTGCTTCTGAAGGCTTCGTGGTTGGGGAGGTCACCAAGGTGCCAAGGCTGGGGCAGAGCCGGGGGCAGTAACCGCCTTCCACGCGTGAGGGGGCCATACTCTTATGACAGTCAAAATAGCAGCTTAAAGCTGTCGCCCATTCCCTTGCATGGTTCTTTCTAGTTTTCCTGGGCTTCCCACCTGTGCAGCACCCTGGAGCTGGTTCGTAGCATCCCATAGTCAGGGTGGAGCTGCGTGGCATGGCTGGCCAGGCCATAGCAGCCAGCTCTTGCCACCCGGGGTCGTCTTCTTGAAGAAGCCCAAGGAGCTGAGCCCAGCACCACACCTTCCATCTGTTTTCAGGCTGTGAGAGACCACAGCCAGGTCCAGATCTTAGATCTACTGTGGCAGCCTCTGTGTTTCAGTAGGACTAATAGCACTTCTAATTCTTTTCCCCCTCTCTTTCACCCCCTAGAAAAGCATCCTTATTTCTTGTCCTCATGAAAATGTGTCCACGAAGTTCCTGGCCCCATACACAACTTTTTGTAGGATTCATCAGAAAAGTGTAAGTAACCTTGTGAAGTGACTGGGAAATAACGGGAAGTGACAGTGAAGTTTCACAATATGTCTCTGATTGTTGCGTGCTTGTTCTGAGCGGTGGCCTACAGTGTGCCTTTCTTTGTGTGTGAACTAGGTAATAAAACATATCAGATCATAGAAGCTTGGGAAACTTGATCATAACTGTTTACACCCCAATAATAATGTCTAAAATTCTTTAGACTGTCTTCTTGCATGTAATCTCATTTCTGCTCACTTCAGGCCCGTGACAGATCTCCCTGGAAAGGAATAAGATGTGTGAATTAATCTGTCAAAAACAAAAAATAGAAATAATAGGTTCCAGGTACTGAACTCTTCGTCTGTGGTTCAAATCTATACCCAGTTTGCAGCAGCTGTTTGCTCCTGTGTAATGAAGTTATCTGATAATTGCCAAATTAATTTCTGTTTGCGGGGCTGGGAATTGAGTGTTATGTAAACTCATCTTGGCCTGATGGGAATTCAGAGGCCAAAAAGGCCCAGCTTGTATTTAGAAAACTTAATAAATTATGTGAACTTCTCACTCACTTAAAAGCAGTCCTGCTAGTTTTGCTGAGTAATCTTCTTTCTTATTGTACCCCCATCAATCTGAAGGTGCAACAAGTACAGCTTTTCGCTAAATAGCAATACAGAAAGGCTGGCTCTGACCTGAAGTCTCAGTTCTTTACTGAAGAGAAGCACATAACTTGGCTTTGCTGGAAAGTAGTCTGCACTTTTGCTGAGCGCTTAACCCATGTGGAAACCATCCAAGAAACTAGGGAGTGTGTAGCCTGCAGGTACAGCCAGCTGCCTTAAAGGGAGTCCCCTGAAGACTCCTGGAGATGTTTCAGTACACTTGTCTCATGATTTATTGAGTACATTGTTGCAGTAAACCCAGCCGAAAATGCTGAAGAGTCAGTCTCTATTAATGAAAGTTCAAAAGCAATATAAATCAAGGCCCATTTTGACGTAAAGGCAATTCCACATCTCTACAGCTGTTTTAAGAGGAAGTGGGACTCTGCTGAGAGACAGGCTTGGCAGTGAGGCAGCTCTGGAGACAGAGGTGAATCACTTCTCTGAGCTTTGTGCTACTGAAGGGTCCCCAGCTGCCCTTTTGTGTGATAAATGGAATCAACATTCAAAGCACAGCAAAATGGAAATGTGTTGTTTAGTCTGCTGTCAAATGGGTGTGATGGCTCACAGCTGCGCTGCAGAGCTCTCCTCTGGAAAGCAGCTGAAGCAATATCTATTAATATGTAGATGAGTTTAAAGCTGGTGTGGACTAAGCTTCAGTTATCCTTTTTTACCTGCTGCCTCTTGTTCTGAGCACTCGTGCTTGGCCTTGCCTGTTCACATGCATATCCTGAAAATTTTCAGATATGTCAGACGTCAGTGAGGCTTTTAGTTTCTGCTAGAATGACTTTCACAGGCTTTTTATTTTTCTTTTTAACTAGGGAGCAAATTACCACAGATTGGTTTGTTACGTAAAATGCCACTCATGTTACCAATGTATTTCTCACATTACCGATACATAACTAAATGCACTTAATGGCCATTGTAATGACTGAACCTTCTACTCCTACTAAATCTTCCAATTCCTGTTTTAATTCCCAGGCTTTTTTTCAAGTGGAGGTTGAGTATTGATCCTGCACCCTGTTAAAATTAGCTGTGATTTGAGCTGTCAGAGTTTTTCAGGAGAGCATTTCTGTCGTGATTCTTGCTTGGATAGAACTCGTGACTGAGACATGGCATATCATGTCCCCACAAGCCCTGACTGATGCACATGCAGCATTAGGATGCTGCGCGACATCCTCCTTAACAGCTGGAGATTGATGCTGATCTGTTATGTACTTGGTCTGCCTGAGGGTATTGTCCTTAAATCTCAGGCCTGTAGCTGTCATCTTTCTTGGCAAAATCTCTCAATTCACTTGTATCTTTGGGTTTCCCTGTGATAGTAAATCCAGCTGTCCCTTCAGGCTGGCTGCTAGCGAAGGCTGAGCACGTACAAGAGGATTGACAAAGCCCAGTCCTGTTTGAGAATAGCTAGTTGTTCAGAAAAGCATTTAATCTGAAGCCTGGGATGAAGATGAGCAGCCTCATCCCTTCCCCATATGCAATTATTAGGAATCTTTTGGAGGTAATGACAGTGTGACTCCAGCATCCAAATCTTGCAAGGCAAGGCAGTTGTTCTACTGCATAGTTGTGATAGTTTTAATGTTTTCTGTAGGCTACAACACTACTGTTAACGTTTGCTTTAACAAAACCTATATAATTGTGGGGTTTTTTGAGCCTGTTCAGTGTTGCTGCAGTCTATATTGGAAATCTGTCTGTCACTTGGAAGATGTAATCTTTTCTTGCAAGGCTAGAATACCGGTTACCTTATTTCATGCATGACTAAAATACATCTGCCTTTCCCAAATGGCAGCAGTAATGTCTGGCATCACAGAAAAGGCCACCCTTTTGCAAGAATATGAGATCAACATCTGCCTTATTCAAAAGTATTCGGCTGTCCCAGTGTTTATGCAAAGCAGGCAGTTGTTAATACCTTAGTGTGACAGACTGTGTGAGGAGTTAGCCTGTCTTCATAAGGAACTGGTTTTGAGTCGGTGTTTCAGAAAATTCAGGCTGTGCCGTTGGCTTCATAACTATCTCAAACAGTGTCTTGTGGGCTTGTGAGTCATGGTGCTCACGAGCTGGCCAGTTACCTCGAGCTAGTGTGGAAGAGATTGGCTCCATTTCTTCTCTGTTTACAGGAGTTGCTAGAAAAATCCAGATTTCTGCTTCACCTGGGGTAAATCTGAAATAAAACTGCTGTCTGTGCAGGCTTCTGACTCAGCATTTCTTTTTGTCCTTGCCTTGCAGATCTCTGCAGAGTCATAGGCAGAGAACAACACTCTCTCTTGTCAAATTTGCGGGAAGTGACAAGAAATCTGGGGTGCCCCATGCCTGGTTCCAGTCACCCACTGTCTGAGCCCTAGCTGTGGGTCAGCCCAGATCAGCAGCTTGCCCTTGAAGAAGGAATGCAGCAATCTGTGTAAACAAATATATTGAGGAGATTTTTGTTTTATGCTGTCTTTGTCCTCTAGAAAACCTCAGCTGTTCAGGATCTGCTTGTTTTTTTGATATGTTCAGGGCTTATTATCTCACAAAACACATTGAGAGGGTGAGGCAAGAAAGCCTGTGAAGTCCTTGCTTAAATATTAGGATATTAGCAGGCTAAAGCTGTTTAGCTAGGAGTATGGAAAGTCTTTTGGGCATTTTAAATGAGTTCAGCAGTATGTCTTAGGGAGATAATAGTGCTGAGTGATGTACTTAGCAGGTCTCCCCCAGTACAGAGTTAAGCTCTTGAGCCGAAATATCTATATACAGGGCCATAAAAAGCTAATGCTTGGTGTTTTTACTCTCCTGCAGATTACCTGTCTTGATATTTCCAGTGGTGGAGGGCTTGGCGTGTCTACCAGCACAGATGGGACCATGAAAATCTGGCAGGCTGCAAATGGAGAAATAAGAGTAAGAGCATTTAGCTCTGATGATGTGTGTTGTCTGTGACACTACTGAAATCATTTGGCCATGACTTTGGTCAGGTTGTCTACAGACTGTGGTCTAGGGTGGGCAAGAATCTGGCTTTTGAATGAAAAGCTAATTAAACATTGACATCTCAGAGGTTTTAACTCAAACCTGTTGGGAAGCATGACTTTTCCCAAGGGAAATGGTGCTCAGCCATCCAGAGAGAAGTCCCAGGGTGAAAATCGGAATGGGTACTTAGGAATGACAGCTGGAGTGCAGAAGGTAAGTGGCAGCACCTGTGTGGTACAAGCACTGATTTTTTTTCTGCAGTAGGGAAGAGGTGTGGAGAAGAGACCCCTGCCTGTGATGGATTAACCATGTGATGGCTAGCTGTCTTCCTAGTTAAGGTGTTTCTTGTGGAGCTTGACAGTCAGCTGCTTGTTTGGCGAAGGATGAAGACATTTAACCTGTAATTAGAAACAAATGCAGAGCCCTTTGCTATGTAATTAGCTACTCAAATGGTAGAAGGAGGCCCAAAGTGTACCTGCTACCCCTTTGACTGCCTTGAATTCAGACAAGTCCATTCCAGGAACGCAAACCCAGAGGATTTGAGCTTAATCCTCTGCCCACATGGGAATGTGGAGTTTTCCAGTGGTATAGTTCAAAAATTGCTGGATGCAAGGGTGCTAAGAATGGAAATCACAAGCAGTTCTTTGTTTTTCCAGAGACTATTGGAAGGCCATGTGTATGATGTGAGTTGCTGCAGGTTTTTCCCATCGGGCCTTGTTGTTCTGAGTGGGGGAATGGATGCGCAGCTAAAGATCTGGTCAGCAGAAGATGCCAGCTGTGTAGTAACATTTAAAGGTCACAAAGGAGGTACGAAGTATTTAGCCTTTAAAATGCTTGATCCGCTGTGCGTATAATTGCCTTGCACCCAAGGGCTAACGTTTGGTCACCAGCCTGCTGCACTGTGCTGTGCATTTGTATTAGATGTCCAAAGTATGTTTTTCAAGCTCCCAGAACTTGAATAAAAAGATTAGTAGTTGTTGTATTGAGCAGATGCAATTTCGCTCGCCAGCCTGTGTTTTCCTTGTAATTAAGGTAAAAAGAGGGAGGATGCAGTCCATTAGCCTGTTGTGAGTGCCAGAGATGGAGGCAGAGGGCATTCTGCTTCTCCAGGGCAGCCTCAGCTTTCCAGAGCTCTGACCTGCATTTGGTAGCCTTGCTGCCTGCACTGGGAATGCCTTCTGCTTGCACCCAGATCACCATGCTCACGTTCAGAGTCCCCTTTTTTTTTTTTTTTTTTTCTCTCCTGTCTTGCCCAGAAAAAGCATGTAGCAGTTTATTATGGACTTGCAAAACTCAGACAGGCAGTTACCTGCCTCGAGGACACATGCTGTTGAAAGTCAGTAAAGCAGAACAAGAGCAGCTGCGAGGATACTTAAGTGATTATTTGTTAAGAAGGGCTGGCATAAGCTTGTTCACCCTTCTACCAAGGGCAGATGTCCAGCTGGTCTTGCTGCTGAAGATGAGAGTAAATTCTTCACCCTCCTTGTGTCCTCGCATAGAGGATGCACTGGCCACCTTTATGTGGTGAGTTCAGTGCGGTTCCTTGCATTCAGGCTCTATGCTACAAACTCCTCCAGTTGACAGTGTCTTAGTCCTGGAGAAGAACTGTGAGGAATGGAAAATGTGCTACCCAGAAAGGCTCCTGAGAGCTGCGATCAAAGCAAGTTTCTGGACGGAGCCTCTGTTAATCTCCTGAAAGGAGATTCGGTTTCCAGGACCCTTCGTTCAGAAGCAATGTGTGTTTATACGTAACACTTGAGCAGGCTCCCATTTTACTCCTGTTTACACATGGCCCAGAGCACAGTGGCCAGTGATACTGTCTTGTCACAGCAGGTGGTTGCTTCCTAAGGGATGCCAACTTGAACGGCTTGGGTGATGGTGAGCAAGTCCAAGTGAGTTGTGGATGTGGCATCAGATGCCCCAAACCCTGTGCCAAATTATCTCCTCCCTGAGCAAGTAACTGCTCTGTACAGGCTCTTTGTTTTCCCTGTCTCACAAGGTCCTAGGCTTTGTTGAAAAGGTTAAGCCACGTGGCTGGCTGCGCAAAACTTTATTAACTCGAAAACTCATCTTGCACTGAACCTACCTTTGTTCTCATGTGATCTGTTTGTGTGGATTCAAAGTGCTTTGCCTCCAATGTCCCGTGAACAAAACATGGCAGGCAGTGTAACAGAGCTTTGATCGAACGGCTCCCAGTGGCTCTGAAGTTGACTATTCACTGCTTACAACTCCAGCCCAAGCTGCTGCAGTTGGTTTGCCTGGCTTGTCCTGTCATTTGAGCTTGTCATGTTTAATGACTGCTTCTGTAGGAAAAGTGTCAATTAAATCTTCTAACCATCTGACTGTTACCTTCCAAAAAACCACTGTCGCTTTTCAGATCTAGACTTGACAGCCCAAAGTAAAATAAAGTAGGTAAGGGGTGTTAGCACCTGCAAAGACTGCCCTTTTCATGTTGCTGTAGCTGGATAATATGGTGGCTGCTTGCCCTCCTATAATTTTGGGATTATACAGAGCTGGACTCGGTAGCATTTTAAGAGCATTGGGCCGGGCTATTTTCTGCCCAAGTTAGAGGTTAATTGTGGAGGTAAAACTCTGCAGCAGCTGTGGTATCAGCTCAGTCTGAGACAAGGCGTTGCCCATTGTTTTATTGGCAATAGCTTGCCTTTGTGCCAGGTGGTGGCTCTACTCTGTATGGTTTTGCTGGGAGCTGCTGCCTTCCACATACTACCTCTTTCTAGATTCTGTGGCTTCCTACCCCACGTTGCGTGACTGGTGGCACTCTGGGGACAGTGGCTTGGGGCATGTAGTTGAGTTTGCCTTGGGAAATGTGATGCTTTGTCTATCTGCCTTCCATGCTGTCTGTCTGAACTCAGCCTTTGCTTTGATGCAGGTATTTTGGACACTGCCATTGTGGATCGGGGGAGAAATGTCCTTTCCTGCTCTAGAGACGGCACTGCCTGTCTCTGGGACTGTGGAAAATCCGCCTGTCTGGGTGTCATCGCTGACTGTGGCTCTCCTGTCAATGGCATTGCCGTGGGCACTGCTGACAACTCGCTGAACCTGGGCACGCCTGAAAAAGCTCCTAGTAAGGATCTTTCTCTTAAAAGTCATCTTCTTTCCCCTGTCCCGAACTGCTTAGGTTTGTCACCAGTAATCCCAGGTGTGTGGCATACTGCTTGTGCCCTTGTACCACCTAAGGAAGGGAACTAGAGTCACCAGAATGGAGCACTCCAGTCCTGAGGAGGAATTAAGTGTTATCTAGCCGTTTGAGTGATGAAGACTGTCATCTCCTTGGTTACTGGCCTGCCTTGCTGGTGTCTCGGACAGGTGGAGGAACGTTGCTGTAGGTTCGGCAGGGGTGATCCAAACTGGTTTTGGTACCATCAAGCTTTGTTGCGTAGCCACTGCTGGAATTAACTGCTGTCCTTTTGTCAGGTGAACGTGAGATTGGGACGGAAGGGAAAATCCTGCTACTGGCTCGAGAGGACAAGAAGCTTCAAGGAGTGGGACTGCAGAGCAGGCAGCCGGTAAGGAGTCTGAGACTATCAGGAGTACCTGCCTGGGAGAGTGCTCAGAGATGTTGCTCCAAAATCAGCTCCAGGGCTCCCAGTCCCTTTGTATCATTTCTTTTGTCACTGCAGCAGCTCTTCAGCTTGTAAGCGGCTGTTCACGTGGCTGTGCAGAGCACTGGCATGAGGAATAGAGCTGGGTTAAAGACGAATAGTTTACCTATCTAGGCAACTAGGCAGGAAAAACTGGTTAGTGTTATCCCAGCTCTGATCCATGGTGAGGTTCAGCATGTGGCACGGAAGGGGGCAGCCAGGCTGGAGGCAGGGCAGGGCTCGTCTGCCTTTGGTGTTATACTGCAGTGTTCTCTCCTGTATGTATTCCTGGAGGAGAGACTAAAACCCGGTACAGTACAGGGATGCTGTCTCTCCTTCCTACTGGCCAGATTTTTATGTGGGGGTTTGAGGAGTAAGAATTGGTTACAATTTAACCCGGGTGTGGGGGAAACAGTATTTAAACAGTGGCCAGTAGATGTCATCGTGAAAGCAGGAACTGCAGGCTGTCTCATCCAGCCAGGGTTTAAAGTTTTTATTCTGCCGGGTGTCTTAAGTGGTGTGTGAAGGGTATCTCAGGTGGTCACCAGTCCATCTCCCTCCTCTTAGCGAAGGGAAATGGAGTTGGTAGATCTCAGGCTACTATCAGGACTGCCCTGGGCAGTAGGACAGGAGCTTCCGATGATGTTGCAGATAGAACTGCTTGTGGTGTTGGCAAAGAGTAAAATTAGGGTGGAACAGATAAGCTCACCCCGAGGCTGGTCAGTGAGATGCCAGAGGCTCACCTGGGAAAAACCTGCAGCCTCTGTAATGACGACTGCAACTCTAGCGGGAAGGAGTGGTCTTTGCCAACCTGCCGTGCAAATCTGGTCTCGCTGCTCCATGGGTGTCTGAAGATTAGTTTGAGCTCAGCATCGGTTCACTTGTCATTGACACAGCCTTTCTCCAAAGGGGACCCAGGAGCATTCGCTGATTGCGCTGTCTCTGCTGACTTGGCAGAACTGATCCTGGAGCGCTGTTCTCCTGCTCCTCTTGGAGCAGAGCTGAGGGGTTAATAACCTACTCTGGGTTTGCCAGTTTGTGCCGTGACTCATGAAAATGACTGCACTGACTTCCTAAATGAATTATTGCTTCCTTCTCCTGGGTGTCCTGCATCCTCATTTGTGAGTGTCTGATACTTGGGTTTGTTCCTGTATTCTCAGGTGTTCCTCTTCGTCGGATCTGATGCATTCAACTGCTGCACATTCCTCTCAAGTACCTATATCCTAGCAGGCACTCAGGATGGGAACATATATCAGCTGGATGTGAGAAACACCAAGTGAGTGCGTGCCTGGGGCTGCCAGTATTTAAAGAATAAATTTTTTTTTTTTTTTTTTTTGGCGGGGAAAGAGAGCCAGATTGAGGGTGCTGGCAGGCAATGTCCCTTCTAAAGGGTGGACACGGCCCAAGCCATGGACACCAAGAGCTTCTTGCAGCCATTTCTTTCTCTTGGGGAGTGCTGGGGAGGATACCTTTGCTCAGGTTGGTGATCTGATGGGATGTTTTCCGGAAAGTGCCTCCTAAAAGACTGTAGGCTTGGTGCAGATTTCCTAGTTACTGAAAAGCTTTCCAGTCTTGATCTGTGAATAGGCGTGCTCTTGGCATAGCCTTACCTTGCAAATTATTGCTTTTTAAATTTATATATAGTGCACATTATGCTATATATGAGTATCTGTGTGATTATCTACATGTATATGTACATTGACAGCAGTATTCCTCCTGCTAAAAGCACGGCCGCTTCCTTTTACCAGTGGGACATAAGTGTCTTTGAAGGATCCTAACATTTACCCTGATCCTCATTGCCACATAGGACTGGAACTGTGCTGTCGCTGAGGGCAGGAGCTGCTCTAAGTTGTTTTTATTAGTGTCAAAGGTGAGCTCTGAGCAGGGAGGCATCCAGCTGGTGCTTCTGGGTGGGGGCTGGAGGGGTTGGCACCAAAGGGTGGAGAGTCTTTCGGTGCTGGACGAGCACCAAGCTTTTTTTTGACTGTGTCTTGATGAAGATAATCTGTGTCTGTAATCCAGCAAGGAGGTTTTATTGGTGTTCACCTGCTAGCTAACTCCTTACTTCCACTTTGATGCTTTGGTAACATCTGCAGGAAAACCAGTGCTGACTTCTGTCTGCTGCTAGAGGACAGAGACTCTTTGCTAACCACTGATCGAGTCCCCGTGTCCTCTGTGTTTGCCTCGCATATCTTCTAACTGCAAGCTCACTTTCTTCTTTCACACATTGGAACGGGCTCTTCTCTATAGACCATAATACTCATCCCTTGTTTCTTCTTTTTCTAGCACTCCAATCCAGGTCATCCATAGGTCAGGAGCACCGGTGCTTTCATTGCTCACTTACCGAGATGGATTTATTGCCAGCCAAGGTAACTCAAGCACTGTGTTGTGCCAGTAGAAATTGTATAGTTGAATCGAGGAGTTTTATGCTTTTTGGGTAATGCCCTCCCGCATGCAAGCTCTGGGTGACTTATAAGAGAGGGCCACACAGTACCCGTGGCAGAAAGGTGCTGTGGTAGGAGCTATATATTACATGGTTGCTTTTTGCCTTGTGATTTCCAGCCCTCACCTCCCCCGTGTGCCTCTGAAATGGGGCCTCTGAGGTGCATCTCAACTGTCAGGGCCTTTTCCCATCCTCACAGCACGTTTCCATCTTCCTGGGGGCTTCATGCCCTGTCATCAGGTGTTTCTGGTGGACTTGCTAGTGCCTGTAATTAAGAGCATGGCTTATTGCACTAATTGGCTGATGTTCCTTCCTTGCTTGGTATCTGTTCTGCTCGTGTAGGTGACGGAACCTGCTTTATCGTTCAGCAAGACCTCGATTATGTCATTGATCTCACAGAAGCTGACTGCGACCCTGTGTACAAGGTAAGGAGCATGGTGTGCTGCCCAAGAGCAATATATAAAAGGATAACATGTAAAGGGTGTAGGGAAAGGTGGTGCCAGGTAGCAGGCAGCTGCCTTTATCTCAGGATTTGGCAGCCAGCACAACAGGTTCCTTCACACAGTTGACTTTTAAGTTTAAGGTTTTTTTCTTAGCTGAATAATCTTGAGTTTCATAAACAAGTCCTCTGTGGTGTACGCTGGCTCTTGTCTCCATCATGCAGGTGCAAAACTAGAGCGGTGGAGTAGCTCTGGCAGAGCTGTGCTTCTGTAAAAAGTGTGAATTAATTGTGCTGGGCAGATCATAAAGGTAAAAGCAGCAGCTGACTGCACAGTGCAGCCTGTCTTCTCTTGTCCCCTGGTGACTCAGGACCAGAAAGTGGGTCTTGCAGTGGCGTTTCCAGGCAGCCGGCTGAACTGGCTGGTGAGGATCAGGAGCAGTTCCCTGGGCACTCAGTCTGGTAGTGCAGGCGGGAATTCGCTCTTGGTTTTAATCTGCTCCAACTCCACAGTCCAGTTCTTCCGCTCCTGGCCAATGCACACCCTCAAGGCTAACACTCAGCCTCACCTGGAAGCTGAGATTGGACCTGCACAACCCATTGGCACGAGCAGAACATGAAAAACGTGTGAAAAGTAATTTTTCCCCTTCCAGATCTAAGAGAAGAACCCTTGCGTGAGCGCTTGCTGCTCCTGCGCTCCTGGGGAAACCTTGAACTGTCCTTTAAAACCTGCTAATGCTGTTTCACAAGATGCTCGCCACCTCTTCCCTGTGTAAAAGTCCAAAGGGAAAGCTGGTCTCTGAGGATTTTACTTTGAACTGTCACTTGGGAAATGCTCTCCTTAAATACTACTTTTTTTTTTTTTTTTTTTTTGGCCCCGTTCTTTTCCAGGTTGCTTCTTGGGAGAAGCAAATTTACACATGCTGCAGAGATGGAATAGTGAGGAGATACCAACTTTCTGACCTTTAAGTGTTTGGATTGGCCAAACAGTGAGGAGATTCGTCCAGATAACTCCCCCGAGCTTCTTTTCCCTGCGTTTGAGGTGTGTGTGTGTGGTGGCCGGGCAGCGACTGGGACTTGCCGCTCACAGGGGCAGCGGGGAGAAGGACGTGGTAAGGGACCACCTGCACAGCTTTGCTGTCCAAATTCAAGGCGATCAGCTCCGAGGCATTGGAGAAGATCTTGCGTGGTGACAATTCCCCCCCCCCCCCCCCGCCGCTGAAAAAATGTGGTCTCTGGAGTAGGGGGAAGTAAAAATAAATGGAGACGAGGTGTGACTGTATCACGGAATAGACTGAAATGAAGCAGCTTATTTGGTAACACCCGTGCGGGGAGGAAAATTTCCAGGAGAACGTATTTTTAAGGGGAAGAAAAAAAAAAAGACAAAACAACAAACAACCAAAAAAAACCCGGAGGCCGTGGCGGGGCCGGAGTGCGGAAGCGTGCGGGGGACTACAGTTCCCATGGGGCCCCGCGCGGCGGCCGGAAGCGGCGCGCGGTGGCCATAGCAACGGCGCGCGGTGGCCATAGCAACGGCGCGCGGTGGCCATAGCAACGGCGCGCGGGCCGCCATGGGGCAGGACTACTACGCCGTGCTGGGGCTGGGCCGCGGCGCCGCGGCCGCCGACATCAAGGCGGCGTGAGGGACCCCGGCATGGCGCGGGGGGCGGGGGGGGTGGCGGGAGGCCCGGTGCGTGGCTGCCCGGTGCGTGGCTGCCCTTCGCCTCCCCCCCCCCCCGCTCCCCGCCCCGGGGCCTGAAGGGGGGGGCGAAGGGGCATGGCGGGGGGGGGGGCGGGGGAGGGAAAGGGGCCTGAGGGGCCTGGGAGCACCTGGGAGGGAGCGGCCTAGGCTGAGGGTGTGCTGGCACCCCGGGGCTGGCTGTGAGGCTGGGCTCTCCCCCCTGTCCCCTTCATAGCTATCGGAAGCTGGCCCTGAAGAGCCACCCTTTAAAATGCAAGGAGCCCTGGGCAGCGCGGAGGTTCAGGGAGCTGGCAGAGGCCTACGATGTGCTCAGCAACCGTAAGTGGGGAGACTGTTCTCTTCCACAGTTTTAGGGGCTGGACAGGGGGTGAAGCGGCATCTCTGGTATGGCCAGAGGTGTGCGGAGGTCTGAATCCCTGGCTGCTGGCACACCCAGGGAGGTGGCAGCAGCTCTCTGAGCCACAGGCAGGCTGAGAGCTGGCATATGCGCTTGCTTCCATCCCACCTACTGCTGTCTGTGAGGTGATGGGGAGCCCCCCTTTCCAGCCTTCATCCAAGCAAAACCTGGATCTCAGGCTGGGGCTCTCCCCCAGCACCCAGCATGGGAGAGTGTGGCCATTCCCAACTCCTCCTTGTTCCCTAAGCCATGACAAAAGGCATCTACGACAAGTTTGGAGAAGAGGGGCTCAAAGGCGGCATCCCCTTGGAGTTCGGCAGCGACAACCCCTGGACCGTCGGCTATGTGTTTCACAACAACCCTGACAAAGTCTTCCAGGAGTTCTTTGGTGGAGACAACCCCTTTGCGGGTAAGTAGGGGAGCTCCGTGCGGGGGGGCCAGGCCCTGTCTGTGGCTGCTGTGAGGCCGTGGCCACTGCCAGCTCTGAGCTTTAAGCTTTATGGGGATATTTCCCTGCCCAGCTGCTCTCAGGTCCCTTTGGTGCTTGGAGGTTAGAGCCTGACTTGCCCCAGTCTTGCACGGGGCAAGAGGCCTGGGGGCGCATGTTCAGGCTGTCAGCTCTCCCCAGCTCCTGTTGTGACCCTTTTCTAGGAGGACTCCCATCAAAAGGTGGGGTCAGATTGGTGAAACTTGTAAACCTGTGGGCAAGATTAAAAACCTTCCTGGAGAAAAACACTTCAGCTGAAGGGGGAAGGTGGTGCCAGGCAGAAGCAGATGGGAAGCTTCTGCTTCTGGGTGGCATGTTTGGGGTGCTCGGCTTCTGTGATAAGGAGACCCCGGGGGGGGCCCCGACCTCTGATCCAAGTAAGGTGACCCCCTGCCTCTCTGCTCACTCATGCAGAGTTCTTTGCTGAGGATGGCTCGGAGCTGATCCTGCCCTTTGGAGGGCTGCGAGGACGAGGAGCGATGAAGCAAGACCCCCCGATTGTGCGGGATCTTTACCTCTCCCTTGAAGACCTGTTCTATGGCTGCACCAAGAAGATTAAGCTCTCCCGCAGGGTAGGGGCAGTGGGGGTGAAGGGGGGCACGCTCGACCGGGCAGCCAGTACCCTCCTCTCCTGGCATGGCAAAGGGAATTCAGCACGGGAGGTGCTGTGAAAGCTGGTGGGAAGGCAGGGCTGATTTCAGAGGAGGTGTGGAGAAGGAGCACAGCATTTTCTGGGCTCCCACTGTTTAATTTCCACACCTGTCTGTGTCTCGTTTGTGCTTTTGGTGACCTGTATCTCCCCCTCACTGTCCCTGTCTCCTGGTTCCAGCCCCTGACTTTTCTCCTACTCGGTCTGATCCTGTTTGTACCCACAGCCAATATGCCATGGAGTATGAGTTGTCCTCTCCCTCTTCTCTGCTCACTTGCACACAGCTGGGTGAGCAGAGCAGTCATAACCCTCACTGGACACCTTTGTGTCACAAATCACCTGGGTTGTGCCTTGCAGGGATGACAGCCCTGCGGAGAAGGGCTTGGGGGTGCTGGGGGATGAAAAGCTGGACATGACCCGGCAATGTGCGCTCACAGCCCAGAAAGCCGCCTGTGCCCTGGGCTGCATCCCCAGCAGCGTGGCCAGCAGGGCGAGGGAGGGGGCTCTGCCCCTCTGCTCCCCTCTGCTGAGACCCCCCCACAGCGCTGCGTCCAGCTCGGGGGTGCTCAGCATAAGGGGGACACGGACCTGTTGGAGCGGGCCCAGCGGAGGCCACGGAGCTGGTCAGAGGGTTGGAGCCCCTCTGCTGTGGGGACAGGCTGGGAGAGCTGGGGCTGTGCAGCCTGGGGAGGAGAAGGCTGCGGGGAGACCTTAGAGCAGCTCCCAGTGCCTGGAGGGGCCGACAGGAAAGCTGGGGAGGGGCTTTGGGCAAGGGCAGGGAGCGGTGGGACAGGGGGGAATGGCTTGAAGCTGAGAGAGGGGAGATTTAGGTTGGACATGAGGAAGAAACCCTTCCCCGTGAGGGCGGCGAGGCGCTGGCCCAGGCTGCCCAGAGCAGCTGTGGGTGCCCCATCCCTGGCAGGGCTCAAGGCCAGGCTGGACGGGGCTGGGAGCAGCCTGGGCTGGGGGGAGGGGGCCCTGCCCCTGGCGGGGGGTGGGACTGGCTGGTCTTGAAGGTCCCTTCCAGCCCAAAGTGTTCAGCGCAGCGGTGTCTGTTCCATCTGTGGAGCGGTGTCCAGCACTGCAGGGCTGTGGTCCAGCCTGGGGGCTCAGCGCCACCATGGATGGAACCCGTCCCTGGTGCTGGCTGCTCTGACGGCGGAGCAGAGCTCCCACCCAGTCACAGGCCCACCTCTGCAGATAGGGTCCAGCTCTTCTAACCCACTTATCCCCCGCAGGTGATGAATGAAGATGGTCAAACAAGCACAATCAGGGATAAGATCCTAACGATCGAGGTGCAGCCGGGGTGGAAGCAGGGCACCAGGGTCACCTTTGAGAAGGAAGGAGACCAGGTAATGACTGTGGCGTGAAGTTCTGGGCCAGGTTTCCTGGTGGCCGGCTGGATGCTCTTAGCAGGTTTCCCACTGCTGTGGGCAGTTGGCAGCATGGCTAATGGAGCGGTTCGGTGTTGCTGTGCTCAGAAGCACTGTACGGTGTGCTTCCTGCCTGGATTTTCCTTAGGATAAAAAAATAATTGAAAGAAGTGGGTTTCTGCCCGGCACTGCCTTCGCAAAACCCTGTCTCATTTCCCTTGGCTGAGCAGGAGTCTTTTATCAGAGCCTCCTTTTTTCCTTAAAGGAAGAAAATACCTTTCACTTTTTCATAGACAGCTGAAAGCAGCCACAAAGGGGCAGGCATTTGTGTTGTCTTTCCCTGTATAAAATAATTTGTTTTACATCAAACCATTTCCAGGTATCATTTCCCTGCCCCCCCCATCTCCTCACTTTTAGGGCCCAAACGTCATTCCGGCTGACATCACCTTTGTTGTCAGAGAGAAACCCCACCCCAGGTTTAAGAGAACTGACGACAACCTGGCTTATGTTGCCACCATCCCCCTGGGAAAGGTAAAGTGCCAGGCGCGGGGATGGAGCCAGCCCTGCTTGACCTTTGCCTCTGGGGCTGCGAACACAGCCGCGGGTCCCGCTCCCCTCCCTGCCTCGCAGGCGCTGGTCGGCTGCTCGGTGGATGTGAGGACGCTGGATGGGCGGCTGCTGAACGTCCCCATCAACGACGTCGTGGAGTAGGTGCCATGGGGCAAATGGCCAGGGGGGCACAGGGGGCTTTTCTGCAGAGCTTGGCACCCAAGGAGGTGAAGAGCTTAGAGGATCCTCAGCGTTCCTCCTCGGCCCCCAGTGGGCCGCTCTTCTGGTCTGGGGCTGCGTTGCTGGTGGCAGAGGCAGGGAGGCGGCTTGGTGGGGGTGGGGTGGAAAACGCGGGTGAGGTGAGGGCTTGGATGGCCCAGGCTGGGGGGTGAGGAGCCTGGGGGCCACGGTGCTGGAAGGGCGAGGGCGGGCCCCCGCTTGGTGCAGGAGGAGCAAACTTGCCCCAGGAAACCTGCTCGGACGTGTGCGTGGGGCTCGGTGCCGCACCTCCGCGTCGGGATCCTCCTGCGGCTCCTCTCAGCCCCCTCCCTGGCTTTGCAGCCCCAAGTACTGCAAAGTGGTGCCGGGGGAGGGGATGCCGCTGCTCCGGGACCCTCGGCGCAAGGGTGACCTCCTCATCTACTTCGACATCTGCTTTCCGAAAAAGCTTACGCCTGACAAGAAAATGCTCCTGAGAAGCGCCCTCCTGTCGTAGGGGACCACGACCCTCCTGCTCTCCTGCCGCCAATAAAGCTTTGGCGCCGGTGCTGTGACTGCGGGCAGGTTGATTTGAGTATTGGGGACCCAAAAGCGCAGGATCACCCTAAACCAACGTCCCCGAGGCTGTTTCTGCTGGCCTGGCTCGTGTCCCCCTGGCCTTCTGGGCTCTGCTCTGTGGCACCGTGGCGCTGCGGAGGGGGGTGGAGGATTTTGGGGAGGGCAGGAGCACTCCCAGCTCGGCTCATGCGTGGGAAGCGCGTGGGTGGGGGGTGGCTGTGCACAGGGCAGCGAGGGAAAGGCCAAAACCGGGGAAGAGAAGGCCACAGGATTTACTCAAAGCTTTCACCGCCGGCGTGATTCCCCTGCTGTGATTTTTTTGGCCCTCACACCCCCCCCCCCCCCCCCCCCCCCCCCCCCAGCCTTTTCAGGAGCAGAATGGGAGAAAATCTGGGTTTCCTCTTCCCCCTGGCGCATCAAAGCCTGCTGCCTTCAGCCCCCCCCTTTCCTCTCCCCCGCAGGCAGCCAGACTGACACCGCTGCTGGCGGTGGGTGCCAGGGGCCCTGGGGGGATGTGAGGGTGCAGGCTGGGGTCCCCACCTGCAGGGAAGGCTGAGGAGGGGGTTGTGGCCAGGCACCCCACAAGCACCTCACTGCATGGAAGGGGGGGGGGGGGGGCAAGGCTGGGGTACCCTGGATGGAGCAGAGGGAGGAGGATTGGGAGGGGCTGGGATAGGGGATCCCCAAAAGCACCGAGGGAGAGTGGAGGGTTGCTTAGGAGAGGACATAAGGGGTCCCCAGCAAGGTTATGGGGGTCCCCAGGGGTGGTCCCCAGCACAGCCTGGGAGGGAGCAGGGGGGATCCCTGGGCATGGGGGTCCCCAGCACAGCCCGGGAGGGGTGAGGGGTCCCCAGCACAGCCCGGGAGGGGTGAGGGTCCCCAGCACAGCCCGGGAGGGGTGAGGGGTCCCCAGCACAGCCCGGGAGGGGTGAGGGTCCCCAGCACAGCCCGGGAGGGATGCTGTCACTGTGGCATGACGGCTGCACACCCCGCTGTGAGGCGACGAGCCCTCCTTGGGCTGGGGGTGCCCCCCGCCCGGCGGGGCGCAGTGGTGCCTCGCACCCCGTTTCAATGCTTCCCCCCTCCCTGGACACAGAAATCGCCTCTGCTGAGGCTGATCCCTTCCCAGCGGCACCCCAGGGCCGGGAGAACGGCCCTACCCCCCCCCCACACCCCCCTTCGAAAAGGTGAGGGAGCCCCGAGCCCGGCCGCGGTCAGACCCCATAGGGGCGGTTTATTAGAAGCGCCAGGAATAACAGGAATCGCCGCATCCCCCTGCCCTCAGCTCCGTCCCGTCTGCCCGCACCACGCGCCTTGTCTCTGCCACCGCTGGGACGCGATGCTCTTCCCAGCTAGAAAACCTACAAACATTTTTTTTCTTCCTCCTTAGACTGCTCGCTGGAAACTTCCCTTCTCCCACGTTTCTCTGCACGTACCCTCGTTCCTCCTTCCATCTCTCGGGGGTCCCCACTGGGCCAGGGGCGTGCGGCATCCTGGCTCCCCCCGGGCTTCAGCAATTAATATAATTTACTCCTGTGTCCCGCCAACGCTGGCGAGAGGGGCTGGGGCGGGGGTCAGGATTGGGCCGGCCGGACCAGCACCGCGGCGCGCTGCAGCTGCTCGTAGGAGATGAACATCACCACGTTCCAGGAGCCGAGCCGCAGGAAGGAGGGGACGAACCTGCGCCGGGAAAAGCAGCGCTGGAGGGGCCATGGTGGGGACACCCCCGCGGCCCCCCAAGTCCTGCCTGGTGCGCCGGTGGCAGCGCACGGGTTAGGGCCTTGGCCGCGGTGCCGCGGTGTGAAGCGGAGCTGGTCCGCGCTGGTGTTCGTGCACATCATTGCACCACGTCTGCCGGTGGTCGGGGGGGTCCCCCTACTCACCCCTTGTAGAAGCCGGTGACGCCGTCCTGCATGAGCAGGGCGAGGAGGCAGCTCAGCGCGTTCCGGTACTGCCCAGGGCCGGCGTTCATGTACCGCGTCTTCACCACATCCACCGGCGATGCCACCACCGTGGCACAGAAGCCAGCCCCGAAGGCAGCCACGAAGTGGCAGGGGACGTTGTCTGCAGGGCAGAGCCGGGGGTTGAGGATCGTGGGGACGGGGACGGCACCCGGCCACATCCCCCCGCGCTGTCCTGACCTGTCATCAGCTGTGCCCGCAGCAGCGCGTCCTTAATGAGGTCGTAGGTGACGAGCTCCCCGCAGTTGATGATGGCGTTGCGGGCGATGTTGGGCAGCGTCCCTGTCGGGGAGGGTGGTGGCGTTGGGGATGGTGGTCACATCCCCTCCTGCAGCGTCCTGGATGGATGCCCCAGCCCTGCTGTCCCCATCCCCATTCCCATTTCATCCTTGTCCCAGCCTCCATCCCCATCCCGTCCCTGTCCCCTTCCTCACCTCCGTTCTCATACCCATTCCTGTTTCCACTCCTGTTCTCATCCCATCCCTGTCCACATCCTCATCCCTATCCCTGTTCCCATCCCAGTCCCCATCCCCGTTCCCATCCGTCCCTACCTCTCCAGAGCCCGCGGACGCCCTCCTCCCTGGCGATGGTGCGGTAGGCATCCACGGTGCCACTGTACCGGCGGGCGCCATCCGGCAGCGCCCCGTTGGCCTGGAACCGCACCTTGACCACGTCGGTGGGCTGGGCGCACGTCACCGCCACCGCACCCGTGGTGCAGCCCGCCAGCACCCGTGCTGCCAGCCCTGTGCCTGCGGAGGGAAGGTGCTGGGACCCTCGGCTGTGCAGGGCCCCCCCCGGGCAAGCAGCAGGGTGGGTTGTTCACCCTGGGGTGGGCTGTGGGGCTGAGGGTTGTGCACGGGGGTGGGGGTCCCAACCGCCTGGACACTCACTCTCGGCACCCTTAGGGGTGTAGAGCTGCTTCACCGAGTCGTACAGCCCGATGCGGATGGAGGCGAAGCTCATCTGCCGCTGCAGCCCAGCCGCCAGCCCGCTGTAGAGGCTGCGGGGTCCCTCCGTCCGCACCATGGTGCTCAGCGTCCCCAGAACGCCCCGGTACTCCACGGTGCTGGTGCTGCGGGGGATCCGCACCTCACCCTGGATCTAGGGGATGCCGACCGTGTCACCCTGCCCTCTGCCCCCCGCAACAAAACACGGCCAGCGTGGGGGTGGAGCCGGTGGGGGGCCCCACCGGTGCGGGGCGCTCCCACCACCCGCGGGATTTTGGGGCGCCAGCGGATCGTACCTGCAGCCGGACTTTGGCGGTGTCCAGGGGGAAGGTGCAGAGGTCGGCGATGCAGCCGGCCATCCCCGCGCTGACAAACTTCATGGTGGCCGTTGGGGGCACCTCGGGGGGCTTCAGACCCACCATCGTGGCAGAGGGGCTGGAAGGAAAGGGGGCGAAGGAATTTGTGGGGGAGCCTCGGGTGGGGCTTCAAGCAGGTGTCCAGTTTGGGGACAGAGGTGACAATGTGCCATGGTGGCTCTCGCTGGCTTTGGACAACTCCAAAAGCCAAATCCCGCCCCATTTCCTCGCCTGCATCCCTGGGGAAACTGAGGCACGGGGCTCCCTTGCTCAGCCCGGGATTCACAAATGCCCACCCTGCTTTACCCCACCCTGGCCCAAACGGGTGCACTCGGTGAGAGCTTCTCCCGCAGGGTGACCTGCCCGGGCCTGGGTCCCCTGTGGCCTCACCGTAGGGACCTCGGCACCGTGTCCTGGCTCCTGCCTTACACCCCTCTCAGCGCAGCCATCGCCCCGAGAGCCGGCTCCTTGGCCCCCTTATATAGCACCCGCAGAACATTCCAGCAGCCACGGGGATCAGGTGACAGCGAAACCCAGTTCCCCTGGTGGCATTTGAGCTGGGGACAGTGGGGCCACCCAGCCCTCATGACCCTGTGGGCTGGGTTTCAGCCCTCTGCTCCCCCCACAGGGCTCGGGCAGGGGTAGGGGGGGTCCTGCCCAGACCGCCAGCACCCATGGGAGCAAAGCTGTGGGGCGGCAGCACCTGACAATGCCGCCCTGCCCGTCCGGTGGCCGCTGGGACCTCAGGGATGGGGGAGGAACTGGGGGGTGTAACCTAAACGTGCGCTGGGCAGGACGGGAGGCACAAACGCTTGCCCAAGGCTTGTAGGTGGGAGGCAGAGCAGCACCCAGCGCCCCTCCGGCGGCGGGGTCAGAGCCCTCTGCCCTTGGCAGGGACCGTGCAGCCGTGAGCCATCCCGGCAGCTGCTGAGCCTGCCGGCGGGATTTCCTCCGCAGGGTGAAACGTGTCCCCGGAGCTCACGTGGAGCAGCCGGAGGGCAGGGGCCACGTGAGCGGCCGGAGGTAAACCCATCCTAACCCATCCTAAACTCGTCCTAAACCCAACCTAAACCCGTCCTAAACCTATCCTAAACCCGTTCCAAACCCGTCCTGAACCTGTCCTAAACCTGTCCTAAAACCCGTCCTAAACTACTGTCCTAAACTGGTCCTAAACCCGTCCTAAACTACTGTTCTAAACCCGTCCTAAACCATTCCAAACCCGTCCTAAACTACTGTCCTAAACCCGTTCCAAACCCGTCCTAAACCCGTCCTAAACTACTGTCCCAAACCCGTCCTAAACCCATCCTAAACCATTCCAAACCCGTCCTAAACTACTGTCCCAAACCCGTCCTAAACCCATCCTAAACTACTGTCCTAAACTCGTCCTAAACCCATCCTAAACCCGTTCCAAACCCGTCCTAAACTACTGTCCTAAACCCATCCCAAAGCCGGCCCAAACCTGTCCGTCCCGCGTTTGTGCATCCTACAGCGAGTCCCCTGGCGCCCTTTGGCGCAGCCTGGGTCTGTGCTTGAGGCCAAGGTGCTGCTGGCGGGGACAGGCCTCGGGGTGATGCTGGAGGCCAAGGGTGGAGTGGTGGCTCAAGAAATACCCTTTTTCTTCCATTTTCTTCAAAAAAAAAAAAAAAAAAAAGAATCAGTGCGTTTAATTAACCCTTTGTGCTCTTTAGCAAAGCCCACAGGGACGTGCACACGGAAGGTCACACATCCCTGCCGGTGCCGCTGCTCTGGTGCGGGAGCTCAGTCACGCAGGAGGGATTTCGGGCTGGTGTGACACCCTGGAGCCCCCTTTGCTCCACCAGCGGCCCCCCCGGCGCCGCCCGCGCTCCCCAGCTGCCCGCTGCTCTGCTGCTGACCCACAAGAGGAAGAAGCCGTTTATCTCACGTCACCTCCGCCGTCACCCTGCTCCCAAGCAAGCTGGCATCTCGCCTGAGCGCCTGGACGCCGCCACCAGGATCAGCAGCGGGAGAAGGAAGCCCGCGTGTCGCTCCTCGTGTCACTCCTCGCAGGGTGACGCTCGGGGCGTGCGGTTTGGGGTGCTCGGTGCGTCCACCCCCCAACCCCCCCCCCCCGGCAAGGCTGGGGCGGGGGCTGCGCTCGCAGGGGGCTCAGGCCTGTGGGGGTGCACGGATCGGGTTTTACCGCTGGGGTCCGGCCCAGCACGGGCGGGTTGGGTGAGCAGTGAATTACGCCTTTAGGATTCTCCCCTGTGAAAAAGAAAACGGCAGAGGCGGCAGGCCAAGGGGGTGCCGGCACGTTGGCTCCTTAAACCTGGAACGGCCGGCACGGTGTGAAAGGCAGCCCCCACTTGAAGCATTCGCTCAGCCCCGAGGCCCGACTCATTCTCCGTGTGCTGCGCTACACCCGCCGGATTCAATTACTCTGCAAAGCAGCGACCTTTCCGCGTGCCCCCAGCTACACCGCACGCCCCCAGCTCCACCGTCTTCCTGGAAGCGTTTTTACGGCGCTTGCTCTCCATTCCTGGAGGTTTTGCGGGAAGGAGCCTCGTCCACCTGTCAAGGGCAGGCTTGTGACCTGGCAGCAGGACACTTCGCACCGGAGCGCAAGAAACCAGGGGAGTTTTATTGAAACACAAACACTGGAGACAGTACAAAAATAACCTCGCTCGGTTTGCATCGAAGTCCGTTCTCCAAAAGGTACCTGACATAAAAATGTACAAAAATAATTTAGAATATCAAAGTTCCATATTTCTAGCAAAACCCTTTTGTACACACTTCAGTATTTTACAGTATCTTTGGCCTGTATTTACAGCAGCACCTTGGGCACAGGCATTCCTCTAGAATCAGCAAATGATGCATTAGAGAAATTTCACACGAATATGTCCCCCAAATGGAGTAGGTGGGGAGCAGGTAACAGCCCATCGGTTGTCAGAGCAATGAGTCTCATCGGGGACCTGCCCCTGCAAGACACACGGCCTCTCAGTCCCCCCTCATGGACCATCAGTCCCTCTAAGGGGAAACCAATTAGGCAAATTAAAAATCAGGGTCTGAAACCTCTACAAGCTTCCATCTCCTCCTCGCTGGAGGACCTGGTGTTTGCCAGCGTGTCAGGTCGTGGCTGGGGAAGCAGCCCGCTGCCGACGGCCTCTTGCCAATGCTCTTCCTTCTTGGACAGCTGAGCAGAGAAGATCCTGGCGATTCTTTTGGTTTCTTCTTCCGAGAGATCGGCCGTGGGCCTGGGACGATTCGGCCTCCGGCACGGGGCACCCCCTGGCACTGCTCCGCTTCTGCTCTGCAGAGAGAAGGAACAGGACGCTGGAGCCCTGGCAAACCCCGGGCTCGCGTGGGAAGCTGGATACACAGGAGAAAAACCCACTCAGGATGTGTCTCCTTTTGCTCGTGGTTCTTTTGTGGTTCTCCTTGGAAGGGTTTTTCTCTTGTTCCACACAGAGAGACAACTGCTGGGAAAAAAACCTGTTCAACTGTTCAGAAAAAAAAAAAAAAAAAAAAAAGCATCCACGATGGTGAAATATTTCTCTGCCCCACGCGGTATTGGATGCTGCGATGCTATTCCTTCTCAACGCTACAGAACGCAAAAGGTACAGACCAAAATTAGACAGGTCCGCCCAAACCACACGATCCGGCTCAGACAAGCGAACCCCGAATTCATGAAGGTCTATCCTCAGCCAAAAGGAATCACACCAGCTTGTTCACCAGGTTCTGACTCTCCGAACTTGGGTTTTCCATTATTATTATTTTATTTTAATTTGCAGAATCCTAAAAACCAAACCCCCGTGCAGCGGAGAGGCAAGGCTCCCACGCAACAGAGCCCAGCCTGCTGCCAAACCAGGCGGGCCAGCCTGAGCTGCCTGCAGGGACCCCCGAGAAGCAGCCCCCGAGATGAAACCCACCATTTCAAACATTTGAAAACATCACCCTCGGTCTGCGTGCACACCCTTCCGGCAGCCAGGCTTTCTCCCCGGTGTCACAGCAGCGTCGACGACAGGTGATTTTGGCACACAGAGGCACTGGCGTTCCTCCCCCGCTGGTTCAGAGCCAGGCTGAGCCCGGGAAGCACCGAGCGGAGGGACGCGGCTTCGGCTGCCTGTAGCGGGTGAAGCTTTCAGGACGTGCTGCTCATGAGCTGCGGGGCCAGGGAGGGCTCCTGGCAGGGGGGGGCGGTTTGGAAAGCTGATAAGCCCACCCGGCCTTTCACCTACATGGCTGAGCTGCCTCGCTGGGCACAGGCCCGTTGGGAAGGTCTCCTAAGGTGATCCGCTCCCTCCCGAGGGAACCGGCGCCAGGATTCCGTTCCCGTGTGCTCCCTGCTTTGATGTGCACTTTGGGGAGGGAAATGGCTTTTTTAGGAATAAGCGGTTTGGAAGTTGCCTTGTGTTCGGTTGACTGCACTTCACAGCCTTGGATGATGAGCACACGGAGTATCAGCCCCACGCCAGCATCGCTGGTGGAGACCCTTACGGGGAAACATCCGCAGGTAAAAGCCACACCCTGATCCTGGGGGTACCCCTGGTCGCTAGAGCCAGGGCAAAGCGCAAGGGGCTGACTGTAAGCTAATTTAACATCAGCTAAATTTCTGCAAACAGACAAGACCAAGAGAGGCTGTAACCGCCTGTCAAGATTTCCCAAAGGATGATTTTCAGAAATGCTGACGCAGTCTGCTCCTGCACAGCTGGATTCGGGAGACAGACGGATCAACACTCACAAAGACGACGGGTTTGGTTAATAAAAAGGATGACGAGGGTGGGAACAGCTCGTGTGGTTTCACATCCAACAGCAGCAGAAAGGCTTATGGCAAGCCAGCTACAAATCCCTATGCCCTAAATAACCATCTCCCAGTTTCATACGGCTAATTGTGTAAATTACATGAACAGTGCTGCAAAAAACCTCTCACTGTACCTAGGAAAATAGCTAAGGGCAGTAATGCTTCAAAATGCTGCCCATTTCTATCACACTGAAGAAACATACACGTGTATTTATGAGAATCTTTGCCTTGTGTTTCTTTCTCCTTAAACCTGCTCTAGGGTGGTTTTCCTGAAGCAAAACGTTAAGAAGCTGAGAGAGGTTAAATGCAGACCTGGCAACGTTACAAACTCAAAGACCAGCAGAGAGAGGTGCTTGCTGGCCAAACCACCTCCCTTTGACAGCGTATTGTGCTCCAGGCTGTCGAGAGAAGATTGGGTCAGTAGCTCATTCTTCCCATGCTGTTCTCTGTGCCAACTGTGTCTGAAACAGCTGAAACATTAGCATGGGCTGGAGACGGGACAGTAACCGGCCCGGGCTGGCTCTGTGCAGGGCCTTGATCTCTGTGTAAGCGGTTCATGGAGAAAAATGCTCAAAGTGAAAGCCCAGAGGACTGGTAAAAGGCTTCTGGCTTTAGTGCACCAGGCAGCGTTCGGTTCTGAACACCAGTTTTATGTATTTGCAAGGAACTGGCACAGACTGCCCCATCCCTTGGCCTAGGAAAGTGCGTAACTGTAACGAAACCCAAAAACCCCCAAGGAAATTCTGGCTCTTAAATCCAATATCCTGGTGAAATAGCAGCTAGACAGCCCTGTGCCGCTTGCCTGTAGTGGCACTGGACTTCAGGAACTTCTTTTCCTTCCAGCAAGCTGTGATGATGCCGTTTGTCCTCTGATGAGCGCCCTGTTCTACGCTGGAGGAGGCTACACCACTCATGTAGCTAAAAAAGATCGTCTGCAAAGCTACCTGCCTGTGGAAAGCTGGCGGGAACGACGCTACTGAAACAGAAGCAGGTTTACGCTGTAGCAATGGCGCTCTGTCAAATTCCCCAAATCATCCAACTGACCCTACTTCAAAGGGTTGGGAAACCGCCCTTCCTACCTCTCCCAGCTCCCCTCTCGCTCCTGCTCGCGCTGCAGATGTCTTTGTGCACAGCTCGGAGCCAGAGACAGCACCTCACACTCTGAACGTGCGGAATAAACACAGGAGGCTTTCGCTGACCCAACGGGACATCTCTAACGAATCTCAGAGGGAGCAGCTGCAGGCCCTGCAACTCAAGAGAAGGTAACGTATCATGTGGGAAAAGATAAAGGAAAACAGAGCAAGACTGTCTTGAGAATCCCAGAGCCGCCACCACCCCCCAGACAGCACAGCTGGGCACGTGTGCAGAAATGAAAGGACTTTTTTCTTCTGGCGTGCACTAACCCAGTGACCCAAAACCAGCTGTAAAATAATCTTACCCTGGTTGTAAGAATTTTTAAAATCGGTTCTAAAGGAGGAATTAAATGAGATTTTCTCCTTTGTTCTTAGAATTAACACTCCAGAGGCGCCACAGTACTTTCTCCTGCCCCAGGTGAAGCTAGGAGCACATCACACAGCTGAGTTGGTCCTGATCTGGTCTAGTTGGCCAGAGAGGCTGCTGCAGCCAGTGCTGCTCCTCCTCCCCATTTTGCCACCAGTGCAATAAAATACCCTGAAAGAGCACTGTGCCCTCAAAGCGAAAATACAACGTGAACCGCAGGTGTCTGCTGCTATTAGGTGACACCTAGGCGACGGACGGCACTTTCTACGCTCCTGACCGTCAGTACACGAGGTGTGCTTTGCAAACGTACCACTTGCACACTGTTGCAGATAGAAGTGGCTAAAATATTCCTCCTCCAATTTTTCTACCACCACGTCCACTGGCAGCAATGCAGAGCTGTTAAGATGCATGTCATCTACGGCAAGGACCTCCCTAAAAATGAACTTCCAGCAGCAGGAAAGGTTTAGCAGCTCTTTTTGCTGCTATTCTACATGCAGAGGTGTGAATCCAAACAAGAGACATTTAAAAGCACAGTTACCAACTCCCAGCTTGCACAGGTGATCAGAAGCCTTATGGAATTACGTCTGCAGCTTCAGCTTCACCGGCAGTTTTGGAAGCTACAGGAAAGAGCTACACTTGTATACTCGCCTCTGTATAAAGCTATTTTTCTTTGAAATATGCAAATTCCTTGCACACACAACATTTAGTGAGACTTTCTAGCCTCAGTGCTGCATTTTTGAAATGCTCACTTGATACATCAAACAGGCAGTTTCAAACAGAGTCGTAACCTTCTGTGTCGTTTCGAGAGCGCACAGCTGAAGTGTCGTGTTTACATCGGTCCTTGCCTCCGAAACAGGCACTGCTATTTCAGACTGCGACCTGAGCACAAGCGGCGCCTGTCCTGGGTTTTTCCTTCTCCGTCTCTAAGCCAAAAGTGTCACAGACTCCAAGTATCTGATGCTCAGCCACGAAATGCACACATTTAACCAGAACGATGAAAGAGGACTTAGGCACAGAAGATCATGCTTCACTTTTCTTTTTTTAGAAATGGCAGTGATAGAGCAGGACACTTAAACCAGCCATGGATTATCTAATTGGCGTGTGCCAGGGACTGGAGCACAGCAAACAGGTTTATTAGCATTTTATAGGTCTTGGGGCGATGGCTTATTTCAAGGTCAAAGAATTCCGGTAACTGAGGTGGAGACCGTTTCAGCCCTGTGGCTCAGCAAGGATACTGGCTCGTTTTGTTCGTGCACAGTGATGAAGGAGGGAAGACAGATCTGTGTTAAGAGGCTACAACCTACCCCCGGAGTGACCTTTCACCTACTTCTGCTTTCTGGACAGGAAAAGGTTTATATCAAATCTGGGACCACAGCCACCAACTCTGAAACAGACGTGGAGAATGCAGCCACGTTTTCTTCTTTTTCTGATGGTGAAAACGGAAGAGAATGTCGTCATTTCTGTTCAGCAGGTTAGGAGGACAAATGTAGGCAGTAAAAGCCTTAGCTCTGTTCTCTGGGTAAGCTGAGCAAGGAAAAAGGAGAGCTTTAGTGGCTGTGACTGAAACGGGAGTACACCAAGAAGAAACATTAGCACCCAGAAAGGATGTTAGCACTGTTGCTAGCCATCTGTGTTTTCAGAACAGATAAAAGCCTGTTGTTATGAATTTGCCTGTGCTATAGAAGTGTTATTTCTAATTTACACTGAAGGTAAAACTATGCATATACAAATATTAATTATTGTGAGTAAAAGTGGTTTCCATATAAGTTTCTTATGCTTTCGGAATATTCATAGAAGTGAGGGGGGGAAAAAAAATCAGGATATTTTAATGACGTTTATTAACTCTCCGATTCTTTAAATACTTCCTCCTGCACCCAAAAACCCCAGCTCCATCACCAGCAGCCTGGGCCAACTCTGAAAGGCAGCAAGCCTTGGGATGGGTTTACCAGCCAGCACCTCACTGGAATCACATTTAAATGGTTTCACTCTTAGCACGCAATTGCCCCAAACCCTAACCAGAATCAATGCTGCAGTGCTTTCTGTGTCAAACATCATACCTGGAGAGATTAAATTTTTGCTCTGAAAAATCAGCAACAGTATATAAAAGAATATGGAACACACGAACGCAGTAAAGGCAAAGAGGGAGGAGAAGGAAGGCCAGGGGCAACGGGCAGAAGCAAGGTTTGGATGGTAATCTGGGCCACTAACAACGGCTCTGACTCATTCAAGAAATAGCTGTAGCTTTACAGTAAACATGATGCCGTGCTGGATGCTGTGAAGTTTAGCCATGAACTCGGATAATTTTCTGTATGTTGTATCGGGAACTGCCTGAAAAAGGACTGAGAAAAGTGCAAAGCCGCTGGCTGAACCTGAACAGCAGCAGAAATCGAACCAGGGCTGCTGGTCACACAGGACAGCTGGTGACCAGCGTGGACGAGGAGAGCTGGGAAGGACCTCAAAAACTGGAAGCCTGAGGCTGATGCAATGGAGAAAAAAGGTCAAAATTTTTTAGATTTTGTGAGGCTCTGCAAAACTCAGGTCCCTGAAAGGTGACTACAGTATCCAGGCTGAGGCCTGAACTGCTGCAGCACCTTCTCAGCTCCCCGTGTCCTCGCAGCATGAGCCAAGAAAACCTTCTTGTCTCAAAACGCTGCCAGCTCCTTTGACAGGACCGCCTGCTTCCCCTTCTCATCGTTCCTTCATCGTTTTGTGCAGGGAGTCAGACAAGAGAGGGAGAGGTGGCAGGAACATTAGGGAGGCCAGGAGAGAAGTTTGCCAGCTGCCACGTGAGCCAGAGGGGACTGCTGATCTTCGGGCGAGAACAGCTCCGGTTTCAGCCTTGCTGTCATACTCGCGTCTGCTCGACTGTGCAGAAACCAAGCAAACCCAGATTTAGAAACTGGTGTTCTTGAGGCTAATTAAGAACAAAACTATGAGAAAGCAGTTTTCCTGAACTCTATTTTACCATCAGCATAAGCGAAAAACTTGTTCTTCATATAGGGTGTCTGATGCTGGATGCACAACACAAGGCACAACTGAGTTCTGTCTTGACAGACCCCTACAAGTGCTACAGCGAAGGATTAGCTGGAGTTCATCCAGGAATTAAACTGGTTTAAGGTCAGCTATATCCAAACAGTGCCTTGCTAGTATTCTCCCTAATTATTAATCACTTTCAGGAGTGTGTTTCCAGCCACTAAGCTTAGCAGTGCAGAGAGAGAGGGAATTCAAGTAAAGCTGGTAATACTATTAAACCGTAGGCCTGAGCGATGATTTGCAGATGCACAGAAAGACACAGGAAGAACCGGAGCTAACCCTGCAGAGAAAGCAAACCTCAGAAATGGGGGCACGACCACAAGACAAGAGAGGAAGGGGATATCATCAGTGGACAGAGACGAACAGAGAGAATTTGAAGCAGATTCCAAAGGAGAAACACATCTGAGATTCCGCTTCTGCTTTCATCCACAATATTCAGACACGGCATGAAAAGTATGCTTCACCAGCACTAAGACGCACTGCAGTCAGTGTTAGAATCAAGACGAATCTTAGGATCCTTGAAGCATACTGTGCCCAAGACCCCTCTGATACGGGTCTCTATTTTCATCACGAACAAGTTTCAAGAGCTTTAGGAAAAGATATTAATATGTAGATCAGAAAACAGACATTTTTTACATCACAAAACAGCAGCAAGTCAGATATTTCACCTGAGCTGTAAACATGTTTATTAATTTAAAATAGTTTCCATAACTTCAGAGCTATTAGATCCTGACTGTTCCTGTTCTGTTTAATCAAGCACGCTGTTTCCAATTACATAAATGTTCCTTAGAGTGTTTGTTTCATAGGTCATAAGGAAGGAAACCAACACATTATGACATTATTGGAGTAGTAAACAAACAGCCCAGCTGCTGCAGCACCCACAGCCCCGTTAACATCCGTTGCAAAACTGTGGCTGGCAAAGAATAATGCGCAGACCTCAAAACAACTGAGCCACGAACCTCTTGCAGTGAATAAATGTTTACGCACATAAACCCACCTATGAAACAGCAAAAACGATCAGCAGCTTCCCTGGATGAGGAGCGACCATTCCCACTAGTCTACTGTTCCCTCTGCCCGAGAACAGTTACTTGATCCCTCTAGGAGAGGTTCTCCTGCTGCAAACTCCCTCATTTCCCCCTGAACTCAAAGACAGAAGTTGGAGTTGTAATTACAAGTTACAGCTTGTGTCCTCAAAATTAGGCACCTTACCTCCCAGTAAAGCCCAAAGAAGTGTGGAGTGGGCACCTGCCACTTCCACCAATGCTAATGGAGAAGAGCCACATCCACTGAGTATACAAACTGGTTAACGTGAGTATGCATAAGTAAATGCATAAGTAACAAGTAAATGCATAGTAAGTAAATGCATAGCGGTCTAACATCAATGCATAAGCATCACAGATGATGCAGCCATGAATGCTGAAAATGGCTCTCACAGAGAGAGGAGGTATCAGAAGGCTTCTCCTTGCACAATTTGGAAGCCATCAGTGCTAACCTGAGTGCTGCCAGGCAAAGAAAGGAAGTACGTTTGGTCCTGCTCGAACGGATGGACTCCGCTAAAGGAAAGGAGGTCCCATACTTACTTTCAGAGCTGTGGAAGGATGAGAAGAAACACTGAGCAGTCTCATGGAGGCTTCCATCTGCTGGGGTGAAAGGAAGAAGTTGGGAATAGCAACAGGATCAGATCTGAGCAGAAGGGTTAAGGAACAACCTGTGGCAGCGCGTGGTTGCACAGAGCTCCACAGGAGCGGCAGATGTGGAACAGCCCTCGATGTGACAGCTGTTAACGGATCCCAGAGGGTGAATTCCGTTCATTTTAATTGATATTCTATTGTTCTGAACACTTGGTTCTCTCACCTGGCCTCACAGAGCATGGGACACTAACTTGCTCTACGATAATACCTCACATATTTTCAGTGCTTTGTCCTCCAAAAATTCCAACACAGCTTAGTGAAACTGAAAGACAGATTTGGGATCTGTGCAAGAAACGTGGGAAAGTATTTTAAAAGCAAAATAATCTACAGGTTTCTTAATACAAAATAAACACAAGAGCTATAATATATGAAGGAAAACGACATGGGGAAAAAATACAAGAAGACACATTTAAACTACCCAAAAATGAAATAACTCTCATGGATCACAGAATGCATTGGTTGCAAATGGCAAGGAAGTCACCACTATATTGTGTGAAACACAACACAACAGGGTCTTCCAACACCTTCCCAGGTCACCAATTCTGGACTCATTTCCCAGGGAAGAGCTCCACATAGTGGATTTCTCTTTCCTGAGGCCAGTGAGATTCTAACTAAAAAGACAGACATGCTCCTTGAATGTAATGTGCATTTAAGAAAAAGAAAAGAAGGATACAAAACCATTTTCGGTTTGACAGACTTTTCTGACTCTTCCGGTGGGTCTTCGCTACTGTCATCAGAAAAGCTTTCACTGTGTCCTTCCGAGCCCGCTTGGGCTGATACACTCTTAACACAGATCTCATCAGAACCAGTTTCTTCCTCGTCTTGACGATCCTCATTTACAACCTCACCGTCTTCCTCCTCCTTTTCTTCTGTGGTTTTTGGATTGCTCAAACCGACGTCTCCTGGAAATGCCAGCACCTCTCTGGAGGCTCTATGAACCTCCACATTTTGCTCTATACATTTAGTGTTAAATGCTTGATCCCAATCACAATTTCCATTTTCTAGAGGGCCACTGGCTGTTTGATGCACTTCTGACAAATGAGCAGGCTGAAACAGCTCCTTCCCAGTTGTTTCTGTGCCACTTTTCCAGCTCTGAAAGCCTTCTGTTACTGGCCAAGGACTGCCCTCGTCTGTGAGAAGGCTAACGCATGGGCTAAGGGGGGTGGCCATGCTTTGGTTGTCACCTTGTAGCATGCTGGACAAGGTGCTGCTCCGTCTGCTGTTTCCTCTTTGGAACCAATCCATATCCCTGGAGTGCTGATCTTCAGGCCTCAAGTCCACAGGCTGCTGGGCAGCACCCTGCTCTGCCTCAGACAGCACGCTGGACCAGGGACTAGTTTTGTCCGTTACAGTTGTTACTTCATTAAGAGTTCGGGGTTCTATAACATCTTCTTCATATTCTTCTTCACTGTGTGGCTGTACAGCAAAAGCACCTTCATCTTCCTGGATATCGTCCACTGGCGAATGATGCTCATCTCCAGGGACAGCTTGGTCTAGGAGTTCATGTAACATGTTTCTCTCAAACACGGATCTCCCAAGAGGGCCCGGCCGCTGCGTATCACTGCAAACGCTGCGGGAGGCCAGCTCAGCTTGGCCTTGGCGTACTTCAGGTCTGGCTGCTTCATCCTTCTGGGGGGGTGCACGTATAGACCCCAGCTTTCTGCTGCCATCTTGATGCACGTTAGAAGACTCTGTACTATTTTTAGTTATAGTCTGTAAGTCTGATTAATAGAAAACAGCATCAGTAAATGCATGGAGCGACAGTTCACCTTTTATCTCATTTATTTGGTCTTTCTGCAGAAAACCACACATGTAAGAATGGTTAGGAGTTAAACACGCACAGCTTTGTCAAACGCTGCCGATGTGATTGCGTTCTGCTCTCTCTACCACTGACAAGGCCAACAGAAGGACAGAAATGCTAAGGAAAAAAGGAAATGTTCAGCATGAAATGACTGGGAAATAACTAGAAATATCTACCTCAATGTAAAGAAAAAAAACATTGGACAGTGAAAATATTCCGATATACAAAGTTCACCTAAAGCAAATGGAGAAACTACCTTTTGCTTGGCATGACTAAAAACGTTTTGGACAGTTCAGACCACATAGGAAGGAAAGTGGAATAATCTAAGACAGCAAAGATGGGTAATCTTACCACCTTTTCCTCGCATAACTTCCCCAGTTTCATATAGACACCCAGAAGACCCCGTTGCTACTGATATTCTCCAGCTTTCAGTTCAATTTACCAACTCAAATCAAATTACAGACAATTGTTAATTAAATATTTGTAAACCAGAAATTCACTCAGGACTACTGCTCAGGTGTGGTGATAAAATTGTAAAGTCTGAAAACAAAGAGCTGGGAGAAAAGGTGATTGGATTAGGAACCTAAACATTCATAAAATCTGTGCAGTCCTGAAAATCTCTGGGGATTTTACAAATCCTTTAAAAAGCCGCTATCACCTATTTTTATGTTCCTAGTTAGCAGATCCTATTAATTTCTTGCATTCTTTGAGAAATTAGTTCACTGGTATTGGGTTAAATGGCAAAATTAGTTACTCTGAGGCAAAAGTGCTGCTATAAGGTAATGGTGGAGGACATTTGGAAAAGGAGAAGGCAGAGTTTGAGACAGATGTAGAGAAGAGCATGTAAAGAAGCAGCAGAATCAACTAATAAAGATGAGGAGGGGAACAAAAAGAGCAAAATCTTGAAGAAAAAGAAAAAGAGAAGATCAAGGTGGTAACAAGAATGGCAAATTCTGGCACAACAGAAATACGCCCTTCAACTCCATCTCTTGAAGCGCTGCTTCCCTGTAGGTCGCTGCAGGCAGAAACAGCACAGAATAACTTTTCAACTGGCAGCGCTCCGAGCCACAGTTTATTCTCTACTCTGATAAATTATTTTAAAAGCACCAGCATGAATTTGATTTCCTAATCATTTTGCTACTTCACAGCACCTCTCTGGTATGAGATCAGAGTGGCACAAACAATTAAGCTAACATTAAATTAACCGCAATCAGTGAGCTGGCTAGTGCTGAGGTGAAGAGTGGTTACAACAGAGCTGTTAGAAATGCCAGGCAGAGTGAAAAAACACATCTGAAAACAAAGTGTACAAAGAGATACTGTTTCCTTCCCTGTTGTCACACTCCATCCTTATTAAAGATGTCATTCTGTGTCCAACAGCACTAATGACAGGGAAAATTAATTGCATTGATGCCTCTGTAAGAGGAAATGTATTGAATGTGATAAACGGAAAAGAACCTGCTCACTAAGAGCTTTGTCTTACCCATCCTAAAAGAGTCTTGTTTTAGCATTTCATCATAGGGCACAAATTTCACCTGAAAACAGAGCTATGCCAATTCCTATTAGCAAAGAATCACAGATCCAGCTCAGTATCGTTCTGTGGATTATTTTTCTACTGAACAGACATTGATATTTAGGCTACCCTGAAAGCACCTGGACTCCCACCTAACCTTCCTTCTGAACGTTTCAGTTCAACACTATCACCATGGACAGGGATTTGAAAGGGTCTCTAAAGCATTCTGCCAGCAGACCAACACTTACTGATTCCCAGCACCAGGAAGTGGTCCTGATTACGTCAGAACTTTGAAGACACTTGCAGGCAGCTTCTGACAAAAAATTCCAAGCCAAGTGACAACTTACCATTGAGTAGGCTGCTGACCTGAGACACCAACTGACTCGATTTTTCCAAAAGATGGCAGTCGTCGGGATCCACTTCTCCGCTCATCAAGCCCTGATGATCACTCTCCCACTCCTCAGGACTTGGTTTGGATGTGTTACCGCAACTGAAGTCAGGAAAAGACTTGGTCAGCTTCTGACTGAAGTATCTTTGAACCTCATCCAGCTCACTCAAGTTTTTTCTGTAGGCAACAGTAAGAAATTTGGTAAGAGGAAAAAAAAGCCTGTGGCAGACTGGTTCTATTTTTATCATTCTAGTCAACAGCATGCAAATATGAGATTAAAGGTTATTATTGAAAAATAGATCAGTAGGTAAGTGTTGAGATTGCTCTAAGTGAAAGGATAACACTTGAGAACACATGCCGAATTAGCTATGAAACTTAGGCTGGAAGTTAAAAAAAAAAAAAAAAGAGCTAGTTTTAAACTTACTTAATCAAAGGAGTTGGATTTGAGATAACTTCCCAACAGAAGTCATAAAGCCAAGAATATTACTTGACTTTATGACTGAGCTTGATAAAAATTGAGGATTTCTACTTGCTTAAGATCTAAAGATTTTATGATATACTGCTTACAGTAGCAGGGGAAGGGATGGAATGACTCAGAAAGTCTCTTTCGGTCCTATATTCCTACAGATCATAAATAATACTCTTCTAAATTTCCTGATTTGAACCTAGAAACTAGTCAAGAGAAAAGTGCTTCTAGTAAGGAGAAAGGCATCCTGTTGGGAAGGGACATCCTGCCCCGTGCACCATGAAAATGCTTACAGGCTTGTTCTTGTGTCTGTGAAAACCAGCTCAGAGGACTGTTGGCTTAACAGTGTGTGTTGTGTTACAGATGTACAAAGATGGATAAGGCAAGGCATTCTACCCTGATTTTAAAACACTGCTGTTGCTGCTTCCCTTCGGAAACTTACAGCATTGCTAGAGCACCTCAGTCCTGATGCAGAGATGCCTGACTAGTCCCTGCTCCTCCAGTCTCATCTCATCCTCCTGTAAATCACACTGTCTCGCTCATACTTCTTAATCAGCTATTGTATATCTTCATTTTTATTTCCCTTAAAATTGGATGCAAGAATTCTTCACATTCAAGTTCCGCTTTGAAAACCTAAGGCTTTGAATTACCTTGTTGGCTATAGCTCTGTTTTACCTGAGAGCAGTAAGAAGAGAAGTACGTGATGACAGTGCCAATGAGTCCGTCTTTGCTGCTCGATGTGCGTTCCCTTCTGCTTGCTGTAAGGATTCGTGAAATCTGCGCACATTCTGCATATGCTCTTCGTGACGAGGCGTGTGTGTTCCAGGGGGACTAATTCTGCTTGAAAGAGGCCTACATGTAACAGCAGAAAACAGGCTGAGATCTCTAAATGGGAAAAGTCTGTCAACTAAGAGGGAGCTGCCAAGCCAGCTGTTCAGACCACAGAATGGTGGCCCACAGTCCCTCTAAACGTCAAAGACACATACAGGAAAAGTATCATCTCCTGTGTACGCTAAATAAACAAACCATGAATTAAAATGCTCTCTTACATGTTGCTAGTTAAATATATAAACATAGGTGCTTGCTTTAAGAGACAGAAAGCAGGAGTTACGGCAGGATATCTGATGGTCCTAGTCCTGGAGCATGCAATACTACAGCATGTCACCAGCTGTCATTCACCAGCTGTGGACAAGAGTTAGGGCAAAAGGAAAGGGATACAGCAGTAATACTCTAGTCTAACTTACACTTATCAGCCTTATCAAAAATCAAACCCAATACAAATGCGACCCTTATTCTTACAAAGGCCTGGAAGAAGCACCTGCCAGTTCAAGCAATGGCATAGGGTAAATCCTAACGTAGAAGGGAAATGAAACAAATCAGGAAATATTAGTGAGATGAAAAAACACATCTGGTTTCTGTAGAAAGGAGCCCATCTCAAGATTGCTGTCTCCTGGGCCACCTTGTCACTGGTAAAGGGAATTTAGTATAATGTTTAAGCCCAAACCCAGGGAAAGACATTTGACAGGGTTTGATATTTTCTCAGTAGAGTCAATAGGCTTCAGCTAAGTAGATTTCTGAGCCCTGAATATAATAAAAATGATTGATAGCCAGCAGACTTACAGCTCTTGAGTAGGAATGCTGACTTCCTTTGACAAGGTATTCGACATCAGCTTGGAAAAGCTTGTAGCATTACTGGGAAACTCTGAAAAGCCAGCCTTCACCTAGAATAAAGAGAAACACCACCCAAGAGTCTTCCACAGCAAGAAAACAGAGAAATCAAAGTAGCATGTTGCTGAGCTAACAAACAAAAAACTTAAGTTTTCTAAGTTTTCAAAGGATTTTCCAGCACTGAGCCAAAGTATCATTTCACAACACTCTTATTTCAGTATCATTTGTTTATTCCCCCCTACACTACCACAGAACAAACTGATGGAAAACAGGGTACAGGGGCTCCCTTACATGGGTATATCACACCCCAGCGTAACTGGAAAGTCTACAGAATCAAAAAAAAAAAGCCATGAGAAATGGAAAAATTTCCAGAAAAACAAGTTTCTGCCAAATTAGACATTTCCTAACTAATGAAAGGCTGAATTTACTGTATGCTTTCGGGCATCATCTGCCAAAGCAGCAAACAGACAGGCTCCCAGACATCCAAAACCCCAGAATATTCTCCTAACAATAAACACCCCCAAACATCCACGAAGGAACAACAGAGTGAAGCCACTGCAGATGTTCGTGATCTAGGTTTGAATGAGTGCTGTGACTAGTGTTGGCCTGCAGGTGCCATCGAAACATACAGCAGAATTTTTAAACAAGGAATTAAGTGTTTCTGATACATTTACACAGACTTTACACATTCCAGTACTGTGAATTTGCTATGTTTGCTCATTCCTTCAAAACCCCACAGAGTCAGTGCTGATTATCAGGAATCTAATCAGGTATGTGCAGGGCAGAAACCGAAGTACATACTGAGGGACTTGGTGGCTGGGCCCGGATCCTTGCCTGCCTTTCTCCTTTAAGATAATTTACGTTTTGAAGAGGAGAAACTGCTACTTTGATCTGCCCTCGGCACTGTCCACTGAAGTCCGTAATATTGTACCACCCACACACGAGCTGGAAGCCAGAAAGAAGAGGAGAAAGGTCCACTGATGCAAATCCTATCACCCGCTCAGTCTCTGGGGAAGAAGAATATAAAGCACATATTAATTTAAACTGCACTGTAAACAAAACATTTTCAGGAGTGCTAAAAATCAGTCAGTCACTCAGCCCTTGAAATATGTCTAGACTTTACAGAGAAAGACATCTTACAAAACCGAAAAAACAGTTTCAAAGCTGACAGCTCTCATGAGATAAAAAGCAAGTAAAGAGCGGAACGTAAATGCGGAGGAAATAAAAAACAGAGTTGAAGACCACAGAAACGAGACTTAGATTTTGGTTGCTAACATGCTTCAAACGAAGAGACCTACAATGCCTGACTGAGAAGCAGGAAAAACTCTTTCAAGCAATTAAACCAGCTTCCTCCCAATGGATTTGCCAAAATAGCTGTCCCTGTTGCAGCTGCTGCTAACCTGAGCACCTGCCTTGGTAGGAATTCACAGCGGGGTGAGGGCCATGCTGCAGGTTTAAGAAAGATCACGACGTTACATACCCGACGTGATATTGAATCAGAACTAGTTAAACAAGGGTTGTAACAAACGGAAAAATACTCAGCTTGAAAATGGACTAGAAATACAAGATAATCAAAGACTTGGAAAAAATGAACCTAGAGGCCAATCTAGGGACCTCAGCAAATGTATTCCACCTCCAGAATTGCATTTACACTTCAGAAATTCATGCTACCTCCCTATTCACTTTGCCAAGACTGTCCAAAAATGCTGATTTGTCATTACACTGTTGCATTTTTGGGCAACATTTTTGTCTTTTCTGTCTTGCAAATTCATCTGAAGTACAGAACAAACAATCCTACCCAAGAAAAGGGTATTATCTGGATTACCTTAGCAGTTACATTCAGTTAAAAATGTTCATGCAGAGACAATGAAAGACCAGGGCAGGGAGAGGGACTGGCAGGAGAATCCCTGTGTACGCACAGTACTTTTTATAATACAGAGAAAGGCTGAGTTACAGAGGAAGTTTATTTTTGAAGCAAGAATCAGAAACCTGGACTTTAATATGTAAAAAGAAAGAAAAAACCCCAGTTTTTGAAGATTATCTCCTAACAGTTTGAAGAAGTAGGGCTGTCTTCCCAGTAAGAAACATGGATTTTTGTGCTTGCTTGATACCAGTTAAATATTGGAGGATCTGAGCTAGCAACAAAACAAGCAAACACCAGTTTGAACTACTAACAGCATCTTTTTTCATTTAACGATAAACATCAAGTTTAGCAAAAATGCTTACAAAAAGCTTTTATGATGTTAGGTTTGAAACCCAAGGCCTTCGGTTTTCCCCCCGTGAATGCCGAGGAGCAATTTTAAAAATATATCCATGCCACTATAAATATATTTGATTACAACTGGCTGGCCACACTTCAACCCATTGCAGGGACAACAAACAGCATATGAAAGGCACAGTAAAGCATTTCCTTCACTAGGAAAATCCAGCCTCTAAAATACTGTCAAATTAAAAATGGAAAGAATACAAATGAACCAAACCTTGCCAGATGATTAATGAGGAAAAGGAGGATGCTAAAGGCAGGAAATCAATGGGTCTTGAGCATTTTTCTAGCACAAGGTAAAAAAATGTCATTACAACTCTACTCTCCAATTTACTTAACAGAATTTACTTTACTTGCATTAAATACAAGTCACCCAAGGAAAGGGATGCAGAAAAGACACTCCTTTCAATACTGCACTACAAACTTTACCTGCTTTGTGCCACACTTTGAAGACCAAGGTTTGCTGTGGATCCAGCAGAAGCTCTTTGGATAATCTGTTAGGAACAAAAATTGTAAGATTTTATGTGAAATAGAAGAAAGAGCAAGTACAGTAAAATGCTTCTGAAGTTTCCATGTAATTGTATCTATCCAGACAAACCAGTTTTTTTCCTGGACTGATGGGGGGGAGAAACACAACAAACCCTGAAATTACTGAGCCTTCAAAAGCATAACTATATTTATATGGTTCAGGATTTTGCTTATTCAAGAAATATTTCCCTCTCCTCACTCTTGCTGTAAATTTAAAAGATAGGGCAATAAAGGCATGAAGAAATGGAAATACAGTTTATCTCATGACTCAGTAATACTGTGACAGCAAAGCACGGGGGTTATGGGTGAAAGCTGCAATGTCTGAAGTTGATTTCTGGAAAAAACCAAAAGAAAATAACCCTGAAAACTGAAGTGTCACAGGTAGGACAGCTTTAAGTTGCTTGAAGCAATTCAGACATGACTCTGAGCATAAGGAACTTCTGAAACATAACTTTTAAACTGCAGCTATCAGAGTCTTTCAGTGGCTTAATCTTCATATTACAAATTCCCAAACTTACACCTCTGGTCCTGAACCAGGGCATAATTTCTAAGCATGAAACAGAGTAAAACACACAGAAAAAGCCAATACATTGGAGCAAGTCTTACTTAACCTTCCCAAGAATCCTTTAGCAATTAGCAGTCCCTTCCTCTAGATGGGGAAACTACAGATGAGTGGAAATAGGACTGACTCACTCAAAGTCTTAAGCCAAAATACCACGCAGTCAAGGTCCCATGCACGTCAGACTGCCCTTCCTCATGTCAGCTTTAAGACCAAGCCTCCTCAAACAACGCTGTGCCCGATACGAACGTGCGGTGATCGTAAAACATGGAAAAAGCTTTTTTAGCTGAGGGTACAGGGCCAGTAAGTAGAAAGACACTCCTAACTAGATATGTCCTAGCCTGGCTGTCAGATCCAAGGTGTGTCTGAGCGAGCTGGCATCACTCACCTCGCTTGTTGCTGAAAGTCCCAGACCGGTGAGTCTGTATTTTCTATTACCGAAGTGGTTATTGGAGCATCTACACCAGCAACAGCAAACGATACATAGCTACTGGGTGCCGTTACTTCACGTTCTGTCAAAGGACTCCCTAAAATTATACAGAATTATTTTGTTAATAATTAAAAAAAAATAATAATCTAAAGGCAGTTCAGCAACTAAAACCAGATAATTATGAAGAAATCCACCATGTAGGAAATACTCCTTTTCATTGCTGGAGCTGAAAATACTGTATATTTACAATGGGAGCAAATATTACATTAACCTTTTACAGAGCAGAAACTGAAATATTCGAGGGAGAAATGGAAAAACTATTTGCCCAAGATCATCCGAGAAGTCAGAGGCAAAGCTGGGAATAAACCCCAGGTCCCTAGGACCCTATTCCAGTGCTCGGGCCCTCCCTGCTGGGTCGCAGTTTGGCAATCCTAGCTGCAAACACAGAAAACACCAAACATAGTGTTACAAAAGGCAATCTGGCTTAACAGCTGGATTATTGAGATGAAGTTCGCTTGTGTGGACAGAATATGAAAATATCACCCGGTATCGACGATACTCAAGGATTAAGAAACTTTTTTATATCCTCTATTAGTTCATCTCAAAAAGAGTGAAATAGAGAAACTGAACATCCCTGCAAGGAAGAACCTCATCTTACAAAGCTTTAAATACAGAGAAAAAAGCAGCATATACAATTTTATTTCAAATTTTTGCTATCTTCCTGCCCCATTTTTCCCATTGCCCTTCATACCCACTGCAGACGTGAGAGTTTGTGTTATAAATCAATTGTCATAGTCCCCTGCGTTTTCCCGTGGTACATACTTTGAGCAGGGATTGAGCGCGTGGAGGGTAAGATACCAGTCACTACTACTACTTTAAGTGCATGCAGAAAATTTGAGAGAAGAAAGTCTAGTTCTGATACCTTAACATTTTGACCAAAACATCAAAATTTGTATCAGAGTTAGGGAGGGAAAAATCAATTGTCTTCACGTCCTCGTCCAGAGACCTATACATGGGGCAGCAGGTAGGCTTCGCTGAAGTCGTTCTTAAGTAGCTTCAGAAATAACAATTTTAATCCACGCACAAACTACAACTTTGTGATTGCCAAGCTAAGCAACTAGGATGGCACTCACTCTGCAATGCACCAGTGAAACCTTTACAAGAATCCCTGCATAAACATAGTTCAGGGCTAGAACCATAAGCATTTTCTCCCTCATTCATCCTGAAATAACCTGGGAAAAGGTTTGTGAGAAAGCAGATAATGAATTGACTACTCTGATTTGATTAGGTACGTTTACAAGCAGAGGCAGATAGTTTATCATCAGAGAAGCGCAAGGTCAAGCGATGGAGCTAGATGTTCCCCAGATGCTACTGGATTTTATGGATTACAGATTGTTGAATGAAAGCTGCAGAAATTATACAATCACCTGCACTGAATTACAGCCCAAAGAGAAGGGATGCTTAAGGGGCTCCTCCCCTCCCTATGTGACACTTCCTCCAGGTTTGGACCCTTTAGTCATGTTCAATTTGCTGCAGCGTATCATGGCTTGTAAAGCTGTAGCAGCATTTTACTGCTTACAGAGCTGTTCAGATGGTGAATTTGTAGCTGGCAAAATCGGCTAGGAGAAACGGCCCTAGCCAAGGGGAAACACGATCAGACTTCACAAACAACTGTCATTCAGTTATTACAAAACTGTTTCCTCCTTTCTGCTTTTCAAAGACTCAACTTGCGGCTTTGGATATTTCCAAGACTCTGCTGACCAGAATGATCAAAACTGATGAGTATGAATCTGATTTAACTAAAAATAATTCTCTTTTCTCCTTAAGTCTCTGTAAAAATAAGACCAAATGTGACCGATTTATAGTAGCTTACTGAGTTGCTGCTCATTTATGCCTCGAGCATGAGGATTTGCTGGAGAACAAGATTTGTTTTACAGCATCCACAATGACTTCAGTTAAAACATGCCACACAAAACTCTTTGCAGTTTGGCAAGACTGTAGCTGAGACAACTCAAACACAGACATGCTCAGCATGAGCTCAGCTTCCAGAAATGAGCAAGACCTGTCCAGACTAGCTATACTGGGTTTGTGTGGCCAGGCTCTGGTAGCGGGTGGCTTCTGTGAGAAGGTGCCGGCAGCTGCCCCCCTGCCCAGTGGAGCCAGTGCCACCAGCTCCCAGCCGGACCCGCCGCTGGCCAAAGCCAGGCCCAGCAGCGCCGGTGGCAGCGCCGCTGGGATAAAGGATTTCAGAGAGGGGGAACCCAGGGGAACAGCGACTGAGCTGGAGAGAGGGGTGAGACTGTGTGAGAGGCAGAGCCCTGCAGCCCCCCCAGGGCAGGAGGGGCAGGGGGGCTCCAGGCGCCGGAGCAGAGATTCCTGGCAGCCCGTGCTGGAGCCCCCGGCCAGGCAGGCTGTGCCCCCAGCCCGTGCTGGAGCCCCCGGCCAGGCAGGCTGTGCCCCCAGCCCATGGAGCCCCGGCCAGGCAGGCTGTGCCCCCAGCCCGTGCTGGAGCCCCCGGCCAGGCAGGCTGTGCCCCCAGCCCATGGAGCCCCGGCCAGGCAGGCTGTGCCCCCAGCCCATGGAGCCCCGGCCAGGCAGGCTGTGCCCCCAGCCCATGGAGCCCCCGGCCAGGCAGGCTGTGCCCCCAGCCCATGGAGCCCCCGGCCAGGCAGGCTGTGCCCCCAGCCCGTGCTGGAGCCCCCGGCCAGGCAGGCTGTGCCCCCAGCCCATGGAGCCCCGGCCAGGCAGGCTGTGCCCCCAGCCCATGGAGCCCCCGGCCAGGCAGGCTGTGCCCCCAGCCCATGGAGCCCCCGGCCAGGCAGGCTGTGCCCCCAGCCCATGGAGCCCCCGGCCAGGCAGGCTGTGCCCCCAGCCAGGCAGGCTGTGCCCCCAGCCCGTGCTGGAGCCCCCGGCCAGGCAGGCTGTGCCCCCAGCCCGTGCTGGAGCCCCCGGCCAGGCAGGCTGTGCCCCCAGCCCGTGCTGGAGCCCCCGGCCAGGCAGGCTGTGCCCCCAGCCCATGGAGCCCCGGCCAGGCAGGCTGTGCCCCCAGCCCGTGCTGGAGCCCCCGGCCAGGCAGGCTGTGCCCCCAGCCCATGGAGCCCCCGGCCAGGCAGGCTGTGCCCCCAGCCCATGGAGCCCCGGCCAGGCAGGCTGTGCCCCCAGCCCATGCTGGAGCCCCCGGCCAGGCAGGCTGTGCCCCCAGCCCATGCTGGAGCCCCCGGCCAGGCAGGCTGTGCCCCCAGCCCGTGCTGGAGCCCCCGGCCAGGCAGGCTGTGCCCCCAGCCCGTGCTGGAGCCCCCGGCCAGGCAGGCTGTGCCCCCAGCCCGTGCTGGAGCCCCCGGCCAGGCAGGCTGTGCCCCCAGCCCATGGAGCCCCGGCCAGGCAGGCTGTGCCCCCAGCCCATGGAGCCCCCGGCCAGGCAGGCTGTGCCCCCAGCCCATGGAGCCCCCGGCCAGGCAGGCTGTGCCCCCAGCCCGTGCTGGAGCCCCCAGGGGAGCAGACCCCCACCCGCAGCCTGGGGAGGATTCTACACCGGAGGGACCCACGCTGGGGCAGTGTGTGGAGGACTGTCTCCCGTGGGAGGGACCCTGCTGGAGAGAGGAAGAGTGTGAGGACCCTTCCCCTGAGGAGGAAGGAGCGGCAGAGACAGCGTGTGATGGACTGAGCGCAGCCCCCGTTCCCCGTCCCCCTGCGCTGCTGGCGGGGAGGAGGCAGAGAAGTTGGGAGTGAAGTTGAGCCCGGGAAGGAGGGAGGTGTTTTGAAGATTTGGGTTTATTTCTCATTATCCTGCTCTGATTCAGTTGGTAATAAATTAATTTCCCCAAGTTGAGTCTGTTTTGCCCACAATGGTAATTGCTGAGCGATGTCCCCGTCCTCATCTCGACCCACGAGCCTTTTGCTGCATTTTCTCTCCCCTGCCCAGCTGAGGAGGGGCGATGGAGCAGCTTTGGTGGGCACCTCATGTCCAGCCTGGGTCAGCCCACCACACTAGCTCTCCATCTCCTGCATGTAAAGGCAGACCTAAAATCAGTCTTTGCAGCCGAAGGCAAAATCAGCATTTCTCAAGTGTTAGCTTGCTTTTCTTCTAGGAAAAGAAAAGCCTGTAATAGAATTGTTGGCTCTAATAAGAAAGCTCAGCCATAATCAAAGGAGTCTTATAGAGCCTGATTTAGCCTAGCAACTCCCAATGCCTGAATTCTGCAAAGAATTTACACTTAAAAATATTAGTTTTCTTCTGCTTTATAAAAGCATTATTTGAAGGATGAGGTGAGAGGAGGAACTGAGGTGTGTGATCTGACAGTTCAGGAAGCGGGTGGTAAAACAGAAGCTGCCATGTGGCTGCAGGGTTTCTCGAAAGATGCTGTTTATATTATTCTGAAAGGACAGTTGTCCATAGCACAGAAGCCTCTGTAAGGAGCACCCTGGCAGAGAAGCCAGGAGTGGGAAGGGAAACTCCTTCCCTTTTGCTAGGGATGATCTTCCTTTTATAAAGGGAAGACCTACAGACCGACCTCCCGGCCAGGTCCATGGAGAAGCTTGCACCCCACGCTTCTCTTTTGTAGCGGCTCTGTGGGGAGAGAATCATAGGCTCTGTGCCTGCCAATCCAGCAGCTGTGTGCTAGTGGTGAAGCTTGATTTTAAAAAAAGACCAACACAGAGAAAAAAGAATGAAGACGTCTACTCCACGGGGATGTAAGAACTGTACAGAAAAAGATGAAAAGCACGCCAGGATGAGGTTAGCAACTGCAGATTAAAGTGACTTCAGCCCCTAAAAGACGCATGGAAAATCCTGTTCTAATATTGTTCAAAACAGTGCTCAAATCAGAGTTAAGTTAGAGAAGAGACCTGTTGGCCTGAACTACTGCATTTTGTAGAACTTCATTTTTATAGAATTAATTTCATGCCTTTTCAATGTTATGAAATTCAAGCTATTTCTTTTCTTCATATTATTTGGACGATGAAGAAAACAGGAAAATTGACTTTAGACCGTGAGAAATATGAAAAGGCTTGGTGAAACATTTTGCATCTTTACTCAGCTTCTGAAAATTGTATCTCTTAAGTAAGTCTTCCAAACTTGCAGGAAGTTTATCATCCATAACATACGGACTGGAAAAGTGTTCCAGCCTTTTTATCTGTAACACGATAATGAAATTGTTGCAATGAAGAATGAAAATTCTTCTCAAAACCAGCTTATATAGCATTTGTTTCAGTGTACGAGTTGCTTCTCAGTTTAGTTACTTCTAAGAATCCCCTAAAATGGTAAGTTGTTTGAAGATGGAAACACTGCAATAGCGTACATCATCAAAAGAATTCTCCCTTATCCCAGCAAAAATTTTGCATTAACAACGCCGCATCAGGTTTCCAAACACTATGAATTCCAGAAGATTATAGAATCATTATAAAAAAGCCATCTGTGGGGCTCAGTATGTAGAAGAATTACTTACACTTAAATCATGGCTTATGTTTGACTCTTAGTTGTGTCATCACACCATAAAATGCTGAGTGTTCCTGTCCAGCCTATCACTGTGATATCTGGCATATCACACGGACTGTGAAACAGCTGATCATTACAGAGACATTTCCAATAAACTCACCTAGGCTCAGCTCCTTATTCCTAGTTGTATTTAGGTAGCATGCAATGGCCCAAACAAGATCGGATCACTCCAAGTGCTGAGCAAACACAAAGCAATCAAGCCATGCAGCACTAGAGGTGCCCAAGGTGAAGGGCAGAGCACCTGATGTATTTTAAAGGGTTTAACTCATCTTTAACCAAGAGATTCATTTACAGACTGTAACTCGAGGGAAAAAACAAAAGGCTCCAAAAACCTGCAAATTCACCACGCGTGTTACATTGCTGCACATCAAGAACCAAACATCACTGGCTAGGAAGGAGTATTTTAATATGCTTAGCATAAATTTCAAAGCAAAGAGCAATTCTTTGGTGAGCCTCAGCATAGTGATTAGGCACCCAACTGTAATTCCCACTCTACAGAGCAGGAAGCAGTGTGTCAAGCCTGGGTGAGCTCAGACTGCTCCGACCTTACACTGCCCTTCCTCACTGCTGTGTCTGGCAGTCTCCAGATAGCACGAGTAAGCCAGCTTTACAAATTGATTATATGCTAAAAATGCAAATTTGCAAGAGTCTTTGAGATATGAGTGTCTTGGGGTTAAGTTATTCAGATAATGCTTAACTTCAGAATTCAGCTGTCATCGGTAACAGTGAACATTATATTACTTATATTTTGGGTTTTATTAATAGAGATAGGCTGAATAGTTGAACCTCATGCTTCCCCTGTAGTTATGCAACAATGCAATGCTCTCGGGGTTGCAACACTTTGAAGCCAAGTTCAAAACCCATCACATCCATTCACTGTTCCAGAGTAAGTTTAAGGATTTGTTTTTGAATTCTCAATGCAGTTGCTGTTCTGAACAGATGCTGGGGGGGGGGGCGGGGGGGAAGGAAAGAAAAAAAAAAGGGGGTGAGGGTATTACCTTTTAAACTTAGATGCATTGCTCTTTCCACAAGGATATTGACAGCAACCGTATTTTCCAGAAATACCATGTTGTCCTCTTGTGGTTTGCCATTGGTGACTTCTGAACTTATGATATCCACTTTCTGACTCTGATTTTCAAAGACTTGTTGGCTCAGATCAGGGGTGTTCTCTGCACCTTCATCTTCACTGTTGCTGTATTCCTCAGCACAGTGAAGTCTGCTGGACAGAGCAGCAGAAGTGGAAGAAAGGACGATGTGAACCCGTACAGCAGCTCCTGCTAGGTTTGCAGCATTGCATCTGAACAATGGATAAACCCCTGCAAGAGAATTCACAACCAACCAGCTCACCAAGCCAAAGAAAAACTAGAAGCTTGGAAAACAGCTGATCAAGTTCATTACAGTAGAGATCTCATATCAGACCAGCACAATGAATCTGGATTTTCAGTGTAATTTCTATACAAAGCATCACCCTGAAATATCAGCTTGTAAAGGTTAAAACCAATGACCACTTCCCCAAATTGGGTACACCTTCATTTTCCCACTGGTAGCTCAGACTACTATCTTAAAGCACATCAACTGCCTGAGAGCCCTGGAAATAGTGCCTCTGCATCATTTTACATACATTGAGAATACAACATACACACAGCATAAAAACTTATTTTAACTCTTTTTCCTTCTCCCTTCCCTGAGCATACTCAAAAGAAAAGCCAATGACCTGTCCACAAATCTTCCTGCAAGCTGGTGGCTGATGGATGACAGAAGCCTAAGTAGATGACAGAAGCCTAAGTAACCTAACAAAGCAGAAGTTTCCACGACCTTCTCAGTGCTTAGTCATTTGCTTTGACTGCAGGCATTCAGCCTCCTTGACAGACATTCTTACTGCTTCTCACTCTATAACGGTGCCCAATCCATAGTGCTGAAGAAACATTCTTCAGCAATCCACATACGCTAACTGCTCTCCCTATTACTGATCATTATCCCAGTTTTTCACCCCTTTAAACTTGCTAAGTTCTGAATTCAGAGAGTCAAGCATTTTAACCTTGTTTACCTTCAGTGAAAGGGGGAGCTGACAGTGTGCTGCACCCTGGACAAAACAAAACTGTAAACATTTTGCTTAAAGTGACTAGAGAGGTAAGCAAACTAAAACATCAATAAAGAGGGATGAAATATGACAATGCCCTTTTGGAACTCACCGCTAACACTTAGTGTTGTCCTTGACTTCTCTGCTAATGCTGCAAGGTCAACGTAGGCAGATCCAATAAGGCGATCTGTATCAAGTGGTCTTCCCACATCATTTTCTTTACCGTATGTCCACCACACCTGGATTTCTAATTTCTCCTCTCTGAAGAACCAAAGCAGTCCTTGGCTCCTTCTGAGAGTCACCTTGTTTGGTTTCTTAAAGTTCACCGTAACACCCTTTGCGTCGCCACTCAATTTTGGCCTCCTAAGCAAAGTCCACGTGGCTTCCTGATTATATAGCTTATACCTGAGGTAGCAGTAAGTGCTTTCATGTAGGTGCGTCTGGCCTGCAAGCAGCACACAGTGGACTGGCAGCCATACTCTCGGGGTTGAGACGGTCACAGTCACTGGACTGTCACTCTGCTCCCATTCGTCGCTGTCATCCACACTGTCTTCATGGGTCTCCTCACCGTTCCATCCTAAAAGCTTAGCCGCCTCCAAAACACGCTCTCGGTCATCCTGATGAGCAAAGGTAACAGAAAGTTCCAGCCCTCCCACAATGGTCTGCATGATGTTTGTGCAGTGTGAAGGCATTAAATCTTCAGATAGGGTAACTGGGTACCAGCCTGAAATACCTTCAGGAGAAGAGATCATAATTAGCCTTGTCTTACCTTTTGAAAAATGTCAATAAAGAATTTTCCGCTCTCTGGTCATTAGTCAAGGACCAGTACTTGAAGTGTTTATTTCTTGTGAAAGGGGAATTTGTCAAATCATTTCTAAAAGCAGCAAACTGTTACACCTCAGAAAACTTTGGCAGTAGCTCTGATCCCAAAGGCATTTTAGTTTCCATTTCATTAACAATACTCATTCTACAATGAAACTATATCCCATGAATCTCCAATTATAAAATCAGGCATTCTCATGTCTTTGCTCATCTCTCCCCATTAAACACAAAATGAAAATTGCATGTTGGAGAAAATGAGAACTCTACTGAAACTAAAGCAGAAATAACTAAGACTACAATGAAAACATCATTATTACAAGACATCATCATCATAAACTAACACTAGCTAGAGGAGGTATTTTATGTTTAGTTTAAAGAAAAAGGTAATCCTACTGCTTTCTAACTTATCTAAGCCTTTGTTTCCAGCTTTGAGATCTCAAAAGCAATCGTTGGTCCTCCACTGAGCACTACAGCTCTTGGACTTTCCATCTTAAGCTAGAAAATAAACAGCACTGAATAAAATACTAAAGAAGTATGCTGGTTTTAGCTGGGATGGAGTTAAATTTCTTCATAATAGCTTCAGGATATTCATTCATCTACCATACAGCGTACACCCTGAAAACGTATCTTCAAACCACAGCCTTTATATGAGATTTCTAATACAGGATTTTTAATGAAGACATGTGCAGTGTCTGAAAGAACTTTGGTCTAAAAAACAAAAATTCCACAAAACCCCCAAAATGTGAATGAAAATTGTTTTAAGAAATTACAATAGCATTTACACAGAATGTCAGCAGCGTAACACTGCTGCACTACCTGATCTTCTTCTCAGCAGGTCTCTGGTTGGAATTGTGACTGTCCCAAGAAGACAGTCTCTTGATGTCCGAGCTGCCAATTTGTCAGCGGCTGGAAAAGAAATAATTTTGTAAATACACCAAACTGGAACACAAGATTTAGAAGTGATTGAGACAGTATCGCCTTTGAAAGAAAAATGTATTGCCTCAACAGCAAATAGCTCAGCCGTCATACTGAAAATATTTTTAACCCCTAAAAAAAAGATCCAAAGTCAAAACAAATTGTCCAGGATATATCAGGCCAAAAGCAATGAGAAACAGGGATGTGAACAAAAACCTGTCTGTAGGCAGTGCCAGTGCACATTCCGGACAGGGTACATACTCTACCACCGCTGAATGAGGAGAATCTTTCAGGGAGTATTTCCACAGATGAACACCAAGTAACCAGTGGGGAGCTGGTCATTAGTTATGCTAACAGCACAGCTTTTCTCCTGACTTTCCTCCCCCAGGTGTTAAAAACAATGTCATCTTGAGCTAAATTTTGTTTATAAAATAATTCCTGTGGTTATGTTGTAAAACAACACTGCCTATCTGCCACAGGACTGTTGGAGGATTTTAAGCTATCGTTTTTCTGAATCTCCATTACCTCTCATGAAGTGGAGGCAATAAGGCACGCACATACAGGTGACCAGCACGTTCGAGGGAGGGGGCTCTGCCCCTCTGCTCCTCTCTGCTGAGACCCCCCTCCCCAGCGCTGCGTCCAGATCGGGGGTCCTCAGCATCAGAAGGACACAGACCTGTCGGAGCGGGCCTGTCGGAGGCCACGGAGCTGGTCAGAGGGCTGGAGCCCCTCTGCTGCAGGGACAGGCTGGGAGAGCTGGGGCTGTGCAGCCTGGGGAGGAGAAGGCTGCGGGGAGACCTTAGAGCAGCTCCCAGTGCCTGGAGGGGCCGACAGGAAAGCTGGGGAGGGGCTTTGGGCAAGGGCAGGGAGTGGTGGGACAGGGGGGAATGGCTTGAAGCTGAGAGAGGGGAGATTTAGGTTGGACATGAGGAAGAAACCCTTCCCCGTGAGGGCGGCGAGGCGCTGGCCCAGGCTGCCCAGAGCAGCTGTGGGTGCCCCATCCCTGGCAGGGCTCAAGGCCAGGCTGGACGGGGCTGGGAGCAGCCTGGGCTGGGGGGAGGGGGCCCTGCCCCTGGCGGGGGGTGGGACTGGCTGGTCTTGAAGGTCCCTTCCAGCCCAAACACTTCTGTGACTTTACACAAAGGCAGGATGCTCCAAGAGTCAAGCACTATTATGCATTATCTTTTCATTTAAGAGGTGATACCGATCACCTGGAGTCTAAAAAAAACCTCAGCTCTTTGCACAAGGGGAACAGTATCTCCCAAAGCCTTCTCTGAAGACAGTTTAGATATTAGCAATGGCACATCTTATCAGCCGCACAGAATAGTCCCTGGAAACATTCAGGGTCAGGCTGGATGGTGCTCTGACCAACCTGATCCGGTGGAAGATGGCCCTGCTCATCGCAGGGATTTGGACTGGACCATCTTTGGAAGTCACTTCCAACCCAAAGCATTTTATGATTCTACGCACAGTCTCTCTTCTAAACTAAAAAAATAAGGGGAACGGATCATTTTGCGACAGCATTCAGTCATTGTTCCCACTTGTCCTCCTTACCTGACCTGGTGCTCCGATGGTAGACAGAGAAGACGATACTGGCAGACTGCAAGAGTTCCCCCAGACTAGAGGCTTCTCCACTACTTTTCTGAATGATGAGGTTACAAGGAAACTCTACATGATGCTCGAACTCGGGGCAGAAAGTACAAGCCACAGCTCGTGTGCTGCGTCTCTCTGCCTCAGGTAGGAAGGAGAGGTTCACAGAGACATAAACATTAACTCCCACACCTGCGCAGTACTGGACCGAAGGGTTCTTCTGTCCCACAGCTCTTCATTTAGCATGTAACAAGAAAGGAAGAAAGACAATGAATCTGACGCACAAGGAATCTAGGAACCAACGCAATTAAATCAAGGTTTCAAGCCTTTGTGGTGAAAAATAGGACAAACCAGTGAATGTTGTAAGTCAAAGCGATGTGGGTTCTGGCTGAATATTATTTTTCACCATTTTTTTTTCCCATCTGGACATACGAGGAACAGATAAGAAATGGTGAGAGTAACTATCACAAGGTTCCTCACTGGTGGCTGTGCTCTTATCACTGTCATGATCAAAGTGGTTGAGAACGTACTCAGCACCTTTAAAAATATCCCGTACTGCAGAAAAAGCTGTAGCATAACTTCCCAGAGAACCTGCTCTAGAAGGAAGCAAAATGCCAAGCCAAATCAATTTTACAGACTAGCCCTGACAAGCAAAAGTAGGTGAAATTAGCAGATGGAATTATTTACAAGTAAAACAGACCCAAGTATTACTATAACTCAGGCCCACAGACCTGAAGGATGAGGAGTCTGAGGCCATTCAATTTTAATTTCTCCAAGCACCATACAGTAGCCATCCTTATCCTACTGAGTCTACTTTAATGAAGCAGGATCAGGAGCTCAGCAACACTGAGAAAGGGCCAGTGAGCACTGCTCTCAAATGACAGGAGCTATCCTTCTCTTATGGAACTCACTCCCTCTCTTCTAGCCCCTTCTTAATTCTTCAAAATCGTATATTGGAACTGTTCAGGAATAAGTTCAGGTGCTAGCATGCACTTAGAGGAGCAGCCTCCGGATGAAAAGGAGTATGTTTCAATTACTAGTTTCTCAGCGTTTCCACAGTGAAACACCGGAAAACAAATCTCAGCTAGTTTTTAGATAGCATCAGCAACACCAAGACCCAATGACCAAAGAGATACCATTTTACATCAGCCAATTTTTATAACAGCTTTTGGTGTAGCAAAATGTGGAAATGTAGAAAAATGTGCCCTTACAATCTCGATCCTTCTGCAGAACGAATGCTACCACACTCTACTACAGCTTAAGGGACAAAAATAACCACTGGTGCTCTTGATAAACTTATGTTCGCTTCTGATCAGAACCCAGCTTGAATCTTGGTCTCTGCAGATGGAAAGTTGGCCAGTGACAGTTTGTTCTAATCTAATGGCTCAGCCTGCTGCCTGCCTCCAGATAAGGCTATTTTAAGAGAAAAATCTTCCTTTTTGAACTCAGCTTTACCTAGCTGCTGCTTGCAAACCAGATGCTCTGTGTATGTGTACCAAAAGAGAAACAGCTTGAGCCATTATTCCTGCTGCTGGTTTCACAGACCGTTGGTATCTCACACTCACATCAAGCAAGCCTGGATTAAAAGAGAGAAAGGAAAGAATAGAAATGCTCAGTTTTTTATACAGTTACATCCAACATAATCAACGCTTTGTTATACCTTTTCATACAAAACGTAGTCTACTAAAAGCAAAAGAAGAATTCTATAGGTAATCCATTGAGATGCAAGATGCTAGACTTCAGCCAGAAGTTACAGCTTTATACAGGAGGCACAGAAGGAAATTTTCAGAACCTGACCTCCTGGCAGTCAGGTCGGGTGATCTCAATGGCTCCCTCTCAGCAGCAAATCTAGGGCATAGTAAAATTAGGAGAGGCTGTTTCACCCAGCCGTGCCCTCAGGTGTGCGTTCATCATAGTAGTTTTAAAATATCCTACTGCAGCATTTTAACACCTTTTTTTTTAATAGCACTGCAAGTGACAAAACTTTCCAAAAAAAGACAGATTTTCTGTTGCTGCACGAAGCTAACTTAGTACAAAATAACCATGGCATACTGAATTCCCTCTCCAGCCACAGCTTTTTGTATGGCCTTTTTTCCAAGAAGCTGCCTCAGATTTCCTCAGCGGCCTTCCCAGAGCCGATGTTTATATGACTTGAAAGACCCACAAGGGAACAGAAAGACGTTTCTGCTCATGCTACGCCCCATAAACAGCCCTTCTTCGGGTCTCCCATTCCTTGCTTTGCATGAGAAGTGGAACCACAGACGGTGGCTCATTTGGCAACTAAGCCGTTCAAAACACATGGGAATAGCTTTATAAAACTTGTTAGGGGTGTGAGGGCTGCTCACGTCTGTCTAATCGCTGATTCTTCACTAGGTACGGTGATAATGAAAGCTGAGATGAAAACCACTCAGGGTTTATATCCGTTGCCAACACAAGTACATATTTTTCTTTGCCTTGGAGGGAAATACATAGGCTCTCATTTTTACACAGAGAATCACAGAATTGTTTAGGTTGGAAAAGACCTTTAAGATCGAGTCCAACCATTAACCCGGCACTGCCAAGGCCACCACTAACCCATGGCCCTGAGCACCACAGCTACACCTCTTTTAAATACCTCCAGGGATGGCAACTCCACCGCTTCCCTGGGCAGCCTGTGCCAGTGCTTGACAATCCTTTTGGGGAAGATGTTTTTCCTAATCCTCAATCTAAACCGCCCCTGGCGCAGCTTGAGGCCATTCCCTCTGGTCCTGTTGTTGTGTAGGCGATGTTACGTGTTACATGTTACAATCTGTTGCATATTTCATGTTTACAATGTGTCACAATGTGTCGCGTGTCACGATGTGCCAGGTGTCTGCATGGATGCCCATCCCCCACCCCCCGATGGCCAACCACAGCCCCTTGCTGGTGTTCCATCCCTCCAGCACTGCCTTGCTGCCCCCAGGCTGCTCTCCCACCCGCCGGGTGTTATCCCACAACCATGAACACCCCCAGCCTTCCTTACCTGAAGCCCGCAGCTGAAATTCCCCTGAGCCATCAGTCCGGGGGACCAAGGGAAGGTTAAAAGTCTGAATCCCTATTTCTTCACGATGCTGCATAGTCGCCATGGCACACAGCCGTGACAAGGGCAACGTCCCTTTGGCAACCACCTGGTCTCTGACATTTGGGTAATAATACCTGGTAAGGCAAAAAGCAGCGGCATCAGTCATGCTGTTTTGATGACGACAGTGATCACCATTTCTCTCACGACTGCACGTAAGTCAACTTTAACTTGTGCGTCTTCAAACACTAGTATCCCAATAGCTAAGAGATAAACTCAAATAAATGAATTTCTACAGGAAAAAAATGCCCAGTAAGTGCTGAAGTAAATGATACAAATATACTTTTGCACTAGTCCTACCAAGTCAGCTAGCAGAAACTGCTAAAAACTGCCATCCCAAAGACAAACAAGAGAAGAATCTGGCACCAAATATTCTCCACTCCATTTTCCATTAATAAAAAATACTGCCAATACTTTCAGAACAGATTTGTGGTACCAGTTTGTGAGTGTAACAAATCCCTATGGACCATTTCTTAACTGCTCTACTTGGTTTCAGACTCATCCTACGCCGAGTTTTGGCACTGTATCTCCTGAAAAACGGGTAGATCAGGAGAAAGGCATCCGCTGTATTTTCAGTAGCAGTAACTGAACAACGTGGTAGCGCTATGACTTGTGTTTTCCTTTCCGTTTTAGGACAAATCCTGAACATTAATTGACCGTTGAGCCTTGGGTACAGCACTGCCTGAAGAGCAGTCCCAACTTCTTGGAATATTACACCTGTTGGTTTCTACTTTTTCCCCATATACCTATAGGAATAATTTAAGATGCTGACAGCATCATAGCAACAACTCACTGATTTGGAACCTGCGGTGAGTATCTGCTCTCCTGTCTAATTACAAAGATCTGTCAGTAAGCTTTTTCCACTTTAAATATTACAAACTGGTAAGAGGATGTTTACAGAATTCTTAAAAGGCTTCCAGCTCCGTAATTTGCTTCTTTCACCCAAACCAGCCGAAATTTACCAGCCACTACCAGTGAGCAGTCAGGGCAAGATTAAACCAAGTATAACTATCCTCAGAAATCTGAGCTAAAGCACATTTTTGAAATGCCAGGTACTAACAACTGGTCAGTTCAACTGCTCTGGTCATTACCAACATTAATGTAAACACATCCAGCATGTAATAATTCTCAAGTGACTGTGAACTTTAGCTTGGTTTGTTTTACTACAGAATGAACAATTATAATAATTATGCTTTCCTAAAGCCATCTGTCTTCATGATCTCTTCATGGCCTTCCACTAGTAGTAATTAGCTTCAAACACCAAAAACCCCACAACTGAACTTACAAACATTTTATAGTATTTTTTCTGTAATTGGTGGCTTGCATTAGAGAGAAAACCCAACCCCAAAACAATGAAATCATACTGCCAGGGTGCTATTAAGTAAAATTTAGATGTGCCAAGCATTTAAACGCTGCTTTTAGATCACTACGCTGATAACAAAGTGGAAGAAAGCAAACTAAGAGCACACACCTTCTAAGCAAGAAAAAAGTAATTAGCACTTTTGGAAGGGAAAAAAGGGCTCGCATGTCTTAAATGGAATCTTAAATGCAGACTCATCACCAATGTTGATGAGCTCAACACTTTTCCACTTATTATTAAATATCCATCCCACAGCTAGAGATTTTTCAATACCAGATGTGTCGCTATTTGTATTGCTGTGACATCTAAAAAGAATACAATGTTATTCTGTACCTGCACCAGACTTCAAACTGGATTCCTCCTCCAGCCTCTCCTGGTGCCATATATGCACTGACCAGGAGCCTCTGGACTGGGACATCAGCAGGAACCAACAAAGTATGATGATGCTCATCATTAAAGACGGGATCGGGGACACACAGAGTGGTTGCTGTGCGAAATGGCTTTAATCTGATGCCTACAAGTCAAGCAGAGTTGGTTAAAAATGGCTGCATGCAGAGGTTTCAACCTTTTTTCATTTGCAGTCCTTCAGGAGGCAGGACCCATGGACAGTAAGTGACATTCTCCTGCCAGAAGGCTTGCTCTTCTGAGTTTCACTTCACAAATCTTTTACAAGCAACTCACACAGTCCCATTAACCTGTGAGCCACCAGCTGAAAACTACTGTTAAATGTGGCTGGAAGCTGACACAGTTTACAGGAGTTACTATGGTACAATGTTACTGACTCTTTTTTCAGAGGAAATACGTATTAGTGATTCAAAGCACAAGACTCCAGATCAACATTAAGTAATTTTCTACAATTGCAATTATTTAAACACTCCTTTATAATCCTAATGATCTAAAGCAGACAAGTCTTCTCTGGGTGTATGCATGAAAAAGAGCATCTTGAAAGGCTCCCGTACGTAAAGCCTTTGTTGAAATTAACTGTATACAATCTGCGAATCTGTTTTTGCACCTTTGCAAGCTGGCAAAACCCTCTAGGATCTTTAACAAAAAGGTACCATGTGAAGGGATTCAGAACTAGGTATCTTTTTTTGCTGGGAACTTTGCCACCTACATCAGTCAAAGCAGGTCTTTAATGTACTGATGCAGCCCAAGTATGACAAGTCGCAGGCAGATCTTGTTGGGAAAGCAAGCACTGGCTGCATGGAAGCTCAGAAGAACACGCACCCTCTCACTTAAGCAGAGAGAACATTGCTAAACAATATTTAATTAAAGCAATGCTCTAAATAAAGACAGATTATAAAATAAACTAACCATCCTCATGCAAGTCAGTTCCTTGCAGTGCACCGCAACCAGCCTCTTGAACTGGGAAACAGTACTGTACGTAGCAGTCAGCCTCTCCCCAGACGGTGGACTGTAAGGGAGTGAGTCCTTTCACACTCTCCACACAAATCTCAAAAACGTGCTCCACCAGTTCTTCCCCTTCTTGGTCTAACTGCTGATAAAACAAAGGAAATCCACATGAAAAGGATGACTCTTCAGGAAACAGCATACAAAAGGACTGGGAGCATAAGATTCTAAGAAGCCTGAGACAGAGAGCAGAACCATTATCTGCCATTTACCTCCTAAAGTTCACAGCAACACTGAAAGTCTGATAGCACTTTTTTTTTTTCTGCAAAAGCCAAAAAACACAGCACATAAAAAGCAAGGAAGTTCCTACATATACAACTCAGTGGTAGGGGCAAAACCTGTATGGTACAGAATATGGCTGCGAGAATTAAGATTTTCTGTAATGTTGGGGTTTTTTTTACCAAACTTGTAATGAAGATAGAAGCACTGGGTATACAGAGCAATACAAAGAGCAATAAAGTCAAAGCCAGTGACAGAAAGCTAGTAAGAAAAGAGTACAAACAATATAATTCTGTGTAGATGTCCTGGTTTCAGCTGGGATAGATTTTTTTTTCTTCTTAGTAGCTAGTGCAGTGATGTGGTTTGGATTTGGTTTGAGAATAACATTGATAACACACTGATGTTTTTAATTGTTGCTAAGGAATATTAGTACCAAGTCAAGGACTTTTCAGTTTCTTGGGCCCTGTCAGCAAAACGGCTGGAAGAGCACAAGAAACTGGGAGGGGATGCAGCCACGACAGCTGATCCGAACTGGCCAAAGGGATATTCCAGACCACAGAATGTCTGGTTGAGTATGTAAGCTGGGGGAAGAAGGAGGAAGAGGGGAACATTTAAAGTTACGGTGTTCATTTCCCAAGTCGCTGCCATGTGTGATGGAGCCCTGCTGCCCTGGGGATGGCTGAGCCCCTGCCTGCCCATGGGAAGCGGTGAATGAATTCCTTGTTTTGCTTTGCTTGTACATGCACCTTTTGCTTTACTTATGAAACTGTCTTAATCTATGAGTTTTCCCACTTTTACCCTTCCGTTCCCCGCCCCCCCCCTCCCCATCCCACTGGGGGAGAGTGAGTGAGCGGCTGTGCAGGGCGTAGCTGCTGGCTGGGGTTAAACCATGACAGTAGAGTATGATCATTTATAACAAAATCGGCTACAGCATCAAAAGAGATCGGGGATCACTGGTCCGTTAATGAACCCACTGGTAAAATCCTTTTCACATGTCCCTAACAACAAGAGTGAGGATTTACTGAGCAATACCGTTACAGGCTTTGTAGGAGGAGGGTCCAGCGAGTGGGAAGGACGCTGTGTGACAGGAGGCACCATTCCTTCTTCATTTTTTAGCCTTTGCAGTGCCACTATTTGATCAGCTGACCCCATCGCCAGAATGACCCTCAGGCTTCCACTTCTACTGCCAGTAAAAACATCTATCACAGGCATATAGCTGTCCACAGCAACCACTGGATATTGAGCCTGAAGAAGCAGGCGGGAAATCTTTGGATCTCTGGAACAGATGAAAATAAAAAACCTCTGGTATGAGAATGAGACATCTCAATATGAACATGATCACACAAAGCTCATTTTAGATGGGACTTTCAATGCAGTTAGAAACCAATCTATCTCCATTCCTCCAAAATTTGGCTCAACCACATTAGTCTTCACAAAGCACAGATCCATGAGCTGCTGAATGGAAAAGGCTATTTTCAGCAATGACAAAGTACAGCTTTCCAAAAACTAATGTACCCTTACTTATAAGACAGTCTAGAGATCTGTGAGCGAGGTGATGAACTGGAACAAAATTCCTATTAATATACTGTAGCCATATTATACTTCTATGAGGCAGTTACATGTCTTTGGGGAAGGACTTGGGCAGGAAGAAAAGAAGGAACAGGGACAGTCTCCCAGAGAAATGTAAAACCATCTAATAATACACTGAAGGTATACACAAGCGAACTACAGCGGATTACTGAAAGAAGTTATACAAATGACATGCTAATAATTAACGAAGTAGTGCCCAGTCAGTTCCAGCACCATCTGATTTCCACCTATCACTAGTCTGACCAAAATAAAAGCAATTAATCCTCTACATTAGAAAGAATCTCTCTGGTCCAGTATTCCCATTTTTTTTTTTAATTGTTTTAAGCAGGTATATTACTTGACTGCACTAGAAGCCAAAACATTCAACAAAAAGATCAAAGAGCTCTGGAGAGACCCATCAACTAAGACAACAACTAAAGCATGAAGTATTTAAGAGATCTTTTCAGTACTGCAAGCAGTGTCCTGTGCTGTGCAAACTGACAACATCTCTAGCAATGGGATCTATGCAGAGCATGATCAGGAACAAAATCATTCCACCAGTCACAGTCTTGGAAAATCACCAATGGAAAGCCACACTCAATCTTCCTCTACAGTTACTTCGGTCTCTTACAGTTTTACTCCTTCATGGAACCACAACTTAAAACTGGCTCCAAACCCGATGCAGCATGGTGTCTTTATTTCTTACAGTCCACTTGTATTTCTGTATAAGGACAGTGTAACTTACCCAGATACTGCTCAGTGTAGCAAACTGCCAGAGAAAGCTGGCAGGACAAAAAATGCCTTCTGCTGTCAAGTATAATTAAGAACCCTCCCACACAAATCCCAGACACCATCCCTCACGTCTTTCCCTGAGCATCAGTTAGGATATTTCCCAACCCCATAAAATATGGAACAACGATATTTACTTGAATGAGATGTAAAACTGATGCAAAGGAAGTTTAACTAATCCTAGCAATCTGTCACAGCCAGGGCTTCCCATCTTGTTCCATGCTTCAATAATCATGACATTGTTCTTCAGCCGCTCCAGGTGTTTGGAAGTCAATGAAAAAGGCATCACCTGAAAGAGTTTAATGCAGATTTAGAATACACTGGAAACTATTTGCTAAGGATAGAGCATTCCAGTAACACCACATCGTTCCAGTTTACAGAATTGTGCTCTTTAGAAATGGAAATTAAAGATGAAATGCATACCTGCCTAACAAGTTCCAGAAAACCGGCAGGTTTGGCAAAGAGCTAGCCAGGAAAATTAATGTATTTTAGGTAAATTTTAACGTAAGATCATATGCTACCTTAAGAAACATTGCTTTTATCTTTAAATGTGTGGTTACTAAACAGATAAATCATTTCAGACAACTTTCAGATGTCTTCTGCTATGTTTTTACAATTCACTCTTTCAGCTGAAGACTAGGAAGTCTCACAAATCACTAGCTATTGTTAAAAGTAAACCAAATGCATTTGAGCATCCTGACATTCCCAACGAAAAATGTCCAGTAAAAAATTACAAACTTGTAACACTATTAAATGCCTGAAATTTTGCTGTTTGCTGGGGGAAGGCTCTGGCCCATACTAGGACAGTAACCCACACTTCTGAGCTGCTATATTAGTTGAGAAAAAAAAAAAAAAAAAAAGAACTGCATTTCAAACTGTGCAATCCAGCCAAAACAATACTGAAAATACTTCTAATATACTGGACAGAGCCAAGTAGAGAAGCTCCTACATATATAAAAGTAACTTATCTTTGAATGATGTTTGTCAGTGTGGAATAGCTCATTTCAATCAGGGTTAAATGGAAGACATGTGACTTGCCTGAGAAAAATTAAAGGCAGGCTGTGTTGTGCCCCATATGACAGCAGATCGTGTCGCCTCCTCAGTGCTGAGCAGCTTGCAGTTTAAATACACGTTACAAGAACTGTGGAGCCCACTGTCTTCAGCAACAAAATCCTTTCCATCAGGCACCATCAACAGCACATGCAGTAATAACCCATCTTCTTCAGATGCCGTTATTTGCGTCATCAGGTTACGGGCTACAGGGGTTGGTACAGCCCGCGGTGGCTGCACGATATTCACACTGGCTGCTCCTGTCTTCTGTGCCTCCTTGTAGTTGTGAAGATTCAAGCAGTGAGGGCTTTCTGCATTTACGTCCTTCCTGTTGGGCTCCTGGAATTCCAGCCGGGGACTTCTTACAGCTTGAACTGGGACTCGCTGCAGAGCCACAGCTGACCTGGCAGCGGTGCGGGTGAAGTCTTTGTTGTCGCCTGCAAGCTCTAAGGATACCTGCATTGGGCAAAGCAGAGCGGGCTAATCGAAAGATGTTCCTCATACAAAGACAAGAGACTGCAGCATAAATTCAGGTAAATGCATTGCACATTTTGTTCAAGAGCTGTGTTAGATCATCACCCAGAAGGCTTACCTTTAAACACATGCTGGTTACAAGCTACAACTGTCACTGCAAAATAAACCACATGCGATTTTATCAAACACAGCAGTAACTCAAGTGCAAAACCATATAATTACAGCTGAATAAAGGAAAAACGTAAAACCAATTGCCAAGCTGACTGAAAAATAACACCTACCCAGCCAAAGCAAAAAGTACTGTGACAAGGTATCACAACTGTCATTTGCTCCACTCTGCTACAGCATGGGCTGCTTAAGAAAAATTATGAAAAACGAAATGTTTCTCTCCAAATGTTTTCTTTCACTGCTCTTTCACTTTTACATTCTCTCCTGATTTTAGCTGTCCCGAACTCCTCTCCCTTCTGTGGGCTCCTTTTTCTCTCCACTGGTCTACATATTCCACTGCATTTGTCTTTTTTTTTTTCCGAGACTGGCTTTTTTGGGTTTTGTTTTGTTTTTTAACACTGTCCTATGTTTGAATTGCCTCTTCACATTGCCAAGATTTGCAAGAGAAATAGTCAGATTGGTATGAATGAAAATGTGTGTGTGAAAGCAATGAAAGAAACACCAGAATCAAGGTTAAAGGAATTGCAAGTGTTAATTTGCAAGTGTTAATTTCTACAGAGCATCACAGATCTGCTGGATTCATTCACATGATGAGACAGCAAGAAGGGGAGAACAAACTGAAGCCCAGAAGATAAGGTAGCAGGATAAAGAAAAGGACTGGAGCCACAAAATGCCCAAATAAGGAAAACGAAATTTAGACTCAAGAATTTTGCCTACGACTTAGGAGGGACAAGATACTGCAGCAAAAAATGCCAAATGGTATCTCCTCCTAAAGTGTATGAAGAACAACATGTCCAAAGATGAGAAGTTCAAGGGCATCTGTCAGAAAGAACCCAAGAAATGCAAAGTGGACTCAATAGCCGACATCCCTTTTCCTCCATGCCCTGGCCAGAACAGCTGGCCCCACATATACTGTGGGTAGGCAGGTATTACATTGAGCAAGTGAAACCTAGCAGACAGGGCAACCAAAATCACTTTTCTTTAATATTAGCTTCCCCTTCCATCAGCTCTTACCTCAAACTTTGGTTCATTAATTCCCCACAACACCTCCTTCCACTTTTCTCCTCTCACACCCTGTTCCACTGCATTCTCTCCCGCAGAACACACCATTTCTCCTCCCTGCCTTCAATTAACTTCTCCCACACCTAACCTCTACATTTTACGTTTCAGCCTTCTGCAGCTCCTTTACTGGCAGCTCTGCTGAATGGCTTCTCCACCAGAAGTTTCCCATCCCCTGTGACAGAGGACATGGCTCATGCTGTGAACTACAAAGTGACAGAAGCAATCTGTGCTGACGTTCCCCAGGAATAATATAGGAGCTCCGAATGTAAAATTCCCAAATACTCTCTTAACCCTTCCCTTGGTAATCTAGAGAGCTGTTTATCCTCAGAACTGCCAAATCTCTCAAATGTGCTGTGCAGGACCATTAATCCTCCTCAATTAAATGTTGAGCATGCTGGTAGAAACTTTGGCTGGAGAAGAGAACTCCTGAAGTGACCGTGTGGTACCAATGACAGGGAGCATCAGGCCTCTGTGGCAGGAGAGAACTCAGCTCATGGGTGGAGCAGAAGCCAAAGCTCCCAGCTTGAACATGTGCCACTCAACTGGCTTGTAGAGTGATTTCTGTATCCAAGCCTTAGCTTATTGACTCTCATTTTACCCTGCAGCCAGGGGAACATCACACAGCAAGATCCTAAAGACATGCAGGAGGTTCAAAATATTTCTCCAAAACCCTAAGGAAAAAAAAAGGTTCACGTTATCTTGTATTGGTCTTAAGAAACCTCCGTATCTGAGACCTGGCAAATTAAAACAGAGGAAAGAAAGAGGAGGGAAAATTTCAAAAAGAAGGAACATGCAGCCAAAATTAGTAATGACAGGTTGTTTAACTCGAAGTCTATATGGTAAAACACATACCTTTAGCGGTCCAACTTGTGTCTGATCTCCCTCTTTTCCCACAGGTATCTCGCAGCTGACAGTGAGCAACCCAGACTGGATAACCTTGCGTAACTGAAGCGCTGCTGAGCCAATGGCCACTGGCTGAGGGCAGAAAAAGAAACCATTTTGCAAGATTTCTGCAAGGTTGAAAGAACTAAGGGCGGGCATGTTGTGAAATGAAAGCCTTCTGGGAAGCCATGGCCAGCCACTCACCCTACTACTCCTATACCGTTAGTTGTACCTATAGGAATTTATAGGAAAGTTTCCCTTAGTTCTAATTTCAAGTCTAGGACAACAGTAAGGAAAATTACCCCAGTACCTACTGTAAACAGTTCCAGATTAATGCAAAAAAGAACATCTCAAATCCTAGTAACTGAACAAAAATTCCATACTTAAAGACACAATTTATTCACCCACCAAATCTCCTATTAGAACAGATGGGCAGATATTCTTGGTGTTGATTAAAACAAAACACGAGCTAACACCTCTCACTGTCCTCATCACATGCAGATGATTATGCAAATATTTTTTGCAAAAATATACTTTTTTAAAAAAATTTTTTTTTTTTTTACACTCATGCACCTACCCCCCAAATCCAAATGCACAAGTTGTACCAGTTTCTCACACCTCGTGTTGTTCTCCTTACCCTGGGCAGAGTAGTGGTATCAAATGCATCTACGTTAACTCATTCTATATTGCTAAATGAGCTGTGTTCTTATTGAAGACTAATGTTTGTAACTGATCCGATATGCTTACATAGTAAGAGATCAGTTTGGAAGAGGAGGGAAGGACAATTTTTTTTTGCCTGTCAGTCCTGAACTCATAAAATCATTTAGTTGGGTGACCAGATTGAACAGCAATTAGCTCAACTTATAGTATCTGCACGTAATGTCATTTCCCTTGATAATATCCAGCAATGGTCAACTAAGCCGCCCAGTCAGGCCACGCTGTTTTGCCTCTGATGGTTGAGGTGGCAGCAATCTCAATGAAGCATTGCAGAAGACTTCGAAAAGCCACTGCTGTCTGTGTAAGTATTGGAGGAAACAGAAATGCAAAGAAGTTCTATAAACAACTTCTAATAAGTACCTTTTTCTGTGTGCTTTTTCTCATGTAGATTTTAAAAGCGAGGTCAGAGCTCCACCAGTGCTCTATCATTGTTCCACTAAAACGGACAGGGAACACAAACCGCTGCTGAAATTTCACCACTGCAAGGAAGACAGAGACTTGTGAGGTCTTAGCTGTATCCAGAGCTAACCTGTCTTTTGAGCCCGATCAGGAACAGAGAAATCCTCAGTCTCTGCAGAGAATGTGCAGGGCGAGTAGACACGGGAAGTTCAGAAGGTATGAGGAGAAAGTGATGCACTTCTGAGGAGGATGGAAAAGCACACAGCAAGCATTTGTACATCTGCCAGAATCACAGATCCAGCAAGGCTGGGAGCTGAAGGGGGAAGAGCTGTTGCTGGAAACCTCAACAAGAATCTCTCAAGGATTCAACCTAATAAACTATATCACAACTCTGTAGGTAATTCGCTACTTTGTTTTGGTTGCTCACAAGAGCAAAAAATCTTCCAAATTAACTGAATATAAATAAACTTTCCTGTGGAGATTCCTCTGTTACATGCACAATCATTTAATTCTGCATTACTTAACACCAAGCCCAAAGTAAACTGTTCTTCACTTTCCAAGGCCAGAAAACAGCAGGCAGGCAGTACCACAAGCATCTAAATAATAACAGCATCTAAAGGCTGCAGTCGATTCAAAGTCTGTCATCCTAGAATGCAGTAAGACTTTCCATTCTTCAGTGGGAGAATATATATTTCTATATATGTTCTGTGGGAGATCAATATATTTCAAGACATATCTTGAGAGAGTCAAAGCTGAGCTGCAAGAGTAATCACAAGTTCAGGAGAAAAATGGCATCTGCAAGAAAAGACTGAACGAATTGGTGTTTACTCTAGAAAAGAGTAGTACAGCAGCAGTGTTGAAGTAGTACACTTTCCTTGTTCACAATGGATAAAGTAAGTATTCCTGTGATGACAGAAAACTCAGGTTAGACATAAGAAAACTTTTCTAACAGGAAACACAGTGCTTCTACAGCTTGCCTAGGATGCCTACGGAATTATTCCCATTGGGCATCTTTAATAAATCAGATAAACAGCTCTCAGGAAAGATAACAGTACAGTGGACTGACTTGACGGCTTCTTCAAATTATTTTCAGCCCTACCTATTTTTCTGGGTTCCAAAGAGCTGGAGCTTAATCTCACAAGACGAAATCCAGGAGGCTGTATTATTTTTCCATTACAAAGAGCTAAGGTTAGGTAGAGTTAGATGTTTTTTTCTGGACACAAATGGAGAATATAAAAGAGAACTCAAAATTACTCCCAGATCTTTCAAGTGCCACCCAGAAAGATGCAAAGCCAATGAATGACCATATGGGAAAGGCTTTTGAAAGTCACCCTGGATTTCCAGTTTCTGGGAAGACTGGGCAGAGAGGACCTTGCTCATACAGCATTGTCTGCTCACTGAGGAAACATAGCATGAATTGCCCTCAGGGATACAAACACTGGTGACTCTCAGGAAAGAGATTTATGTCTACTGCTTTGAGCATGGGACTCAAGATCTCTTGGATCCAGCAGATTCTCTGAGCTCTTGCAGATGTTAAATGACACATTTCAGCATCTGAAAAAATTATTTGTTTGAGATATAAGTATCTCTGATATTTCTAAAAGTACTTTATCATCCTCATGCTATTGCAGAAAGGATATTGGTTTTACGTTGAAGTGAAGGAATGGGCTTACTGACCTGCTATTCTGTCCCTAAGAAAAGAACTTTTCAGCAAAAAAAAAAAATTAAAATAATCATTTGGCTTCCTTCTTCCTCAGACAAGCATTCCACTACCTGCAGCGCAGCAGAGGTGCCACTAATCATACCATATTTTTCAGGCAGCAAAGAAAACACATAGGAAACACTATTACATAATTTCTAAGAGATGAAGGAGTCAACAAAACTAAATACAAGGGGGAGAAATTAATGCTCTTACCATCACCTGTGATTTTACTTGAAGCTATTCGAGTTACTTCTGTTGTTATGGAGACCTGTCCTTTTTCATCCTTGGAGGCTCCCACAGGAAAGTGGTACTCAACAAAGAAGGTACTATGAATAAAAAAGTGAATGCATGATCACAAACCATCAAAAATCTCATGTACATAATGAAACCAAACATACCATGCAAGTTTCATAGTCACAATTCCTTATTTTTTTAGAATAACTGAACTATCTATTTTATGAATCCCTTCTATACATTACGCATATGTCAGATTCTCCTCAAAAAGATAAACCCTTTTGTTTTCAATGTACTGCCATGCACAAAGCACATTTATACCTCCCCCAAATTCCCAGAAAAAGCACAACCTGAAGTAAACCCGCATCAGGATAAATTATTTGCATCTCTAACTTTTAGAAATTATGGTATACAATTTCCTGTGAGGAGCAGAGAAATGGAAAGACCTCAGAAGCCTGGAGAAGTTATGTAAACAGGACTATACAACAGAACTCAGAGAAATCTACTTTGAAGGCACAAGTAACAAGCTGGTGAGAAACAATCCCCCTTACCACTTATTAACTGATGCAGGCCTTGGAGGCTTCCCCATTAAACCTTTCTTTCTTGGTGTGATCTGGATGGTCTCAGGAGGGATTTTCAAGCTTTCAATGATGACTCTGGCTAGGTGTATTCGCTCCAGTAATGCCAACCTGTCTGCACTCAAGGATGTGACATGAGCTTCTTCTGTGTGACCTTCTGCAGGAGCAAGTAGTCTAGTAGGAGAGCAGCTGAAGAGATAAAACTGAGAATCAGGACTACATAAAGATGGCCAGAGGGCTGGAGCCCCTCTGCTATGGAGACAGGCTGGGAGAGCTGGGGCTGTGCAGCCTGGGGAGGAGAAGGCTCCGGGGAGACCTTAGAGCAGCTCCCAGTGCCTGGAGGGGCCGACAGGAAAGCTGGGGAGGGGCTTTGGGCAAGGGCAGGGAGTGGTGGGACAGGGGGGAATGGCTTGAAGCTGAAGGAGGTACATAATTGGGAAAAAAAGAAAGTGCACATTCCACACTTGGAGTTTTGAAAAAATCTTATGTCTTCTAACTCTTCAAAAAGAAAAGCTTTGTTTAATGTCATATACCAAAGAAAGGGAGATGACAGAGTCATACACATGGACAAGTCAGTGCTGCAGAGGAAGAGCAACAGGATTTTTGCCATAATTTAAAATCTCACTTGCACTTTATTTTTAAGACTTGACTTGCAAATGTTTTTTTGTCCGTACCTCTGGAGATATGATTTTTACTTGAATGTAAAAACCGCAGCATTTGTAAGAAAAGGTTCAGAAATAATTGTTTGGAGCTGAATTAGGAAAAAAAAAATCCTAAGACCTTAATACTAACTGACATTGTACAAGTAAAGCTTTATAACTGGATATTTAGGGACACTGTTGTACTGGTTCAGGACTAATGTAAAAAAGGGAATAAAATTTAGATGATGTCAAAACAAAAGTTTATTTACTACAGCTACAGGAGAGAACACAAACCAGCAGAGAAACAGACTCTGCTGATGTCAACTCTGTCCCTGTCAAGCAGATAGAAATTTTATACACAGAGACATTGTGCAAAGGCAGATAATAGGGTGTGAGTTATTTTGTATGTGTTACATACACAAAGTCACAGAACTGCACAGAGCTTTTTTCAGCATGGGGACTAATCTATCATGAAGGTTACACAGTGATTATTGTTTCAGGAGGCAGGGCGAGAGTTCAGTTGAGAGGCCAGCTCAGGCCTTAGTGTTTCTCCGTCCACAGTTCAAAATGTTATTACTAGGCCTATTGCATTTTGGTCAAACTCATGTTTTTAACTAATTGCATCTTAATCTTTAACAACATATAGCAATTCCTAGGTGATGCTGATGCTCCATCAGTCCCAGTGATGCTATGAAAATTCCCCACCAAAATAGTTCAGTGAATTGTGTGATAATGATGGAGTGTGATAATAATCATAGAATCACAGGATGGTTTGGGTTGGAAGGGACCTTAAAAGTCATCTAGTTCCAACACTCCTGCCATGGCCAGCGACATACTGCGCTTCTTGCTAATACTAACTTACAACGAACAAGATGCTACAAAACAAGACACAAATGTAACTGTTTACCGGGGTTTAATCCTCGTCGCCTTCTGATCCTGATCAAACGCATTAGAATCCTGTGGATTCACTGGATCAGCCTTCTTAACAGTTTCTGTTTTGGTTACTTTTTTGGAGGAGTTAACATCATCATCAGTGAGGAAATCACTTAAACTGGAATCAGATTTCTGAAACAGGAATAATGTACATAAAATAAGAAGTCAACTACCATTGTCAACAAAGATACATAATGGTTACGATAAGAAAAAGAAAAAACAATTTGTGGGTTGCATAATTTGAAACAACTAAAATCCTACCAAAAAATTTTCAGAGGTTTAAATAAAAGTCTTCATGGGTAGCCTCAATCCTAGCGATTTCCAAACTCAATGCTTTGACTCTGCAGTCTCAAATATATTGTTAAAAGAATACTATTAAAGAAAACTAATTTTAAGCAATGTTCTCACAAGCTTCTGTATGATATTAATGCTTATTAAGCCTTACTAATACTGAAATTTGTAGTCTTTTTTTATTTAAATGCGATTTCTGGTTTTCCTTCACTTTAGGAACAACATATTAAGCGCCTTCCTTTTGATCTCCACTTACAGGAAGGGTGTAAAAAAGACTCTCCAGAAGACTCTGGTCGTAATGGGGATCATTGAGTTCACTGTCATACACCTCACTCCCAAAAGAAAGAGAATCCAAAAGGGAACCTGTCCGATCCCAGAAATGCACAGGAGATAAATCAGCACTGTGGACACAACAGAAAGAAATGTAACTTAGTGTTGCAAGTTCTGCAGTCAATTTCTTACCAATTCTGACAACGCTGTCTATTCTGTACTGGATTTATGCTATATTAGCTCCATATACAGCCAAACTGTGCTTATACAGCACTGGGCTCAACCTACTACGTGTCTGCGGCCCATTCCGACGGGTTATCTTGTGATAACATCTCTGTGAAAAAAGTGCATGTGAAAATATATCCATATAATTGCAAAATAGTTTGTTGGAAGGGATCTCTGGCGATCATTTAGTCCAACCCCTGCTGAAAACTAGAAGATGCAAATAAGAAAAGTCTCCAGTCGGATTCTAAATATCTCCAAAGCTGGAGATTCCACAGCCTCTCTGGGCAACCTGTTCCAGTGCTTCATGACTCCAATCATAAAATACATCTATTAAGATCTACCTACAATTCTTATCCATAAGCACTTTGTAACTTTTGGAATGCTTTAAGATACCAGTAATACTTAAGGACAGTTTAATATAATATAAATTCAAGCTATATCCGAGTAGGTAATACAAAGTATCTTTAGAACATGGTTGGAACAAGTTGGGTTTTGTTTAAGGGTCTTCTACCTGTGCTCTGAGTTCAAAACCATTTTATGATCTGCAAATACTTCAGTGTTATCCAGTAATAAACCACAGGGCACAAGGCATACGGACTGAAATTTTAAACCATATCTGACATGGAAGCTGTATGCCTCCTACCCCTGATTTGGACACAATGTAAGCATCACATAAAATGAGAGAAAAAGGTCAATTTAATATTTGGAGAAAGATCTCTCTACTTTTAATTTACAAGCTGCAAGTTCTTCAAAGAAACACTATTTGGTTTATGCACTTCTTAGCATTTTAGGGCACAACAGTTACAACTATTAATTTTATCAAAGATCGTGGTTAATCCTTCTGACATCACTTTTACATCAAAGGACTCTGAGCTATCCAGGTTGTCATGCATTAAAGTTGAGTACAAGCAGAGGTATAGAACATCTCCATCACTTGCACGTATGGTTCACTAGTTACACTTCCAGAAATGTGGAGAACTTGGAGTCAAGAGACATTTTTCAGTATAAAGTGGTCAAATAAGGACAATTTTGCCGTAATCTCCAGTGCATTACACTCACCTGCCCAACAGTAACTGTATTGCTCTCTCTTCAGAGTTAAGGTCAAATTGCTGACCTGAAACTTCAGATGCAAAGAGATGGGGATCTTCAGGAGCTGGCACAAAATATGTGTTCAAGCCTTTTGGGCTCCTGGATAGCAGTGATTGCAGCAGAGAGAGCAGTAAAAGGAAAAATAAAAATATTAAGGCATGTTCAAGATTAATCCATCATGGATAAAAATCAAAGGTCATGCACAGCCTTCTCCAGTTTGTAGCCTAATCTCTAGATATGCAAAAACTTTCTGTAACCCTGCAGTCTGCTGCAAGTCACATCCAAAATCTCATACTTCGCAATGTGTCATAGAATCACTGAAACATTTAGCTTGGAAAAAACCTTTAAGATCATCAAGTCCAACTGTAAAGGTTGGCCCAATCTTGCAAGTTAAGCACAGCTGCTGCAAACAAGAAGAGGGCCTGAGAAAACCAAGCAAGATGTTTATAAATGATGTTCTATCAATTTTTCCTGGAAAGTCCAAAGTCATCGACTTTTAAACAGATCAGAATAGTTTGAGGAGAAATAATTTAAATTCTGTTTGCAATAGCATCACTGACTGTCAAAGACAATGACATTATTTTCTGGCTTATAGTGGAACAAAAGGTAATATTCATATTTCCCAAAAAAACAGAAATGAAGTTTCTCCTGTAAAAAACATGCATATCTCTTAACGTTTCTAAATTTCAGTTTCACTGAATTGAGAATATTTACTAAACCTAGTACTAAACAAAGGTGGAGTTAGAAGCTGAAAAGGCTCAAACACTTATTTTTTTTTAATCTGGTAAGAAAGATCATATGGAAGAAGATAACGACTACTAATTCTGAGAACACAGTTACAGATGCAAATTTTCATGGGTATTTGGCACCAACAGATGCAAAGTAGAATATGCAAAAGTACTCAATTTATGTCACTAATTTCTTTAAAAACCTGTTCTCTGTGATGAAGTACCATATAATTTGCTATGTTCCTTGCATTACTTATTCCTTATCAACATTTAGTATTTCTATATCAAATAATTCTGTAATCAATACAAATATACTGCAAAACAAAATTAAAATCAATTACTTAAATTAAGGCTTACTACATGATGATTAAAATCAACTCACAAAATTTAGGCTTTTATACACAAGTAGAAATTAATTTCCTATTTGAATGAGAATCCTAAATTACATCACGTGAATCTCAGTATTTCAAGGTTCCTGATAAGGTCTCAAAATTTACGGTTTGAAACTTAATCTCACTTTCCCCTTTCCACACTCACTTTGCTGGTGCTTTGAGATTGTCTCTCTCTATAGAAGAAGGCACTTTATTCAGTTCAATCTCCATGTCCGGACTAGACTTCATTGCAGAAACCACCATGGCATCACGGAGTTTATTGCCTTGATCCAAAAGAGCTGAGAAGTAAGCAGAAGGATTAAAACTCAGCATTCAAATGCAATTTAAAAGCAATGTGTAAACACAACAAATGTGCCAGCTACAGTGAAGAAACTTCTGTTTTCTGCTGTTACGAAAAGATCTTGACATACTGGAGATGAAGTGTGTGCTATACATCGTAACAGATAGCACAGCCAAAAGTGAGAGCAATCCTCTATCAGTCTCCCACTCAGAGCCGCACAAATAACTCATCTGTGCACACCGAATCAGGCACTAAGGGGCATTATTAAGATGCAGCAGCAAGATTAATTTACAGAGTAGCCTGTCACCTTAGGATATCTCAACAGATATCTAATTTTAGGTCTGTAAATATAAAAAATAACTCTAAAGACAACACCTAAGGAAACGTGCCCTAATTTGATGATCATTTGAATCCGGTCCAAGCGGATGCTAACAGGCACGTGGTGGAAAATAAACCATTTTCCATCTGAAAATGCTAAGGGCATAGAAACCCTCCTAAGAGTTTTTTCAATATGACTGGCACCATTGATGGCCACCTCAGAGTGCATGTCAGTGATGAAACAGCCTGTGAAAGTGAGCTTCCTTTTCTTTTACCCCTCCAGGTCAGAGCTCAGGCATGCCAGGACAGCACATCTTGCCTGATCTGGATAGTGAAGCCACCTTCCAACAAGACTGAACCAGTAGTTTTTAAGTGAAGACTTCTTTGTTGTAATTTTCTGTTTGAAATAATACAGGGAGAATGTGTAAAGTATCACTTCCTTAAGCCTTTGTCTCTGGATAAGCACCTGAAATATTATCAAGAGCTATTTGTTGTGAAAGCTAAAGATGGTGCCAATTGTATACAAACCTGAAAGCAAGTCTTTTGTAGCTGGGTTATGCAAAGAAAGCACCCGCGTGTTCGTCCTATCCGGCGCTTCAGGATCAGTGCTGGTGAGAAACGACACTTGCTGATTTGAAGGATTCACTTGCAAACGTTCATCTGGTAAAATCAGACGGTGATGAGAAGCAGAAAAAGCATCCTTCATGTTTTCACAGTTCTCTTGAAAGACCAAACGGTCCTCTCCTCTATTGAAAAATGAAACGTTATTTCAGTAACAACTAAAGTGGATCGGTAAAGGGATTCAAACCTCTTCAAATTCTTCCTAGCACTGCAGCTGCCCACCTCAGTACACGCTCCAAAAAGAAATGCAACACATTATTTTAATGACTCCTCATCTCCCACTTACACCATCAGAGAGACAGATTCAAGCTGCAAGTACAAGATTTGTGGCATCTCTTGTGTCAACTAGCATAGCTTGAACTAAGTCAATGTAGGATGCAAATTTATGAGGAGTTGTCCCTGGAAGCTCTGAAATGCTGAATGTTCTTCTGGATTTCATACAAAATGCACATTCAAAAAGATCAAGTAATCCATAACTCACAAGTGTATAGCCATTAATTAAGAGTGTGCAGCTGCAAAATAAACTAGAATTTTGTTATGGGGGAAAAAAGATACCTGGGAGCTGTGGCTCTGCTATCATTAACAGACTCTTGGTCAGCAATAGTCACCCGTGTTTGCCTGGACTGCCGTGATGGAGCAGGAAACTGGGGCTTGCTGCTTCCCTGAGCAGGAGCGGTATCTAAACTCGCATTTGTGGTTGGGATAGAGCTGCTGGTGTCATACAGCTCTGGCAGAGGTTCTAAAACCAGTGAGACCTGAAGGACAAAATGTGAAAAGTCTTAGTTAAGTGCCACACATACTGTATTCAACTTTACTTGTCATGCTATGGAAAACCACTGCTTTTCTACACAAAGTAATATTTAGATTTTATGACATAACGTCATAAAACTCTCACGTATTTACTACCACTTATTTCACATTCCATGTTTTTCAAATCACAGGCAACTGTCTTTCAGCATAAATTGTCCAGAGCTGAGGCTGTAAAACACCACCTTCTTAGTCCCAGATTTCAAAATCTTCTACAATTTCAGCCCAGTGAGGCTCTCGAGAAGCGTTAGAACCGAGTATCCGTTTTTAAATACGCTGTTAAAACTCACTCTCAGCCCAGAGACTACAAATTTTCTTTATCAAGTTGAACTACCAATGCCACACATCCTTCTAAACAAAAAAAGAGTCATCACCTTCGGTATTCATTTTTCATTTGATACCTTAGCTCACTAATGCCTTGGACAGAGACCAGGTCTGCAGTGTACCTAGTAAAGCTTGATCCTGGCACTTGATTATCCTGCTATTACAGCAATACAATTTATAATAAAGAGCAAAGACAGAAGGACTACCTGCAGCTCTCCTAGTTTATCAGATGTTGGTGAAACTATTGTAAAAAAACCATTGATTGGATGGCTGGGAGACAGTTGGGACAATCTGGTGATTTCCACTCTGCCAATAGGAAGATGGTCACGTTTGCTCATTACCTCCAGGACAAGCACACCCATATCTGCAAAAATTAGGAACGGCTTCGTTGCAGTCTCACACAACATAGTCACAATTAAACACAATTAAAACATTTCTGTTAAAATGACAGAGATGCTAGAGGTTAACATAATGTCATATCATGAAATTATGATAATGAAGCAGCAGGTAAGGAAGTGTTACACTGATAATAAATTATGATAAGTAAGTACAAGATTACCATAAAAAGGACTACTTATGATAGGACAAGGGGTAATGGTTTTAAATTGACAGAGGATAGGTTTAGGTTGGACATGAGGAAGAAACCCTTCCCCGTGAGGGCGGCGAGGCGCTGGCCCAGGCTCCCAGAGCAGCTGTGGGTGCCCCATCCCTGGCAGGGCTCAAGGCCAGGCTGGACGGGGCTGGGAGCAGCCTGGGCTGGGGGGAGGGGGCCCTGCCCCTGGCGGGGGGTGGGACTGGCTGGTCTTGAAGGTCCCTTCCAGCCCAAACCCTTCTGTGATTCTAAGAGTATGTAGCAGGCACAGGTTTTACAGGCAAACTCTAGACATCAGGCTTGCATTAATGTCCTCCAGATCTTTCACTAAATTAAGTACCTTAACAACACTGCAAGCTCACCTGAGTATCTTTTTATTCCTCACATTCTTCGAACACTTAAATGCCTATTTAATACGCTATGTATAATACTAAAAATCATCTCATCTTAACTCTGTGGGGACTACAGCAGACTTCAACAGTTTGCAGACCTGAACACTAAACCTTACTACTAGAGAGCCTGATGTCAGCAGTCCCAGGCTGAGATCAAAAGCCTCTCGGATCAGGAAAACGACCTAAGAAGCCGTGAGAACCGGACGGGGGTTCCTTGGCAGGTGAAGAACCCCTAGGTTTTTGCGGGGCCTCCCCGCAGCTCCGGCCCTGAGCTGCCTGACCAGGGCGAAGCGGCTCTACCTGTCAGGTAGGCAGCGAGCTGCCTGGGCCCGCAGCGCACGGCGTAGCGGGCGGTGGCTCCCTCCGCCGGCTGGCCCGGCCGCCAGGCGGGCTGGAAGACGGTGCCGTCGGTGGTCTCCCCCCACCACCGCAGGCGGACGAGGGCGGCGGCGAGCGGCCTGGGCGCCGTCCACAGGACTCGGGAGACGGTGCAGCGGAGGAAGCATCGCAGCGGGCCCTCCACGAGCGGCGGCAGGCTGGTGGAAGCGGGGACGTCGCCGGTACCTGCGGGGAAGTGGGAGCGAGCGGCCTCAGGGGCCCGGCATCCCGCAAGCCGCGGGCCCGGGCACGCTCCCGCCGCCGCCGCCCCACGTGTACCCCCCAGCCCCGACCCTTCCTTCCCACCTGGGAGCGGCCCACCGCCCCTCCGCCGGGACCCTCCCGCCGGCAGGGCGAGCGCCCTCGGCTTCTTCTGCCGCATCCCGCCTCGCCTCAGGCCGCGCCGCCGCCCGGCAACCGCCGCCTCGGCGGGAGCGGGACGCGCCCCCACAGGGCGCCGAGCCGCACTTCCGGGACTACAGCCCCCATCATGCAACGCGGCACCGCGCCGCTGAGAGGCGGACTACATTTCCCAGAAGGCCACGGGAGAGCGCTACGGGTGCCCGCGGCGGTGGACTGCGCTTCCCGTGGTGCCGGGCGGCGGCGTTGTGACGGGCCGCCGCTTCCGGTGGGGCGGTTGCGGAGTGGAGCGGAGCGGGGGCCGGTGGCGGCCGCGGCGCTCGGCGGGGGCGGTTTTCGGGGGGGCGGTTTCGCGGTGTGTCCTTGTGCGTTAGCGCACCCTTCGCCGTCATGTCGGCTCTGGAGAAGCAGCTGCATCTGGGCCGTCTCCCGCCGCGGCCCCCGTTGCCCGGTGGCGGCGGCCAGTCTGGCTCCAAGATGCGTATGGGGTAGGTGGGGGAAGGGCGGGAGCGGCTGAGGGGACGCGGTGGGGTGGGGGCGTTGGGGAGCAGAAGGGGAAAGAGGCTAACAACGGCGGGGGAGGGCTCTGGGGGCGAGGGGGCTCGTTGCTGTGGGCCTGGGGGGTCTCGCTGGCAGTTTGGGGGACGGCTTGTTATTAGGGGGCTCTGAGGGGAGGGGGAGCTCGTTTTGGGGGGGGCTGGAGGGCGGGGAGCTCGTTACGGGGGGGGGGGGGTAGGGGCAGGAGGCCCTCTTTGCTGGAAGGTGGCAGCAGAGGGGAGAAGGGCCACCCTTGTGTGGGCAGGTTGGGTTGTCCTGTGCAAAGGGGGTGCTCTGTCCTGAGTGGAGCTGGGGTGTACTTTGGGGGTGAGTTACTTGTTGCTATGGGGGGATACCGCCGCTGGGGTGTTTGCTGCTGAGGTATTTGAGGGTGGGGGTGCCGATTGCTGGGGGAGGGCTGTGGGAGAGGGGACTTTGTGGATGTGGGACAGGGAGAAAAGTGGGTGTTATTTGCTGGGGGGATAGGGTGAGGGGGATCTTTGAGCAGGGGTGGCAGCCCAGTGGAGGTGGTCAGCAGTGTGGCGGGTCTCAGTAGAAGATGATACGATGTGAGGGACCATCCAGCCCCTGTGCTGGTCCTGCTGTGTGCTGGATTGCTTCCCAGTACCCCAGGACAGCAGCATCTGGACCGGGCTTTTCCAGCCGGCTTTCCCTGGCAAGGAGGCAGGCAAAGGTGTTACTACACAAAGAGAATCCTCAGAGCTGGGGGAAGGTGGCTGGTGCTGGGATTAGTCTTCAGCAGCCCTTTTCTCTGAGACCTTTTGCCATCTGTGTTGGCAAGGGGAGTCAAATGTGTCGTGGTTTGTCGGGGTGGTACCTCAAAGTCGGTGGAAGAATGGTTGGGGAGAGAGGTGTATTTAAATGCTATTTCTCAGCAGCAGACACTTAGTGAACCTGTACGGTAGGTGTATTCTGCCAGATGAGTTAAGTTCCTGCTTCAGATGATGTAAAATCTGGGATAGTTCAGTGCAGATGCTAAATCTTTTAGGCAGAAGTGAGAACACATTTTGGAAGCTGTGAGAGAAGATTGACCGGTGTCTAGCTGTGTAGATGGCAACTAAAAAGGACTGACTGAACAAGAACAACCCCAGCAAAAGGGTTATTCTCTAGCAGTGAGTAAGAGGGAGAAAATGGGTTGCCAGTGGGATGGCTTTGAAAGGGAATTTAGTAATTTCACCTTCAAAGGTGCAAGGGAGAAGCTTGTCTTCCAAGCAGCTACCTAGTTCTGGTAAAAGGAGAGCGAGATGATCTTGCAGCAGGGTTCTGGGTAGATTGTAGGAAGGGAAGTTATAGTTGTGGAGTGAAGCAATGGAAGTTGGCAATAATAATGGGGACTTGAACTCAGAAGAGGTGTGGTTGCAGGATGCTGGACAGAACGCTTTGGCAGCCCTGTGCAAAGAATGGCAGAAGCATGGAGATTTCATTAAATCTAAAGAAAAGGTGTTGCAGGGCTGCGTGACTTTTTGTACATAGCTGATCGTTAAAGTATGAAATCTGAGGTCTGGCTTGTGACAAAGACCAGGGATCAGCTGATCCTCTGTAGCAATGCCAGCCTCTGTGCAAGAACTAGCCTTTGCGAGGTCCAGGTGTGTGCTGCACGATTCCTGCATGAGATGAAGTGCTCTATTTGGAGGATAAAAATATCCTACAATTCCTACAGGAAATCTCCTTTGCCTTGATGCATGAAATCAGATAACTAAAAGAAATAATGAAAAAGACAGCTACTCCACTATGGCTGAAATAAACTGTTTAGCTATTTATGGATAGCAGAGGACTATTTTTCCTCTCTTTCAAAGCATAATTTTAAAACATTTATTATACATTATTTATATTACATTTGGGTAGATACAATACAATCGATGTACTTGGTATATGAACTAATACTAACAAATCTTCAGAAAATACTTAGTCTTTTAATATGAATTTAAAGCTAAGCTTCATGAAAGTGTTTAATGGCATGGCTTTGAGGCTAAGAAAAATGTATTTAAGGATTAATTTGCACAGTTAGTATTGAAATAGGCATAGAAATTGGAAAGAAGCAGTTTTGAATGATTTTTGGAGGAGGTTGGTCTCTCAGGACTCTGCTGTCTGCTCTCCTGTGTGCCTTAGTTACCTGAAATTGAGAGTCGGGAGTCATGGGCTCTGTTTCCTCATGTTGTGGTGAACCGTGGGGTTATAAGCAAGTCACTAAACCTGACCTGTTTGTGTTGTGGAGAGCCTTGTATTTCACAGCAGTGTGCTGAAGGTTGTATGGTACATGTAAGGCTAGATTTAATGTTAAATATATTATTTAATTATGCTGGCTCTGTTCAGAACAGAGTTAACCGAGCAAACCCGAATGCTGCGCAAAGTCTGCCAAACACAAATTTTCTCTTTTAGGTGAAGAAATAAAGTTTTTATTTCTTCCTCTTGTTTTATCGTGTTTAACTTAAGTGTCTCATCCCTTGCAGTTATTTTGTGTAATTCTGAATGTACTTCATACTGGTTTCATGCACTGTAAACTTCGTTAGTAGCCTGTCTAATTCTTCCCATACAGCAGTGCATACACCTATGGCACCATGACACATTGCTTGTTCAGTTAGGTATTTTTACTTTAAGAATAAATATAAAAACTTCCATTGTTAGTGTTCATGTGGTCTTAAACAGGATGAAAATCAGTTTGCAGTTTGTCTTGTTGCTAGTATCAACTTCTGTCAGATATATCCTGAAGGCAGGTGCCTCCACGTTAAATAAAAAGACAAAAATTAATTTCCGGTGACATAGGAAATCTGCCTCTGCTGCGAGACCTCAGAGTCGGTAAGCTAAAGGAGCAGATGTGTTTTTTCATATGCCTTTAATTGGGCTGTGTTCTTGCAAAATGATGCCATGCTGCAGGATTTATTTTCCACGTCAGTGCTGCTGTTTCTGAAAATCCATCCTTGTAGTAATTTTTATTAGAAAAATAGACAAAGTAAAGGCATTTAAGTTACTGACTTAATGAGGTGCTGACAAAACCCCCATGATATTTGTTGCTTTACTTACTTGTTGCAGGTAAACAACTTACAATTGAGCGTTTGGGAGGATTTTAAAATGGATTTTATGATGTGTGCCTGTGGGGTGGTTTTGCAGTTCAGTAGTATGTATGCTCGTGCAGTGCTTACATTACGGTGCTTAGTAGCAATCCTATGTAGTAATTTATATAATGCTTCCTATCTTGCTGATCTTTGGAATGTTTTTAAACTCTGTCCGTTAGGGAAATGATTAGGAAGGGAAGTTTGTTTTCTATTGTTCTGTAAGGCTATAAACATTTTTTTCCCTTTCAAATACTTTCTGAAAGCACTGGTATGAAATCCAGTCTTGCGGTTAAGGATCAAGAATTCCCAGGTCCTTCCCCTTTGAAGCAGTGGGGACTAGTTCATAATCACATGAAGCTGCATGCCGCAGTTGTATTTTTGGTTTACTGCTCTGACATCAAGTAAATCCCTTTATGGGTGATGTTCCTGTTGTGTGAGGCGCTGCACATCTGACACGAGCATGGCCTTATCGGAGAGACTTGCATAAAAAGGAGACAAGAAGTGGAATACAGAGACAGCAAAGTGCAAGTAATGGTGAGGCAAAGCTGTTGTGCTGTAGACGCTTTTATATCTGACTTGTTGCAAAGCGGGGCTGGGAGACCTGGCAGGGTGGTGAGGTGGCTTTTTAAATAGGTATTGACTGTCCTTCCCGCGTGGGTAGGGTGGTGCGTAGGAGAGCTCCAACATTTATCTGAAGATGGAGTGTGGGTAATGGATGCTGGTGTAGCAGAAGCTTTGGCTCAGATTTTTAGTCTGCGTGTTCAAATGCCAGAACTGCATGGGATCGAACTTGTCAGTCTGTGTTTGTGTGATTGTATCATTTACTTGTCTCTGGTTGATGAATCTCACAGGAGATGAAGGTGGCTGGATGTCAGCGTCATCTAGACCCTTGCTTCTGAACCTGATCAGTCTGTAGATTAAATACTTTGTTCCTTTATCGTTTATTCTTCCTCCAAGGTCTCTGGTCTCTTCTGTTGATCTCATTCTAAGCTGTGTTTTCATTTTTGGACAGCAGTGCCCAAAACTGGATGTGAAACTTCAACAGAGGCTTTCACATACCTGTGAACTGGAAAGATGTTTTCATCTGTGTTTGTACATGATAACTCACACTTCAGCAGAACTGTGGGGGTTTTTTGGTGGTACGACTCTGCCTCCGTGCTCATGTTGTGGGCCACAGTTCTGCTGTGTGGCTGCTTGCAACTTGTCTGCGCTGTTGTGAGTTATTTCTACCTAGGTTTAGCTTAGGCTTTGCAAAGTTCAGCCTTATCAGGATTCAATTCAATGAAAACAAGTGCAAGATTCTGTAGTCAGGCCACCAAAAGAGAATGCAATTAGCTGTATAGAGAAAAATGATGTGACTGTAGGTGCTGGCAAATGTACAAGGTTATACTGAAAAGTCCTTTAAAATTCAAACTTTTACAGGGAACAAAAATAATTAAATTTAGAGGAACAATTGTTTTCTGTGTTAAGCACCTTGTGTTTATGAATCTATTTTATTTCTGTGCTTTGAATTTCTTGAATTGGAAACAGGGCCATTAAATAGGTTTCAAACATAATACCACAGTGCTGGCAAGCTGATTTTTCATGGCTGAATGCTTTGCTTCGTATGCAGTGGTCCTCTGGCCTAGTTTGTTGGACACTTTTTTTTTTTTATTTTTTATCTCTTTTTTGCTTTTTTTTATCAACTAGGCGGGGCCATTGTAATGTGACTGTGTGGTGGTTGAAGAGCAGATAGTAAGAAGCATAGATGGGCAAGTGAGATTGCTATAGAAAATAGAAACATAATATACTGCAGCACTGAGATTTCTCAAGCTTCAGTCACCCTTGACTGGAAGGGCAAGTTATAGGGTAGGATGCTTTCTTTAGAACATTTTTCAAGCTTACTCTGTGATTATTTGTTTTGAAAAGAAGCTTTTGCCATTTATAGGAGGATGACATCCTAAGTAAAGTCTTGCATCTTTTTGGAAATACATTGTTAAAAGGTTAATATGTGTTTCAGTAGTTTGTAATAAAGTGGCACGTATTACTGCATTGAAATAGGTGAAAATAGACTTGTGTTCTTTTTAAAAAAAGTATTTTATTCTTTTTTTGCCATTTCTAGTGCAATCGCTTCCTTCTATCTATTTACTGGAGAGTCTCATGTGAGAAGCCAAAGTGGGTGAAGCAAATAGCTGGGCTGTGCCCATGGGACTGTCACACTAGGCAGAGGTGCTCTGCTCCGTCGCTGTGGATCTTGGCTCTGCTTGCGAGCTGCAGCCTCTTCCACGCTTCCTGTTGTAGATCAAAGTAATGACACGTGTGCAAATGCAGACGGTAGAATGTTGAGTTCCTTGATTGCGTGGCACACTGATGTTAATATTTAAGTAAAACCACTGAATAGTTAAAATAGCTGCTGCAACATAGTGTTGACCGGCTTTTGCGGTAGGACAAGATGTACACGTGGAATTTGATTGCATTTCATGGCCCATTGCATTGATTTCTGTACCTTGCTTCCTCTAAATTACAGCCCCTCCTGCCTGCAGACACACACATCGGCGTGCACTGCTCCAGCAATACCGCCTTGCTAGCATAGCGCTTTCCTGCTGGTGTGTTAAGTGCTTTCCCGACAGAATTGTTCAACTGAATGATGTTACCAAAAGGCTGTTTTAAAGGAAGATGCAGCTTCTCTTTGACTTGAGCAGTATGTGAGAAGTACCCACGGAGAGGGACTTGAAGTTCATTTTTCAATGTCCATTTATTTAAGGAGCAAATACATCAAACACAAACAAAGGTTGTGTTTGAAATTGCTTGCATATTGAAAGCAATTCACTTGAATCGCTTGGTTGAAATGGAAATAAAATCAAACTTGATTCTCAGAGTTCTTTGGGGAAATCAAATAATGGAATTTGCAAAATCACTAGTGAAGCAAAAGGACCAAGGCCCACGGCAACAGCTCCTGACAGCTGCAGCAGCTGCTGCATTTGCCATCTTATTTTGTGTCTTGAGCTTTTCCACTAGCTTGCTTACAGAACTAACTTGTTCAGAATTAAGGATCAGGATGGGATTTGAAAATGAAAGTTTGCTATTCTTTTCCAATATGTGAATAAAAATTACATACTGTCTCCTATGATCTTTTAATTCTCTACAAGGGCTTGACTGGATCAGTTCTGTGTAAATCAGTCATGACAATTCCAACTAATCTCTTCCTTTTCAATCCATTTTTTCCCTGAAACTTTATTTAAAAAGAAACATTTTATGTATTCAGCGTCCTTAAAACAGAACTTAAAATACTGTCCTTGTCAATTCTTAGAATTTTTAAATACAACTTGTCAACCATGGCAGTTCCAACATAGATTGCTTGATTTGCTTTGGTTAGGCTCATATGTGATGCAAGAATTAAGTATCTTGATTCATGCATGTGATGTAGAATTGCTGTAGCTTAAGTAGACTCAGGAAAAAAAAGGAATTTCTAAAAATGGTTCCCCCTGCTTGGTACAACCTTTTTGTTGTTTTGTTTTCTTTTTACGAAAATACCTGAAAGAAAACCCCTTTAAAAATTAGTGAGAGATTTGTAGAGCCACGTGGGCTTCTTTTGCTCTGGAATCACTTGCAGTATGTGCACATTTTCAGTATGTGATGAAGAGGACAAACTGCACAATAGGATAAAACTAGCCGTAGAGGATGCCCAGAATTTGTTTTGTGATTCCAGTTAATATGCTGGCTGGCTGGCTTGGAGTTTAAAGATTGTTCTAGAAGAGTTATTATGTTGGGTCCGTTTCTGTTTTGGTCTGCTGGATACTTTAAAAAGCAGTAATTAGTTCTGTCAGTTTAAATATTTGGTCAGCAAAATACCACTTCAGCATAGGAAGGTGAAAAATCACAGCTGCTGTTTATTTGGCTTGTTTCTAATTTTGAACGTGTGTTGATGTATTGCTAAAAAAAAGAAGCTCTAGAAAAATACCAGATGAAAGATACTAATTCTTCAGAGAAATGTTTCTCTGAAATCAGTCACTGCCCAGCCTCCTGCAGTCACCAGGTGTTTTGAGGAAAACGACACATTTATTCTGCCCTTTTGGGAGTTCAGTATTAAATCAGAGGTCACTTGTGTTCTCTCAGCATTGTTTGGAGGCAAGTATTTTGCTTTAAATTACAATCTACGTGTATTTGCATCAGACGTGACAGGTGTTTTTAATTCCCAACTCCACTTTCTGCTCCAATTCCCCTGCAAACATGGGAGTTCTGATATATATTGTTCCCCGATATTTCATACATGACACACAACTGCTAACACTTTCTCTGGAGGTGTTAACTCTTATTAAGCTGAATTTGAAGCATTTGCTAGTACCACTAAATCAACCCGTATGGCAAGAAGCAAGATGAAAGAGGGTATGAGGGAGAAAGTACTGCGAGGGTGGCGAGGCGCTGGCCCAGGCTGCCCAGAGCAGCTGTGGGTGCCCCATCCCTGGCAGGGCTCAAGGCCAGGCTGGACGGGGCTGGGAGCAGCCTGGGCTGGGGGGAGGGGGCCCTGCCCCTGGAGGGGTGGGGGGATGAAACGGGATGGTCTTTGAAGGTCCCTTCAAACCAAACCATTCTGTGAGTCTATGAAAACCGTTTTTGTTTTCAACTAGATCTGTTCACAGGGAGGGGTTAAATCTGGACAAATGGGGAAGGATGGAGATGTCATCTTCACTAGCCTTGCAGGTTTATTTTGCCTTACAGTGACGGTGTAGCAGTGCGCTCAGGAACTGGAAGGTCGCCTTTTCTGTTTGTCTACCAGTTCCAGGAGAAAGAGCTGCATGAGGTCAACTGAAGAAGCCTGAGACTGATACCAAGTTCTCCAGGTTATCCGATCTTATGAAGACATCTACTTGAGAAAACAAGCTAAAATTTCCCTTCAGTCTGAGCAATTGAGATTAAATTATCTTGACTAACCCCTTCTCCACCCCACCCCCCACGTCAGTCCTGGTGATGTATTTAACCAGATTGGGCTCTGTGAAGCTTCTTGCTATGTGCCCTGTTTTCCAGTCTTGATTATTTCTATATTTCTTTGACTTCTCTTCAGTTATATCCATAAATTACTGATCCAGCTGCAGGTACAGTATTCCAGACCCACTGGCACTGGTGCCTCATGTAGTAGTAGTATAGCCTGTGCTTCAAGTTGGGGTTGTCCTTGGATGCCTGAGGATCACGCTGCGCTGGGTTCACTGTGCTCTCACTTCGGTGCATGCAGTCAGCTGACGAACCGCTGGCTTTCCAGAGACAGTGCGTCACAGGACCGTGTGCCCTGTCCTGTTAATGTGGTTTCTTGCCTTGTGCCTGGGTATGTGACTTCACTTGGTTCGTTTTGAAACCTGCTCTTCGTCTGTCAGAAGAGGAACGGCGCCGAGTCCCTCTATAACTGGCCTTGCCCGTGTAAGATTAATGTATGTTTTCTGTGTGGCCTGGCTGTTGGTAGCTGATTTTGGTTAGTGCCTTGCTTATTATTCCTCTGGCAGATACTTAAAAATCTGCACTTACTGGTAGAAACTCTGACATGGGTTTTGCTGTTTGTGACGGACTCTGAGCCCAGTTGTGGCTATGTCTCGAGCTAGCTCAGCGGCGTCGGTGAACGAAAACCAACCTTGGGAGAGAGACACAGTTATGCTTGTTGGAAGGAAGCCATGGGAGCAAGAAGAGAAACTTTTAAGATCCCGAGTAGTCTGCAGAGCTTGTGGCCTTGTAGCTAAAGGGAGTTGCTAAGCTGCTGTGTCTGTAATAAAAAAAGAGCTAAGAGTGGAAAAATACTGAGCATAGTTACAGGCTGACACGTCAGCCCTCTGTAAAGGTATAAAAGACTTGCTTGATTTTAATAAAGTGTCTTCAAGGTGTCTTCGATCCGCTCCTGGAGTCCGTGCATCATACATCACACCCAGTGTCATCAGTGACAGTTGAAGCTTGTAGCATTGATGTGCAACTGCGAGAAGTTCATTTCTTGCTGCTTGTTATGATGAATTTTGATGTTATATGTTGCAAACTTGTGCTGCTGCTGATTCGTGTGATCTCATACCTCTCCTACACAATACAGCTTTAATGTCCTTGCATTTAACGTCAACAGGCTACTGTGTTCCCTTGCCTCGTGTAATAGTGGCTGTCCATACTGTAACCCCACTTTCACAAAAGCAGATTAATTTTATCACACCACCAAAACTTGATCCGGCGTGATAAAATTAATGAGCAACTCACTCCAGAATTTCACCATGATCTGCCTCCCTTATGGGTAAGAGAGTCCACTTACAAACTTTCTGGTCTCACAATGCCAGGGAGCTCCTGCCGTTTACCATTTTTATGGATTATGTTGGAAGGAGTGTAGCCAGGCAGATGACAGTATTTGGCAATCACCTGGAATTATTCAGGACAATCAAACCTAAGACCAGGCTGTAATGTGGCATGGGAAAGTCTGACTGCGTTGAAATGCTGCGTTTTAAAAGGGTGATGAAATTTGTTGTCGCTGACTGCATATCCTACCTGTTCAAAAAACGGAGAAGGGAAATCATCCAAGCTGTGGGCAGATCCTTCATCTCCAGAACCAGAAATCATATGGAGAGAGAGCGTGATCAGGGCTGGGATGGTTTCCAGGTAAGGAGGCAATCAATAAAGTAGGACTCTCCGCTTGAAAAATACATGGCTCAGGCAAGGGAAATATGATAGGGGTGTATACAGTCATTAATATTGTAGAGAAGACCAGGCAAACATTATCAGAGTGTGGGCTTAAAAGCAAACAGAAGAAATCCTTTTTGCTCAAAGCCTAATTAAATCATGGCACTGTTGTCACAGATGCTGTGGAAGTAGCTTTGGCTGGAAGTGACACCTATTTTATGTGACGAGCTAATGGAAAGTGCCCTCCCTTAAAGCAACACAGTGCTGAGGCTGTAGCCTCTGGAGATCCCCCTCCTGCTAATAGTGAAAATTTGGAAGCAGATCATACCCTGTTTCCCTACTTAACCCTTTCCAGAGCACTTGCTGTGCTGGTGGCTTTCCGTGACACATTGCAGAGCGGGATGGTGCTTTTCTGTCTCGTACCAATTCTTGCAGTCCTAGAAGATAAACTGATTGTAAGCAAGGTAGCCTGAAGCTCTGATCAATAATATGAGTTTGCTGTATTTCATACCCAATTCTTGCTTATGAAATTCAGCATTAATTCTTTTTTTTTAATCTTGACCTGCGCTGGGAGTTTTTGTGTTTATTTTTTTTCTTAGCAGGTTGTTATATTGGTGTTGCAGCTAATGTTGTCTCCCTTCCTTGGGTACTTGGCCACCTATGCATGTGGGCTTGGTTCTTCCCAATATTATCACAACTTTCATCTTTTTATTACTTCACTTTGTTTTTCCTGATCTACAGCATTCTTTGGAAGGCTACAGTTTGAATGTGATATTTTTTCTTTAATTGGAGAATGAGATTAAGCTGAGGCGGTAAAAGAGATTAATATTTTCTGGATTTATATAGGTGTGTGATATCTCATCTTATTTAATTGAAATTTGACAAGAACAATACCAAAGTCTGGAAATCCACACAAGTGAATTTGGACTGTTCAGGGGATGGTTGTTTTATGTTCCATGTTCTAGAAATATCAGGGAAATAGGAGCTTTGTTTCTACAAATTTGAAAAGCTGCTTTGTCTGTTCTTTTCTATTTCTTTAGGAAGCCAGGAATTCAGGAGAAACTTCCTTCAACAGAGATTTTTCTTCTGTGAAGGTCTTTCACCCCCCACGCCCATGCTTGATTTTAATATTACCTGCTGATTGCCTCCCCCAGAAGAGCTGAAGTGCAAAAACACTGTTAAAATGGTGCACTGTTACTCATCCTGTATACTGGGCTCGAATCTAGCCTAATTATGCCGCTGCCAAAATTAAGCACTACTCTTTTAGCCTTACTGAGTGCATATCAGCCTGAGAAACAGATTTTGCATCAACTGAGTCATCAGGAAAATTCTGATTGCAGAGCCTTTTGTTAGTAATGGGTATACAAGGAGAGGGCACAGCTGCACCTTTTGATGGAAGCAAAAATAAATTGGTTTGTCAACTGGGCACCTTTGAGAGTCCTGGTGTATAAAGTGTCCACAGAACAGGTCTTCTGTGTTCACCTGATAATTTAGGGGAATTGCATTCCCAAAGGTGCTGGATATGACCTGAGATTAGTCCTGCAGAAGCAGCTAATTTAAGGTGTAATTTGTTGCAGTGCTTTGTGATGTACCTGTCAACAAACTGCAGCAGAAATTAGCCTTATTATAAAGAGGAGATGAGTCTCGCTAGTTATAGGGAATAATGGCTGTGATTCATGTTTTGGAAATTTGTTACTGGGAGAACTGGGCTTTTTTTTACCACCTCTGCTCAGGTATTATTTCCTGGGCATGTGGAGCACTGGCAGGAAGATGCCAGCTTATACAAAAGGACGAAACCTCTCCAGGTAGAAGCAGTTACTAGACACGAAGCAGTCCACAGATAGCACTGATGTCCAAATCTTTCATCACGCTGAGCCCTCTTAACACAGTAGTTTTGGTCCATGTCCAAAATACCTTCTCTTCCCCCGGTGTCCACTGTTAACAATTTTCTTGCCTGTGCAGTGCTTGTTCATCGGTATTTGGCAGAGGATGTGAGAGAAAAAGAGATACTGCTTCTGGGCACTAGCTCACTACTTTGTCCTGGATAGAATTGGGGATCCAGAAGTCTCCAGTGACTGGGATGGGTTTGGCCAGATCTTACTTTTCTGAGTTGTTTGGGGGTTTTTTGATGACAGTAAAGCAGTGTTTCTGTGTGGGTAGAGTTCTAAAGTAATTACAGCAACCTGGGAATAAGCGCAAAGCCTGGAGCAAACTGGAGCCTGAAAGCTCATCCTCACGGGGAAATATTCTGCCAGCATCTGTGTTACACAGTCTTGCTGTTGTGATCCTTAAATTAAAATACAGCTTTTGAAGATTCTACCCTTAAAAAGAAATAATTTTGTTTTAATAACTATAGTCTTTTGGACTCACTGCCTTTTACTTGCATTGCTGGGCTTGTTAGCATCCTTCCCAATGAAATGTTTTTGTTATAGGATGTTTTCAGAATCACAGACAGTTGCCTGTGTAGCTCTTAAGAACACAGAAGAAGGCAGCTTGAGGAGTGTTTATTGATCTCTATTGTTCCCACGGTCCTTACATTTAACTGTGACAGGATAGATATGGAAGTATATACTGAATTAATTTGGTCTTTTCCTTCACAGTCCTGATGTTGCCCTACGTACAGTATTTAAATGCTAGATCTGTTTACAAATACGTTACTTTTAACCATTGCACTAAATTCCAGGAAACTTGAGCTGTGATTGAAACTTGCGGCTGCTAATTTAAACCTGGTGAATTTTATTTATTCTGCTCCCGACAGTGTTTCTAAGTTTCTTCTATGTACCACACCATTAATTCTGTCCACAGTTTTTCTGCCAGGCCCTCAGCCTTCAGGACAGGTTGACTCTCTGTTTGAATGATATTTCTTCCAAAAATTAGAGGCGAATTCTAGGAAAGTTGTAATCTCATGTCAAGTAGTATGTGGTAAATTAGTAGTGACCTTCAGTAAATAGCTGACACTCTGCTTTTCGGTGCTATGGTGTCAAGGTGACTTCCAAGAGGGACATAGTCATTTTTTTAATTATGATTCATGGGCTGACTCATAACTTTAGGATGGCTTCCTGTATTCCAGGCACTGGAGCGCTCCAGTCATGTCAGCATCAGGCTTGCTTTAAGGCTAGAGCAAGACCATTAAATACAAAGGTGTTGACTGACTTCTTGACTCTGACTTGTGGAGCGCCTGATCTGTGGGTCATTGCAGATTGGGAGATTGTACTGGGACAGTATCACTGTGTGCCCTGTTCTTTTATTTTTCCCTCGACTTAGGTCTGTGTAGTCCAAACCACTATTGTTTCGTCTTCCTTGGTATTACTTTATGAGGAGAATACTCCTCTCTGTGTCTCCACTAGTTTTCCTGTACATCTTTGTAATCTTCTCAATAGGAGCCACAAGTGGGGGTGGGGCGGGGAAGGGGGCGATTTCCTTACTGACTATGAAGTTGCTAGTATTGTAGTTGTGTGGGATTTTCACTAACGCATCGTTCGCTTCCAGTCCTAAACTACTGTGTAACACCAGCGTGCTCTCTTCAATGTATGTGCTGATGCCTGTATGCCAGTTTAAGTGAAAGATAATACATCTTTCTTACTGATTTTTTTTCTCTTACAGCCCTGGAAGAAAGCGTGATTTTTCACCAGTGCTTTGGAGCCAATACTTTGAATCTATGGAGGATGTCGTGGTAGAAAATGAAACTGGCAAGGATATATCCTTTTTTTTTCAGATTGAACTTTTCTTATTCTCAGTGACTGGGGTCATGTCATGTGTCATTTAGTTTATTTGGATTCCCTTCAGCTTTTTAATGTCTGTGTTCTTTCATTTTTTCTTTTGTAGGGATCAGTATCAGTAGCTAGAGCTATCCCTTCTAAGCTGACAGTGAAGATGTACCTGGCAAGGTCGGTTCCTGGCATTGCTTCTTTAGTAATCATTATTGTAAAAAAAGTGCTTCCAACAGTTCAATAACGTATTTTGCAAGGAAATACTCATCAGTTCCTGTAGTTTAAACCACATCAGGATCAAAGCTGTTTATTGATTTTTATTAACAAGTAGTTAGCTGCCAATTGTTGAACTGTGTTCAGGATCAGTATCAGCAGTACAACAGATAAACCTCAACGCTAAACACTTAGATGTTAATAAATACTTGCAAATTCCTAAACACCTTTCTGCGGCTAATCCCAGGGAGTTCTGTTCCTGTACACACACAAACAAGCATACGTGCATAGTCGCATGCACCCCGAGAAGTGTGGGTTACAAGCACACAGCGCCTCTTCGGGGACTGCAGGATCTCCTGTGGGAGTTGTGGATGCTACCCATGCTGCTCCCACTGATGCAAATGACACTAAGAAAGCACCACACGAAGTCACATACACACACCTGAGGTGTGGGTCCCTGTTTGTCACACCCCAAATTGTTAGTCCACTAGCTGGTGTGCAGACAGGGAAGCTTCTCGCTCTGGCCAAGGCCATCTCCTGTCTCCTCAGAGAGTCTCCTTGCAGTGTCAGACCAGGTTTTCCTCTCCAAGATCTCCCCCTTTGCAAATGTTCATGTTTCTTTTATACTTCTTTTCAAGCTGACTCCTCTTTGCCAGTCTTGCAGTTACTGTTTAATCCAGCTGATGTCAGTCATCCCCTTTGACGTGCTCAAACCGCTGTTTTGTCTGGGCCCTTTGCTAACCGGGAATGTCGCAACAAGTGCGGTGTGTGAAGGTGCAGGGACAAGACTTCCCATCAGTCCTGCCTCAGCCTACAGCTCTGACAAAAGCAGGTTTGAGAGGTACTTCCAGGTTTTCTGACCTAATTACAAAATGAAAACATTTTAATCTGTGTTTAAATAACACAACCTTGTAGTTTAAATAGTTGCATAGTTTTTAAGCGTGCGTGTTCTAATTTGGCCATTAGGAAGACCAAACTTTCAAGCTATTTTCTTCCAAATACCAATTTAGTAATTACTTCTCGAATGCCAGTAGCATATGATTGAGAAAATTCTATGTCCCTGTTTTGCTCAACTTGTCATTATTTTGTGTTTATTATTAACTGCATTTGTCCGATTGATCCTATGAATTTGTCATGTGCACCATGTATGCCTCTGATGTAAGGGGCTGTGCACACCCCTGAGGCTTCATAAATAATAAAATAAAAAGGATAATGGACCTACTTGGCTAGGTGGTGTACATAAGCATCCCAAATTTAAGCAAATCTTAGTTGTTTGGGATTTATTGTGCTACCAAGCTTGAGCTCCCATATGAAAGGTTGTGGACAGCTGTGGAAGCGGCTGAATTATTTATTGCATAGAGTTGGTGCCCACTGTTCCACCCCAGCTAGCTGTTACTGCTCCAGCAGGTCTCCTTGTGTGGATAAACCCCAGCTGATGACACTGTTTAAGCTGCGTAGGGAGCACCCGTGTGAACTGTTGGCAGCCAGCAGGTCCAAAGGGCACTGCGGTACGCAGCAGAAAAACGATGAACAGCCTCAGCGGTAACCACAGCTAGTATGCGTAGATTCAGAGGAGCGGTTTTGTCCACCCCGAGAACAGGAGGAGGGGGAGGTGCAGTGATTGTCTGATCTGTTGGTCACAGTTTCAGACACTGAACACAGATCTCACGACTCCCAGTTCTGTGCCCTTCCCTAAGTGACATTGGTTTTAGTGGTAAACTGATTTTTCTGTATCTTAATATATACTGTAAGGGGACATTAGCTATTTAGTGAAGCATTTTTGCTGTATGTATTCCAGGGATAAATTATATTGCCTTAAAAATCTTGTTTACTGACTTATCTGACGTTTTTTCCTTGGAAGTCATTAAAAAATAAACCAAATCAAAATTACATGCTCCAAAGTGCATGCTGATCACGGTTTGGTTTCTCTCTTAGTTGTTTAATTCTTTTTGTGCACAGGGGGGAGAAGGGTGTGGGCAGGAGATAACATGGGATATGGGAAGGAGGAGACTTGGGCAGCAGGGAAACAACTCTTGAAGCTTAAATAAAGTTAGTTACATTTTGTTCAGGTTATGCTTGCAGTGCCTGTTGATCAGAGGGAGAAACCAGGCGTTGGGTACACAAGGGTAGAAACAAAACACTGTTGGGTATTGCAGACTCCAAAATACATGCAACTAAGTAATTCATAACTGTGAAATGTCCTTAACTGTTCATACACTTTTCGAATTTACAAAAGCGGATTGGAGGGGCCTGTCTTACTGCTGTTACACGGTGGAGGCCATTCTGCTCTTTCCTGGGCTGTATTTACTGTAAGTAAGCTGCTGCTTTCTAGAAGTATGTATGTACGCAAATGCGTGGAAGGCAACTAACCATTCAGCTATGTTAAGCACAGGAGAATCAACTCGGAAAACCGTCTTATAATCTCCGGGTATGCACCTGACTCAAGTCTTACATAGTTCAGGCAGTGTATTTATTAAATAGGCAAAGCACATGCAAAGGTTTATTGTCTAGGTTTTAATTATCAGCAGTAGCCAAAACTACGTCTGCCAAAAGTAGCTTGCGTGTTTTAATGAAGTGCCAAGCCATTTCTCATCATATCGTATCCTTTTTTTTTTTTTTTTTTTTTTTTTTCCCCAGAAGGCTGCTTTTTCATGACTACCAGTGAAAGCTGAACAGCTTTACCTCATCATGACAATATTATCTTTGCATGGTTGAGGTCCTGTTTGACTTGTTGATAAATCTCATTTGCTGCTCAGGCAACAATCTGAAACACAAACTGAGATGGTGTCATCAGGCATGAGCATGGGGACTGACCAAACCAAAATTCTTCCCTCCCCCCATTCCCTTTAAAAAATGAAGGGAGTTAGGGAAGAAAAAAAATTCTGAAGGATTTCAAGTAAAGTAAAATCACTTGCAGTGTGATCTTTTTATTATTTATTTGTTTTATTTGGGACCTTTTTAATACAGGAACTCTTTGAGTTGTCTAGTGCCCTTAACAAAAGGATGCTGTAGGATGACTTTCATGGAAGCGTGACTGGACAGATGAAGTCTCTACATCTCCCCTGTGCATTTGTGTCGTATTTGTTACCTTTTAGCTGTTTGGGTGGCTGTAGATCATTTAGCTTTTAAGCTGGGATTTAAAGGAGTAACAAGAATGAACGTCTTGCAAGAGTCACCACCAACTGTTCTGCAATTCCCAACGTGGCTACCATTGAATAATCTTGATGGTGTAATCATAAACCATCTTGTAATATGGTGAGACGCATTATAAAAATACTTTGCCAACTGGGCTGTAATCTTGGATTTGAGTAGTAGTTTGACACCCAACAGTTCATTTGTAACTCTACCTGACCCAGAGCCTGGTGCAGATATGCGTCTTCTGAAACTGGTGAACTTTAAGTCTTAAATCTCTGTCTTACTAAATCCTGTAGTTACTTGCTTTTAGCTCACGAGTTGCCAAGGTGGATGGATGTCTTTTCCTCTGCTGGTCTGGTGTTTTTGTAAGTGGTATAAAAGTACCTTAAACAGATGCAGTGAAGGTCGTGGCTTTTAATTGGAGGCAGAGGTATGAAGTCGTGTGTTTCTGAATTAAGGAAAAGGGCTTCTTAGAAGTCACTTCCCCACTCTCTAGAGCTCCTTATTTCCAGTAGCAACACCAATACCGTTTTTACATTTAAAAATCTCCAGAGTTGAAGTTAGCAAAGCGATTGCAGTCATAACGTCGCACCCTACGGTTACTGGCTTTTTATGTTACTGTTGGCAATTAACCAAGTTGGCTCACATACAAGATTCACATAGATTTATGCCTTGCACTTGAGACCGTGTCTGGAGAAAGAAACTGTCACAACAATTAGCTCGTGCCTTTGTGTGGCTGCTATAGATTTGTTTCCTTTGTGCATTTTGAAATGAAAATTTGTCCCAAGCAGGCAAACGTTAAATTTTTGGGATGAACCAGAACTTAAAAAAAAAATAATAATTCCAAACAACCCCTCCCCCCAAAAACCAAAAAGAATCCCCAATTGGGAGGCATTGGGAGTAACCATCTGTAAATTAGAAAAAGCCCGCGGGAGTGGCATGCTCCTTCCTTCGTTTGCTTGTTGGCCTGGTCACTTCCTGGGTGATGTGTTTGTACTTCTCTTGACCAAAGCACTCCTGTTTGGATAAACCTCAGCCCACTAGATCGCTTCCCATTCTCGCGCGTCATGTTGATGATCCTCTTTCCTTATTCCCTACTGACAACAGTTTGATTTTTAGCAGCGGGTTGCTTCTCTGACTAGGTATGCTATTGCTTAGGTGCCAGAACGCCTTGCAGATCGAGGTTTAGGGTGTCTTTGGGGGCTCTAAAGTATAAACTTGTGGATTCAGTGGTTTGGGGGGAGAGCAACTGCTGTAGCCATTTAGGAGCTGAATAGCCGAACAATCAAAATGAGAGGACTGGGTAGCTTTCGGATCTCTGCCCATTATGTAGGTGGTTCTGTTAAGAATCCCTCAACAAATTCCCCCACTTCTGCAGGCTGTTATTTAAATAATCGATGATTCCTTAACACAAAAGTCTTCCTTTCAACAAAGAACGCCACTTAAACTGAGGTAAATTGAGCTGTCAGAGACAAATAGAACGATAATTTGGCTCAATAGAGCCAAAATAATATTGCAGCTCTACCTTACTTGAAAAAGATTCCTCACTTGTTCCCCCCAACCCCTTTGGACTAATAATTTTTAGACATTTCAGCCTTCCTGTAAAATTCTGTTCTTTGAGAGCAAATCGAGTACGTGCTGGAAAGCAGCTGCTTCATCTTCGTCTGCTGTGTAGCCAAGACTAATTTTGTAGCCTGTGGGGCTTGGGGAAGGGGGGCATCGCTTTGGTGTCTGTAATCCCAGTGCTGCATTTCAATTTTCAGAGGTGTTAGAGAGCTTGAATTTATTATCCAAGGAAACACACGTAATGTCTTATGCACAGTGAAATAAATGTCCTCAGAGACAGCGTTAACAATGGTAGAAAGGGTGGAGCTGTGGTTAGTTAAGGGTAGTTTATATAGAACCTTCTTGCTTGCTTTCTGCGACACTGCGTGCAATCCATATTCTGCTGCGTTGTTGACAGTAGAGGGGTTTTGTTGCACCATCCGAGCCTTTGCTGTTGTTTCAGGGAGTGCTTAATGTTGCTAATCCTTTTGAAGGTGAGGTGTGGCACTTTGCAAATTATGTTATCTTTGTCTCTTCTTGCAGTCTGCGATCATTAACAGGATTCAGTGTAGGATTGTGGCTTTAGATCTCCGAGGCCATGGTAAGTAAAATAAGTAAATTTAAAATCACATAACCATGCTACGCACTCTTGTCTTTTAAAGAAGATGTAATGAACCCCTCCCAGGATGACTAAGAAAGCATCCTTAAGGCGTCCCAATTTTTCTTCAAAAGCAGGGAGGGAAAAGTGGCTTCTAGAGCTCCACAGCCACCTTTCCTCACGTGCCAGAAGCTGAGACGTTCTGCACCTTTGTGAGAGGCAGTGCTGGACTTGCTCCTTCCTATGTATTGGCACCCCACCCCACCTCCCCCTTCATGTTTTCATAACCTATGGGCAGTCTTTACCATTAGAAATAAGGTCTGTTCTTTAGTTTTAAGATGCATTGCAAATACGGAACAGTTATGGGGAGCATTTCCTACCCGTAAGCTATAACGCGATAAAGTACCGACTGTTCCTATTAATTCTGGGTTTCTTAATTATTCATGTTAACTGCAGTTGGCTCACTCTTAATAACTGTGCCAAAAAGCTTTGTGCAGTGGCTGCTCTGAGCCCTGAGAGGGGTCTGAAGGTTTTGAGCTTACGTGAACTTAAGTTTTTTTGTTCTTTCAGGAGAAACAAAAGTTAGGAATCCTGAAGATCTGTCAGCAGAGACTATGTCAAAGTAAGGAAGTCTATGCTGTCTCTTCAGTATTTCTGTTTTCACAAACCTTTATTTTCTTTCCTTGATTGAACAGTAAACTACTTGAGGACACACAAGGGAGCTGGAAGATTGTTTCATTTCACATGGTTCTGGTAGTTATCCCTTCTTTTCCTGCTGTTTTGGGACAGTTTGAAGTTTATTTGAAATTACATCTCCTCTAGCTGAGCCAGGGGCCAAGCTGGAGTCGTTTCCTCGGTGCCCTCGGTTCTTAAATTCACTTTAAAGATCAGTGGCTTCATTGCAGTGAACACCTTAAACCTGCGACATGCTATAACGCTGGCTAGACCGAGATTTCCCAGGAGAAGGGGAACGCTTTCCTTGGGCATTTGAGCTTGAGAGCACCAGTTTGGTTTTTCCTCGAGCAAGTCCACCTTGGAGTGGCGGCATCCCCAGAGCTGGGTCACTGGCTGAGGCTTCCAGGGTGGAGGCAGTTGCTTTTTCATCTGTCACAACCTGCTTTGGGATGCAAATCCCCCCCCCCCCCCGCCCCTTGACAAAGCTGTAAGGAAAACAAATACCCACGGCTAAGCACATTACTTTATGTCCACATGTAGTACAAAGAGACTCTTTGCTGTGACCGGTTAAATCATGACGGATTTTGTAACCTTAGTATGAACAAATCCCCTTGGTTTGTTGTGGGGAGGCCATGTGTGAAATGTATTCTGACTTCCATTGTGTACCTCATTGCTGCTGCTTATGGCTTGTCAGATCCTGATGTGGTGTTGTCCTGAGGAGATGCTGTATGAAATTATTAGAATTTTTTAGATCTGGAGCAGCGCTGCTGTGGGGGGAAAACAAGTTCTTTTTGGTTTTAAACCTTTCTCCTCTTAGCAATGAGCTTGAAAGTTATCCCTGAATAGCCTTTAAATGGGAGCCTTGAGTTATAGCTGGTTTTCTTTACTTATAGCTGGTTTTCTTTTTTTTTTTCTTTCTTTACCAAATCCTCAAGCAGTTTTCTCTGATAGAGCAAATAAGCTGGTCAACTTTTTGTTGTTGTTGTTTTTTTGGTTTTACTTGTTTTCCATTTTCTAGTTGCAGCATTGCTCAGGTCTCTGGTTCCTCTGAATGGTTTTAGTCAGGAAAGTCAATCCGAGTGTCTTAAACCACAGTGCTCTTCAGTAGATTCCAGTCATTAGCTCTGCTGTGGGTTTGGGGTTGGTGGATCATACGAGCCAGCTTTCACGCCCTGCGGTGACAGTGGCAGTTTAAAGTAGGTGCCTTATGGAAAGGATGGGGAAATTGCCCCTTGCCTCGTAGTATCTGTGCTCACGATCTGGATCTTCCTGCTTGCACTCGGTGGTGTTCAGCTTTGCCTCGGTCAATAGGGCTCAGTTACTTTCTGTCTTTAATTGCAAATGGTTTCTCCTTTTAGAACAGTGAATTTCTTAGTGTGTGCTTCCACGTGAGAGGATTTGACAGCTTATTCTCACCTTTTATTTAAAATTCCCTCCAGCTACTGTCTGTAAAAAATGCTCTCCAGGGTTTTCTTTTAGATGAGCACTTTCTGTTAGTAAAATGGGAAATTACGTGCTTGTTCAGCAAAATATTGGGTTGCGTGATTTCCTGTATTGGTACCTAGATGAAACAGTGATAAGAGAATAAACTTGTCTCAATTCCTGTGGATTAAAAAAGCATACAGGCAGGATTTGGAGCTAGACATCTGTCTTGGATCTGGACTTTCTGCTCCCATTGTACAAATCTGCTTCGGAAATGTATCAGGGTAGAGATGCTGACCATGCTTTTGTCTGGATTTGGCAGAGACGTTGGAAACGTGGTTGAAGCTCTGTACGGGGACCTTCCTCCCCCTATCATGCTGATTGGGCACAGCATGGGGGGGGCCATTGCAGTGCACACGGCGGTCGCAAATTTGGTGCCAAGTTTATTGGGTCTGTGCATGATCGATGTTGTGGAAGGTAAGTGCGTGCCCCCTTGGATAGGCTTCTGTCTTCCATGTTGATCTCTGTCTTTTATCCCAGATCCCGGAACACAGAAAGTTTTGCCTGGTTTTTAAGTCATTGCCAATTCCTTCCTCCTGACAGATGCTGCCTACACAAAAGTCATTCTGGTGTGACTCCTCCTTTTGCTTTTCCCAGATGGGCTCTCTGTTTGCCACTTCCCTGATAATTTCTTTGCAATACTTTCTTGTTAGCAGGGAGGTGGGTGGCTTTTTATATAATTCATGGTGCTTCTCTTACTATCTGAATTTCCTACCTGTTCAAATAGTAATAATTGTTTAATGTGGGAGCAGGTGTGACTGTGGGCTTAGGAGTACCAAACTATATTTTCCTTAAGAGCGTTAAATCCCCAGTGAGCTCCAGCTCTCTCTGAGGGTGTTCCCTGGTAGCCAGTTCTGTATGGAGGGATGTGGCAATAATTTGATCGGATGCCATAAAGTTAAAATACTTGATTTTAGGTACAGCCATGGATGCGTTGAACAGCATGCAGAACTTCTTAAGGAGTCGTCCCAAAACGTTCAAGTCACTTGAGAATGCCATTGAGTGGAGGTAATGCATGGCCTTACAGGGTCACCAAAATCACCTGTCTTTGTAGCTTGACTCCCCAAGGAGAGAAAGTTTATGTATTTTGTGTGGTTTCTCCATTCGCACTCGCTTCCCCAGCTATTGTCACCAATTCCTTGGCTGATTGGACAGGGAGACATAGGTCTCAAAGGTAATTTAATTTCTTGAGGGAGTTGGCGAGGCAGCTGGAGAAGGATCCTCTGAGAGTTTCAACTAATGGAAAGCTTCGTGGTATGAATTGCAGCTTCCTTGTAAGTGTTCTAGTTATTACTGAAGAGGCTTGAGACATCCATCCCTCTTCTCCATAACCTGGAGACAAGAAGACTAAGAGGGGACCTCATCAATGCCCACAAATATCTCAAGGGTGGGTGCCACGAGGACGGGGCCAGGCTCTTTTCAGCAGCGCCCAGCGACAGGACAAGGGGCAACGGGCACAAAGTGCAAGACGGGAACTTCCATCTGAATGTGAGGAAGAACATCGTTCCCCTGAGGGTGACGGGACACCGGGACAGGCTGCCCAGAGAGGCTGTGGGGTCTCCTGCTCTGGAGACATTCAAACCCGCCTGGATGCGGCTCTGTGCAACCTGCTCTGGGAGAGCTGCTTCAGCAGGGGGGTGGGCTGGGTGGGCTCCAGGGGTCTCTTCCCACCCCGGCCACGCTGTGACTCTGTGTAAGATTCACGTGTAAGAAACAGGACCTACTTCTAGAACGACGTGCACATTTGACAGCTGCATTTGAAAGGGAGAGGCCTCGTGGTTAAGTCTGTAGACGGGACCCCAGAAAGCCCAGTTCTGTTGCCAAATACCCAGGTCGTTTCTGACCTCTCCCTGTCCCCTGCAACAAAATGGCTATAACCCTATTTCACTGTTTCCCCACCAGCACTTCTCCCACGTGTCTTTTAAATTCACAGTTACAGCGACAACGGGGGGTTCAAGCAAGTCGGCGTGTGGTGCGAGCCGCTCGGAACGCCTCCTGAGAACAGGAGGGCTGGAGTGGTTGGGGGAAATTGTGAGCTGTAAAGAGTTTTTACTCCTCTTTCTGTGCCTGCTAGTTCCTGAATCTGTTCAGTAAATATTTCTGCTCTCCTTCTGATTCTTTCTTTTTTTTTTTTTCCCCCCCCTGCAGTGTAAAAAGTGGACAAATAAGAAATCTTGAATCTGCCAGAGTTTCTATGGTCGGTCAAGTCAAACAGTAGGTGGTTTTTGGTTGTTGTTTTTTTTTTTTAAAGCTCTTAAAATCATCTTGTCTGTTTTACAATGCTGTTACTACAGAGCATAAATGCACTTGAAAGCAAAATACTTCTAGAAAACATGAATTTGTTATCATTTGATCCCTGTTGATATCGGCAGCAGTACTGAATCGTACTTAGGGGACTTGGAGAAAGCCGGGGAAAAATTTCCCTGGGGCAAAATCTGCCAAGAGCCGTGTTTTAAAAAGCTTAACTACTGCTGGTGGTATGTTCCCTGGTTTGTCTGCCTTTCTGCACGCATGATGAAATGAGTATTAGTCTGATACCTCTTCCGAAATTTTGCCCTGGATTGGGTTGGTTGCCTGGGGACGGTATCTTTCGCTTCCTTTCAGAAATTAATTATCGGTTGCATTTCGGGAGTGATCTGAGGTGGGTTTGGTAGGATCAGAGTAACCCGCTTGTGCCGCTCTAAGCCACGAAGTACCCGGAGCCTTTACAAATGTCTCGTACTTGGTTAAGAAAAGCTGTTATTGATTGTTCGACCGCTTTTGCCTCCCTTAAGTAGCTGTTTGCATTTGTATTTGCGCTGGGATACAAGTACTGCGCTGGCACTCGGTCCCACGGTTAGTCACGACCGTGTCTTTTATCCACAGCTGCTTTTAAACTGAAGGGTATTCTTTTCAGCCAGTATCTGAAAAATTGCTAAACGCTTTCATTTAAAACCTGTTTGTTGGGGGGTTTTTTGTTTGTTTTTGGCAGGGAATCAGTTGCTGGTTTTTTTTTCACAGGTGTGAAGGGGCTGCTAGTCCTGAATGTCCTAAAGCCATAGTGGAGGGTATTATTGAAGAAGAGGAGGAGGAGGAAGAGGATGAGGAAGGGGGAGGCTCTGTTAACAAAAGGAAGAAAGAAGACGACACAGAGGTAGGGACTTTCTTACTTGTGCTTTCAGCTTGTATTTGCACAATGCTTCCCTGCAAGAGTAGCTGCCAGTAGTTATCCGAATCGCTCTAACATAAAAGGCAGCAACTCCAGGGACCAAAAACTTTATATTGTGACTGTTGTTGTGGTTCTTCATCTCATGCCACTGATTCTATCTTAGACTGTTACCTGAAAGCATGTGTTTGGTTTTCTTTCCTGAGATGCTCACAAATTTAATGCATATGGGCTGAAATGGGGCTTCTGGCCTGAGGGAGGAATGCTCTTTTCTGAGTCCTTGTGGTATTTTTGTTTGTTTCCAAGGCACAGTAGCATTCAGGAGGTCTTACAGGCAATTGCAACCACCGAGGAATGTAAATTCCTCGAGGAACATCTTCCTCGAGGAACATCGTTGTAGCCAGCTTATCCCTCGTATCTCTGTGTCACCTAAGTGAGAGCAGAGTTGGAACATACAATTTGTGAGCTATTTGTGCCAGGAAAAAATAGCAAGTTGAGTGCCCTGAATGCTGCAGCCTTCTCTTGATCTATAGGTATAGCCCCACTGACTTTCTTGTTCCCTGCTCGTGTACTTTGGCTGTGATTTGGAGAGAAATTTCGAGCAAGGATAGTTGTCCCCTGAAAGTGTGTGATCCACCAGAGGGAGCCAGTATTTTTTTACATATATGTAGATATATTTCTTTTTTTAAAATGGAAGTACAGACTTCCAAGTGACACTCTGAGTTCAGCTTTTATTCCAGCTGTTTTACTGATCGCTAATGCAGAGCTCTGTCTCCTCCCTGCAGACAAAGAAGGAGCTCTTATACACGTGGCGAATTGAACTGGCGAAAACAGAAAAGTACTGGGATGGCTGGTTCAGGGGTTTGTCTAACCTCTTCCTAAGCTGTCCAACTCCAAAGCTTTTGCTTTTAGCCGGTATGTGTCTCTTCCAGTCCTGTCTCGGTTCAGTGGCTGTTGACTTCTGTGGTGTCCCACTTGTATTTTGGAGAATAGGGTCAGCGTTTGGCTAATGTCTTTGTCCGAGAACAGCAGACCTGTCTCTTCCACCCTGGCTCTTCTGTGTATCTTGAAATACCATTAAATGGTCCATTTGATCCGTGCCGATCTAGAATTAGTTCAGAGCCTCTAATACCAAAACAGCACGTAATGATACTGTGTATTGCTGCTGTTGGACGGGTGTTTCTGTTCTGTGATGTGGAAGAAGGGCAAACAGGACAGATCCAAGCTGCCCTTCAGCCCCGCTACTATGACATTTTCCTACAGATATGGGCATGATTTGAACTTTTCAGCTGAAAGTCAGATTATTGATGTGCTACAGCCAGCTGTAGCCCCTCTTTGTCCTTTAATAGGGAGTACAATGTGTGACAAAGATAAATATCCTTTCAAGTTGTGGGGAGGGATGTGTTCTTGCATTTTTGGATGGGATCCTTTCCTGTCACTTTACTCTTGTCCTTACGGTGGGTGTCAGATATCTCTTTTGTGTTTTTCAAGCCAAATGTCCCTTTCAGAATACCTTAGGCAGGTTCTCTCTGGCTTTTCTTCAGTACATCTGTTTGTTTGATTGTAGGTGTTGACAGGCTGGATAAAGATCTAACAATTGGACAGATGCAAGGTAAATATTTAATATTGTTACTCTATCCTTACTGTAATGCTCTTTTTGGATGAGAGCTTGTTGCTATGGGTACGTAAACGAGGGACAGCTGGGATGGCCTCTTACCAGGTGCAGTCTATATTGAAACAAATGCATGAAAGAATGAGTCCGTCCCAGAGTGTTCTGTAACTGTCTGTGGTTGTAGCAATGGTGGAAAAGAAGGGAAAGGTTGAATTAGAAGTCATTAAGGGCTGTTGCCATGGTTTTTCTTCAGTCTGGTGTTCAGTGTTTCCAGCCATGGAGCTGCCGTGCTTCTCTTGGATCAGAATGATTGTGAGGGCTTCTTTCTAATCTGTTTTTTCCCTTTCTAACGACGTTCCTGATGTTCCTAGCTAGAACAATTGGGACCATCCAAAACTCTCTGGTCTCCCCATGTTTCTGGCAGACATCGGACCAAGATTCAGCATCTGCATTAATGTTTTGGCATTTGGTTTGTGGCCTTTTTTTGCCCCCATCCCAGCTTCATTGGTCTCCAGAGCAACCAGTACTGGAAAGTAGTATTGGGTAGCAGGATAAACATTACATTAAGGCAGATCTGATTACGCTTCTGACTCTGAAAGGTAGCCTCACCTGTGTCAAGAAGCTCTTAAGAAGTTTAGCTTTGTTTTAACTCCTGGGAGCCTGCTCTAGTTACACCTGGGGCAGATGAATTAAGCAGCTGGTTCTTGCTTTCTTTGGAAACTGCTGCGTGTATTGTACGGTTTGCCCTAGAATTCTGTGCCTTCCCTGGTCCCTCGTCCATATAATGCATATAGTGAGATTTGGTGAGGTTTGTTCGTAAAGAATGTGAGGTCCTTTTTTAGAAGAGTTCATAAATCCACAGCGCTTTTTAGGGTGTAGTCATGTCTGATGTTTCCTGTGTACCCAAAAACTGTTTGCCTAAAACCGTTGCTGTTAGGAATCCGGATCACTTAAAAAGCAGCTCCAGTGATGATTCTCTTGGTTGCAGGGAAGTTTCAGATGCAGGTCCTCCCACAGTGTGGCCATGCAGTCCATGAAGATGCTCCAGACAAGGTGAGCCCCACTGTGGGGTTGAAGCTAGATAAGTCATGGGTTTAATGGCTTAAATGCAAAAGGGGTCAGTTCCTTACTGTGAAGCAGAGATTAGACTTTAGGGGCATTTTTTGGCACGATATCTTAACTAGCTGGCTATTCGTAAAACAGTTTGGAGTTTTAAGCTGGTTGGAAAGCCTGGGCTAAGATGTTACATGACACAGGGCTTGGCTAGGTTACAGATTTACCTTTCAGGCTAGTGGTGATAAACCAAATTCTTACAATGTGGATTGTGGATTGATCCTCCCTGATTTTCCTCCTGAAGTTCTCCAGTCTCCCTTGTACTAAGCTGCAGCTTTTGGGGTTGGTCTGTGTTTAGCTGAGTCGGGTGGCTCACATTTTCCAAATACAAACCAAATGTTACTGAAATGGTGTACAGGCTGACAAAGCAGTTGCTGCTTCTGGGTACTGCTGAACTTCGTGTCTAGATAGAAGCAGGAATGTGGTGCAGCCAGTGGAGCCTGTGGCTGGAAACGTGTCTGGTTTTAAAACTTGTCCTACACTGACCACTGTCAGTGTAAAACTCGGCCTTTCTGTGCTTCGCTTGACCAACCTGAAATAGGGATTTTTATTGACACCTGATCAGTTCTTCCATTGTTATCCTTTTTAATATACATTCTAAGCTGTATTATTACTGTCTTGATTGATTCTTTATAGAGATACCTTGCATCATGATTTTGCCAGACCTTTCTTCCCCTGCTAAACTTAGGCATTTTTTTAAGAATTACTGAAAGAGGTGGAGAAAAAGTTTGGTCAGTTCTTGAATGTGAGATCAGTGTTGGAGTAATGGTGGAGGCATGTAGTTCCTTTTTTTTTTTTAATTTTTTAATATAAAAGCATGTCATGATGGAGCTCTTAGTTTTAAAGGAGCAAACTTGATTCAGCAAGAGCATCCTGAGGATGTGAACTGTTGTTGGCAGTGCTGCAGTCTTTGAAAACTGACTGGATTTCTTGTTATCTTTATGTCCCTGAGCAGATGATTTTTTTTCCTCCCCCCTTCCTTCAGGTTGCTGAAGCTGTTGCGACGTTCCTGATCCGTCACAGGTTTACAGAGCCCATCGGTGGATTCCAGTGGTAAGGCTCTGCGGGTGCTAAAGCTGGGCAGACCTTGAGCAGAGCTTTTGCTCTGAACTGCCTGCGTGTTTGGCTCTCGGTGCGGGAGGGTGGAGTTTTAGCATAATGCTAAAAACCACGTGTAAACAAACAGCTTTGAATCACAGCCAGTAATGTATTTGGTGTTTTTCTTCTCTCTAAACTTCTCACATATTAATTTGCGTCAGTGAAACCTCCTTCCTTGGAGGGGAGGAGCAAAGCAGATCCTCCCCAGCCGATCCTTTATACCTGGCCAGAAGGCAGAATTACAAGTTTTGCAGTGCTTAGTTTAAAGAATATTTTAAGTAATCAAGGCCCTGTGTTTTTGGAAACAACTTGCACCGCACCAAGAAATACTGGTGAGATTAGACAGGGGAAGGTGCGTGCTTTGCTTCGCAGACTTTCCATGCTTGCCTCATGTGTTTTCACATCGTAGTGAACTGTAGGAGCCTGGTCGCTGCGATCAGCCACGCAGTGGTGGGGGGAGGTTGTGACTCACGAGGCTGACTGGAAAAACTCCCAAAGCCTTCGTTATAGTACCGTAAAGCTAATAACTAAACTGATGCTTAGCCCTCTTGAATTTAAATTCTGGTTGAGCATCATCTTTCAGGCAAATGGTAAAATAAGCATGTTAGTCAAGCAGTCTGGAAAAGTCCTTCTGCTTTTAGCTGAGAATTCTTCAACAAGAGCTAGAAGCCCCAGAATGTGTGATGCTTTAGGACTGGTAATGCTAAGGAGGTGTTGCTGGATGATCTCTTTCTGTTTTCCCCCTTTATCCTATGCCCTTGGGGATGAAATGCAGGACTGTGGACTTGCATATTTTTCATCCAGTGAAAGGATATAGTGTAGGTTGGTGTGTAAACAGTGAGAGAGGGAGAAGCCCAAAGGACTGTACTGCACCGCAGTGTTGAATCTCCCCCAGGCATCTGGCAACCTGTGCTGCCTCTGTGAGTCCTGAAGGAGCTAGCCTGTTGCTCCTGCTATTACCGTTGTAGCAAAAGCAGCTTTAAAACAAGAGGCTTGGAGAAAGCGAGGTGGCTTGCTGGCCTTATTGTGTCCTTAAGCCATAGAGATGACAACACGTTAAGCTTTTGTGCTTCTCGCTATTTGTAGAGCTCACAAGTGATTGTTGAATGTGGCAATGCTAATTGTAACCTGCATGATAGACTCCTTTTGGTCTTGTTTGATCTTGGGTAACCGATTCAATTTAGGGTGTTGCAGAGTCAAATACCTGCGGAGAATACCTCGATTTTAATGTGTGACCTTTCTTCCACTCTTCTTTTTCCCTCCTAGTGTGTTTCCTGCTTGTTAATACCCTGGTGTTCTCCAGCACTAAGTTCTGTTGTAAATAAACTGCACCAGAGGCCACTGTGATGTATCCATAACCTTTCATCTCTCCAGTTCAGCAGCAGTGAGAAGTTGGTGTGAGATTCATCCCCTAGAACTAGTTCTCCAGAATGTGTAAATGCTTAGGGACTTCCTTGCTGGGAAGCAGCTTGTACTGAAGACCATGAAAAGCTCTTCAGGGCCCTGGAAGTGGGCTCCTCTCTGCTGCCACAAGGAAAGACCTCCTGAAATCCCAAGTAGTCAGTCATACCAATCTGCATCAATTCTCAGGCTCTCTTGGACCCAACTGCAAAAGGGCCATTGGCGGCCCAGATCCACCGAGGGCATTGCAGCATAGCCAAAGGCTTCAGGATTTCTCTGTGGAATCGTCTAATCGTCTTTGAAGTGCCCCTTAGGTTTGTTTTTTATATGCACGTTTCTTTCCCCTGAAGCAGATGAGGAATTGGCTTCCTTGGGAGCTCAGGTTTCGTCTCACCGATGCCAGCCTTGTGGGTTAAGCTGTGGGAAGAGCCTAGATGCTATTTTCCTGGGCAGAGTTGGATGGGACTGTAAAGCAAAAAGGCAAGGGGAGACCATGAGCTCTGTTTCTGCATCTTGCGGCTTTCTTAGAAACCAGCCTGGATAACTCCATCTACTGCAGACACATAACAGGCAGGGGACTTCGGGCCGACGTTTGTGGGGAAGACCTGATGTCGCAGCACTCTCAAAACTAGCCAGCTGCAACAAGGTCTTTTACCATCACCTACCAAGTTAACTTCACTAAGTAGTTAGCACGCCTTGCCCCGGCATGGCCACCAATCCCCCACAAGGTCTCAAAGGTCCATCTACTTTTCAAGCTGTTCCTTCATGCTCTTCTGGCCAGTCCCTCTGCTTCTCACCTCTGCTGCCTTCTCCTTGTCTCTCCTCATCCAGGGCGCGCTCTCTCCTCCAGATCTCTCTTCATTGGCTACTCTTTTCTTTAGCTGCCCTCCTTAGAGCTATTTAACCACTTAACAGAACCAGCCACAGCTACTTCAGCCGACCCCCGCCCCTGAAGCCAGCCCACAGCTGTATATTATCGATGCTAATTAACGCAGCTTCATTCCTCTACAACCCGAGACCAGCAGTAACAACGCGCTCAGCAGGCGGTTTGCCTGTTTTGGCCATTCTCTGTCCCCGGAATGTGTTTATGCTTCCCTTCTTGTAGCTGCCACGTGCAACTGAACAGAGATCAGCGCCTTCGGGATGAAAAAATGCAAAACGTGCAGTAGATAAAACCCTGGAGAGCTTGGAGTCAGTTCTGCTGATGTCGATGCAGAGATGTGGGCAGCTGCCGCTGTGTTATGCTCCCCCGGTACTGGAGGAAAGACCTTGTTTTCCCTGTTGTTTCCTAGATCGTTTCACTGCCTGCCTTCCAGATTTCCATGTAAATGCAGTAGTTACACAGTTTCTCTTCAGGGTTAAATTATCCACAGTTTGTCAGGTTGCTTTCACCTAAGAATTACTCTTGAGCCTAAGAGCAGACACGTTCTGGAGCAGTTTTCCTCAATATTTTGCTGGTGGATGTCTGAAATCATCAGGGGGGTTTGCCTTGTGTCCGTAACCCCTCGATGCCGTGCGATGAAAGCGGTGGTCAGCGCCGTTTGGCTGAGGCAGAGTGCTGTCGTGTGCCTCTGCGCGTACGTCCTGTGATGAGCTGTCGTGAATTCTGGGCACGTGAGAGTTGCAGGTGAGGCCAAGGGAGACGGTGTGAAGAGCCGGCAAAGCCCGGTTTGACTTTGGCCTTTACCCCGACGCAGCCACTCGTCTCCCCTGACGCCTTCGCGTGCGAGCCCTGGACGCAGCAGTCACGGCCTTGCTCTGTGGCCCTTCCCTGTCCCATCAGGGTGGGAAATGCCTGAATTAGAGACAAGAAAGCCGTGTTCCAGGAAGCTGTGCTCTCTCCTGGTACTTAGGCCATCGGCATTTGGGTGTTAAAAGAGCAATTGCTGGCTCCCGGCGTTTCCCTCTGTAAGTTGCCACGTTCATTATTGCGTTACTTTACTGTGACCTCGATGTCATGTTCACCGCTGGTTTCGTTGCTGATGGGTTAAATGGATCTTCAGTAGTTGAGATGCAAAATAGCACTTTCCCCAGACTGTATCCTGAAGATTGGCGAGATTCTCAGTCCTTTCCAGGTGATTCCTGTGTTCAAATTGTTAGAGATTAAATAGTACAGTATGTATGTCCAGGGTCTCGCTTCACGGGTTCGTTAAGCATGTGCCTGTTGTCGTACTCATGAATGATCTCGGTAAAGTCACCTTCCTCCGTGCTGAAGTAACTTGGAGGATCTGGCTCCGAGTGATTCGTTGCGGTAACTCCTCATGTGTGTCCCTCATGTTATCCCTTTCATTTGCTTTTACAGTTTGTGAAATCTTTAAAAACCAACCAAACAACAAAAAACAAACAAAACCCTCCATGCAAAGCCAATCAGTTTTGTGTTCTGTAGAAGCACCAGTGGAAAATGAATGACTGCTTCTGAATCCTGTGGGCTCCCCCAGCATTATATTTTGTTAACATTTGAGAAGTGAGTGAAAAAATAAATATTTCAATAGCCATTTTAATGTGGCATTGCTGCGTGCCAAGCTCTCGGTCCTGATCTGCACCGCGTAGGTGGCTGTTGAGGGCCTCGTGTGGTGCTGGCTTCAAAAAAGGCGGACGGAGCAGCCGCGGGTGGGTGAGTGGAGGGGGAATTCCTTCTGTCTCTGTCAAGCCGGGTACATTTTTGAGGCTGTGCTTTTGTAGGACAAATATTCATGCTCCTGTTGCAGTTTCTTCTCCCTTTTCAGGGAGCTGCTGGCAGATATAAATGGTATTTCGGTGAAGGGTAGCACAGACCATGGTAATAGTAACTGTGGAGAGAAGAAATGTTCTCTTTGACTCATGAAAAACGGGGGCGTCTAGAAAATCCCCCCGTAACTCCCAACTTTTCACTGCGTTTTTCCACAGCCTGCAGCATTGTCCTGTCTCTGTAAAAGCAGATAAACAGGGGGAGGCTGTCTAAATTGAAAGGATGCTGGCTTTATGCTGGCGCTTTGGATTATTTAGAAATCTCTCTCGCTTTTGTTCCAGTTGTTGGATTGAGGATCGGTGGAAACTTTCACAACGGAAAATCCTAAGGCTTGGCAGGAAGCAGAAGATGCAGTTTGGGAGGCCGGTGTGTTGCAGGATTCGCTCAAGTTTTTCAAATCAGCCCCAGGGAGGGTTTTGCCAGCTGCCAGATTACACGCACCAGGCAAACCCATCGGTGACCTGTAGATGACAGGAGCACCGAGAGTGTTGGAACAAAGGTATTCCCTGTATTGCCGAAGCGAGTCAGTTTGGTTCGAACACAGCTCTTGCAAATGCAGAGCTCGGCTGCGCGTGTTTGAGCCCGCACAGTTCCTCTGTGCTGGTGTTTTGGAAACACTGTTGGTGGCCGGGGCGATTGCTGCCCGCAGACGCAGCCCGTCGGTGTGGCTGGACTGAGCTCGCTTTTCGTTCGAGCCTTGTCTTTTTGTGTCTTCGGTCTGCCCTGGCCCAGATGTGAAGTGGGTGGGAGATGATACCGAAGCCAATTAAAAACACTGATGCTTATTGTGACTGGAGGTCTCTTTCTGTGCAGCTGAGACACCCTCTAAAAAAGAAAAAAATAGTGAAGAGTTAAAAATCCCCGCAGTGATACAGAGGACCTGGGGCTGTCCAGCTGCGTTTCTTCCCTCAGGCCATGATAGTGGGTTTTCAGAGATGATGCAGCTATAGGGTTTGGTTTTTTCTTTTTTGTTTCCCCCCCTTTTGGAGAGGGAAGCAGCTGGTCAGCCCGGGAAAGCCCATTCCAGCCCTGCTTTCCACCCCTTCCTGATTTGAAAGGCAGAGCGCTGCATTGCTTGGCAGCACAAATTCCCACCCCCCCCACCCCACCCCCCCCCCACACACACCCAAATCTGCTCTGGTGGTGGTGAAATTGCTCCTGCCTGATGACAGAGTGACTTCTGAACCGAGCTCACGGTCGGGGAGCTCGCAGAGGGAGTGGTGGTGTGATGGATCCCATGGGTGATGACACCAGCAGCCCAGTAACGCCATGCTGGGGCGGTTCAGAGGGAGCCTCCTCGCTCAGGGCTGGCTGAGCGATGGCCGGAGGGCAAAGCCGCTCCCCGGCTTCTCGTTCGCTTCGGTGAGACCATCCCAGGACACCGAGAACTTTACCAGTGTGCTGCCGCGTTCAGCAGGCTCTTCGGTGAGCAGGGGGGCACTGGGTAGGAGAGAGCAAACAGCTTCGTGCTGATATCCTCTACCTCCTCAAATCCAGCTCGGATGGTTCTCCCCGCCTCCGTCTTTTATCCTGGGTGGGGAAGGGACTGGGAAAAGAGATGTTGGGAGGTGTCTGGCCATCAGCCCTTCACTGCTTTGAACTGGTGCTTGACACTCCCGAAAGGCTAGACCTAGATCTTCAGGTAAGGTCAAAAAAGTAGTTGATGGGTTGCCATTTCCAAGAAAACTCGGCCTGGGTGCTTCCTAACACCCGTCTCTGAGCCTGGCGTTCTGCTCCCAACCTGAAACCGCTGTTTGTGTTCCCCAAACCTGCTTCCCTGGGCTGTATGGGCTGCCCCGATCCATCCGGTACCGCCGTGCCCTCAGCACCTTGTCCGTAAGCATCGGAGACCTGCGGGATGCAGTGCCTGGGGGTTTGCTCCCAGCTCTGCTGTTGGGTGCTTTGCTGGTTTCCAGTCCCAGTCCGGTGCGGTGACCTCTTACCACGTGCTGCTGTTCCCAAAAGGAAAATGTGTGTCTGTTGGTTCTCCGGAGCACGCGCTCTGTGTCCCGTGTCAGCCTCATCCTCCTCGTGTCTCATTCGGTGTCTGTTTCTCTCGCCCACCAATAAAGCATTTGTGCAAAGCCTGGTGCAGGAGCTCCTCCTTTACCTTCCCCTGGGGTCCCTGGGGCCCCCCTGGAGGAGGGGGGGGCGTCCTGAACGTTCCTGGGGCCAGACCCAAGTCCTGGGTTTTGCTGGTGACTCACAGAAGCCTCTTGTCATCCGAAATATTCCCCCATCCCTGTGCTCGGCTGGGGGGAGGAGGGGTAGGGGGGTGCTTCAGCCACAGCTTTTGCTTTTCCCCCCCCTCCCTGCCGTAACCAGCGGTGCCCACCTGTGCAGAAACACCTGAAAGTCATAAACCGGGGTGCTCCAGCTGCTGGGTAACCTGCGCTGGGCTGGACCCATATATATTTTATATATATATATAGCTGAAGAGCAGGAATTTGAGGGCAATCTGCTCTGAAATTTTCCCTGTGGCATCTCCTCGCTCCGGCTCCTGCTCCCCTGCCCAAGTGCTGCTGGCAGCTCGTCCCCTGCCCTGCTGTCGGTCTGGGGCTGGATAAACGCCGCCACGGGGTGATCGGGGTGTGGGTTTGAACCCCAGACGAGCAGGAGAGCCCTGGCAGAGCTCTGCCCGGTGGCTCCATCCCCTTCCCCAATTCCTGGCCTTCTCCTTCCAGCTAGCCAAGAGGTGTCAGGGGGTGGCCTGGACGCCCCCGGGGGTCGGGTCTCTGCTTCCAGCCAGGAGGATTTTAATCCCATCCAAGCATCGTGTGGGTGAGGCTGGATGGGTGCGGAGTTGGGGGGGGTTCCATGACACCAGGCTGGAGAAAGGGACCTTGTCCACGGGGTCCCGGGAGAGCACGCTGGCGTGAGCGTGGTCCAAGCCCGGGCAGGCTGGGGGCCAGGGCAGGGGGGCAGCAGCCACCCTCTCCTTCCCCAGCATCCCTCCTGGAGCGGCTGCCCTGCCATAGCTGACACTCTCGGGGGTGCGGGGGGACCCCACGCTGGGGCGGGATGTGCGCGGGGTGTGGGGCTGCAGTCAGCTCCATGGTGTAGCCAGACGCTGCAGCGGGTTGGTTTGAGGAAGGTGAGTGTAACTGTCTTTGCTCTGGTCCTCTGCGGTCATGGTGTTCACTCTGAAGCCTACTGATGACCGCAGAAACGCCGCGTGGCTAACTGCCGGACCTTTTAACAGAGAGACTTTATCTAGGGCTGGAGGAGGGGGCTCAAGAGTACGTTTAGGGTCTGCGCTGGAATTGGGGTGGGGCGCAGACACATACACACACCCCCATCATCCCGTCGGGTACCGCGCCCAGTTTAGTGCCGCCAGACTCCAGTTTAGTGTCTTCCGACTTTATTTTGACCGGATTCGGCCGTGGTTGAGCAGGTGCCACTGCCCCCGGTAGCCCCCCGCGCCCCTGCCACCCCCTTCCTCCCTCCCCTTGCCGCAGCCTTGGGGACGCGCTGAGCCAGGGTGGCTCTGCCACCCATGGGTGCCACATCCTTGAGCCCACGGCAGCTCAGTCTTGTGGGTCAGCACCGCACGGCCGCCGAAACTCCTGCCCGTGCTCGTGGATCCACTTGTTCGCCACTGGAAGGGACAAGGACAAGTGTCCCCATTCGCCTCCCTCCCCCTGCCCCCGTCACTAACCCTGCTCCCGTATCGGCGATGTCTTTTCCCGATTATCCAGGATTTTTCTGAGTTCCCAGCCCCGCCAGCAGAGCTGCCCCTCCAACCCTGTGTCACCCCAGCTGCCTCTCACCCCACTTGTCCCCAGCCAGGACGGGGCAGCCGGCGTGCAGGGTGTCCCCGTCCCCGTCCCCGTTCCTCCGCAGGTTCCACCAGAAGAGAGCTGCGTTCTGCAGAGCAGACAGGGGGGTTGGAACCCCAAAAAACAGAGCTGGGAGCCCCGGAATTGCCATTTGGCACCCCAAAAGAGAGCTGGGAGCCCTGGGGTTGCGGTACAGCACCCCAAAACAGGTAGGAGCCCAAGCACTGGGGTTTGGAACTCCTAAAACAGAGCTGGGAGCCCCGGAATTGCCATTTGGCACCCCAAAAGAGAGCTGGGAGCCTGGGAGCCCTGGGGTGGGGTTTGACATTCCAAAACAGAGCCAGGATCCCCCAAACTGGGATTGACACCCAAAACTAGAGCCAGGAGCCAAATGGACGGGGTGTGAAACCCCTAAAACAGAGCTGGGAGCCTTGGGGTTGAGGTCTTGGCACCCCAAAACAGAGTTGGGATTCCCGAGGTTGGATTTTGGCATCCCAAAACAGACGGGAGCCCCAGAGCTGGGGTCTGGCACCCCGAAACAGAGCTGGGAGCTGCGGGATCAGGGTTTGGCACCCCTCGAAGGGAGCCAGCATCCCCAGAGCTGGGGTCTGGCACCCCGAAACAGATGAGGGAGCCCCAGGGTTGGGGTCTGGCATCGGGGCTGGCTCAGCCACAGCGCCCTAGGAGAGACAAGAGACGAGAGAGCGGCGTCCCTCCCCTTCCCCACTGCCGGGGGGCCGTGCAGGCGCCCCTCACCTTAACCACGGGCACGCTGAAGTTGGCGTAGACGAAGGCAGTGGAGCCGCCAGCCTCCACCGCGCTCAGCTGGAAAAGGAGCAACAATATGAGCCGCGGCCCTCCCTGCCGTGGTATGGCCGCCGTGCGTGGGGAAACCGAGGCACGAAACCTCCCTGGCTCCCCCGCCACGCTGCCATCACTACGGCACGGCACGGCTCTTCGCTCCGCTGCAGAGGTTGCCATTTCGGAGCCCAGCACAGGCTGGTTTAGGGCTGCTCTCACCCATCTCAAACTCTTGGTCACTCCGAACCCTACTGATGACCAAGCAAGCGCAGTCTCTCTCTGAGCTTGGAAATGAGGGAGGACTCACGTAGATCATGACCGTGGCGATCCTGTTGCCCGACTTCATTCTGTAAAGGGGGCTCTTCCTGGACTGCCCCAAGAGCAAGGGGGGGGGATGGTCAGTCCCATGGGGACGTTTCCTCCAGGGAAATCCCTCCCTCCCTCCCCATTCTTTTCTCTCCCTCCCTCCTTCCTTCCCTCTTCCCTCACCCCCTTTCACCCTCCCTCCCTTCCCAGGAATATCTCAGACACCAACCCAGGGATCACCATCCCAGGCCTGCCCCCCACACTGCCCCAGGGACTATCCCAGGGTCCACCTCCAGGAATATCTCAGGGATCACCACGGGGATACCCTCAGGGACCATCCAGGGACCTCCCCTTGGCACCATCTCAGGAGAACCACGGCGAGCACCCCAGGACCCATCGCCAGGAACATCCCAGGGACCACTCCAGGGTCCACCTCCAGGAACATCTGAGGGACCACCCCAAAGACCACCCCCAGGAACATCTGAGGGACCATCCCAGGAACACCCCAAGGACCATCCCACAGGAACCACCCCATGGACCACCCAGGCAGCTTCCTGACCGTGGCATGGTCGAAGTGTGGCTCGTAGTGGCCCCCCAGCCCATAGTTGACCACCTGCAGGTACTCAGCGTAGGGTGGCCGCAGGTCCAGGCCGGTGACAGCAGCGATGCGCTGCTCCAACGCCCGCACCACCGGGTCAGCGGTGTCCTTCAGCCAGGCACTGCAGGAGCACCCCACACCTTCAGCCCCCCAAATTCACGCGTGGCTGAGCTTAACCCTCGTTAAGCGCTGCTGGGTGTGGAGAACCCAGGGACCCCAGCATGGCTTCACTGCCACCTTGGTGGTGGCAATGGGGTCATGGTGGTCCCACTGGCTAGAGGGTAAGGGAGGGGTGGGTACTACCTCTTGCTTATCCGGTACTCAGCTTTCTGCTGCTTCTCCCCAGAGGCGACCACGGACCTCTGCAGCTGGAGGACACGGTGAGGGGGGAATGTTGCTGCAGATGGGGACCCCCACGCCAAGCAGGGACCCCAGTTGGGGTTGAAACTGGTGGGTTTATACCAACCGGTTGCCAAACATCCCCCACCCCAAGATGTCCCACCAGGCTGATGGAGGCAGTGACAGCAGTTGGATCCAATGCAGCTGGGTGGTACCAAGCCAAGCCTGGCTGGGAAGCAGTTTAAGTGCATGCACGGACCTCGTTTCTCCCCAAAATCTTGGGGGGGGGGGGCTCAGATGGAGCTAAACTGGGCTCATCCCCCCGGGGTTTCGCTGCAGAAGGCTTCAGCTAAGCCCTGGCTTGAAACCCCGCCTATCTCTGCATGCTCAGGATAGTCCACCCTGGACCACCAGCTCTTGGGGCACTCTCCTCCGGGAGATGGACATCCCTGGGGATGGGGACAGCTCACCCGGGGCCCTGCCAACCCCTTGATGGTCTCAGCCTCGGCGTCACTGATGAAATCATGGTACAAAGCCACGTAGGGTTGGATCCAGACCACCTCCTTCTTGGCAGGCTGAAGAAAGAGGTAGGGGCTGCCATTGGTCTCGTAGGAGCAGCTGAGGCGCAGGAGATGCTCTGGGGCCAGCTGGGGAGAGAGAGGACCAAGGAGGGTGTGAGAGAGGGTGACAGTGGTGGGGTGGGGAACCACAGCATCACCCTGCCCGCCCCACCTGCCCCCCTGGGCGCTGGCACAGCTCCTCATAGGCGTCGCGGCTCTGCAGGCGAGTGCTGTTGGGGCGTTGCAGGGGTCTGGCACTTGCTGCTGTTCCCATCTCCAGCAGCTTCTCATACTTGGCCACGTTCCTCACCACCCTTTGGTTACTGGGGTCTGCCGGAGAGGTAGTGTCACCCGAAGCGCCGTGTCCCCATCACCCCCCTGCCCTGGCATCGATCCCTGGAGAATTACCCCACATGGGGGCAGGAAACAGGGTGAAGGAGGCTGGTGCCATGCAGAGATGGTGATGGAGACACCCCAAAACCTCTCCTTTCCTCCTGCTGTATCCGAGGTTGCCCCACATACCATAGTGGAGAAACTCCCTGGAGAGGCTCAAGGCGTGGGAGATGTTTCCAGCCTGGATGGAGCAGAGAGCCCATGAACATCCCCCCGCCCATGGTTCAGCCCTACCGGACACAGCAGGGGGTGGGGACAGGACTCGTGGCCATACCATGAAATAGGAAAAGGCGAGATGGTCCAGAGCATCCTCCAAGCTGCTCCGGTCCTCTGGGTTCCAGCTGCCATAGGAGAGGCGGAAGAGGCTGACGGCCTCCTCCAGCCATGCAATGGAGTGGTAATAGTCACCCGTGTCGTAAGCAACCTGCAAGGCAGCACATTGTCCAGGCCCACTGACTGCAACAGCCTGGCCTGCATCCCACCTCATCCCTGTCTCATCCTATCCCATCCCATCCCATCCTCAACGTCGTCCTACCCTATCCCCACCACCATCTTCATCCCAGTCCCACCCCTATCCCCTCCATCCTGTCCCTACCCTGTCCCATCCCATCCCATCCCATTCCCATGCCATGTCAGCACAACCCATTGCAATTCCTACCCACCCTGTCCCACCACATCCCGTTGCTTTCCTAGTCCCATCCCCATCCCCATTACCCACTAAGCCATCCCCATCCTGTCCCATCCCTTCCTTTCCTGTCCCCATCCCCATCCCCACCCCCATCCCCATCCATCCTGCTCCAGCTCCATCTCTATCCCCACCTCCGTCTCCAGCTCCATCCCCACCTCCAGCTCCATCTCATGCCATGCCATGTCATCCCATCCCACCCCACCCTGTCCCACGCTATCCCACACTCGGACACTCCGTCCCAGCTCTGCAGCGACACTCGGAGGACTCTGCCCTGAACAAAAACCACTATCAAAGTGCCCAGATCCCACCCCAGGGATTTATGGATCCACCTTTACCCCCAGGTGGGGGTCAACCCCACAGCCAGGATGCGGGGGCTGGAGATCTCCCCCGGGCCACCAGCTCAGCGCTTCCTTTCCCCAAGGCGCAACGTGGCCAGGAGCCCCGTTACTTGGGTGAGAGCCGAGAGGCGATGGCAGGCGGGTTGAGTCGGGGGGCCCCTCCGTATCCACGTGGGAAGGAAACCCAACATCTATCCCCACAGGAGCAACATCCCAGGCTGGAAAAACTTTGTGGAGGGCTTAGGGGGCTCGCCCTCACCTTGCCCACGTGGAAGCAGTCGTCAGCCGAGAGGGAGACGCGCCGGCCGGGGCTGTAGAGCGGTGGGCAGCTGGCGCCGGCTCGCTGGAAGATGCCGTTGGCCATGCCCTTGACGCTGAGCGCGTAGACGTCCTGCAGCCGCATCAGCGCCCGGGCTGCCCCATCCAGGTCCTCGGCTCCAGGCAGCTCCCGCTCCACCTCCTTGAAGCCAGAATGGAGCGCTGAGGGCGGCAGGGATGGGGGGGCAGGAGGGGGATTAATGAGATTTTGGGGTGCAATCAACCTTATCAGCCCTTTTCCATCCCTGGGGAGCCCACATCCTGCTCCTCCACCTGTTCTCCTGCTCCTCCATCCATTCCCTCGCTCTTTCACCCGTTTTCCTGCTCATTGATCCATTCCCCAGCTCCTCCATCCACTCCCCGTCACCGCCCGGCTCTCCCTGGGTGACAGGGGGGACACGCAGCCAAACGCCCCCCCTCCCCGCCCCATACCCTGGGTGTTCTCAGCAGCCTCGTCGCTGTAGATGACATTGGGCCAGTCGGAGTGGAGACGCTTGATGAGGCTGAAGGCCAGCAAGGGATTGTCCACCGAGGCCTTGGGGTCCTGGTGCAGCGCCTGGACCTTCTCATAAAACCTACGAGGCACCCACTGGGTGACACTTTCGGTGATGCTCCTGGGCGGTGACACCCCCCGGGGCGGGGGCTGGGCTCTGAGCCCCCCCGTAGCGGCGTCCACTTTCCGGCCAAGCCAGAGATGGGGAAACGCCACCGGGGCTGGCAGCCCCCATCGCTGGGGGGTGCGGGGGGCTCCCCTGGGGTGCTGAGCCATGGCCCTGCAGCCCGGCCTGGGGCTGGGGGACCCACGTCCCCTCCTGGGACACGGGCTGGGGGGGGCTGGGCAGGGTCCGGGCTGCGCTACCCCCTCCACCCACGATGCCTCAAGCTCTTATTTAGGGGCACCCCCAAAAGCTGGGGGCCGGGCTAACCCCCCTCCCCGCCAGCGCGGCACCCCCCGGGGATACGGGTGCCGGGGGGGGAGCGGCTGCTCCCTGCGCCCCTGGGAGCCCCCACGCGGGACCGCGACGCGCCGGGGGTGCGCCCCCCCCGCCCCCCCCGCGGCGGTACCTGGCGAGGCGGCGCAGGCGGGCGCCCTCCCCCCGCAGGTAGCCCCGCAGCCCCCGCAGCAGGCGGCCCTCGCACCGCAGCGCCCCGCGCACGCTCAGCATGGCCGAGTAGGTCTCGGCCGGGGCGGGGGGCGGCAGCAGCGCCAGCAGCGCCCCCAGCCCCAGCGCCCCCAGCGCCCCCAGCCCCGGCGCCCCCAGCGCCCGCATCCGGCACCCAGCGCCCGGCGCCCGGCATCCAGCCCGGGGAGCGGCCGGGGGAGGGGGGGAGGGGGAGCGGGGGGCGAGAGGCTCCGCCTTGGGGGGGAGGGGAGGGGAGGGGAGGGGGTGGGGGGTGCCCCGGAGCCGCCACGCTGGCTGGGGGGGGGCGTGGTACTGCTGGGCTCAGTCCTGCCTGGCCCTGCCCCCATCCTGCCTGGCCCTCTCCCCATCCCATCCCGCCTGTCCCCATCCCATCCCACGAGTCCCCGTCCCATCCTGCCCCCATCCTGCCTGGCCCTCTCCCCATCCCATCCCGCCGGTCCCCATCCCGTCCTGCCCCCATCCTGCCCAGCTCCATCCCCATCCCATCCTCCCTGTCCCCCTCTTGTTGGTCCCCATTCTATCCTGCCTGTTCCCATCCTGCCCTGTCCCCATCCTTCCTGGCTCCATCTTCCCTGGCCCCATTCCATCCTGTCCCCTCCTGCCCATCCCCATCCTTCCATGTCCCCATCCTGTGTGTCCCCTGCTGCCTGTCCCCACGCTGTCTTGCAGTAATTCCATGCTGTCCCCACCCCATCCTGACCACCCCCATCCCCTCCTGGCCCCATCCTGCCTGGCCCCGTGGGGTGAGGGTGGGGGAGTCGGGGATGTCCTGCTGGGTTCCCACCAACAACTAGAAAAAAACCCTTTTTTGGAGTAAATCATGTCAGAGCGGGTGCTCAGGTGCCCCTTCTGTGGGGACAACACTGCAATGGCACCCCAAAATAGGCCCCCCCCAGCCAAGTGCCCCCGGCCCCTGCACCCCCACCCCTGAGCTTCCCAGGACAATGGGCCGGAACTGGCCAAATTCCCAAAGGAGAGGCCAGGAGAAGTTGGGAACTGTGGGCTTGTCCCAGGGCACCTGTGCTGGGGACAGCCCTGTCCTGCACCATGGGGGTGACGGGTGTACGGGCACAACGGGGGAAGGGCGCGACGGCTGCAGAGCTCGGGGTGGGCACTGAGCTGAGATCCTCTGCTCCAGGGTCTGGGTACCATCTTCCATCGCTCAACCATGTCCTATGCCCCTGTCACTCACCCATGTCTTTTTCCCACATCGTTCCATGTCCCATTGCTCAGCCGTATCCCATGTCCCCCTCACTGCATGTCATAGGTCCCCATCACTCAGCTGTGTCCTGTGTCCCCATCATACTCTACACTCCATGTCTCCATCACCCAGCCACGTCCCCATCACTCAGCCATGTCCCATCTCCCCACGAATCCATGTCCCCATCACTCTGTCCCAATGTCCCCATGACTCCATGTCCTATGTCCGCATCACTCAGCTGTGTCCCATGTCCCCTCCCCATCACACTCCACGTCCCGTGTCCCCATCACTCAGCCGTGTCCCATGTCTCCATCACTCCACCACGTCCCATATCCCTGTAACCCAGCCACGTCCCACGACCCTGCATCACTCCCCTGCCACCTCCTTCCCCACCCCAAGAAGCCAGACAAACCCCAGCACTCGCCTTGCCCCCCCTGCCCACCCTCACACAGGTCCCCTCCCCATCCCCGCGGTCCCCTGGGTCCCCACTGTCGCCCGTCGCTAAACCCCATCCAGCAGCACCCTCCGCAGCCAGACTCCACCTCCCCAGCACCAAACCCCATAAATCCAAGCCCAGGTGCCACCAGCACCCCCGCACCATGCCTGTCCCACACCTGGCCCTGCTCCTGGCCCTGCTCCTGGCCACCGGCCCCTGGCACCCCATGGCCGACGTTCCCCCGGGACCCCCCGCCGATGCCATCCCCACCAGCGCCCGCGCTTGTGCCCAGCACACCGGCCGCTGCCGCCACTTCTGCTTCGCCCATGAGACCCAGCGGGGACATTTTGGTTGTCCCCGGCGCTACCGGTAATACGGGGATGCTGGGACCGACCCCCTCCCCAGTAAAAAAACAGTAACCCTGTAACCCTGGGGGGGTGTGTGTAATCTTCTCTTCCAGGTGCTGCGTGCCCAAAATGTAGCGGCGGGATGGAGCAGGAGATGGTGATGCTTGGGGCCAGCCCGCATCCCTCCCCAGCAGGGTCTCCCCCCTCGGGATTTTCCCAGAATTGGCTGGATTTCACTTATTTTGGGAGGATTTTATTTGGCACCAGCACAGGGATGTGAGGTTGCCCTCACCGTCGGGATGCCACAACCTGTCCTCTACGGAGCAGAATCCCTCTCTCCTCCTACACCCCGGAGATTTGAGTGCTTTTTTTCCATGGGAATACGGGGCGAAACTCAGCTTGTACTAGGAAACTGAAGAAAACAGGATTAAAAGAAAAGGTAAAAAAGGGGAACTTGCTCCCTGCTACATGGGGGGGGGGCACTGGAATTACCAGTATTTGTCACTAAACCACTGCTTGCTGGTCTGTTTGTCACCAGGGGACCAGCTGCTCTCAGTGGCACCTGCTGCTTTGTTGCTGCTACCAGGTGACAAACGCTGCTCTTGGGTGAAGCTGCGGCAGCTCAGGGGCTGTGCTGGCACCCGCCAGCCCACCGCCGGTCACCACCGACACCTACCCGATCAGTAATCTAAAAGCCAAGCGTTAATTAAATAAAAGCTATGTGATGCTGAGCCTCCGGTGAATCGAGAATGTCCCAGTGAGGTCCCAGCATTGCCAGGCTCACCAGCTCTGGCTGCTGGTGGTTGGGAGTGACCCCCCCGCCGGTCCCCGCCCCAAAATGGGTCTGTTTTAGGGAGTCTTGAGGTTCTGCTCGTGGCAGTCAGAGGTTTCCAGGGCGAAGAGGCAGAAGGTGATTTCCTCACAGGCACTGGTAGTGCCGCACTCAAACAAGCAGCCAAACATGCCGCCGGGGCAGACGGCCAGGTCAGAGTAACCAGCCGGCCCTGGGTGCAGCACCCATGGGTGCCACCAACCTGCCCCATCCAGCGGCGCGGGGTTGAGGTAGATACCCAAATTGCGCCGGCGGTGCCGGTCAGTCGGGTGGGAGTAAAGCAACCAAGTGGGTGCATCCCCGGTGCTGGCCGGCGCGGCGAAGCTCACCACGCTGCCCTGGCACCCCCGCGGCGGCTCGCCCAGCGCCTTGCAGCGCACCGGGCGCTCGAACTGCAGCCCGCGGTCGGTGCTGAACGCAACGGCCCGGCAACCCCGCAGCGCTCGGGCGTTGCAGTAGAGCAAGGGCTGGTGGGCATCGCTCCCACTGATTTCAGCCACCTGGCACTCGCCCGTCTGCGCACCGCCGACCAGGGCACCCTTGTGCCAGCTGCGCCCGCCGTCGTCGCTGTAGAAGATGAGGGCGTGCTGCCGCGTGTAGCAAGGCAGCGGCACAAGCCCGCACAAGCACCTGTGCACGTAGTAGGTGTACGCTGGCACGACCAAGCGCCCCGAACCCAGCTGTACCCCATGGCCCGGTCCCACGGCGAAGGTGGCCCAATGGGCCAGGTCGGCACCGATGGCTTCATCCGTCACGTCCCGCAGCGGGGTCCAGCCGCAGCCGCCATCAGTGCTGGTGGCGAAGCAGAGGCGAGCGGCGCTGCAGCCCCTCCAGATCTGGCATCGCTCCGTCTTTCCCCACTCGACACAGATGCAGAAGAGGAAGATGGTGCCGCTCCTCGCATCGTAGAGGGGACAAGGATTCATGGTGCGGCGGCCGGGCAGCACCAGCGCTGACAGCTCCTCCACCGGACCCCACTGCCGGCGAGGAGAGAAACAGGGCTCAGCCATGGGAGGCACCGGTGCCACCGCACCCCGAAGCTGCCCGGCGCTGCTCCTGGGGATGGAGGTCGCGGCTGATGCCAACAGCCCCTGCTGGTTTTTACCGTGACCGAGGAGCCGTGCCGGTGGCCCCGCCGCAGCACCAGGTACTTGGTGTCCTCGTCTCTGGTGGAGGAGCGCTTCTCGGAGAAGGCCAGAAAGGTGGCGGCCGGGGGGATGTAGAGCAGAGCTGGGATGCGGTAGGTAACCCCGCTCACCTGCCGAAACAGCGGCTCCGGCGGGAAGACCAGCAGGGATCCCGGTGATGGCGGCGGCGGCGGGGGGCTCTCCCCGCCCCCCCCCTGCTGTGGCAGGGTGGGAAGGACAGATGGTAAGGGTTAAATGCTGGGGGGGGGGGGGGGAGGGGCTCATGCCCCCCGAGGTGGTGGGACAGGGATGAGGACTTACCTTGAGGCAGGTGATGGCCTGGGACATGGTGGCCTCCCCGAGGTCCCCGCAGGGGCCTGAGCCGGGTGGAAGGGGGGGTGAGAGTGGAGCCCCTCGCTGGGGCTGGGGGCACACCCCGCTGTCCCGGCCCCACATCTCTGGGTCCCGCAGGGACTCCCCTCCTCTCCCCAGGCTGTCCCCAAGGGCTTGGTACCCCCCAGGACCCCCAACCCCTTTAGCACACCCAGTGTCCCCAGCCCAGGGTCCCCGTAGCCACCCCCACCCCCCCCCCCCATGCCCTGATCCTACCCCCCCACCCCTCTTCTCCCTGCAACTTTCCTGCGTTCCCATAGCCCAACCCCCCTGTCTACCCCCAGTGCCCGGACCCCCCCCATGTACCCCCCTGCACCCCTCATGTCCCATCCGTCCCCCCCAGCCTACATGTGCCACCCCCCCCATCCACCCCCAATGCCCGGGCCCCCCCATGTACCCCCATAGCCGGCACCCCCATGCCCCCCCCAACCCCATAGCCCCACACTCCCTATGCTGACCTCGCACCCCCCCCCACCCCAGCCCGGCTCCCCTATGCCGCCCCCCTCCCCCACCCCAGCCCGGCTCCCCTAGCCCCTGCATGCACCAACCCCTCAAGCCCCCCCGGGCCATGGCCCCCCCGTACATCCCCTGCATCCCTCCAGTCTCCCCCATAACCCACTCCCCTATCCCCCCACCCCGACTCCACTATCCCCCCCCCAGCCCCACTCCCCTAGGCCCTGCATGCGCCAACCCCCATAACATCCCCTGCACCCCCTCGGGAACACCCCCAGCCCCACCCCCAGCCCCCCCGCATCCCCTGCAGCCCGGCACGGCCCCCCCCAGCCCCGATCCCCCCTCCCCGCCCCACCGGCCACCGCCTCCGCCGCGTCGGGGCCGCCCCGCCCCGCCCCGCCCCCACCCGCCCCTTCCCGGCAGCGCCCGGCCCGCCCGGGCCCGGCTGGGGGGGGGAGGGGGAGTGGGTGTGGGGGTGGGGGGGCTGCCCCCCATCCTGCACCGCCCAGCGCCCCAGGGGGCTCCGCAGCGCCGCCAGCCTCTGCGCTGCCCTTCCATTGCCCATCAGCGCCATCGGCGCCGTCACCGCGCGCGTCACTCAGAAACCGCCGTCCCGGGGAGGGGGCGCCTGGGACAGGAGGGGCCACCGGGCGGTGACGGGCGCGGTCGGTGGCAGCTCGGGAAGACCCCTCGCCTTCCCCTCCCGCCGTGCTTTTCCACTTTTTTGCTTTCCTTTTCTTTCCCCCCACCCCTTTCCCCTCCTCCCTTCTCCTTCCTTCTCGCCCATCCTTGCCCCCTTTTCCCTGCCCCCTTTCCCCATCCTTGCCCCCCTTTCCTTCCCCTCTCCGCTTCCTTTTCCCCACCTTCCCGCTTCCCTTTCCTTCCCCCTGCAGACGACCTTCCTGGGCAGAGATCGAAGCAGGGTATCCGATCCCCTACCCCAACACCCAAGAGGCTTTTATAGAACACGCTCCCTTACACCCAACTGAAAAAAAACCCAAAACCAACCCACTCATCTGTTTTACGGAAGGATTTTGTCCAGAATTGCCAACACCGAAAGGAAAGGTGACATTAGGAAAACGCGAATGGCAAACCCCCCCGGACACCCCCGGCGCTGGCGGGTCAGAGCAGAGGAAGCCAGGGCAGCGCTGGCGCTGAGGGACCCCACGGCAAATCCTCCCATCGCGGTGCGCCCGAAGCGCAGGCACACGGACGAAGGCTTGGGCATGAGCTTCACAAAACCATCATGGATCCAAGATGAAAAATCCCACTCATCCAAAAAGGAACAGGATTTCAGGACAAAAACCAGAGGCAATGATTCACTTTCTTTGCTATCTCACTTTATTGGTGTTAATTTAGCACGTTCCCAAACAGGCAGGCGGCGTCAGAAATCATTTTATTTTCCTCTCCAGGGCCAGGCTGTCGTGCAGCTTGGACACCTCCGGCTCGTAGGCCTCCATGACTAACGTCCCGTTGTTATCAAAGAATTTCGCGATGGATTTGGTGAACTCGGCTTCCCTCTGCTGTTTGGTTTTCCCGCTGATGAAAGTCAGCTTCAGGGTGTACTTGTCATCAAACCTGCGGGCAGGGCACGGAGTGCAGAGCAAAATTTAAGCCTGGCTTAGCTGAGACACCAACGAAAAGCCGAGAGGAGCCCTCATCATGGTCAAGGGTCAAGCCCACAGGAGCAGAGCTCTCCCCACAGACACTAACCGCTACAACGCGCAGGCATTAATTACAACACGATTAAAGATTTTTGTACTTTTTGTGGTTAATTCCCCTACCCCCCCATTTAAAGAGAAGCGAAACGTGAACATTTGCGGCACAGAAGCGCTTGGCACCGCTCCCATTTCTAGGCTGGGACATCAATTTTGATGAGTGAAACAGATTTGTAGGTATAAAAATAAAGAAAAATATTTAGGGAGATCCTACAGAGAGGTATGGATGGAAACAGCACACACGAGACTGGCGGATGCTCAGCCAGCCCGCTGCAGATCGCCGATTACTTCTGAGTAATAATATTCCGTGGTGAATATTAATCATGACTTGCCTGGGAAACTGCAAAGATCATGACCAGTAGCCAGCTCTTTGCAGAAAGCTCACACCCCCAGCACAGACACCAATATTTCCCCCCACTTTGATTAGGAGTTAACCAAAACGCAGCTTTTTTGCCCCGCCACGGAGCGTGTGGTAACTAGAGGCGCACGCGGCACAGGCAAACGGAAGCGGTGTCAGTACCGCACCGCCGCCTGCGAAGCCAGGGCTGCCGGAGCATACGATAGATACCGTTTGAGACTGGAGGAGAGCTGCCAAACGTCGTCGGGGTCCATCCCCGCGGGGTCTTTTCTGTGAGCTACGAGGAAAATGCTCTTTTCTTTGTATGAGGTATAGATGGTCAGGATTCCCATCATCACAAAATATGTGCAAAAAAAGTTAAGGAAACTAAGAAGTTGCAATTAGGAGTAGAAATTAGGTAGAGAAGTCGCCTGGATTCCCTCCGACACCATCATTTAACTACCTCGCATGACATTATCATTCCAAACAGGATGCTTGGCTGATGCCTCATTAGCATGAGAAATTAAATAACAATTAAGATACTTAAATCTTTGCCGTTGCACTACTAGCATTAATCCACACCTGGAAGTGGTGAGGAAAGAACAACTCCCTAACATGCTTTCCTGAAAGGGATTTCTCCAGCCACATAAAATGCTTTGTTCGTGAAACCATGAAGTAAAAGCGGAAATCATGACAAGGAAATACCATTTTTAATTAATCTGCTAAAGTTTTGGAGCAACATCTGTTGGGAGACAGTGGGAAACTGTGACACCAAACAAGCCACAGAATTAATTGCTGTGCATTCCTCCTAAGCACCTATCAAGCAATTAATCTTTCTCATTTTTGGAATTAAATAATTTTAAGTGTTGCAAGACTAATTACCCACCATTTGTGCTGAAAGCCAACCGGAACAACTGTCACCTGGAACAGGGAAGTGACCTGCCCACCATCAGGCAGCTGTTTGTGGTACAGCGACTTCTGGGCCAGCCATAAGCTTCCAGGCTACCAGTTCACACTGCCTCGCTGGTACCATCAAGCCCACCCTGGAAAGCCGACTTGTCAGCCGCTCCAGGAAAGCGCCGCTCATCTGTCACGCACACTTCTCTTTTAAAACCCCTACAGGTGTCTGCCTTGCTACAGGAGCTGCAGGGAAATCGGTGCCACGGCGACCTTCTGAGCCCAAACAGGAAAAACCCCACCTCGGCTTTGCTGGAATACTGGAAACGGAGTGGTTGACTCTTACAACAGAGTCGACATCTAAATATTTAAACCTCAATTTGTGGCGCTACCCCTCCTAAATGCAGCATCTGCTCCTCTTTGGCAGAGGCAGAGGCAAGAACCCCCTCTGTACTCTGCACTCTCAGTACCTGAATCTATCGTATTAGGGCAGAAGTCTCTGTAACCAGGCTGTGGGCAGAATAAAAACCCAAATCAAAACACCAAAGAATCCCTGGAAGCTTTCAAGAGCTGATCTTCAGTTTGACATTAACACACCTAAGTGGAGCGGCCTCTGCGCAGTCACTGTCTGAGATCCAAGAAATCTGCCCAACACGGTCGGGAGCCTGGAGCGTGGATCCGCTGCCCAGGCAGCTGCTGACTACTCTGACGTGACTGGAATTGCTGTCCAGGCTTCCCCGTGGCTGCAGGGCATCCCAGAGATCACCCAAATTTGGGTGCGTTACACCCAGACAGGCAGGAATTTTGCCATCACATGAAAATGATTTGATTATCGGCCGATCTCCCCACCACGGGAAGTAAAATTCCCACAGGCCTGAAAAAGGGCATACAGAGAAGGGTTTTCTTGTGCTTCACAGGGAAAATAAAAACCCTTTGGGTACAAACAAGACAACATCCGCAAAGGATATGATGCAACACAAAAGGCAAGAACAGGTTTGGATTCAGGAAAAGGGTGCAGGTAATCCCAAATCAAAGCTACAATCGCAAAGAGACAAGAGATTGTGCAGATGATGAGGCGGCCATCAATCAAACGGAAATTTTCGACATACTTGTACTTCTCCAGGAGAACCTGTGGGAGAAATGCACAGTCCAGTTTATTTTGTGCTTTTCATAAATTTGACAAACTGTTTCTGGAAAAGATTTAGATAAAACCATCCCAATTATACAGGTAAACAGAGCAGAAACTTTACGCAGAATGAATGTCTGCATCAGATATCATAATAATTGCTGATACTCTTAAGCACAAACACTGCTTTAGCCATGGAAATCTCAAGAGATGCTACAGTGCCAGCACAGATACGGGCACTTCACAACGAAACCACAAAAAGTTTACAGAGTTTTTAAACTAAATGTGGAAACCTAAGAAAAGACAGCATTTCCCAAGAGGGAGCAACCAGCAGTCACAGAACGCACCTTTTTGGCAGAATCATCCAAAGAATTTTTCACAGCTGAACCGTCCCATTTGTCAATTTTTACTGGCTTGTCGTCAATCTTCCACTGCAACGGAAACCGAACACTTATATGAGAACGTGGCATGGGTTAACCTTTCATTTTAATATGCATGTTCCTGTCGTGAGCACAAAGATAGGAGGCAACCCACAAAACAGCTACCCAGGAAAACCTGACCAGAGATGGAGGGAATCCGGTGCCTGTTACACAGCTGTACCACTCCAACAGTCACTCAGCGCAGACGTACCCGTTACCCTTGCAGAATGAAGCCTGTAAATCTTGTCACGGGTACTGAACGTATTTGGCGGAGTGACTTTTTACATCAGTTTTACTCTAATTTTGATTCTGCATTCGCTGCTCCTGCTGCCATCCACAGAAGGTGTTGGTTATGGCTTAATTCTTGCCTTTGAACACGTTCACGCTTTTCAGCTGTGCTATCACCAACAGACTTTTTTGGGTTTAGTGTCAGAAGAAAGATTTCCAGGCACTCTTAACAATCTGGGTACAAGGGGAGAATATAAAGGCACAAACAAATGAAGTTTCACTCAGACCATCCTCCAGAGGGAAAGCAAAAGACTCTTGTCACCCTCCTACATTCAGATCTTCCTCAGAAGCGGGTCTTCCATCAGTAATTAAGCTCAGCCACAACACTGCAGCTTTTCAAAGACATTAGTTTTCCTCTTTCCTGAACGACATTATTTTTTGGCGACACTACTCCTTTTAGCTGCAGTCAAGACACATGACTTTGAGCCCTGTGTATTTAAGTCGTCAAATATTTCAAACAGTTGAGCGACTGGAGCTCAAATTTTAGCTGCCATTAGAAACGATTCTCAAGTTCACTCACGTTATTTCTTACTCCTGAAGCTCACAAGCTGGATTTATTAACTACCTGTCAGAAGAGCTCATTTCCCTTCTCTGGCAGGAATGAAACTGTTTTAAAGAAAGATGTAAAACCTGATCTACTTCCCCTATACTTGCACAGGGAAAAGCCTGATCATCCTTCAGGCTCTGCAGGTATGAATTATTAGGTGCACAGTAAATGTCACTACGTGTGCACAGGCAGTAGCTGGTTTACGAGGGACAAAAGCAACAGCCAGAAGAATTTAAAATTCACGGACAACTGGTGAAGAGGTCTCACATCAGTGTAAGTTACACAATATTTTAGGTGGCTACTTCTTTATAGCATTTTTTCTAGGGTTAATTAGCACACATGACAATTGAAAGACAAACCCTTTGCTATGAAAGAATACAGAAAAATTCTTTTAACTATTCTTCCTTATAAAAGGATCTACACCAGTTTTATTTCTTGCCCTCTGGAATTGCCAAAGATTACAGTATCAAGAGCTAGACTAGGGAGAAAGGAAAACAAAACAAACCAAAAAAACCCACCCTTTTCCTCATTAGTGAACTGCAAGTCAGAAGTCTCCAAGTAATAACACCAACATCCAATCCCTCTTTCATTATCCCACAGATAAATTAAAAAAAAAAAAAAACAACTTTCAAGAAGCCCATCCAGATGTTACCTCACGGTTGCCAGGTGCAGGCTCCATTTCTTGCAAGGGAGTGGAAGGTAAAACAACAAGCCTGTCGACACAGAAATGCTCTCTAGCAAACCCCTAAAACAGAGTACTTCCCTGAAACAGCACCAGCTACTTCTGCTACAGAATCATTCCTGTAGGGTGCAGAAAAGTCCTGTTATTTTAAAGACAAAAATATTGTCTAGCAGGACACATGCAAGACACAGCACATCTGGATTCGCTACCGGATACATCGATAACTGAACCCCACACTCAGACGTGACTGTGGGGAAATATTCTGTCCTTCATTGTACTCATACAGCTCAGGTGAAGGCAAGCCTTACTGAGGAGGGAAGGCATCACTCAGCCTGCAGATTTTATTTTTGTTATCGATAAAACTCTGTGAAAAGGCTCAGTCTTTATAGCTGGTCAACTCTTCCCCCTGCTGCTTTTTACAAATAATAAAGAACAAAATGAATGAGAAGTTCTTAACACCACAAGGAACCTTCACAGGCCGTTTGAAGGCTCTCTCCAGAGCAGATCTCCCCTTAAGTACAGTTTTACTAGCCTGTGTGGGGTTTTTCACGCCCAAAGGGCACTAAAGGAATAATTTTGTAGAAATAAAAAATACATCTGAGCAAATATTTTGAATGTTTTCTGCATTTCTGGGGCTAAAACAAGACAATCCTTAGTATAAAATATGACAGCATTCTCCAGCTTACTCCTAAGTCAGAGGAAGAATCCAGAGACATTTGAGAAGGTATCACTCCAGTGTAATTTTTGTGATATGTGTTAGGATTAAATATTTAATATTGCAATCTTTGCTTTCAGCAACAGCAGTTTACCTGGTATTAAAGTACAGTATGTTTATCTCATCATCAATGCTCAAGTTTTCAGTCAATCTTATTATGTCTGGTTTTTCTTCCTAGAGTCTGTGTGGATGGAATCAAGACTTACGCAAAAATTTCTTCTCCTCCCAGATAAAGCCAACAGCTTATTTGAAGATAGAACAGTTGGAAAACACTAATGAGAAAAGCTCAAGAACCAAGAAATAAATGAAAGTGCCAGGATTTAAAAAAACAAACACACACCCTCAAGATTTTACAACTATTTTACAGGCACACTGGAAAGCAGCCCTGCAGTCACAGGACTGCTAACACTTCACCTGCAAAAGGGATTTGCAGAGAGGGGAATATCCATATGTAAAATGAGTCAAGGAGCTGTCATAATAATGGGTATCCAGGAAGCCTGGGACAGAGGGAGAACTAGATTCTTGTTTCTCGCTCTCTGTCCCAAACCACCCAACGCAGGCAGTATTTAACTGATAGTGATCTCCAACAGAGAACCACCACTTTCAAGGGTAGATATAAAGCCCAAATGATGTATTTTTTGAAATAAAGCTGTTACTGGGGGGTGGGTAGGGTGGGAATAATCTGATCTTAGACTGCCTAAAACAATGAGCTGTACCAGCAGTTCTTCAGTTCAGCCTCAGTCACAAGGAAGCCTGAACAAGTCCTGGTTCAAGACAGTAACAGCTTGATAATCTCAGGGCGGTTCATGTCAGGAGGACCTTGCAACAGGGACACATCTGCAGTTTGGGACTTCAGCCAGGGAGAAGCTTTAGCCCTCCCTTTACCTGCATTGCGATGTTCCCCTGAGGTTACTTCTCCTAACACAGTACAGCACTGCAGCGCTGCTGCTGCTGCTTCCCTAATTCTTCCAGGCTGATCTGCAGCATCAGACCTAGGGAGAGGCTGGGATGCTGCGCTGGTCCCTGAAGCACCAGTGCTGTGGAAGAGGAGCAGAAGGAGGTGCTCAAACAAAGCCATCAACATCCATGTGTCCACACGTTGGACATGTGTTGGCCATGTGTCATGGACAAGTCCATCCACATGGACACAACAGAAATGTGTGCACATCTGGATGTTGACATCTACACGACAGTGCAGCTGTGAGCAAAACCTTTGACTGATGGCCATCCCCACGTTCAGCTTGGGAAAGCGCCAGAGATTTGGCTGCTACCACCAAGTGGTCACCCTCCACTGCAGGGGAAAAGCCTCCACCCCACTCTTGGGTCTGCAGAATAGCCCTGCCTTGCCTGCAGACGCGGGGAAGGAAGGTGAAGCTGCACCGATGTGCTGTGGAGCCTGGCAGATGCAAACACATCTGCTCCTCTGGCTAGTGGATGGTATTTTTCAGCTAGTTATTTATTTTGAGCACTTCAGGTGTGAGCTCCAAAGGTTTCAAAAGAAAAACTCAGATTTTAGTTCCAGCCTGACGGAGGGAAAAAAACTCACCCAACCACCAGTTCAAAGCAGTTTTTTAGTTTGGGTGGTTTTTGACTCCTTTGTTTTAACAACCAAGTGGCAGGTTATCACACTTGTCCTGAACACATCCTATACTGCAACTACGATGTTCTACAACCAGGCACAGCTAGGAAGTGGATTTGGTACCTGAAAGTGTACCCATGTAAGAAAAAGGCTTCAGAGCAAAGGCTGAACTATAGCCTGTGGTTACCTGACTAAAGAATGAAAGAATAAAATCAGAAATGCAACTTCAGAAAGCTGCAAAACCAATCTGACACTAGAAGCACACAAGGACCTCAGGTGTTCACAAACAAAGAGCAAAGACACTGCCTGCAGCTGGACTGCAACAGGAGAGCATTCCGCTGTGAGCTCCAAAAAAAAGTGCTTGCTTTCACAGCAGACACCACAGGACCTGAGCACTTGCAAGGCTCTTTGTCAAGCTATCACCTTCATTTAAATCCCTTCACAAAGCTCCCTCATTGGCAGGAGGCACATGAAAATCCTATGGGAGAAATTTCAAGATGTTCACATCTCAGAGGAAAGACATGGCACAAACTCAACTTTTTTCTTCCCCTGCCTTATTCCTTCTGCTGCTACTGTCAGCCTCATTCACATCACGTCCAATTTTAGCCTGAAACATCTTCTGGGTAGCTAGCTTGTCTCTTCAAATATTGCTCTGAAGTTTATGGCACACTTTGGGTATTACAAACATAAATGCCCACGTCATACAGTAAAAAAAGATTTGTTGCTACTGCAAGAGGAGCACCAGCGTAGACTACATAAACTCAAGGGGAATAACATTACTGCTCATAATCTGTGTTTTCTGTTTCAAGCATGAAAAGAAAGGAACCTCCCCTTCCTAAAACGTAGAATTCAAATTTGAACACACAACAGTGCAGCCAAGGGAGGTTGGAAGGGCCTCAGCAGATGAAACATGTCCACTCCTTCAATGCACACAGCTGACACGGCAGCTGACCGCCTTTTCCTGTAGTTGGGGCTGCAGCCAACAGAGCAGCCAGTCCCAAACCGCACATCTCCACCCCTCCCCACATAAATTCTAAAATAACAGTGACATTGCACACCATGAGCTGGCAGAAGCAGGATTTGCAAGTGGCAGAGTCCAGGGACACCTCGCTAAACATCAGTTCCCTCCTCTTCAAGGAAGAGTTGCAGCAAACTCCAGCGAGTCAGCGTGGCCATTCTCAGCTCCGACTACCTCAGCCTCTGCCTTGGAGGAAGAAATTCTGGATCACACTCTCCCCAGAATACCAGTGCTGCCTGCCCATACCCACAGTCAACATCCCCTGGTACCAGAGAGCAACTTTTGGGGCACAGGAGCAGCAGACGGTCACAATAGTTGGTATTCACGACTGGCTTTAGTGTCGGAGCTTGCAAAACTTTTGAAGGTTTTGCTCTAACAGTAGCAGATTGTGATCGGTTACTTAGCGTTGCACTAAATGCGTGACATCTCAAATGTGCTTGAGAGGACTGTAGCCACTGCTGCACACCACATCAAGTTCAGTGGCTGTGCAGCTCTTAAGGCGGTCCTGATTAAGCAGGCAGAGATCAGGAGAAGCTCCCGATTATCACAAACAGTTAAAGAACACGAGAAGGACCAAAAATGGGATAGTTAAAACACAGAACTCCCTAAATTCGCCCTAACTTAGCTTACCAGTGACGTACAAAAAAAATACGCTAAACAAGTAACCCATCCTGATACTGTCAAGCCTTGTCGATAACCTGTTATTTTGCTGTTTGAGACAGGCCTGAGCAAATTAATGACCTAAGGCCACAATTCTCCAGATAATACCTCAGCAATATATACACCGGTTCACAGAAATTACCAGATTTCATTTAAGTCATCCAGGGGGGAGGAAATGAAGGCCCACAAATCAGCATGGAGACAGATGGAAAAGAAGACAGAACATTATCAAGTGTGTATATGTACTTCAGGTAGAAGCCCTGCTGAAACTATTCAATGGTTTCTCACTAAAGGATTCAGCTCCTGCACCAACATGTTTCCTTTGCCAACAACTCCTTTTCATTCTGAAAGCCCTCAGCATCCACAGAACACACAGGAGGCACACGACTGCCTGGAGAGCAGGATACTTTCCAAAGTTCTTTAAGTTTAATCACAAGACACTGTCATTTCAAAACCGAAAGCTAGGCACACTCACAGAAGATAGAAATACTTCACTAGCATGTCGTCCCCTAAAATAACTCCCTCAACAGCTTAATCTACTGGTCTAAAGAAAACGCACCAAGTTCTTCAGGGATAGTAAGGGTAACGTCACCTCAAACAGACGCAAGAAAACGATACTCTTTAGAAATCACGAGTGTACACATCTCTATGAACTTCAAAATGTGGATGGCTGCAACTGAAACCACTCTGAAGTTCAACGACCGACGCCAAATGCACTGCTCTGAAGATACACCCTCTCGCACTCAAGAGATACACAACTGTTCCGTCTCCTCGAGACCAGACGAACGCCGGCAGGTGCTGGGCTCCAGCCAGAAGCCCGCCGAGGGGCCCAGGGGCTGCGCCCCCACCCCCGAGCGCTGCAAACCCGGCCCAGGCCAAAGCGGCCCCACAACCCGGCGCCTTCAAACCGCCGAGGCGAGACCGGGCTCAGCACGCTCCGCTCCGCCCGACCCCTGCCCGGCGTCACTCTCCCGGCCGAGCGCGGCACCGCCAGCCGGCTCTGTCAGGGCGGCTGGGCTAAAACCAGCTACGCCGGCACAGGGAAGGAAAAAAAAGAAAAAAAAAAAAAACAAAAAAAAAACCAGAAGTGGCGGTCTGGCAGGCGGCTGCTGCTGCCTCGGCAGCCCAGCGTACTCGACCTGCCCAGGGGACGCTCCCTCCCTCCCCGCGCCTCTCCCCCTGCCCGGTTCCTGCGAGGCGGCGGCAGCGGGCGGTGGTCCCCTAGGCGCCGCGCCTGAGGCGGGGGATGCCCCTCAGCGCCGAGCTCGGGGCGGCCGCGGCCGTGTCGGCTCTAGGGACACGGCTGGGGCAGGGGGTGCCGTCGGCGGGAAGCGGCGCGGCGGGCGGGCGGGCCGGCCCCCGGGCGGGCGGCAGCGCGGTACCTTATCGAGCAGCCCGTTCCTGCCGCCTTTGGCCGCCATCTTCTCGCCGCCCTCCGCCCCCGCCCTCGCCGCGCGACCTGTTCGCTCCTGATTGGCCCCGCGCGGAGGCCGACGGGAGAGGGCGGGCAGGAAAGCCACACCCCCTCTCCGCCGCGTTGCACGCCGGGAAACGTAGTTCGTAGCGCTGGCGTGCCCCATTGCTATGGCGACGGGGCGGCGCGGGGGGGCGGCGGCGGCGGCCGTGCGGGGCCCTCCCGGGGAGTGGGGCCGGGAGAGAGGCTGGAGCAGCCCCCGGCCCGCGGGGTGAGGGGCGGGCGGTGCCGCCCGGCGGGGCTGCTGGGGCCTGGGGCGGGTGAGGGGGATGCGTGTGGGGCTCCTCTGGGCTGTGGATGACTGTGAACTCTATGGTCGGGCGTGGGGTGGGGGTGGGGGGGCGTGTGTGAGGAGGGGGGGTGTCTGTGGTGCATGGGTGTGAGGGGGGTGTGTGTGTGCGGGGGGGTGTCAGTGGTGCGTGGGGGTGGGGGTAGAGGGTGCGTGAGGAGGGGGTTGTCCGTGGTTGGTGCTGTGAGGGGGGGGGGGTGTCTGGGGGGCGTGTGTGAGGAGGGGGGGGTGTCTGTGGTGCCGTGAGTGTGTGTGTGTGTGTGGGCACTGTGTGAGGAGGGGGGTTGTCTGTGGTGCCATGGGTGTGGGGTGGGGGTAGGGGGGGTGTGAGGAGGGGGTTGTCTGTGGTGCCGTGAGTGTGTGGGGGGTGGTGTGTGTCTGTGGTGCCGTGAGGGGGGGGGGTGAGGGGGTGTCTGTGGTGCCGGGGGGGGGGGGGGGCGCTGTGTGAGGAGGGGGTGTCTGTGGTGCCATGGGGGTGGGGTGGGGGTGGGTAGGGGGTTGGCGGTGGTGCCTGTTATAAACGAATACAATTTATTTGGGTTCAATCAATTTAGGCTGAGAAACAATAAGCAAAACAGCGCTGGGTGTGCGGAGAGCTCCCTTAGCTCCACCACACGCACGCCGAGTTCTGAAAACAGCATCTTTTATATTCTTGCACCAGCATCGTGACCAATCTCTTCTCGCCGGATAATGGTCCCGCTCTCCCTCCACTGCGTCACCGGAGTTACTGGGGTAGCCTTCTCGCCTATTGGGTCTCCCAAGACTCTCAGGGTGTTTGTCTCTTTGGCGCTTTGAGAGTCTCAGGGTCTTTGTCTTCTTGGGGCGCTTTTCTAAGTAGCGATTGGATCAGCTCTAGGCGGAGTTTCTAAGAAGTGGTTACACTGCTTTAAAGGAGAAGCACATTCGCCTATATTTTATTTTTACATGTTCTCCGTTTGATTCTGAACATTCATTACAATTGTGATACAGGTTATAGAGGTCACAAATTACCCTAGATCCACACAGGGCACAACAATTACACCCATCACACCATATTCTATTTTGACATGAATCATGCCTATGCTTTCCACAGTGCCGTGAGTGGGGGGGTGTGGGGCTCTGTGAGGGGGGTAGGGGTGTGTGTAAGGAGGGGGGCTGTCTGTGGTGCCATGGGGCGGGGGTACGGGGGTGTGAGGAGAATGTGGGGCTGTGTTGATTCGAGAAAATACAGTGAAAACCCTAAAACTGTACAGGCAGGAGTTGCACAGATGACAGGAACTATCAACAGTCAGGCAGGAGCCTCATTAGCTGCGAGAAGGTCTGGAGCTCGGCCTGTGCAGCGCTTCAGAAGGGACGGTCAGTACAGGCGCAGAGGAGCTCCACAAGCATGTCCATCAGTAGCCTTCTGACAAGGACTTGCTAAGTGCTAAAAGAAAAACTGCTGAAGTTGTAAGGCTCGAGGGCACGAGGTTAAAATAGTTGTGGTAGGGGGAGATCCCGACCTCCTACTCAAGTGGCCCCCCCGAAGAGAGTGAACCCCTGCTTGGGGAGCATGCCCAGTAAAGTTAAAATGAACTGTACCTTCAAATTGAAGCGAGGAAGCAACTAACCAATATTTAGTTAGCTGTAGACTTTGGGCAGAACTAACCAACTTCACTATATAAATATGCATTGTGAGTACAACTAGGTGTGCAAGTTAGGAGGAGCGACCCCCCCTTGCACCTGGCGCTGCAATAAACACACCTGCTTTATAACTTACCCCGAGTTATGGATTAAACATTCCACATGTCAGCACCACTGTGAAGAGCCCGGGCATGGCTGAGGGGCAGGGGCAGGATCTGGGGGTCTCCCCTGACCTCACCGCATCTCCAGCTCAGTGTGGGCTTCTCTACCCAGAAGCTCACCAGGGCCGAAACGGGCCCTGGATGCCAGGGCCACTTGTGTTCCCCAGGCATAATAATCGCGTGCTCGCACCCCTCTTACCCACTCGGGTGCAGCCCGAGGGGTATGACCATCCCGTTTCCCCCGGCTATCCCTGGGGTCAGCAGAGGCCAATGTTCTAGAGGGGCACGTGGTTGGGGTACTGATGGCACCGCGTAAACACGCTGTTCCGTGCACACGCAGGTGCGAGGACGTCTCCAGAAAGGACCCGAGGGGCTGGATATTGAGCGGTGGAGGGTGCCGATGGGTCGTAGGTTTTTTCTTTTCCTTCCCACACAAAATTCCACTGTGCTTCATGGGTAGGCAAAACTCTACACTTCAACGCTGTTTCTCAATGGGTAGTTTTTCCATAACATGTGGGATCTCCAGGTTTAAACCCTGGTGCAGGAAAACCCCAACAAGTACACATATGGCAAATATGGGTTTGAAGCTCTGGGACACACCAGGTTTCCTTCCACTGGGTCCCACGACCATGTTTCACAGCTCATTGTTTGTGAACAGTTCCTTAGGGGAGTGTTCTCATGGGCTCGAGGATTTATCTCCCGTGTATCAACTCTGTTACGTGCATTGGACAAAACAATATGGAAGGGACCAAGCCCATACCCCATTTGCTACGAATCTGAACAGGCCAACCTGGGGACAATGGGACGTTAAATTTGTGGTATATGGGCTCACCGTGGGGTCTCGATACAAACCGGATCCCACCTTTCCAAGGGGTCCAGACCCCCTGCTCAATGGGCAGCTGGTTGAGGTGCCCACCAGGCCCCTCTCTGCCAAGCTGCTTTCCAGCCGGGCGTCCGCAGCCTGTGCTGGTGCCGGGGCTTGTTCCTCCCCAGGGGCAGGACTCGGCACTTGCTGCACCCAGTGAGGTTCCTGCCAGCCCCTTTCTCCAGCCCAGCCCGGTCCTCCGAAGGCAGCGCAACCACTGGGGTGCCAGACACGACCACCCCCCATTTTGTGGGTGCCAGCAGTGCCCAGTGCCAGCCCGTCCCCACTGGGGTCGGGCACTGACGGTGTCACACTCCCACCTGCGGAGATAGATGGATGGATAAGTCACAGCACCGGGGCAGAGGAAATATTTAACATTCCAGATGGGGGGGCACTGCGGGAGGCTCCCAGCCCTGCACCCCCCAGCCGCTCACTGGCAGGGGAACCCATTGCTCTTCTTCACTAACACTGCCACCACGGGGGCTTGTAGAAGCGGACGCGGCGGGGCCAGCAGTGGCGTCGTCTCCACCAGACTGCGACCCGGACATCGCTGGGGAGCTGCGCCAAAAGCATGAACTCTGTGTCCACGAGAACTGCGTGGTGAGTCCCTGGGGCTCGACACCCCCAACGGCCCCCAGTTCCCAGCCCCGCATCGCCGGCAGCCCCTGGCACATGCCCTCTGTTCCCCTCTTGCAGTTCCACGCCAGCAGGCTCAGACAGAGAGGGGCCGATCAACATGGCTTCTACGGCTTTCTCAAGTCTCCGCGACGTCAGGCGGGTGATGAAACGGACAGCACAGAAGATGAGGCTTGGGGCCACGTGCCCCCAGCGCTGTTCCCATGCCCCACGTGCCGCGCTGCACGGGCCGGCAACCCCTAGGGATGCTCTGGCAGCCGGCTGCAAGCAACCGCCAGGTCCTCCGTGATTCAAAATGACCCATTTCTGTGGGAGTTGGGGACTTGGAGAGGAGCGGTTGCTTTATCAGTGGCCCGGTGTCCTTGGCCTGGTGGCCCCCCAAAACATAGCACGGGTCTTCATGGTGAGGGCAAACCGGGATCCCCAGGGGCATGTGGTGCTGACGCCATCCACCTCCGTGCCGTTCCCAGAGGTGCTGCATCTGCCGGCTGCCGGGCGCCTCCATCTCCTGCCGCGGCTGGCGCTGCCGCTGGACGTTCCACTTGCCCTGTGGCAGCGAGCGGGGCTGCGTCTCCCAGTTCTTCGGGGAGTACAGGTGAGTGTGGCTGCCCCGCTGGGCCTGCTGTGGGGCTGTGCAGGAGGAGGAGAAGGAGAAGGAGGGGGAGGAAGAGGAGGAAGAGGGCTGGGGCTGAACTGCCACCTCCATCCCGGAGGTCCTTCTGCTGGAGGCACCGGCCGGTGCAGCGAGTGAGGGCGACGCAGCGGGACCAGACCCTCTGCCTAATCTGCCGGGACGAGGTGGCGGGGCGGCCCTGTTATACCACCATGGTCTGCCCCAGCCGCGCCAGCGCCTGGTTCCACCGCCGCTGCATCCAGGTAGGCGCCATCACCCCGGTCCCTGACATGGTCAGCCCGGTGGTCACCCCGTCACCCAGCTCCGGGGAGCGAACGGGTCCCTCCCGCCACTGCTGATGCCGATGCCACCTCTGCCCTAGGGCCAGGCGCTGCGCTCGGGCCTGCACCACTTTCGGAGCCCTCTGTGCCGGGACATGACAGCCTTCCAGGCAGAGATGTTCCGCTTGGGCATCAAAATCCCCGACAGGTCGGTACCCTCCCCGCTGCCTCCCTTGCCCTCCGCAATACCCCAGCTGATCCCCACTGGCCCTCCTGGGTGCCGACGGGGTGTCCCCCACGTCCCCGGTGCTGAGTGCTCCCCTCTTCCCACAGGGATGCTGCCTGGGAGGAGGAGGGCTCTCTCCTCGACTTGGTGCTCTGGCAGAGCTCCTGCGACGCCGACCAGTGCCTGTGCCCTCTGGGCCACGACCAGGCAGAGCAGGCGGGGTGAGTGCTGGTGGCCCCGGACCCCGCAGCCCCAGTGAGGACACGATGCCTTCGTCTCCTCTGACGGGCAGGGGTGGAGGTTCCCTGGGATGCTGAGCCAGGCATGGCGCAGGGTGCGTTCTGGCAGCTCAGCCCCGGCTGCCAGGACGGGAGCAGGGGAGAGCTGGGCTCGGCACAGTGCCGGGGCTGTCGGCCCACAGCTCGGGGACCTTTGGTGGCAGTGGGTACCGTTGCTCTCCCCAGACCCTGGAGAGTCCTGGTCTGCAGCTCCTGTGGCTCCCGTGGGACCCACCAGTGCTGCTCCGCCCTGGAAGATGCCACCGAGTCCTGGGAGTGCAGGGACTGCAGCGGCACGCACAGCGGTGAGGGGGGCAGCGGGGGGACAGGGTGCCCAGGGCGTGGTGGCTCCCACAGCCACTGGGGACTTGGGGACAGGCGCTGTGACGCGTGGAGGGAGGGAGCGTGGCAGGGGCTTGTTGTGCTCAACATCTCCCTGCCCCCTGCAGTGCCCGACATTGCAGCCGGACCAGACTCTTGTCCCCTGGCGCAGGGACCCTGGCACAGCGCTCCCAGTAAGATCACTGGCACAGGCTGCCCAGAGGCTGTGGAGCCCCCTCCTCTGCAGACGTGCCAGCACCACCTGGGCACAATTCTGTGCAGCCTGCTCCAGGAGGGCCTGCTTTTGCCGGGGGTTGGACTAGACCATCTCCAGAGGTCCCCTCCAGCCCTGACCATGGTGTGGTTCTGTGACCCCTGGCACTTTGGCTGAGGAAGAAGAGGCCAGGCTCCTCGAAGGACAACCCGACACACAACTACCCTCCCAGTTGCTGTGCAGGGAACGTGCTGATCCTCACTTGCAGAAGCTGGAACTTTGCCCATGGGCTTGCTGATGTGCATGAGCACTGCAGGGCAAGAGCCTTTGCTCTTCCCCATCCTCTTTAGAGAACGGAGACAGTGCGGTGTTTGACAGTGATAATGTGCAGCTGTGGCCTTGCTTTGACGATGTGCAGCTCTGATCCTGCAGCAAAGATGTAAATAACTTTGAGGGAGTATGAGAATAAACCTGGATGAGACAGAAACAAGGGGAACAGTGATCTCACCTCTAGAGGATAAGGGAACAGCGGGAACAGCAGAGTCGCCTGTAGTGAGCAGGGGCTGGGTGCATGGACAGTAGAGCTTCAGAAATAATAAAGCTTTTAGCAGCGCACGTACAGAGTATAAATTATAAAAGCTGTAACTAAGTAACAATAAATGTCTTTGCCTCACAACCCTTGCAAGGTCCGTGCCTCGTATGCCACAGTCCTCCAGTGCCGGGCAAGTGCAGATGCTCTGAGGAGGGAGCACCAGTCCCTGCAGGCCCTGCTGCCATCCCCGTCATGCAGCGGCTCCTCTTCCCTGGGCTCCCTCTGCTGTGTCCCGGAGCCCTGGCCTGGTGCGATGGCAGAGCCAGCCGCAGTAACGCGCATGGGACTTGCCCGGTCCCCCAGAGCCACCTGGGTGCTGGTGGGGAAGCCGGGGCTCACCCTTGGCCAGGCCATCCCACTGGAGCTGCCAGAGGGGCCAAAGCACAAGGAGTTCCCCACGGATGGCAGGGACAGGCCGCAGAGCCCCGTCGATGTGGAGCCACCCCCTGCAGCCCCTCAGCCACGGTCACGCATAACCTCGCTGAAGAGCTCATGCGCATCGTCCAGGACACCCTCGTGATGGCCATGGGGTACCAAACGTTTCTGCAAGTGCTGATGGCCAAGTGTGGAGGGGCGGCCTGTGCTGGGGCCCTCCCCAGGGTTCCTTCCCCCCTGCTCACCAGGGAAGAGGAGCAGCCCCAGCCAGGGGGTGCCAGGGCTGCTGGGGACCAGAGTGTGGCCCCAGGGCCTTAGAGCCGAGCTGCCGGGGGAAGGTGCGCACACGGACAAGGCTGCGGATGGGGACAAAGACCAAGATGCGGACATGGGCCCGGGCACAAGTAGCCCTGTGCAGCTTCCGTACCAGCATCTGGCAGAATGGCGGCATGGTGTCGGCTTCGGAGAGCCAATTACGGATTCGTTGTGAAGCCGCTGTATGAGCTACTGAAAGCTTCCTGCAGTGGCTGCATTGACTGGACAGAAGGGGGTAACGCTGCTTTCAAGCGCCTGGAGCGAGCTCTGACGGAGGCCCCCGTGCCGGCATTACCCATGCTTTTAATAAAGACCTTTGATCTTTTCACCCAGGAGAGAGAAAGTACGGCCTTAGGAGTAGTGGTGCAAGTTTTTAGGGCCCCAGTGGCACGCTGTAGCTTACTTCTCCCAACAGCTGGATGAGCTGAGCTCAGGATGGCCTGGATGCCTTCAAGCAGCAGCAGCAACTGGGCTGCTGATTCACGAGGCCCCTGAGTTCCCGTGGGGCAGAAGGTTACCGCCTAGGTACCACACTTGGTCATGACGGTACTGAAACAAAAAGGAGGACGTCGGCTGGCCCCGGACCATTGAGGAAGTCTGCTCCAGCCCCCAGATCTCAAGAAGCAGGCTGGGAGCTGTATGCTGACGGCAGCAGCTGTCCCCGAGAGGGATAACGATTGCCTGGGTGCGCTGGAACTGCCATCGACGAGGTTAACAGAATCACAAGCTTTGCCCGCAAAGGTCTCTGCTCGGGAAGCCGAGCTGATTGCCCTCGGTTGCACTATCTAAAGCAACTGAAAAGGGATTCAAACTGATGGGTGAACAAGTAGAAGCAAATAGAAAAAGTGTTTTACAGAATTGGCTGGTGTTAGCTTTATTACTAGCTGAAGCACATGGAGTATGCGGGTACGTAAAACTAGATGCTGGGCACTGTTGCTTACATGTCCCAAATGCTACTGAGGATCTCCAGAAACAACTGGATGAGATGCAAAGGGCTGCCTCAAGAGTTGGGCGGGCGGTCAACAACCGGACGGCTAGCGAATCCCTTACAGACTGTCCTTGTTATAGGTATCGCTGTCGTAGTTTTGTTGACAACATGTAGCTGTATCAGATGGAACCTCCCCGGAAATCTATGTTGCAACGCGAGCAAGTATTATAGTTATCTGATCTAAATGAGGCTTTTGATTTTGAAGAGATTCAAAGCCTCCAGAGAAAAAAAAATAAAAGGGCATGGGGTGGTGTTGAATGATGCCACCACATAGATAGGGCTCTATACACATTTGTGGCGCACTGTTCTGTCAAGGGGGGGTTGCTGGCTGAGCAAAGGGACAAGATGACCACGCTTTGCTGTAGCGTGTGGCTGTAAGTTACAGAAACCAGGGCACAAAGCTGAGGCCGCGCAGGCTCAGGCCTTCAGCCGGCAAAGCGCCCATGCGGCTTGCAGCCGTGCCCGCTGCGGGGCTGACACACCACAGTGGGTCTCGGCAAGGGGAGACGGCTGCCAGACCCTGGCTGCTGAGAGCTCCTGCCCAGCCAGGCTCTCCCTGCTCTGGGGGATGCTCAGGGAGCCCCCAGCCCACCCCGGTCACAGCCACGAGGCCTCTGCAGGGTCCCTGGGCAGCTCAGGCTGAGACTGTGGGGGCAAACTAAGCTGGGCAGAGAAATGGGACTTTTCCAGCATTGTTTCCCCAAGCGTTAACCCATGCTCTGTCTGAGACCAATGCTGCTGTAAAGCGACCCACCTCTGGCCACATCTGGACCACCCTGTCCGGGAACACAGATTCTTCTGTGGTTCTGGAAAAAGATGCAGGAGCAAGCACTTGCGGAAGGGGATATCGATGCTGCAACCGCCATGGGGGGCAGGGTGTTAGCCTGCCCAGTGCTTCGAAAGGATGGTAAAGCTCCCCCCGAGTGGGAACCTTTCAACTGGGGAGTGATAGAGTTAAGATCAACTCATATACAGCATGGAATAGGCCCACCTTATGTTCAATCATTGTTACATAGTATTTTCACAGCAGAGCTTACTGCTCATGATTGCTGTTCAGTTGTGCAAATTATATTGACCCCTATGCAAATGTTAATGTTTGAGTCAAATTGGAGGCGCTTGGCAAATGAGCAATCACTGATGAATTTAGAATACCCCAGGACAATCCACGTTTTGGGGCAGGGATTCCACAATTGATGGGGGAGGCTCCAGTTAAGTCTCCTCAGTTACAAGCTCACTTACATCCCCTGCAGCAGGGAAAAGAATTAGCTCTCCAAGCTTTATTGCAAGTTCCAGATCATGGCACTCCACAACCGTCATGGACCACGATAAAACAAGGCCCAAATGAGGGATACGTGTCATTCCTGGATAGGTTGAGAGACGCCTTGGACGAGCAAATACAGAATGGGTCAGCCAAGGAAGCATTGTTACTTCAATTAGCTAAGGACAATGTGAATGAGGATTGTAGAAAGGTGATTGCAGGCATGGTGCATTGTAATCCCACTTTAATAGAATGAATGGATATACTGTTTGGTATACAGTCGATGTAAGAAACCAGGGCATTTTACAAAATACTGTAGATCTAAATTTAACGCTCAAGGACAGTTACTTGTAGGTGGCAACAGAAAGCAGGGAAACGGGAGGAGGAACGTGGGGAGGAACCGTGTGACGATACAAATGAATCCTCCACAACAATTCCAGGCTTATGCAGCCAAGTCACAGCCCGAACTTCAGGGAGCGCCGGATAGATGTTACCACAGCAGCTGCTCACAATAGAGGATGATAAAGTACCGAATGCTGTGGGACCCATCGGCAATAAAATGAGTGCGCTGTTGCTTGGATGTTCTAGTGCAACATTACAAGGGTGGTTTGTCTCACCAGGAGTCATTGATGCCGATTACATGGGTCAGATTCAAGCAATGGTGTGGACCCCCACCCCCCCATGTCAATTCCTGAAGGTAACTGGACCGCACAATTAATTCCTTTCCAGGCACAACTTAATTACGCCCATGACAAAGTCTGGGGCAAAGAAGGGTTCGGTTTGACAGGAACACCACAAATTGTCTGGACTCAAGAGCATACAAAATGCTCAACCAATTCTAACCTGTAAAATCACCTTTGCCAAAGGGACTCCTCCTGCAACATGGGTGCCCAGAATGATTGACATGGGAGCAGATGCGACTGTTACATCTGTGCACATCTGGCCTCACACTTGGCCTGTCTGCTCAGCAGGTTCCATATTGGTGGGAGTGGGTGGTGTGACACAGTGTCCAAGGTCAGTATATGGTACAAGTTCAAAACCCTGAAGGCCAGACAGCAACAATCCATCCCTATGTGCTTGATGTCCCTATGAATTTGTGGGGACGGGATGTTTGCGGACAGTGGGGAAGTTGTTATTGGTACCCAGAAGGATTTTTAATAGGGCCACTGCGATGGAGGGCATACGAAGACCTACCCTGCCTTTGACTTGGCTGGCAGATACCCCTGTTTGGGTGGAACAGTGGCCCCTTCCTGAGGAAAAATGTGTAGCCCTCCAACAATTAGTTAAAGAACAATTAGCACAAGGACACCTAGAACCTTCCTACAGTCCTTGGAATACCCCTGTGTTTGTGATTAAAAAAAAAAGAAATCAGGCAAATGGCATTTGTTAAAAGATTTAAGACAAGTAAATGATGTAATGGAGGGAATGGGAGCCCCGCAGTCAGACATGCCTTCCCCAACGATGATCCCGTGAAACTGGGACATTTTGGTAATTGATTTAAAAAATTGTTTTTTTCAGTATTCCTTTATGTGAAGCTGATAAATACTCATGGATAATCATGCTTTCCTTCAAAATTAAACCCCAAAAGCTAAGACGGGCTCTTGCATTAAATTTGCTTTTTCAATACCTAGCAGAAACAACATGACTCCTTGTATGCTGCGATGGAGACAGGACGCAGCTTGATGCAAGCAAATGTCAATTTATTGTACAGAAGCACAAGTTTATACTTTCAGAAGCTGCGCGTTTTAAACAGATTGGTTCTTGAAGCTAAGCCTTGCATACCAGGCAATCCCCGATTGGTGGTTAACTGCCATCAATTAACAGCAAGGTGTTACCTCTCCTTGGCGCCATCCGTCCCCCACTCCCCTATCCTCTCTCAGCATGACTCATCATGTTAATTGTTGTGTCTATTCACACTCCTTGTCCTCCCAGGGTTAGTGACCTACAAGCTCGAGCACATTCCCCTCAGCTGATTGCCACGCACAATCCTAATTTCCAGCCCGCTCCTGTGTCTCCCCCTTCCTGTTGCACAAAAAGAACCTTTGAAACCAAACAAGTCATTAGTTTTCATAAGCACTGTAAAAAACAAGGTATACGTAATAGAATTAACAGCAATTCCCCAATTAAGGTTTTCAATCAAGGCCCAAACCCCCTCACTTAAGGGTTTCCCACTTGCATTCCTGCCACCAATCCCTCAGACCCCCTTTCACCCTCCCCAAAAATACAATCAATGCATCGGGAGAGACGAGGAGGGTGGGGGAAAGGTCTAGCTCCTTTTCCAGATCTATAGGACCTGGATCAAAAGGTTTATCAGTGTCAATGGAATCATTGTCCGAGTTGTCCTGTTCCCATGCTTGGTCCCGTGTTGTGAGGGTCGCTGCAATCAGTGACAGAAGCTTTGGGGGCAGAGGAGGTGCGGACAGAATTGCCATCGTTGACAGTATGTTGAGAAGAGTCTCACTGTCCTTACACTTGGGTAGTGCAAGCCTCCTCCCTGCAAAGACTAACATGGAGCAGCTGTGTTTGCCTGCCTCAAGTGTGGTACCTGAAGTACTGGGAGCTTGCTCCGTGAAGGTACGGCTGAACAGCCCCCCGGGGCAGGAAACCTCCGGTGTCCTGCTCCCGGAGCTGGAGGGGAGGGACATGCTCCTCCACTGGAAGATTGTAGATGGGAGTCTTGTGCCTGGAGCTGGTCTGACCGACCCATACTTTCAGGTGGAGGAGCTGAATGAAAAGCTGACCCAGCACGAGAAGGCTGTCCAAACCCAGGAGCAGAGAGTTAAGGTAAACAGGGGCCAAAATCCTGCAGGGCTGAGCTCTTGGCCAGCCCTCGAGCTGTTGGTGGCTCTCCAGGGGCTTCAGCTGGGGGAGGCAGGGGTGTGGGGTGCCTCTAAGGCAATTTCTTCCCTGCCCACAGGTGCTGGAAGGGGAACTGCGGGCAGAGGCCACCCGCCAGCAGGAGAAGGTGGCAGAGCTTCAGGCACAGCTCACCCAGAAGGAACAGGCAGCCAAGCACTACAAAGAGCAGGTATGGCAGGGGCTGGCATGGCCCTGCTGCCCCCGTGCCCCATGAGGAAGCTTGATGGGTTTTCTCTCCTTGACATCCTAGATGGAGAAAGCAAAAATGTGCTATGATGCAGAGAAGCAGCAGAACCAGGATCTGGCAGAGAAGCTGAAGGCCATGGAGCAACTGCAGAAAGAGAATGCGGAGCTGCGGATGGAGTCAGAGAGGTTGGCCAAGGAGCTGGAGCAGAGCATCCTGCAGGTCAGGGAGTCAGAACTGAGCTGCCAGAACCTCACCAGCCAGGTCTGCAGTCTGGAGGCTCAGGTGGGCACAGCACAGCAGGACTCCACACCCTTCCTCCTCCTCCCCTTTGTTGCTGGCTCTCTGAGGATCCATCCCTTCCTTCCCATCCAGGTGGAGCTTGCCAATCAGCAGCTACAGGAGCTTGGCAAGTTCCAGGGGGCAGCAGACACGCTGAAGGGCCAGGAGACTTTCTGCCAGAACCCTGCTGATCTCAGCACTGACAGCCTTGACCTCGGCGTTGGTGAAGCACAGCCACTTAATACCACCAGGTACCAGCACACTGCAGCTCAGCAGAGGTCGTCCTGCTGCCAGCGTTGCTAAAACCCCCAGTGTCCCCAGTTCTTGCTGTTCCCCGAGGGCTTGGTAAGCCTGTCCGTGCTGCTGTCATGCCCCATCTGCAGGAAGGCTGGCTGCCCACAGCTGGAGGCCTCGGTGCCACCAGGCAATGAAGAGTCACTGGCATCCAAGCAGCTGCCCCGCAAGGCAGAATCCCTGGAGAGCCTCCACTTCGCTCCTCACCACAGCCACAGGCAACTCCACCTGGGGACCAGTGCCCACTCCCTGGGTGACCTCTCGCTTCACTCCGGGGACAAGACCCCACCGACCTTGACAGTGAGTGGTGGGTCCCCTGGGTGTGGGGCAGGACAGGGATCCCCTGCAGAAAGAGATATGGTTTGCTGTGCCCTGCAGCCCAGGGCTCACTGGGGACTGGAGGGAAAGACAGGGGGTGGCTTGGGGGAGCTTACTTCCAATGCTCTTGCAGTTGGCTGGGGCTGCAGCCATCGCCTGGCCACCCCGAGGAAGCCTGAGCTGCTGTGGGGCTCTTTGTGCCCCCTACGTGCCCTTGTGCCGAGGACCGCTCAGCCCTTCAGAACCCGTGGCGTGGCAGCTGAGTGGGCAGTGCGAGAGGACAGGGGTCCCAGGAGGTGCAGCCTTTTATCCGCTTCCTCCCCTCTGCCTCTCACCCCGTGGGGCAGCAGCCAAGCAGCTGCAGGGCACAGCACCCCAGGGGTGCTCCAGCCCCGGGCAAGGGCGGCTCTGGGATGGGCTATGGGCTTTGGTGCCTGGGTGTTGGGGTGGGGGGGCAAGCCCTCATGTCAATGCAGGCTGGGGGATGAAAGGATGGAGAGCAGCCCTGCCAAGGGCTTGGGGGTGCTGGGGGATGAGAGACTCAGCATGTCCCTGCATGTCCCTCACCCTGTGTGGCCAGCAGGGCGAGGGAGGGGGCTCTGCCCCTCTGCTGAGACCCCCCCACAGCGCTGCGTCCAGCTCGGGGGTCCTCAGCATCAGAAGGACACGGACCTGTTGGAGCGGGCCCAGAGGAGGCCACGGAGCTGGTCAGAGGGCTGGAGCCCCTCTGCTGTGGGGGCAGGCTGGGAGAGCTGGGGCTGTGCAGCCTGGGGAGGAGAAGGCTGCGGGGAGACCTTAGAGCAGCTCCCAGTGCCTGGAGGGGCCGACAGGAAAGCTGGGGAGGGGCTTTGGGCAAGGGCAGGTAGTGGTGGGACAGGGGGGAATGGCTTGAAGCTGAGAGAGGGGAGATTTAGGTTGGACATGAGGAAGAAACCCTTCCCTGTGAGGGTGGCGAGGCGCTGGCCCAGGCTGCCCAGAGCAGCTGTGGGTGCCCCATCCCTGGCAGGGCTCAAGGCCAGGCTGGACGGGGCTGGGAGCAGCCTGGGCTGGGGGTGGGACTGGCTGGTCTGTGAGGTCCATTCCAACCTAAACCCTTCTGTGATTCTGCAGCTGCCAAAGCCATCTCCTCTCCAGGGTGCAGCTGCAGAGGCGGCAGAGAACAAGAGGAAGGTTTGCCCTCACCCATTTACTGCACTGCTGGGGAAAGAGACAAACACAGACCCTGGGGACATGGGAGTGACAAGGACCTGCCTAGCAGGAGGGAGCAGACGTCCTGGATTACCTCTCATTCCTCTCCCTCAGCTCCTCCATTTCCTTTGGCTCCAGCTGGTCTGCAGCTTGCCTCTTGTTGAGCAGAACTAAGTGATCAATCCGCTGCTGCATCACGGTGATCTGAGCCTCTGCGGAAGGTGGCAAGAAAGGACCAGTTACCATCTTTTTATATCACCTGAACCCTGCCAACAGCACAGCGGGGGATGCGTTTCCTTCTTCCAAGCTGGTGAGGAGCCGCTGCTTAGAAAACCTTTGCAGCAGGAGAGGGAAGAGCCAGGCTGCCAGCACTGGTGCTCAGCATGGGTGTTGCTTCAGTCATGGCTCTTGTTGCCCAGGATATATAATGGAACAGGAGAGGGAAGAAGGATCCTGGAGGCTCCATGTGTGTCTGGGGAAAACCCCAGGGTGGAGACAGCTTTAGATGCTGATGGCAAGACTCCTACACCTGCCAGCCTGCTCCAAATCATTTGGCAGGGGGACCAACAGCCATCTCAGAGTTGCAACAACAGCATCAGAGCTGTCTTGGCTCCCATCAGCAAGGCTTTCAGCATCATGCTTGGCTCCAGATTAACGGGGAAGGGTCCCCTTGGTCCACCATGGGGCCAGGCACAGCAAACCCCAAGCTGCCCTGTCTGCTTTGGAAAGCAGAAAAGCCCCAAAGCCACAAGCTGTGCTCACTTGGGGTCTGGCAGGATGGACCATGCACAAGCACAGCTGTGGTGGGGTCAAAGCCATAATACAGTCAGAGAAACCAGGCAAGTGCTCCTCGGAGCTGCTGCTGGATGCAGACAACAGTGCTGCAAAGCACAAGTGAAAAGCAGGCTGTGATCTTCACATTAATACCAGAAGGGAGGGTTTAGCAGCTGAAATCCCAGGTGCACAGGAACAACAAATTCCAGGCCAGGGAGCCATAAACCTGCCTTACAACCCTGCCCCGGCACTCCACTCCCACCACAAAGCTGCACACATCCCACCTGCCTCACTCCTCCAGCAAAAGCAGCTTGTGCCACAAAGGCTGGGATGCTGCCAAGAGCCTGGCAGGCATAAGGCAGCCCTGCTCTTACAGAAGAGCTTACAGGGGACAGCACTCAGTCCTGGGCTGAGGGGATCTGGATGGTGTTGCTGCTTTTATGACTTGGCAGCTACAGCAGCACAAACAGGGAAAAAACCACAATGTTTTTATGCTCTAGAAAAGTGTCATCCATGCCGGTTTGGTGCTTTTTTTTGGCACAGGAGCCATACAGGAAGATACAAACAGTGCTCAGCACTCAGTGTCCTACAGCATTGCCCTCTGCAAGGTTATGGACTGTGTCTGTCCCACTCAGAGTTGGCACTTGGACATCACCACAGAAAAAAAGGAGGGAACCCAGGCTGCTGGGGGCCTGGAGCTGGCCCTGCCCACCCAGGAAGGGGCTGAGCTCCCACCGCGGTACTGCCCAAAGCTGCTCAGCTGTCCTCCCAGCTGCATGGCCACTGGCCCCCAAAATGCCAGCAGGGTGGGAACCAGGGCTCCCTCCTCCCCCACCACCCGGCTGCTGGGACCCCTCAGGGGGCAGGCTGGCTGCCCACTCTGCCCCCAGCCAGGACACAGCCACAGGGGCTGGAAGGAGCCTGCAAAGGCCACCAGGCCCAAAACAAGCCCGGTGAGGCAGCAGCCAAGCCATCTGAGCACTGCCAGCTCCCCTTCCCACTGACACCAGTGCTAAGGAGAACCACCTGCCAGGGGTGGGGGGAGCCCCCAGGCACTGCTGCACTGAATGGGGGTGGGGATGAGCCCCCCCCCTGTTCCCAGGATGGGGGATCGCTGCCAGGCACTCTCTGGCAACCTCCACCTCCATGCTGGCCATCCCGTGTCACCGAGGTAGTCCTCCCGGCAAGGGAGCTGGTGGGAACAGACCTGAACAGTGGCAGAGGCCAAGCAGGGCCCCCACCAAAAATCACCCAGATGGGGAGGGTGCTCCTCAGCTCCTTGCCCCGTGCTGCACCCTGACGGGCCAGGAGCCTGCCTGGGATCCACAGCTTTTCCTGGGAACACCCAGCACATGACAGCCACAACGGCTCTGGGGGACACGGAGCTCCCACTGCCTCTGTCAGCTCGGCTGGGGAGCGCAGGATCCTCGGCAGGACAGGTCCTCCCTGCAATCTGCCTGAAAACCAGTTCCTCTCCCCCACAGCCGTGGCACACGGCCTCTCGGCACGCAGCGCCCCTTCGGCCCCACAGCCAGGGGGGCAGCACACCCGGGCCGGGGCCTCTCCCCCAAAGCCCTCCCGAACCGCCCTGGCGAAACGCGCGCCCTGAACGCCAGCTCCCGCCAGAGACGGCCGCATCCTGCCGAGCGCCCCCGGCAGCGCCGCGCTGGGCGCTACCCGCGCCGGTCTGCGGGAGCGCCGGTGCCCGGCGAGAGGCTGGGATGAGCGAGGCTGCCCGCTCCTGCCCTCGCCACAGCCCGGCCCGTCGCTGCCGACACCAGCCGCCCCGAGCGCTCGGCCAGCGCCGCCGGCGCTGCCCGGATCCAGGCCGCAGCAGAGGGGCAGCGGCGGGGAGCCCGCTGCACCCGCACCGAGCGCGGCAGCTGCTGCGGGCGCTTCCCAGCCCCGGCCCTGCGGAACGAGCCGCGGCGGCCCTGGCGGCATCGTCCTTCGCCGCCCCCCGCCAGCGCCCGCTCGGTCCCGAACACGGCGCTGCGCAGCCCCGCGGCTCCCGCCGGAGGGACGCGGCCGCCAGCCAGCCCGGGCGGGGGGTCGCGCTGCGGGAAGCGCCCAGCGGCTCACCCAGGCAGGGCGGGCGACCCGCTGCTGCCCCCCCGGCAGGGCCGGGCCCGCGCCCGGGGGGCACAGCCCGAGCGCCCGGACGGTGGCGAACCCCGCTCGGTCGCCCGCGCCCCGATGCGAGTCGGGGAGTCACAGCGCAGGGGTCACGGCGCACCGGGGCGGGAGCCGCACGCTGCGGCTCCGCACCGGGAGACGGTGAGCCTCTGCCCCGCCGCAAGCAAACGAGGGAGCGGGATAAAGTCTTCGTCGGCGCCTTACCGGGGGCGTGCCGGGTTGAATCCGCCATGAGCGCTGGCAGCCGGCGGCCACGCACAGACGTTGTTGTGCTTCTCCTCGGCGGGGCTGGCAGGCGGCGGCTGCCCTCCCTGGCCCTGTGCCACCCACGTCACGGCGCCACGGCCGCGCTCCTTAAAGGCGCACAGCGCGGAACGCCGCCCGGCAGCCGCGGGGAAAGGGCCGCGGCGGCTTCAGCCGCGCTCGCTGCCCGCGCCCTGCCCGCGCCCCGGCTGACGGAAGGCTGGCGGGGCTGGCACAGCCCTGCCCTTGGCCCCAGCGCAGCGGCAGCACCGGCCGCTCGGCAGGGAAGGGTGCTGGGGGCCCCGCTGCCAACGTTCCCCCCCCCCGGCTCCTGCTAACCTGGCTGCAGCCACAGCACGGCTGACTCCCAAGAAACTCCCCCCCCGCCTCCAAGCGGCTGCGGATTCACCCCCGGAGCAGCGCCGCAACCCGCCGCCGGCGGATGCCACAGTCAGCAGCCGGCCCGGGGCGCTGCGGGACCCCTGCCTTCGGTCCAGAGCGGCAGCTGCCACAGCCCTGCCTGCACCCAGGGACCCAGCTGCCGCTCAGCGCCGGCAGGGAGCGGCCGAGGGAGGGACACCTGGCCCTCGCCGGGGGCCCTCGGGAGCCACCCCTGGGGCGTCTGGGAAGGCCGAGGCTGGTTGAGGCCACAGGATGGCGCTGCCCCAAGCACGGCAGCGAGGGGCCCGTACCCTGCAGGTAGCGGAGAAAGTTCTAAACCGGCTCCAGGGGCAGCAGGAGCAGCCCCGGGGGGGCACGGCCATCACACACCGCTGGATAAAGCGGAGTGTGTGTGCGTGCAAGCAGCCGGGAACTGAAGGAAGACCCCCAGGAGCCACCGTACCCCAGCTGGGTCCCCCGTCTCCCGGGAAAGGGACACCGCTGAGCTCGGCCGGAGACGGAGGATCGGCCGCGGGCGGGCGAGACGTGAGAACGCGGCGCGGCAGGACTCCGGCTCGGAGCCGCCGCAGGGCTCTGGCCACGCGGACCGAGCGGGACTCGCCCCGAAGCTTTTCTTACCGGCTGGGGAGGTGAAGCCGCGGTCAGCCGGGGACGGCGCGGGGAAGGGGCCGCAGCAGCCGGGCACACGGCTGCGGGCAGGCTGTAGGCTCAGGTCTTCCTCCGGCAAAGCGCCAACGTGGCTCGCAGCCGTGCTCGGTGCGGGGCTGGCACACGGCAGCGACGGCCAGGGGGCCCTCCACGGAGCCCCAGCGGCAGAGCGGCCAAGACCCCGCCGACGCCGGAACGAGGCGGGAACGGCCGCTCGGCGAGCCGCGCACTGAGCCCCAGCTGCCGCCGCTGCGGTTGAAATACCAGGGCCCGCCCCCGCCGCCTCACCATTGGCTGCTGCCGGGGCGGAACGCGCGGCGGGTGCGAGAGTGACGGGGGGGACTACAAATCCCAGCGGCCGCTGTGCGCGGGCCGAGTCTCGCCTTAGCCGCTTGGAACGCCGGGAGAACGTTGCATGGCAACGGCGGGGGGGGGGGGGGGGTGGCGCTCCCGCGACGGGTTCGGGGACACCCGCGGGGCCCCCTGCAGCAGGACCGGGGCCGGCGTGAAGCCGCGGGAAGGGGCGCCCCTGTGAGGGTACGGGGACACGTGGGGGGGGGGGCTCCAGGCCGATACGGGACCGGGCGTGAGGCGGAGGGGCTAAACTTCAAATCCAGTCTTAGCTTTTCTCTGTGACTGACTTTACAGTATCGCATAAAGTGGGCAGCTGCTGCCAGGGCTCGGGCACGCGCGCAGGGAGCAGCGTTTCCTGATGGTCAGAGGGACCCTCCGGTGTTCCAGGGTCTGCCCATGGCCTCTGGGCCGGGCACGGGGCGGCCACTGATGCGAGGTCCCTGTGAGGTGTCCCTGCGAGGGCTTACTGTGAGGGGTCCCTGTGAGGGTCCCTCTGAGGAGATCCTGTGAGGGGATCCTGTGAGGGCATCCTGCAAGGTGTCCCTGCGAGGGGTCCCTGCGAGGGGTCCCTGTGAGGGGTCCCTGCGAGGGGTCCCTGTGAGGGGTCCCTGCGAGGTGTCCCTGTGAGGGGTCCCTGCGAGGGGATCCTGTGAGGTGTCCCTGTGAGGCGGAGGGGCTGGGACTCCTGTCGGGGTCAGGGACACGCGTAGGAATGGGCGCCTGGAGGGGGCCCAGGGCTGGCAGGCCACCAGGAGGGGGTTTCTTGGGGGCAGGGGGTCCTGGGGGGCCGTCAGCTCCCAACGCGGATGGGACCCAGGGGATCTCTGGCCTGGGACCCACGCTCAGGGGGCTGGGACGCACAAGGGACCGGGGCAGGGCACACGCCTGCTCTGAACTCCAGATGACCACGCTCTGCTGCAGTGTGTAGCTGTGCGTTACAGAGACCGGGGCACAACGCTGAGGCCGAGCTGACTCTCTAAAGCTGTTGGAAGCGACAAACGAAGGGGCTTCTAATCGAGGGGGGCAGCCTTGAGAAGCGGGGGGGGGGGGGGAAGGAACGGACGGGGAAAAGATCTCGGTTGTCCAGTTTTGTAGGGAACGAAAACAGTGTGGTGTTTGACAGTGATAATGTGCAGCTGTGGCCTTGCTTTGACGATGTGCAGCTCTGATCCTGCAGCAAAGATGTAAATAACTTTGAGGGAGTATGAGAATAAACCTGGATGAGACAGAAACAAGGGGGAACGTGATCTCACCTCTAGAGGATAAGGGAACAGCGGGAACAGCAGAGTCGCCTGTAGTGAGCAGGGGCTGGGTGCATGGACAGTAGAGCTTCAGAAATAATAAAGCTTTTAGCAGCGCACGTACAGAGTATAAATTATAAAAGCTGTAACTAAGTAACAATAAATGTCTTTGCCTCACAACCCTTGCAAGGTCCGTGCCTCGTATGCCACAGAAGTTATGCAGGAAGAAGCCTCCGAGTGAGGAAGTTCTGGCCCCGTGGGGGGATCCTGCGAGGGGATCTTGCAAGGGGTACCTGCAAGCGGATCCTGCGAGCGATCCTACGAGTGGTCCCTGTGAGGGCTTCCTTTGAGGTGCCCCTGTGGGGGGATCCTGCGAGGGGATTCTGTGAGGGATTCCTGCAAGGGGTTCCTGCGAGGGCTTCCTGTGAGGGGTCCCTGCGAGGAAATCTTGCAAAGGGATCCTGTGAGGGGATCCTGCTAGGGGATCCTGCGAGCGATCCTACGAGTGGTCCCTGTGAGGGCTTCCTTTGAGGTGCCCCTGTGAGGGGATCCTGCGAGGGGATCCTGCGAGGGGATTCTGTGAGGGATTGCTGTGAGGGGATCCTGCGAGGGCTTCCTGTGAAGTGTCCCTGCGAGGGGATCTTGCAAAGGGATCCTGTGAGGGGATCCTTCGAGGGCTTCCTGTGAGGGGATCTTGCGAAGGGATCCTGTGAGGGGATCCTACGAGGGGATCCTGTGAGGGCTTCCTGCGAGGGGTCCCTGTGAGTAGATCCTGCGAGAGGATCCTGCAAGGGCTTCCTGTGAGGGGTCCCTGTAAGGGGATCCTGTGAGAGGATCCTGCTAGGGGATCCTCCGAGGCGATCCTGCAAGGGGTACCTGTGAGCTATCCCTGTGAGGGGACCCTGCGAGGGCTTCCTGTGTGTTGTCCCTGTGAGGGCATCCTGCGAGGTGTCCCTGTGAGGGCATCCTGCGAGGTGTCCCTGTGAGGGGATCCTGCGAGGTGTCCCTGTGAGGGGATCCTGCGAGGTGTCCCTGCGAGGGGATCCTGCGTGGTCTCCCTGTGAGGGGTCCCTGTGAGGTCCTGATGCCAAAACGGCACAGAGTAACTGCTCAGAGACGAATTTTGTCTTTAAGCAGCAAAAGTATTTATTTCATGCAATGCTGGGGAGCTAGCCGGTTTGCACCGGACAAACTAGCTCCAAAATTTTCAGTGAAAAATTAGGTATCTTATGCAGTTTTTC